>NC_136065.1:1433040651-1433640651 GCF_964261635.1 Lissotriton helveticus | reverse complement strand
AAAGTATTGCTAAATTAAATAAATATCAATTAGATCAGTATGAAAGCGGTGAAAGGATAGGCAAAATCCTGGCATATAAAGTTGCAGAAGATCGGGCTCAAATGGCTATTAAAGAAATTAAAGGGGTTAACAACCAAATGTTTCAGGACCCTAAATCGATCTTGCAGCAATTTGCCCAGTATTATCAAGATCTCTATACGCCGGAAAGTGAGGTTACTGATGATAAGATAATAAGATATATAGCTCTAAATAAAGTTAAAAATATGGATGAAGATCAATCGGATCTACTAAGGATGGATATCACAGCGGTAGAAATCAGAACTGCTATTAACTCCCTGGCATCTGGTAAAGCTGCACGTGAAGATTCAATTCCGTTAGAATTATACAAAACTTGTATGGAGGAATTGATACCATTACTATCTAAGGTTATTCAAGCTATTGGGAACGGAGATCAAGCTCCCAAGTCCTGGAACTCTACTCAAATTATTTTTTTTCTGAAAAAAAACAAACCAGCTTATGAAAGAGGGTCTTATAGACCCATATCACTTATAAATAGTGATGCTAAAATATTTGCAAAGGTTTTAGCGACTCGGCTGGCACCATTAATGTCACAACTGGTGTCACCCCAGCAACATGGGTTCATTTCAAAGAGGGATACTACGGCACATATCAACATGGCCATTACGGCGTTTGATGTGGCGCGGGTCGAGCCAACCCCACTCGGTATGATTTTACTCGATGCAGAGAAAGCATTTGACTGAGTGGGGTGGGGCTTCCTGTGGGCCACACTACAGGCTTTTGGTATAAAAGGTCAATTTTTGAAGTGGATCCAATCTCTGTACGATAAACCTATTGGTAAAGTCTGCTATATGGGAAAATGCTCTCCTACTTTTTCGATCAAACGGGGGACGAGACAGGGGTGTCCTTTGTCTCCCCTGTTATTCACCCTTATAATGGAACCATTCTTAATTGTACTGCAGAGTCAAGACCAGATCTCTCCTTTTTTATTCGGCTCGAATTCTCTTAAAATAACTGTCTATGCTGGCGACATTGCGATTTACTCTACCAATGTGTCAGAAGCAATGAAGGGCATTGTAATAGAGGCAGGAACATTTGGTCTGGTTTCAGGATACAGGCTCAATACTGGTAAAACCCAAATTGTTATGAATTATAAGTCACCTATTGTGGTGTTAAACAAGGACCCCCTGAGTGAAATCAGAATTATAAGTCACCTATTCCATTGATTGGGGTATGTGAGGCAGCTACCTACTTAGGGGTAAAAATCTCATTGAACATTAATTTAATATGTGCCTTAAACTATGAGTCATTATTAGGAGAAACTATTACATCATTTAAGAAATGGCATAAGTTACCTTTAAGTATCATTGGCCGAATAAATCTGGTCAAAATGAAGATTTTGCCTAAATATTTATATCTCTTCCGTTCTATCCCCTTACGGGTAAATAACTCTTATTTTAATAGATTAGACAGTATTATTAGCAGCTTTACCTGGGGGTATAAGAAGGCTCGGCGGGCTATTGCTTTACTTAAACTCCCATTTAACCTAGGTGGGCTGGATTGGCCAGACATCAGATCTTACTTCTGGTCCGCTTTCTTGACTCGTTTCCGAAGTTTGATGATACTTAATAAGTGTTTGTTTTTTCACAAATTTATGCTAGGTGAGGATGTAAATATGTTCCTTTACAGGTTAAATGACCCTAACTATTTTAAACGGGTGAAGTTCAAGACGGCACGTCATACTATTAGTATCTGGCGCTCCATTTTCGCCAAGTGTAAGGATTCCCTATTTCCCTATAGAACCCCTCTGTGGTTTAATCTGGGGTTTCCGGGAATTTTTCATGATCCAGCCGGTTTAGCGCTATCAGATTCTGGCATAAAAATGTTGGGAGATTTGTATGACCACAGGGGTTTTATTACATTTGAAAGATTGAAGGTGTGTTATAATCTTACAGAGGGGGCCCGGTTTAAGTATTATCAGATCAGGGATTATTGTGTTCGGAAATTACTATCTTGGACTCTGATCTATGGAATTGTATTTATAGGGAAACTGATAAAGCATTGATTAGTATTGGATATAGAATTTTCACTAGTTTTAGAACTGATGACTGTGTAAAGCTAGCAGAGAAGTGGAGTAGGAAACTGGAAATTGACGCGGGTCCAAACTTGATAACCTCTTCCTTAAATAGCTTGAATCGCTCTGTTCACTCCGCTAATCTCAAGTTGCAGTTATTTAAAACTATATGCCAACTTTATCATACGCCAGATAGAATTTTGAAATGGGCAACTAATAACAGCAATAGTGATCGCTTGAAATGCCCAAAATGTGATCAGAGAGCAGCCGATATTACTCATATGTTTTTTACGTGCCCACAATTATTTGAATTTTGGAATGGAGTAACTAAAGTTTTATTTTTGAAGTTGGCACGTCCAATTACATTTACATCCTTAGATGTGCTGGTGGGCACGTCTGGGGGGAGCGGTTTTCAATGTGATTTGATGAACATCTTAATTTCATGTGCCAGACTGATAATTGTAATCACAACAAGGAGCTCAGAGGGAAAAATGGGTACCTATGGGATAGCCCTCCACTCAATTAAATTCAATACCAAAAGATCCCTGTACCCTGGACGTTAGTTAGCATCCGTCTAGTAGACATGAGAGCCTAATTTGCTGGAACAATATAATATTTAATTCCAGACCCACCCCCTCTCAATTTATGGTTAGGTGTGTATTCTCTAATGTCTTACTGTCCTCAACAAACCACTGTTTGTAAGTATAAAAAGGAGAATCCCGGAAGAATTCAACACAACCCGCCTACGGTTATGGAATGGTGGAGTCTTGTAAAGGACATATATAATATGGAATCTGCTTTAGCATCTACCAGGGGATTGCAAACTAAATTGAAAATGGAAAGAATATGGGGACCAATAATGTAATAAGATTAGTAATTTATTTTTTTCTTTGTTATTTAGGGTCTTTAATGCTTTATGATTTACGTATTGCCTTGCTTATTGTACATTAATGAACAAGCTATCTTTGTATGTATGTATGAATTTTGCTTTTTGGTATTTGCTTATTCCTCGTGATGCGAATAAAAATATTTTAAAACAAAAAAACTTCATTGTATGTGATCATTTACTTTCGTGTATGGCACTGAATATTGATTACAAACCTTTTGTTTGACCAGAATATTGTAGTCAAGATATCATGTCTACAAAAATATTGTGGGACATAATAGTGAAGGTAAGTATAACTTTTTTATGAAGAAGAAGAAGAAGAAGAAGAATATAAATGTCAAAAAGGAGTGGACAAAGATTTAGCAATTTATAACACAGTTTGTATGTATTTTATTCTGAATATATTGTTTTGTTATACTTTTATTCATAATTATGTATGAATGTATGTATGTATTACATATTTTTGTTTTTCTAATTGTTTGGGAGTGCTGGTTGTTTAGGACATTGGGTGGCTAGTATGTTACAAAAAATATATTTTTAAAAGTTGGTTAGTATTTTTATTTTAAATATTTAAACATTTTATGTGTTAAATGTATGCTTTGGCTTTTGATTTATTGGGAACATTTTTACCTTCTGTATTTTATTTTATTTGATGGATGTTGAGTTTATTGAGGACCTGAGTGACTATTGCGTTATTTTACAATCATTTTATGTAATGTAAATTAACTAAGACAATGGAGAAAATATGTATTACAGATCATGGGTATATGGCACACTGTGCCCATGCTTTAATGTGCCCTGTGTCAAACTATCAATCCACAAACAACAGACATCATAAAGACAAAGTGGCTGACCTAGAGGTATGTGTTCCCTTTCTAAATCACTTGTTAGACACATGATTTGGATGAAGTAAACCCATTATCTAGCTCTGAAGAGAAATGGAGAACCATGAGTATTTGCCAGAATACACAAGCTAGGGGCACATGCTTGTTAACCTCTCTACTGCCACACAAGTTATCCCATTGTTAACGGTGGATGACATCATACCAAGGTTATAAATATCACCCAACTTAAATATCAGATCCACAATATCAACTAACTAGTACAGCACCTATGTAAGTTTTCATTGACTATTTACTAATATAGATTTACTATTTTTAAATTCACGCCTACTTAACTTGATGATATAGCAGTACACGATATTGTGGAATCGATATTCTTGTATGTCAATATTGGTGACCACCCCACCATTGATAGCTACAATACCCAATGTTCTAAAACAAATCCAAGAACACACTGGGGAGAAAACTGAAAAGCATCTTGACATGCAGTTGGTGGGGAATTTTGAGACATCTCTATGTAACAAGTGAAATATCTCTCTTGGCAATTAAATGGAGACTCACTGCCCAAGTGACAGCTGAAATGGAAACGCATTAGTTCTCAATATTCTCACTAGTAAGTTATTTGATTGTAAGTGATACCCCAAACACTGAATCCTAATATGAAGTAGCATATAATGGGGCTACAAACGAAGGGATTGTAAGACAACTAAATTACCAGGAAGGAATAGTCATTCTGATAAATGTTATTCTTGCTACCCTTAGGAACAAGGCCATAGCCTATGCTCAATCAGATGTTGTGAAGATAGGAGGAGACACCAATCTACTTCTCACATGAGTGAGCATCCTTCCCATGATGTCACCGTGTAATGGTCAAGCTTGGTAAAGGTATTTAGAACCTACATCTCAAAGGAAAGAAAGGAGTTCAGACAAAATAAATCAAGTTTAAAATATGTTAAAAAAAAAGAAGACAAATGTAACAGGATTGACCACAAAGAAGCAACAATCGTCAGAAAGAGGGATTCTCTTAACAGAAGAACCTTGGAATATGGTACTGATTCACATCCTGGGAAACATCATAATAGTACACTGGGGCTTCAAAGCCGTTTTTAAATCGATCAACCACCGAATATATTCATCTAAAATAACAAACCTGAATTACACCACACAAATACTGTTAGATCTGGGGGTCTCTAGTTGGCAGAGGTAGGTACCACTGTCCAAATAGGGACCCTTGCTTCTAGTCAGGACAAGGAGATAACTCTCTGAGATAACCCCTGCTCGCCCTCTAGGTAGCTTGGCCTGAGCAGTCTAGGCTAATCAGAGGCAATGCGTAAAGTATTTGTACCAACACTCACAGTAACACAGTGAAAACACCACAAACTGATTCCACGACAGTTTAGAAAAATAAAGGTATTTATTCTAAAACTACACAAGACCAAAACGATAAAAATCCAACATACACGGTTCAAGAATATGGTTTCAAAGAGAGTTCTTAAGGTTGCGTTAAAATTCTTCAAGTTGCGGTAAAATAAACCACGGTTGCGTGAAAAGTTCACAGTTGCGTCACGTTTACTCACAGTACCTTTAGTTGCAACAAAGTTCCAAAAGCAGAAGCTGGTGCGGTGGAAAACAAGCGATGCGTTGCTCCTGAGACCCTGGGGAGGCGATGCGACAGCCCCGCTGCAGCAGCGGGCGTGTTGCGACGAATCCGGTCTGTATGGGGAGGAAGGCCACTTGTATGGATTCCGGTGCGTAGGTTCCGTAGGAAGTCTGTTCTCGCAAAGGCACGATGCGACGATCTCGTAGGTGCTGCGACGATCTCCGGGGCGACGATGCGCGGTCCAGCGGTGATCGCAGCTCCTCGATGCGATGATTCTGCGACGACACTCGCAGCGACGTGATGCGGTCCGCAAGCAAGCGGTGCGGCGTTCTCACCCAGCGACGACAGGCTCTGCGACGATACTCGCAGCGATGTTCGATTCTCCCGCACCGGTCTGGTGCGTCCCGCAAACGGAGGATGCGACGTCTCTGGCAGCGGCGTCAGGCGCTGCGACGATCTCGACCTCCGTAGCGGCGGGAAACTTCTCGCACTGTCGGGGATGCGCTCCGCAAGCGAGCGATGCAACACTTTTCAATTTCAAAAGTCTCTCAAGCTTTAGTCTCAAGCTTCCCAGCACAGGTCCAACCTCCAGAGGCCCCACAACTGGATCAAGCACTCTAGGAGGGACAGAACTCACTCAGCAGAGTTCAGGGAAGCTGGGGGTGAAGTCCTTTTGTTCCTGGGACTTCAAAACAGGGAGCCAGCTCTTCTCAGGCCCTTGGAGATTCCTTTCAAGACAGGGGACACAGCTCACAGCAAAGTCCTTCCCCTCTCCTTGGCAGCAAAGCAACAGCAGGTCAGTCCAGCAGAGCAACAGCAAGACAATCTTCCTTCTTCAGAGTCAGCTTTCTCCTTGGCAGAGGTTCCTTCTTGATTTCCAGGATGATCTAATTTTCTGTTGTCAGGGGTCCTGTACTTATACCCCTAAAGTCTTTGTTCTCTTGGTGCATGTGGGCCCTGTGCCCGGTCTGAACCAGTTCTGGGTGGATCCTGAGCACTTTGTTTTGGTGGCTGCATCTTTCCTTTCAGAGTGAGGGGCAGGGTCCTCAGCCGCCCAGCAGGGGGGTGGAGCCAGCATTGTGGAAGGCAGGCACAGCCCTATTCAGCCCAGGTGCTAACTCCTCCCACCACTCAAGTCATTCAGCCTAGTGCTGACTCATCCATCCTGCCGGGGAGTTCCCCAGCCCCTGTCACTCACAAACCAGACAGTCAATACACAAACAGGCCCAGGCACACAGAAGGTTCAGACAAGAGAACAGCAACTTTCTAAAAGTGCTGTTCTCAAACACAGGATTTAAAAACAACCTTTCCTAAAAGATGTGTTATTAAATTCTGAGTTCAGGGATACTAGATACTTATGTCCTATCTTGTTCCTATGGGAAGAAATGCTGTTAACCACTGTAGCCAGCATCCCCCATGTTAATCTATGGAGCAAGATAGCCTTACAATAGTGAAAAACGAAAACGGCTGTAATTCACTACCAGAACATGTTACCTGCACCAGTACATGCTCTACCTTTCACATACACTGCACCCTGCCCAGGGGGGTACCTTGGGCCTTCCACAGGGGTGGCTGATGTGCACGAAAAGGGAAGGGTTAGGCCTGGTCAGTGTGGACACTGACCAGGAGGACATGGCAGTTCTAAACTGCCCATAGGCACTGCAGTGGCAGGCCTGAGACACCATTTTAGAGCTACTCCTGTGGGTGGCACAATCAGTGCTGCAGGCCCACTAGTAGCATTTGTCATCACCAGCCCTGGCACACTCAGTGCACTTTACTAGGGACTTCATGGCGATACAAATATGCCAAACATGTATATCCAATCAGAATAACAATTTACACAGAGAGCATATGCACTTTAGCACTGATCAGCAGTGGTAAAGTGCGCAGAGTCCTATTGCCAACAGCCACGGGTCAGGAAAAATAGGGGAGGGAGAAGCAAAAAGTTTGGGGATGACCCTGCAAGAAGGGCCAGTTCCAACACAACCCCCTTCCAGCCTAAAGCCAGGGTAGACCAAATGATACCTCGATGGTATTCCCTGCTTAAGGCGATAGAACACGGGAACTGGCCCACACAGCAGGGCAGTCCTGTTCTACGCCGTCCTAAACCCAGTTGGATCACTCTATCCATACTCTCAGGGTCCACCATGCAAGTCCTTGTGGAGACCTTCTCCTCATCTGTGCACACCACCTGTGCAGCACCTAACTTTAATTTCCTCACAGGTGTGTCCCAACAAACCGACAGCAAGCCACAGTGACCACCAACAGTGATCAGGGATGAGACCCAGGCCTCATGCTTCTCAGGGCGCTCAAACCTCTGTGGCGTCAGAGGGTGGGGGGCAGTAGCCCCGGGTGCTTGGCACCCTTTGTCCACTCCCTCTCTTGTCATGTCAGGTCTAATATCCTGGCACTGACCTACCAGTCCCAGACCTGTATCCGGCGGCTGGACAGGAGGCTGAGGTGGGCTTCTCCACACCCGGTCCTCCTCTACCTTGGGGCTCTGTACCCTCCCACCTGGAGTGGTACCCCCTTCTAGAATAGCCAGGGCACCTGTGGCAGGTGTCCCGCACCATTCACCCACCAGTTCAGGGGTGCTATCCTGCAACTGGTATCCCAGGTCAGGGGGGACACCCCGAACCTGGCCCTCAAACCTAGGCTCCAAAGCCTCCAGGTCAAACAACACCTGAACCTGGCATCCCCACCCAGGGACTAACCCCTGTAGTGGAACACTTGCCTGGCGCACCAGGACTTCACTCACTGAGGTGCCTATACTGGTAGACAGTACCCACCTGGCCAACACAACGGTGTGGCCCAGTCCACCCCTAGGGTGAGACTCCTGCCCTCCTTCCAGGGGCAACCCTGTCCACCAAGACAACCAGGAACACAACTTTCCTACCAGTTCAGGACCTCCCTCCAGCAACTGGTCTCCCAACCTAGGGTTTAACCCCTCAGGTTGTGCCGGGGCCAGAGGCAAGGACTCCCTCCCTCTGCACCCCCTTCCAGAGCGCTGCACCCTCCCTACTGGAGGGGTACCCCTAGGAACCATATTGGTCAGGACACTGTTTACAGATGTCCTTCCTTCCAGGTCAGGCAAATCCTGAACCTGGTCTCCCAACCCAGGGACCAAAACCTGCGGTTGTGCATTTGTCTGGCACGCCAGGACTTCTGGGGACTCACATAGTATCCCCTTGAGGGTGACACACAACTCATGTGTCCTGTGACAGTCTGCCTGGCGCAGATCTCCCCACCCCTGTCCACCTGACAGCGCGGGAAGATCCCCCAGGACAGAAGTGAGGTCACCATGGTCACTCACTGGAGACTCAGCCCTTCTGACTGGTCCCTGACCCACTGGTTCCCCCACTGGGGACTCCTTCCCCCTCTCACCCCTCAGTCTGGACTTCGGTACCCTCCCAAATGGAGCGGCACTGCCAGACACCAGAACTGATGGAGGCCTGGTTACAGGCACTCCCCGTTCCCCAGACACTAGGAGATCCTCCTCAAATGGCCTACAAGTACAGTCTAGGCCCCCAACCTGGTGTTCCCTCAAGAAACCCTCCAGGCCCTGAGACTGGGTTTCGGGCACCGTGAGACACACCGTCCCACACTCACTCCTTCTCCACTGAGACCGGACATGAGCCCCTACACCCCTCCCACTACACTGGGACCTAACTGGGCTACACTGAACCTCTTCCACCTCACAGGTCTGGAAGATATCTAAGCCACTCCTTTTGGGATCACTCCCCAATGCCTCCTCAGACTCTCTGGAATCCACCAAGAAGTCTGCCTCCAACGCAAGCTCTCTGGGATCAGAGAACTCACACTCCACCGGGTGTTGGCATAGCTCTGGAAAACAGGGACTTAAAATATGCTCTCCAACAAATGAATCACACAGCCCCCCACAGTTGTTAACCAAGCTACCCTTTGCCTCACCCTCCAGTGCCTCACACAAGTACCCCACACCACTCTCCTGAGACTGGCAAGACAGTATCTGACTGCCTCTGTCACAAAACACACACTCTTCTGGCTGGTCTTCACACACACACACCAAGGTTTCAACCATGGGGGAACCCCTCTCCCTGTACCTCTCATCTAGAGTCAGTAGAGTGTCCCTCCCACCACTAGGAATATGGTCCCCTGTGCCAGTCCCCCAATCTACTTCAGGGACACTGCACTCCACTGGAACTACATCATAAACCTGAACCCCCTGGTGTATGTCGACCCCCTCCCTCAAGTCAGGCGCCACATCTCTGGGTGTTTGTACCTTTCTCTCCGCACTAGATATCATAAACATGCTGCCACCATCTGAGCTGGACTCCACCTCCAACTCAGCAAAGCTCACCTCTTGAGCTACCCATGTAACTTCTTCAGCTGAGACCCTCATGGCCTCGCGCTTCTTGAGCTCCAACTCAAGCTTCCTCATTCTTAATTCATGGGCCAAGGTCAATTTTAATTCTTCCAGGGCACGGGAATTTTTGCTCTCCTCCACCGCCCTTTCTCTCTCTTTATCCATTTCCAATTGCTTCAGCTCCATTGCAAGCCTCAACATTTCTAACTTATGATCTCTAGCCCTTTGGTTTTCCTCCAACTCCTCTGGGGAAAAACTTTCAGCTGAATGGTTGCTGCCAGCCCTTGAGGCTGCTCTGGACACAGGCAGATCCTGTGGCCTGAAACCATCCCTTTGTGCATCCTCATCCATTTCTGCATCATCTGTCTCCCCAGCCTCTTTGGTCTCCCACCAGGCCCTTACGGCCTCCTGTATCTCCTCCTTCTTGGAGCTGCGCTTCATGGGACATCCAAAGCTCCTGCAGAACTGCCTTAGTTGACCTACTTTGTAATCACTTAACATTTCAATATCAAACTCCAGTTCTGCAACATCACTTGCTGGTTTACCATTCTGAGACATGATGCTTGGATTCTTTCAGGGTTATGATCAAAAATAGAACCAACCAAAAAAACAGTAGTATGCGGTGGCGTAGTGGTCTGCACTCACTAGTGATGTACACCAATTACTGAGGGTCAAGTACAAATACAAGTTCAAATCCCACCGCCTGACCACCAATGTTAGATCTGGGGGTCTCTAGTTGGCAGAGGTAGGTACCACTGTCCAAATAGGGACCCTTGCTTCTAGTCAGGACAAGGAGATAACTCTCTGAGATAACCCCTGCTCGCCCTCTAGGTAGCTTGGCCTGAGCAGTCTAGGCTAATCAGAGGCAATGCGTAAAGTATTTGTACCAACACTCACAGTAACACAGTGAAAACACCACAAACTGATTCCACGACAGTTTAGAAAAATAAAGGTATTTATTCTAAAACTACACAAGACCAAAACGATAAAAATCCAACATACACGGTTCAAGAATATGGTTTCAAAGAGAGTTCTTAAGGTTGCGTTAAAATTCTTCAAGTTGCGGTAAAATAAACCACGGTTGCGTGAAAAGTTCACAGTTGCGTCACGTTTACTCACAGTACCTTTAGTTGCAACAAAGTTCCAAAAGCAGAAGCTGGTGCGGTGGAAAACAAGCGATGCGTTGCTCCTGAGACCCTGGGGAGGCGATGCGACAGCCCCGCTGCAGCAGCGGGCGTGTTGCGACGAATCCGGTCTGTATGGGGAGGAAGGCCACTTGTATGGATTCCGGTGCGTAGGTTCCGTAGGAAGTCTGTTCTCGCAAAGGCACGATGCGACGATCTCGTAGGTGCTGCGACGATCTCCGGGGCGACGATGCGCGGTCCAGCGGTGATCGCAGCTCCTCGATGCGATGATTCTGCGACGACACTCGCAGCGACGTGATGCGGTCCGCAAGCAAGCGGTGCGGCGTTCTCACCCAGCGACGACAGGCTCTGCGACGATACTCGCAGCGATGTTCGATTCTCCCGCACCGGTCTGGTGCGTCCCGCAAACGGAGGATGCGACGTCTCTGGCAGCGGCGTCAGGCGCTGCGACGATCTCGACCTCCGTAGCGGCGGGAAACTTCTCGCACTGTCGGGGATGCGCTCCGCAAGCGAGCGATGCGACACTTTTCAATTTCAAAAGTCTCTCAAGCTTTAGTCTCAAGCTTCCCAGCACAGGTCCAACCTCCAGAGGCCCCACAACTGGATCAAGCACTCTAGGAGGGACAGAACTCACTCAGCAGAGTTCAGGGAAGCTGGGGGTGAAGTCCTTTTGTTCCTGGGACTTCAAAACAGGGAGCCAGCTCTTCTCAGGCCCTTGGAGATTCCTTTCAAGACAGGGGACACAGCTCACAGCAAAGTCCTTCCCCTCTCCTTGGCAGCAAAGCAACAGCAGGTCAGTCCAGCAGAGCAACAGCAAGACAATCTTCCTTCTTCAGAGTCAGCTTTCTCCTTGGCAGAGGTTCCTTCTTGATTTCCAGGATGATCTAATTTTCTGTTGTCAGGGGTCCTGTACTTATACCCCTAAAGTCTTTGTTCTCTTGGTGCATGTGGGCCCTGTGCCCGGTCTGAACCAGTTCTGGGTGGATCCTGAGCACTTTGTTTTGGTGGCTGCATCTTTCCTTTCAGAGTGAGGGGCAGGGTCCTCAGCCGCCCAGCAGGGGGGTGGAGCCAGCATTGTGGAAGGCAGGCACAGCCCTATTCAGCCCAGGTGCTAACTCCTCCCACCACTCAAGTCATTCAGCCTAGTGCTGACTCATCCATCCTGCCGGGGAGTTCCCCAGCCCCTGTCACTCACAAACCAGACAGTCAATACACAAACAGGCCCAGGCACACAGAAGGTTCAGACAAGAGAACAGCAACTTTCTAAAAGTGCTGTTCTCAAACACAGGATTTAAAAACAACCTTTCCTAAAAGATGTGTTATTAAATTCTGAGTTCAGGGATACTAGATACTTATGTCCTATCTTGTTCCTATGGGAAGAAATGCTGTTAACCACTGTAGCCAGCATCCCCCATGTTAATCTATGGAGCAAGATAGCCTTACAATAGTGAAAAACGAAAACGGCTGTAATTCACTACCAGAACATGTTACCTGCACCAGTACATGCTCTACCTTTCACATACACTGCACCCTGCCCAGGGGGGTACCTTGGGCCTTCCACAGGGGTGGCTGATGTGCACGAAAAGGGAAGGGTTAGGCCTGGTCAGTGTGGACACTGACCAGGAGGACATGGCAGTTCTAAACTGCCCATAGGCACTGCAGTGGCAGGCCTGAGACACCATTTTAGAGCTACTCCTGTGGGTGGCACAATCAGTGCTGCAGGCCCACTAGTAGCATTTGTCATCACCAGCCCTGGCACACTCAGTGCACTTTACTAGGGACTTCATGGCGATACAAATATGCCAAACATGTATATCCAATCAGAATAACAATTTACACAGAGAGCATATGCACTTTAGCACTGATCAGCAGTGGTAAAGTGCGCAGAGTCCTATTGCCAACAGCCACGGGTCAGGAAAAATAGGGGAGGGAGAAGCAAAAAGTTTGGGGATGACCCTGCAAGAAGGGCCAGTTCCAACAAATACTAATTGAAGAAAATGTACAAAGACCTATTCAAATGATTGATGGATGGGCCCTGACAATTAATCATTGATATATTGTATGTTGAATATAATATAATTGAAGCATTTCCTCCAGTGGTTCATAGTGCACTTCAAGACTCATATGCAAGTAAGTGGACAAGGAACCACTACCAAGCTATCTTTACAATTCTAAAAGTGTGGAATAAAGCAGCTCCTCTGAATAGTATTGTCATCAGAACTGAACCACAGCCTGATTTAAAAGAAACACCTGTGAGCTCCAATACTAGGGAGTGATTCTCATTTCTCACTCTATGAACACTCTAAATTGTCCGGTAGTTAACCTTGTTATTATCCTCAGAATAGTCCTGGGTTATAGAAATCTCAATAGCCACACTTCATGTCATGCTCTTCATAATGCACATAGCCCTGGTCTTATGACCAATCTTGTGTGAAATATTAATAAAACAGCTCTTAACGTCACTAATGGATTTTCAGTCAAATTATAGCATAAGAGAGAAGGCTTCATGAATAATAGAATATTGAATTCAGTGTTTTTATATGTTGATACTGTATAGATCACAGGCAATGAGATAATACAATTGGTAGACAAAATAATTATCATTCTCACCAAGAAAGATCACACAATAGATTTTAGAAAATCTAAAATTTCATTTCCAAGTGTCATTTTCTTGGCACATGAACTGTTTATCAATGGAAAGGAGTGCAGGATTTCCTGGAGAACAGGTTTCAACACTACAACCTCTAAATACACTGTATTAGCTACAAGCCCTAATTGGATTCTTGAAATTCAGATGCACACAATTTCCACATTATAAACAAGAGGTTAATCCAACAAAACAGTCAGAACATTTCCAAATACAATAATGTAGTCCTGCACTTACAGGTAGGGAAGTATAAGGACAATGTGAAGAAAGGTTTACCACTGTGCAAGGTAGAAACACATATTTTCATTAAAATATATCAGGGATCAGCAGAAGGCAGTATGGTTTGTTTGTGACTACCAACAGTTGTCCTTTTCAAGTATCCCTAAGTCCGACACTTTTAACATCTATGTGTCGGACCATGCTAGAGTCATCAAGGCACATGGGATGGGCCTTACATCCTATGCGGATGACACACAGTTGGTGCTGGCGTTTAACAATAATGGAGAGAAGGTAGCAGCCAGTTTTCAAGAAGGCATGCTGGCCATCAGTAACTGGATTGCCAGCAATTGCCTAAAATTGAACTCCGATAAAATGGAGGTCATTATCTTCGGTAAACTATCTCCCTCATGGTCCAGCTCATGGTGGCCACCTGTATTGGGCACCCCACCTACCCCAGTACTTAAGGTCAGGAATCTAGGCATTACGTTCAAATGATTACAAAAATTCTTCCATTTCTTCCCATAAATGCAGGTAAAACTTTAGTCAGTACACTGGTGATGTTATCCTTGGATTACTGCAACGGGCTGTTAGCCAATGCACAAAGTAGAATTATTCAAAAACTGCAAACCGTTCAAAATGCGGCTGCCAGAATGCTATCAGGGACACCCAGATTCAAATCTATTACCCACATAATCAAAAAGTACCACTGGTTGTCAGTAAGGAACCGTATAAAATTTAAGGCATTGTGTATCACCCACAAAGCTTCGCGTAAAACAGGCCCCCAGTTCCTAATAAACCAGCTATCCACCTACTACCCTAACACATTGCTACACTCCTCTACTGCCTGTCAGTTAACGGTACCACGTACAAAAACTGTCTCCTGGGGTGACAGGCATTTTGTCGTCACTGCGGCAAGACTCTGGAATGCTCTCCCGCTGGAGATCAAAGCCCGTCAGTCATTGTTACAATTTAGAAGGATGATAAAGACTTGGCTGTTCAACCAATAATAATTTTTCCCGTCTGCTTATTCTGCTCAATGTCCGCAGCGCCGAGACGCCCCAGGGCATTTGTGCGCTTTATAAATCTCAAAAATAAATAAATAAAGGCTTTTCAAGACAATACATTCCATCACTCAACTCTGTGTTATAGAACTTCTATTTTTTTCTCAAATTACAATATACTCATCACATTAAGAGAGTGGTTACCAGAATTAATCATTTACATAAACAATAAATTCATAATTTAAACAAATAATGTCATCCAGATATTTAAGTTTGGATGCCATCCTTCTAGAAGAGAGTCTTGAAAATCCCCCCTCATCTTTGTCATTTATGGATTCGTCTGTCTCTTCCCTTTCACCTAGCTGACACATAGTCACAATACTGACATTCCAGACTCTACCATCTTTGTTTTTACCACATTTCATATTACCTGTAGCATCATGAGTATTTAATACTACTAATAACCCATCTTTTACCTGTGTTGTCTCTACTACACTTGTCAAGTCAAAATACACTTTGTTTTGCCTTTGTCTACACAGTTATTTTGTCTTACAAACACCTTCAATCTGTCTTTCACACCACCCTGTTTCCAACTCATCTACCCTAAGAGAGAATGCTGATCTTCAGAGGCAACTCTTTTTGGGGGGGCGGGGGCAATGCATTAAAAGTCTTGGCGCAAGAGGGACAAGCGCACACAAGCCCTTGGGGAACCTTTGAAAAGCAGGATACAAGAAAACAAACTCCAGTTCTTTCACTGTCCACAGACAGAAGCAGCAACTACAGGCCAAGCAAGCAAAGCAACACACAGCACAGGGGCAGTACACCTCCTGACAGTTCGGCTCTTTTAGAAGATTTGCATGTTCATGCCTAGACATTTGCTACCTGAAGCCTGTCTCTGGTCACATGATGGGTGTAGCTGAAAGTTGAACTTTCTGTATCCTCCTTGACAACCACACACAATGGGGAGCTTGGAAGTGGCTTGATGAGCCATCACTGGCAGAACTGGTGGGAAGAGGTGGAGACTGTCCTACTAACACTTGAATAGGCTGTGTCTTGCCTATACACAAAGGGCTGCATACCCCCTGTATTTAGTCTGAAGCAAGAGTCAGGAGGTCAGGGCATCTGTACACTACAAAGGCCTGCTTCTAGATGATTCACCCAACTTCAAAGGCACAGCTGTGTATAAAAGAAGGACCTGAGAACCCAAATCTTCAGTACACTTCTGGACCTGTGGATACTCTACCACGAAGAAGGACTGCCGATCTAAGGAACTGCTGCCATGCTGTGATACCTGCTGCCTGCTACCCTCTTGCATAGGGAAGAAGAACTGGATCTACAACTTAAACTTGAACCCAGGACCCCAAAGTGACTCAAAGCACTAGTCTGCTGCCTCCTGATCCGAGTGTCAGGGACATAAAAGGCCCAGAACAAGCCCCTGGACACAGATGCAGCAAGTCTCTGACCCTCAAGTGGTGCTTTCAAGTCCTGGATCTTTGGTGAGGCTCGTGGTCCCATGAAATCAAGCTTTTCGTCTCTGCATGGCAATGAACAGCCCGTTAGCACTGGAATTGTGATGCTCATACATAAATTCTGCACAAGCCACCACCAGCCAGTCTCCTCCCACAGCAAGCCGCAATCGCCTGCGGAGGAGTGAAAACCACAACAAAACAACAGCCTACCCATCTGTGATGCCCAGCCTGCTTTTCAACCATGCTACTCACCGCTGTGATGCTCTCCTTGCTCCCGGCGACCCTCTCTCATGTGAATGGGACTCTTGGCACAAACTTTGCAAAAGTAAACCTTCAGCTGGAATAATCTGGGACTGTATCCGGTCCACTCTCTGTATCTTTTGGACTGAACTTCTGAATTTTAGAGTTTATTCTTTAAAAAATCATTATTCCGGGTATACTAATTGGATTTTTGTTGTTTTGGTCTTCGTTTTTTTAATTAAATGTAGCTCTATTTGCCTACCCTGTTGTGAGATCTTTTTGCATTTGTACTGTGTTACTGTTTGAAGTGTTTCACAAATCTGTTACGCATTGCTTCTCAATTAAGCCTGAAGCCTCTGTGCCATGCTACCAGAGGGTGAGCACAGGTTAGTTTTGGATTTGCTTGTGCCTTGCCCTAACTAGGATTTTAGTTGCTGCAAGACCAGGGCTCACACCCATCAGCCAATAACCCAATTTCTAATGCAAATGGTTTGAATTATCCTTAGTTCCAGCCCCATACAGATATCTGTAGGCCTATTTTAAAATGATTTGTGTCTTCAATTAACTTACATTTTATGTTTTTGTACTATATTAACAACAGAAATAGTTATGTCTTAGTGTGCAGTAGGATTAGGCAATGCATAAAAGCTTTAAGTACAGTATTAATGTTAGAGTCTTCATATGAATGTCTAGCTGTTGGTTATTTTTGTAGCTCTGGGTCCTACTCATTGAGGAATATCTATGTGCTGAGATGGAATTCTCCGTACCTATAGCATTTGCCAATTCTGGACAAAGATAATTGTTTATTAATAGGAATTTTCTGTGAAAAAGAATCTCTGAATGAAAAAGTATAGGAAAACATACCTCACTTGTGCTAAATCAAAACACTTAACAACTATTACTCCCACAGGCACACTAATTCAACACACACCCTTGGCTCTGCTTCTTGCAATCGTATTGCCCGTGCAGACAATAGACTCCAGACCTAGCCTACAGGATGCAGCCCACCCCATTCAAGAGGAAGAGGTTCTTGATTTAGGAGGAGACAACCCTTGGCGTGAACATTAGGGTAGATCACTATGGAAAACTATTTGGCCTCAATATACAGAGGCTCTTTCTAGGGCTGGACCGAATCCCACCTCCACTGACTCCATCGATGTACCTAGAGTCTCCACTATGAGCACTGACATGCTATATGGCCTTTCTGTTTCAGGGAATTGCAATGTCAAACTAGGTAACAAAACTCACCACCTTTCTGCTAGGTCAAAAAAACTCCTTACTCATGCACCCTTCTCCTTAGCCTGGTTTTTCTAACTGTGATACCAATAACTGTGGTGTATAGTATACCCTGCTACTGTAATCAATATTACATTGATACACATTGACCTACAGGTCTGTCTATGTATGTTTATGTAACTACACATTTTGGTTTGTTGTTTAGTCCAGTGGGTAGCTCACGGTACAGATACTTACATTTATCACTTAGATTTATACTGTTATAGAGTATTAAATGTTTACATGGGCTGTGCTTCTATCATTGTAAATAGGATGCCATGAACTCAACTAAGAGTTCAAATGATTCTCTAATATTGTGGTTACAGTCCACCTCTTTTGGTTATTTGATATAACTGATATTTCAAGACCGTAATTTGATGTACAGCACTTTGGCCACACTTAAAAAAAAATCATTACATCATGACATGACCAACTAGATGTATTCATTAAATTGATTGTACAAAATCGGCGGTCAACTCTGTTTCACCTCACCATTTATTTGTCGTGCCCTTGGAATACAATATTCCTATTTAAGATGGTGCTTCTGTGAGAGCTATGAGACCTGATTTTTTTCAGGGTATAGTCTTTCCCCTCCATCCTGACAGAACACACCCACTTAGCAGGGTGCTCAGTGGCCAAACATGCCACTTTCGCCACATGCGGACGATTAGGAGGTCGCTATAAGGCAGCTCGATACTTGGTACACAAATTGTCAGGCAGCACAACAGAAAGCCTTTTAATCCCATTGGTGCTCTTTGCTTATAGCATCTACACTGGGTAGTGCTCATCTTTAAGTATCTGTTTTTCAATTTGCAGCTTACACACTCACAGAACTTTCAGTACTTCCTTAACCGTACAGTACAGTGGACTTCTCAGCCACATACAACATTTTGAATGTACAAGATATACCATGATGCTTCAACTCTGACAGCACTTTGAAGCTCAAGCCGACACACTCCTATTACAAGCACTTTAAGTTAATTATCGTAAGTCTCTATGTTTGGTCTTCATACCTCTATGTCACTTCCAATTACACTTCCAATTACCTGTAGAGTCAATAATCTCCACTCAGTTTGCTGGACCAGTACGTTTTATGCCAGTATATGAGTGGCCCTGCTCAAACTCAGACGGTCCTGACTGTAATTCCCCAAAATATAGTCTTCTACTGTGTAATCTTTCCTATGTAACACCCCAATGGGGTTTTACTATTTGTAGGAAGTCAAAAGAACACTACCAAAAACAAAACATTATAAGAAAGTGTAATGGTTTAGGAAACTGTTTGTTCTAGTTGGTAGATATATGGTTCAAAGATTGTATGAAAATATCAAGCTATAGATACGGCAAAGTTATCACGCAAAAAAATATACCTAATCTTTGAATCATTACAAGCCCATCAAGGTGGATTTTATTTTATTTGAATGTGGCGAGCTAATTTAGCCTTTGGTGGATGCCTTTCTTGAGAGGGGGTATTTAAATGGAAGACATTGCGTGTCACAGTGAGCTTCACTGAATGTGAGGAGGTGAGATGCTGAATTACAGCTTGTACATGGAGGAAAGAGACAGATTGACTATGTTATACACACAACTTGTGCTCATCTTTTCTGCTTAACTTTAAGGTGATAAATGATGGCAGGAAATGTGCTGCATTCTTTCTCATTAGAGCTTGACTCGAGTGCTTTTTTGTGGCTTCATTATAATTGTAAATGACAAGGGAATATGAGTGCCAGTGAAATGGATAAGATTATTTGAATCAGTTTGCAGATTAGTGACACAGATAAAGAAATAACCCGGGTACACAATGGTTGTCTAGTAGAGGATGTTCAATGCAATTGTAAGAGAAAATTCCACATATGATAACTTTGCCTATTAATTAACACAAAGGTTCGGTAATGCAATGTTTTCCACTGTATTCTTTAGGACTTCTCCTGTTTTCACTCGTACATTTTAAACGCATGTGGTTTTCCGTGCTTGACTCCAGCTTGTACCCCTCCCTAGTCCCTACCCTGTTCTCCGCAGAGCTCAGATGGGACCTTTACTGCTTGTTTTATAGTAGGAAATTCAGTTAGCTCAATGGTCTTCGGCAACATTTCTAACAAGTGATGTTTTCTGTTTCTGATGTTCATGGGCAGGAGGACTCCTACAACTGTGTACAATTTGAAGGACTTTATACTTCCTCCAGATAAACGGAACTGCTGTTTACATTTCTTAGAGTGGTATCGTTTTCTGTGTAAGGCATAGTACAGTATATTTTAGGGATTTAGGGTGAAAGTAAATATTTTGCCATGTGAAGTGTTTTCTATCTCCTTGTTGGTTAGTCCAATGTTACTTTCTCTGTCAATGGCGACTGCATAGTTTGCTGTAAAAAGGTATAATACCTTCCATTTGTGAGGCAAGCCATGACTTCCAGATTCATTTTGATGCAGACTCCATGCTAATCTGTTTATCACTCTGAGCTTATAATATTTCCATGACCTTCCCTCCAACCAAATCGAGCAGTCTTTATGACAAAAGCTCCACTTTCTGACTTGCCTTGTGCAAGGTTGTATGTGTTACTGGCAATTTCCTTAGATTAGGAATTAATAACTACTGCCAATTGCATTTTATATTTATTTGCATTTTAAACAACATGATTTGACTAACCCATGCATTTTGCCTTCTGTATTTTAATTTTCAATTTTTAATAGATTTTTATGATTTGTTCTTTGAATTCATGTCTCATGTTGATATCTCTGAGTGGATGGTCTATGTCCTCAAGTAAATGTTATTTTAATTGTAGGGCTCTCATCTGAAATAGGCTTACACGTATCCTTATCCATCAATCAGGCCTGTTAAATGCTGAAAAGCACAGACACTATGGGGGTCATTAGGATGTAGGGCGGATCGCCACCGCCCGCATGGGCAAATTTTGCCAATTCCGCGTTCTCCGCGAAACGCAAAATTACCCAAATTCCGCAAATACCGCAAGCGGAGCGGAATTTGCCACCCAGGCCTAATTCTATCCCATGAGAAAGATAGCCTTTCCATAGTGAAAAACAAAATTGACAGTATTTCACTATCAGGACATGTCACACACACAAGTACATGTCCTACCTTTCACATACACAGCACCCCACCCATGGGGGTACCTTGGGCCTACCATAGGGGTGCCTTACATGTAAGAAAAAGGAAGGTTAGGGCCTGGCAAGTGGGTGCCCTTGCCAAGTCGACATGGTAGTTTAAAACTGCACGCAGACACTGCAGGGGCAGGTCTGAGAAACCTTTTTAGGGCTATTTATGTGGGTGGCACAATCAGTGCTGCAGGCCCACTGGTAGCATTTGATTTACAGGCCCTGGCACACTCAGAGCACTTTACTAGGGACTTACCAGTAAACCAACTATGCCAATCATGGAGAACCAGTTGTGATAACTATTTACACAGGGAGCACTTGCACTTTGAGACTGAATAGCAGTGGCAAATTGCCCAAAGCATCTAAGTCAGCAAAAGCGAAAGCCAGCACAGCATCAAAAATGCAGGAGGTAGAGACAAAAAAGTCAGGGGAAACCACGCCAAAGACAGCAAGTCTAACACTTGACAATGACTATTTTGCATGTGTTATGTTAGAATGGTAAATATGTGTATTTCACACTGTCTATGATCTGTATTCTAGGTGTTAGGTGGATTTCACAATAAAAAGTTGGAGTGCAGAATATTTTTTTAAAAAACAGCACCTGATTAGCATGGTTTCCTTTCCCTGTAAACTGGCAGCTGAGGGTGGCTAACTGACGGAGAGGGCATCAGAAGGGCACATGGGGGCAGTGGTAATAAAAGACTGAACCACTCCTGGGGATCCCTCTTTGTCCTCCAAATCCTGGCAGTGCACTGATCGCTGAAAAGCCCATCCACCCACTCCCTAGTTTGATTTGAGCCATAAAATACCAAAGAATGGTGCTCAAATGCTACTACCCTTGAGTTTATTATCATAGCCCTCTGGCAGAAAAGGATTTTGGGTATGGGGCTGCCTAGAAAGGGGATTAACCTGCAGCATGTCCTGACTTTTTTTGTCCTACCTCTGGTGCCTATGATGTGTCTTGGGGCCGTTGCCAGGCAGGGACAATGCACTAAGGGGCTCCCTGTTGTTTGCCTTATAAAGACTGTTTCATTCCCGTGACTGTTGAGATGATATTTAATAATGTTTCTCTTTGTTTCTAGTAATCCATGTTGGCTGGGTTCTTGTGCCCTGCCTGCCCAAAGACGGATTTAAAATGTTAAATGCATATACATTTAAGTTTCAAGACTGATACCCCTCTTAGGGTGTGTATAATGTACAGGAAAAAAAGTGATATGTTATTTATCTTAGCCTGCTCTGCAAGATGTTCTCCTTAATGGAAACCAGCATATGAGAGGGAGGACAGCAGGGACATGTAATGGGAACAATATTGCACAGCACAGCTATCTATTTACACACATTTAAACATTTCTGGTGTAAGGGGCTTGTGGGGCCTGGGTCATAAAATTCAGGCGGGGCCACTTTCTGGTGTTCCTGTAACAGGATCACAAGCACGACTTTGAGCTTAAATGTACATATGGAGATGGATCATGAATATGTCATCACCTACTGGTTACTGCCTCTACTTGCCTCTTATTATCATAAAAGAACACAAAGCCTGATTTCCTGATGTATATATACATTGTGCAGCAGCAGCGTGTGTTTCTGAAAAATGCAAGCCACGTGGTGAAAAAAGCACTGTCTCCTCCCCGCTCTTGTGGCAGCCATTCATTTACCTAACATTACATACATTTACAATTTTAAGCACTGTGTGATCTAGTAACATTGCAAATAATAGTTATTAGTAGACATTAGAAAAACTGAGCAATAAAGTTTTCTGTGACACTTTCTGAAAGGAATCTGGTATTTTGGGTACATTCCATGGGCCCTATTTATGAAGGCCTTGCGCCGCCGGTGCGTCACTTTTAACATGGGAAAAAGTGGCTCATCGGTGGCGCAAGGCTTTCATAAATGAGGCCCCATGTTCCTCCAACACCAGACAGATGATAATCATGTGTTCTCACAATTAATTCAGGCTTTATGACTTTAAAAGGGTTCTTCGCTTCTCTTTACTGTGAATTTAAATTTGATAGTACACCTCATATTGTTCTATATGTCGCACTGAAGTATCTACTTCTAGAAATGTATTCCTTTAATTAATATTCACAGATTAGTTGTTACTGGGATGCTACATCTTCCAGAAAATCTTGAACGTGAACGTGAATGTTAAAATACATTCCCTTTGTCCTCCTGGTGATGTCTCATTCTAACAGATGTACATATATGCACCGCCAATGTATAGTCATCATATATGAGGTATTAATAAATGTCTGAAATATAACGGGTCCGAATATGGCGAAGTAGTATCAGAGACCTGTTATGTTAGACGTGCACATAATAAAATATAGAGCATAATGTATGGAATAGTTGTATGGACCTGATCGCTAAACATCGACTCGAGAGACAAATGGTGAAATGTTCTGTCCTGCTCCTTGTAAATTTCAAATCAAATTATAAAGATGACACCTTTGCACTGAAAAAACACACTCCTGATGGTCCACTCACAAATAGATTCTCCAAAAGAGCATGATTTGGACGGGGACGGGAAACGTATTTCCGACACATTTCAAAGCTGAAAGAATGTTTCCAATGATGGAATAAAAGCACAAAGGATTTATGATGATTCGCGGGTTTTAGGTTTCTTACCCGGAATTGGTGTTTTGCAAAGAGACACTCGCTCTATTTCAGTAAGAGAAATTGCTGTTTGCTGGAAGAAATAAAACAATCAATAAACGTAATCTCCCCGGATTTAAGAAAATACAGACAACTACACTCATTTTAACATAACTCGAGTTGTTTTCATCGTGCTTCGAGTGATCCCAGAAGGTACGAGCTGGTAGAGTGGAGAACATGCAGAGACCACATATGGATTTTCGCTTCTGCAAGTCGGTGCCTGAGGTCTAGTGGGACCCCAGCCACACAGCACAGTGATCCTGGAAACACGTTCCATAAGCAAAGAGGCATTACAAGAAAAAGGTAGCTAAATCCGTCTTTTTGTCTTTGTTCTCACAGAGTTGTATTGGCCGCCTCGAGAAAGCTATTAGCGGTAAACCAGACCAAAGGTATGTGAACTTTTCGATGACATGATCATCTACTGTGAAAATTAGAGTACCGAGTTCCTCAGTGGGCCATAGAACACAAACGAAGGTGATGTATGGTGAAAGGTTAGACGGAAATTCTATGTGGAGGGGAATTCCTCCTTTCAGAACTAGGGTCCTCACACACCCAGCAAGCTAGGTGTCATGCTTCATCAAAATTGGTGCGTGAAGAAAGGCTTTTGAGCATCCCAAACTTGTCTGTCAGACCCCCAGGTTGATTCCCGAATCAATTTCCAGCTCTTGTCTATCTTGAAGGATCACAAGATTATACGTTTATCTTCTGTACCCTGAGGGGGCTTCACAGACTTCCAGTCCAGGCCTAATGCCATTAACAACTCTTTCCCTTGTGCACTGAGTTGCATAAACCGCAGTCCTTTTGTCATCTTCAGACAAAACACTCCTGCTGGTCCACTCACAAAGCAACCTGACCACCAGCGACAGGCAAGTCAGTGATCAAGGCACATCTCAGTCAGTTACAAGGACTGATCAGTGGAGTAGCAAGCGTGCCATGGTTCCTAATGCACTCCAGAAAAATGTACCCTTTTTCTCTAAATCGACATTAAAAGGCAAACAAACCAGAGGACCCCATCACACATATGAAGGCACTGCACCTGATGCCCTAGTATTAGCTAAGTCTTTAATACTGAGGCCAGATGGAGCAAATTGTACCGATTTTTTCAGGCCTGATGTAAATGCTGTTGAGTCCCTGAATGTATCTTTGCGCTCATCCTATGCTTGATTCACCTGTTCTCTGATGAGTTTTAAATCATGCATTGCACAGCCCTACACATGTCCCAATTACAGAAAGATTCAGCCCAAAGACAATTGCTGGAAAGTCAATCACTCAAATGCTTAAATGAATGTAGCCTCTAAAATGTATATTTGAAAAAAGTAATTGAAATGCAGCATACATTGCTATTGTTTTGACAAACAAATACAATTCTTCCTTCTTATCACAAAAATATTGTGGTCTCTAGCAAATTAGCGTTGTTAAAAACTCTTGCATAAGGTCAAATTGTAACACTCTGCCTGTGACCCTTAGCATCGAGTTGCCAATAAAGCACCACCTAGAGTAAAATATAGTAGACTATTAAGCCATTTGCATCAATGTAGTATCCAGAAAAGTGAAATACCCCCACAATGACCCAAAGAGCAAATAACACCATGTATGCGAAGCAAGTGAGCCTGACTCTCCCTAAAAGAGTTTGATTGACTCTCTTATCCAAGCCTCTATACATTCATCCATTTATTCACTAACTTATAGCCACCATTTAAAATGACTTTACTGCTACCCCTTCATACTTTCATCCATCATTCAGTTGTTCACAATTCCATCAACCCTTGGGCCATTCCAGCTAACAATCCGCTCACACATCCATCATTTATTCATGTACCATCCCAAACATCCATCCATCCTTAGACTTAGCCACCCATCAATAAATCCATCCAGCCACCAGTTGATTCTTTTGCACATGCATATATTCACACGCTCACCTTTCCATTTACTCTGCCACCCATTCATCCTTTCAGCCACCCATCCAGTTGCACATCCTTCAATCTTCCGTCCATCCATTAATCCCTCTGTCTTATCACTATTCTTACCTTTCTTTCACCCTTTCTTCAAACCGTCTGTCACTTTCCTATTCCCCATCTTTCTTTCTTCCTCACTCCCACATTCTCTCCTATTTTATCTTCTGCTCCCGTTGTCCTCTCCACTTTCTTAAATGTATTTTTCTTGTCAACTTCACTGACTGGTGTTTCTTTAAAGCGTCAATAATGAGCTTTCCCCTGCACTGTTAGAGGCCCATACAGAATCCCACCACCTCTATAGCTGCTAAGGTGCGGGTTCACGACGCTCCAGATTGGCATTCTCCAATCTCCTGCTCTGTTGTTACAAAGCATACTATATCCCAGTACAAACGAAAAGCAACACTGGTCGCCAAAAGGGCATCCGAGCACTGTCCAATGAAGAGTAAAGGCGGAGAATTCAGACAGGATGAACATTTCAACCAGTGTCTGCATGGACTCGAAGTTAATATTCTTTTATGCACTTTCTGCAAAACAATGACACCAGTCTCTCTGAGAGGGTACGCAGGATCTCAGAGTTGTACCCACAAATATCTGAAGCAGAGAGCCTATTGGAGGCCCATGGCTGTGACTGAAAGATCCAAAACTGGTGCATCTGATAGTGTTCCTTCAACTGGATGGTTCTAATCTGCAAAGTTGCTTCTAAATCAAGGCCATTACTTTTGAAACACAGCAAATAGGTCTGGCGTTGGTTGCCAGTCTTTTAGCTCCTTCAGTGCTTGTTTTGTTTGTCATGAGTTTTGCAAACAGATATTGTTTTTCGTCAATCCGAAAAAACTTTGGCCAACAGCAAAAACTTTTTTTGGGCTTAAAAGCAACACATTGGCATCATTGTCCCTGGCACTGAGGGGACTATGTGTGTGGATGTGCTCCCTGTGAAAGGGCAGAATGAGGTCTCTCACAATGAAGTTAGCCAATGGCTCAAGTGGCTTGACAATTTGTGGGCGGATGAAAAATTTGAATGAGGTAACAACAGACCAATGGATGAAGATACCAGACTGAAAACGCCTGTAAATAAGGATATTAGGCAAAGGATTTAGTATAATCAAAAGTTCAGCTGTCCCGAGTCTAGCAGCGCGTACTCAACATGGTAATGACAGCATCAAAAGTTAACTGCAAATAATTTCTATCACTTTTAGATCTCACTCTGAGACAGTATTAGTTGTATACCTAGCTTCCTGTAATAAAAAAATCTTAATATAAAATACTTACATTTGTTTGTTTATAGATAGGCTATGGGCCAGACATCTTCGTCACTGATCGGTCGGACTGTCATTCACACTTTGTTTCCACCCACCACAGTTTACAACACAGGTAATGGACGGAGCATCTGAATCAATCAAACACTCACACCCAGTCAACAGATCTGGGTTTAATCCATCACCTTTCTTTAGCCCACTCTGCCACCCCAGTTCAGACATGCCATATGCAAATCAGTCTGACCCTGTGCCTCATGGGAACAGTCCAGCCCGAACTGCCAATCCATGCCTTCCTTGGACCAGAAACAAGCTTCCGAGGACCAGTTTCTGGCATTTCAGCCGTCTTCAGCCCGGCTTGCTTGAATCCAGTGGCAAAGTGAGCAAGGGACTCACGTCTGAGCATACCCTGCCAACTTATGGCGAACAAAGTGGTACAAAAGGGGGTGGTGATGGACGGAGTATCTGAACCAATCAAACACTCACACCCAGTCAACAGATCTGGGTTTAATCCATCACCGTTCTTTAGCCCACTCTGCCACCCCAGTTCAGACATGCCATATGCAAATCAGTCTGACCCTGTGCCTCATGGGAACAGTCCAGCCCGAACTGGCAAGCCATGCCTTCCCTGGACCGGAAACAAGCTTCCGAGGACCGGTTTCTGGCATTTCAGCCGTTTTCAGCCCGGCTTGCTTGAATCCAGTGGCAAAGTGAGCAAGGGACTCACGTCTGAGCATACCCTGCCAACTTATGGCGAACAAAGTGGTACAGAAGGGGGTGGTGATGGACGAAGCATCTGAACCAATCAAACACTCACACCCAGTCAACAGATCTGGGTTCAATCCATCACCGTTCTTTAGCCCACTCTGCCACCCCAGTTCAGACTTGCCATATGCAAATCAGTCTGACCCTGTGCCTCATGGGAACAGTCCAGCCCGAACTGCCATGCCATGCCTTCACCACCCCCTTTTGTACAACACAGGGCAAGCCATCAGCCCACTTAAGTCATTGGCTCTTGCCTAAAATTTATACATTTTTGGACATTCACACCAAAATAAGTGTACTTCAGGGCAAGGACTATTGGGATTACATTTTGTAATGTTTTTTCTTTCCATTCTTTATCATTTTTAGTTATGGTGAGCACAGTGAAGGCAATGGCTAACTTGAATATGAGTGGTAGCAATCTGCCTTTTCAAAAGCAGTGCATCTACCCACAAAGAAAAATTATATTTGTGCTTTTAGCCTATTTATTTTTAGATTGACGAGGTCCCAGCAACTCCTCCAATACTACTACCAGGCTGCTTGCATCTTGTCAATTGTATGAATTCATTAGGTTTGAAAATAAACATCTAAAAAACAGAAATAATCCCATGTCTGTGCTTACATGCCAATCTTAATATTTTTTAATTTAATAAAAAACATTTAAAGATGGCTGCTTATGCATGCACAATTATAGGTGGCCATCTATCAATGTCTTTTATTTTCATGAAAACAATTAAAATATGACCACTCAGGGTTAAACAAGCATTGCAGCCATTTATATTCTTTTTTGTAATGACGCTCAAATAAAAACCATGACAAAACAAATCAAACATTGGCAAATCCAAAATGTCAACAGCCGACATCTGAACTATTAGCTATAACACTTTTTGTTTCATGTTTAGTCACCCTTGTGTGTTTAAACTATGTCTTCAGTTTACAGTAATTCAAAGCACACCATGGGCCGTAATACAGAGTGCCCCGGGGGCGCCACGCGAGTAGGCGCCCCCGGGGCACTTTGTGAGGCACACGCGAGTGTGCCCACTTCGTGTGCCCTTGTGGCACTTTGGTATTACAGATGAGGGCACAGTCACTTATGCAGCCCCTTTTGTAATACCGATATCGCTGGTGCGTATATTGTGCCAGCTCAATCTGCCGGGGACATTCCCTCATTTGTTCCCACCTGCAATGGGATCTCTAATCCCCATTCAGAGTGCAGGCAGAGTGAAACATGGAGTGGCTGCTTCAAAAAAGCTCCTTATTTCACTTGAATGCGCTACCCCAGGGCAGCACGAGTTCGCTGCTGCCCAGGGGGCAGCACATTCTATCTCATATGGTGCAGTTTCTCTGTTTGCGCCCGGCACACCTGTTTAAAGGTGTGCCAGGTGCAAACAGGGAAAGTGCACCCTAATACATAATATGGCCTCATATCTTTTGTTTGTGGAAGTGAGAATCATATTTTCCTGTGATGCGCATTAAAACTAAACTTGATTTCCCTAACTTTTATAAGTACATCTGTATACTAGAAAACACCTGTACTGTTAAAATTATACGTGATGGTTACTTTCTTTATTTAGAATTATTTATTGGAAGTACATCATCACCATGTTTAGGCAACATTGTGTTTATTTTCTTTTTTGTTTTCGTGTCATACACATTTAATATGAAAATAAAACATAACCATCACACCATCCAAAGTCAGACTCATTGACTTTATTAATGCTTGTTGTTTTCACCATCTTACACAAAGAACTAAGAGGTGCATAATCAAAACTAATATTTAATGAAGCAGTCATGTCCAGTCTCTTATGCAGAAGAGGCATCACCAGAAAATGTTTCTTTGTGTTAATACGTCAAAACTTCCATTATTTCTGTGTTCTAAATCTTGCCACAATGCTCAGTAGGATAACAACTAGGGCCTTCATTATCTCACACAGAGCGGAATACACAAAGGTGAAACTGTTCTTGACAACTGCATGTGGTCCATGTTTTTGGAGCTGAAATTTCCGGTCTAAAATCACTGGACTCATTTTTACAGATTGTGCATCCGAAAACTGGAAAAAGCCGGGCAGAAAGGGAAAAGGGGACATATGTGTTACACTTTCTCTGTTTGTGCCGCAGCGCAAACAGGGAGAGTGCACCATATTACCATGAATGCACTGCCCCCAGGGCAGGCGTGAACTTGAGCTGCCCCTATCGCATTCAAGTGAAATATGGAGCAGCTGCTTCAAAGCCACTTCGTGTTTCACTGTGCAAGTGAAAATCCGCCTGCAATTTCAAGAGGGGAGAGAGATTCCCTTTGAATAACCATGGCACTCACTTTCTCCCCTCCAGAGGGCTTACTTTAGGAGGCACACTGAAACTGTGCCCCATTTTGTGGCACACTTTCAGTGCACCTTTTTAGGGCATGGTTGCCTCTTCCCCACGTCCATAATATGGCACTGCTTCAGAGACAAATGGATTCCCTCTTTTGCATAAGGCCACGCCCACATGCAAATGAGGGAATTCCTTATTATGACAGTGCTGGTGCAAGATGTGCACCAGTGCTATCTGTATCACAGTAGGGGCTACACAACCATCTGCAGCCTCTTATGTAATGCAAAAGTGTCCTGGGGTGAAGAAAGCAGGCTCACACACCCATTGCACCCTTGGGCGCTCTTTCTAATATGGCCCCTGGTATGCCACTGATGCCTCCATGCCTCCAACCCTACCTCTGCTCTCGCTTCCCAACCTGCAAACCCTGGCTCATAGCAGTTGGTATATGTCAGTTGTAAACTCCCCAGAATCAAGGAAAACTTACATAAAAAGACACAGTAATTCTCGGTCCTACAGGTTGTTTTCATTCTGCTTCATTCTGTAGAATTTAGCACATGATCCCTGTTGCCTCTAATAGTTCAATCAAGCCCTGGTATCTCACGGCGAAGCATTTTGTGGGGTGTTAGGCAAGTCCAAACATTTTTAAAAAATAGAGGCAGATTACTACGGGGCATATTAGCAGCAAATAGCGATAATTATTGCTAAATGTGCTTAGCGCCTTTTTTTTATCGCCGCCTATCACCGGATATTATCACAGAGATAATGTGCTATTAGCAACATATATCTCTAAAGCGATAAAATATCTAGCGATAGCGGCTCAATGCGGGAATATCGCTGGAAATCCAGCAATATTCAGGCATTATCGCTAATGGGGACTTAACCTGAATATCCACCTCCCATTGGATATACAGGTTAAGTCATGGTCTGAGCATTAGGTTCTGGCGATATTCGCACTTAGCGCGATTTTTTTAATCGCTTCGCCTGCCTTGATTATAGGCGATAGCTGTGTTAGCGACTGCTTTCAGTCGCTATCAGGTTGGGTACGCCCACTTTGCATGTCATTAGCGATAAATATCGCTAACATGCAAAGCGGGCCCCAAACCTGTAGCTATTGCCTATAAGCTGTTGCTAACTGCTGTTAGCGACAGGTTGCTCATAAGGCGATAAAAATATCACTGCTTTTGCCGCAAAAAGTCCAGCTAAAGCGGCGATATCGCCCTTGCTAATATGCCCCTACATTTTGCATTACAATGTTGCTACAACATAGCTAAAGAGCTATAAATATCACATACGATTGCAAAATTTGACATGACCTACTATTTATAACAATAAATGTAGCATTTTTCTTCACTTCATTGTTCCATATTACCCCTTCTGAGGAGATTCTGGAAATCTATGAAGGGGCATGAACGATGAATGAATCATATTTATGAAGCGTAATTCTTGGTCAACAAGAGCTGTCCTGGTGCTGTGGAGCCACATCACAGCTGTTGGAATAACCATATTTTAAGGGACTTTCTAAAAGTAAAATAGTCAGAATCTAATCTTAAAGTCAGGAGCACAGAGCTGTATAACTTGTCAGTGTGAAAGAAAATAAATGCCCTCCCATATGACAGCGTATGTATTTAGCAACATGCAGGAGTCTGGCTCTGCTGCTCAGAGATTGTGAACCGGAGAGTATGCACAGATCTTCTTTGAAAGATATATGGGCCTATACCAGACAATGTAATGAAGCCATACAGAGTGCCTTAAATGTGCATCTTTGATGAATTGGTAACCAATGAAAAGCAGGGATATGGATTTAAATGAAAAGAAGTCCTATGGGAGAGATTCAAGATGACATGGGTGGCAGCATTTTGGACAATTTGAAGTCTGCCCAGAGGAAATGAAGGCAATCCCAAGAGCAGGTGTTAGTAATGGGGGTCTCTAATTGGCATCTTTGTCCAAGTAGGGACCCTTCCTTCTAATCAGGGTAAGGTTATAACACACTTCAGAATGCCCCTGCTCACCCCCTTGATAGCTTGGCATGAGCAGACAGGCTTATCCCAAGGCAATGTGTAAAGTATTTGTACCCAAGCACACAATAACACAGTGAAAACACCACAAATGGAAACCACACCAGTTTAGGAAAAAAAAGTATCTGTTTCAAAACCAAATAAGACCAAAACGACAAAAATCCAAAATACATGTACCAATATATCACTTTTAAAAATGGGCCTTTCAAATTAGAATTTTAGAAACAATATAGCTACACCTTGGGCTATTACAACATTGTGACAGGCACAAACCCAAAGTACTGCGTAGACAGCAAGGTGCACCGGCTGGGCACAGACTCACCTTGACTCCCAAACAGCAGTACTTTGGAAAGCGAAGTCAAGAGGGAATTCGCTGCGCCATGGAGGTGAGGTGTTGGAGCCAAGGTGAAGCCAGTTCCCTTCTACCACAGGGGAGGTGAGGCGTCAAGTCCATGAGGAGGCAAGGCGTTGAGTCCAGGATAGGGAAGTTTGGCAGCATCAGTGGTGGGGCATCGATTTTGGTGAGGTAATGCAACGTTGAAGAGTTCGTGAAGTCACACTTGTTCATTATCAGTTCCATAATAAGGTCAGACAAGTGCTGGAATTGGGAAGGGTGATAACTGCAGGGGTTGACGGGCATCGAAGCTATGGTGCAGACAGAGCGGTGCATCATGCACTACATGAACTGTGCCCCCGGCCTCGGTGCCGTTCGTGGCATCACTGGCAACATCTCTGACAGCTCCAGCATTGTTCTTCTTGATTTGAGGCTCCAACCACACAATTCTGAGGGCCCAGAAAATGGAATTGGCACCCTTTTGAATATGGAGAGGAGCCAGGTGCTGGTCAGTGGGTGCAATTGAAGTCTTTGTGGCCCTGAGACTTCAGAACAGGAAGCAAGCACACAAAAGCCTTTGGAGAGTCTTCTTTAAGCAGGTTCACAGGAAAGTTCCAGTCTTTGTCCTCTCCTTGGCAGAAGCAGCGAACGCAGGTCAACCCAGCAAAGCACACACAGCAAAGGGGCAGTACTCCTCCCTATAGGTCTGCAGCTCTTCTCCTTGGCAGAGGTTCCTCTTGAGTGCTGTAGTCATCAAATTCTCAGGAGTTTTAGGTCTAAAACCCATACCTTATTTTCTCTTTGTTCTCTGTGTGACAAGAGCCTCTATCCCCAGTCCAAACAAGTTCTGTCCTCTCTGATGCAGCATGAACACAGGAGGTGGAGACAGCATTCTGCAAAGGAGACAAGGCCTATTTAGGTGCAAGTGAAACTCCTCCCACCATTCTAAATGCAGCCAAGGTCTATTAGGCCCAGCTATGAGTCACCCAGGAAAGGCAGGACGTACCTCAACCCCCTTGTCAGAGTATACAGTAAATGCACATCCCTAACTCCTGTCACTCCAAAACCAGAAAGTCATACACAAACAGCAGACTCACACAGAATGGTTAAACAATAAAATACCTACTTTCTAAAAGTGGCATTTTCAAACACACAATTTCAAACCCATCTCCCTAAAAAGATGTGTTATTAAATTCTGAGTTCAGAGAGCCTAAACGTTCTTACTTTATCGTGTCCCAATGGAAAGTTAAACTTATAAGATGTTACAAAGCAACCCCCATGTTAACCTATTGGACAGATAATCTTTCAATAGTGAGAAACGAAATCGGCAGTAATTCCCCATCAGGACATGTGACACACAGCAGTACATGTATTACCTTTCACATACACTGCACCCTGTCCATTGGGCCTCCTGAGGGCCACTTTACATGTCAGAAAAGGGAAGGTTGGGGCCTGGCAAGTGGTTGCACTTGGCATGTTGACATGGCATTTTAAATCTGTAACCACAGACAGTGGCAGGTCTGAGAGACATATATAGGGTTACTCATGTGTGTGGCACAATCAGTGTTGCAAGTCCACTAGTACCATTTTATTTATAGGCCTTGGCACACAACGTGCACTTTACCCGGGACTTATCAGTAAAATAAATATGATAATCATGGATAACCAATCATATACAATTTACACAAGGAGCACTGCACTTTGACACTGATCAATGGTGGCAAAGTGCCCAAAGCTCCTAAGACAGCAAAACCAAATTCCATCACACTGTCAAAAATGCAGGAGGAAGAGGCAAAAAGTCAGGGGAAACCACGCCAAGGATGCCAAGTCTAACAGCAGGGCATTGGCATAATCAAGGTTTAAAGTGATGAGTGCCAAGATAGTGGTCTTTCTAGCTGAGATGGGCAGATAAAAAATAATTTTCCAGATGGCATTCAGCATTATGCAACATTTTGAAGCTACCAAGGAGATATGGGTAGGAAATGACAAGCTGGAGACAGTGATCAGCCCTAAATTGCTGGCACAGATGATCAGGAGGGTAAGGTTACAGGTGCTCCTGGCCACCATCTGGAACACCACTGATAAGATATTAATTGCAAAAAACAGGATTTAACTTTTTCCGCATTGGATTTCAAGAAAGTAGAAGGAAGATTCTCCAATTATTATGCAGAGAGAATCTTGATTTCATTAAAGACAAACAGAGGCTAACATTATGCAAATACTTTTATTTGCTGCCCAAACATGCAGCCCTTTAAAGAATGTAACGACATCATAATAAGTAGAACATTAACACCATGACAAGTAGACTGTGCACGGTCTCATCTTCCTCGTGGGCTGCGTTGACACAGCTGAACAACTTAAAAACTCCAGTAAATCCACTTAGTCTTTAATATTGTTATCTGAGAAGAAAAAGACACTGTATAGTCAAATGCATAAGGACTATTAAAAGTAATGTACAGCAATGAAATGCAATAGTAATATAATACTAGCGTAATAGTAACACAATAAAGCATGAACACAACCGAACCCAAACCTCTCAGGGAGAGGAGGGTGGGATAATGTTAGCCTCCGTTTGTCTTTAATGAAATCAAGATTCTCTCTGCATAATAATTGGAGAATCGTCATTTCATTAAAAGACCGGAGGCTACCATTATGCATGTTTAAAGCCATGTAGAGCTACACTGCTAACATGCTCTATTGGTCTCAAGTAAAACTTAGAGAAGGTACTTGCATTAGACCAATCTGCTGCTTTAAGTATTTCGGGCAGAGATCCTCCGGCCCAAAATACTTTGCTAGCCATTGCACCCCTAGAAGAGTGAGCTCCAAATCTAGAGAGATCCACTCCAGCATCATGCATAATCAAACGTATCCATCTGGCTAGGGTCGCTGAGGGTACAGGTCTAAAGGGTCTCGCATAAGATAAAAGAAGTTGATCACAACCAACAGCTCTAAAACTTGAAATCTTGTTCTCAAAGCATTTTATACATTTCACAACACATAGGTTTTCACATTCATGAAAGATACGATAAAAGATGGACTCAGACATTGTTTTTGTTGTTTTCCAGATGTCAAAATGGACGCCTTCACATGAGTAAAATCTATTAGAAAGTTCTAGTGCTCTAATTTCAGATACCCTGCTAAAGGAGATCAGACACAGGAGAGTAGCTAATTTCATTGAGATTCTTTTAAGGGAGAGTGACTCGTTGTCAGGCCAAGAAAGAAAGAGGTTAAAAATAAGGTTAATATCCCAAAGGGATTGGTAACGTGCCTAGGGAGGTCTTCTTATTAGTCTAATACCCTTCATAGCTCTTTTGATAAGGGAGTTGCTACCAATTGCAAGATTATTAAAGAGAGAGTGACCTGAAGAAATTGCTGATCTGTAGCAATTGATGGTTCTAAAGGAAAGACTTAAATCAAAGAGATGAGCAAGATTGTTGAAGAGGACACTGTACGGAATCCAAATCCCTTTCCAGGCACCAACAAGATCATTTTCTCCAAATGCCCTTCTATCTTTTTCTTGTACCTGGATCCCATGAATCTTCCAGTAACCTTTTAGCTTCCCCCGAAAGGTCTGAATATCTTCCTGAATTCCTGATATCCTCCAAGCAAGCAGCTTCATCTTCCCTTCTAAGACTAGAGGGTGTTCTTCTCCGTCTGGACCCCGGAGTAGGCCTAAGGAGGATGGAATCAGCAGAGGAAAGTCTACCGCTAACTCCATCACCCCGGGGAACCAAACCTGGGATTTTCAAAAAGGAATTATCAGAATGATTGATCAAGACTCGAGTCTGACCTTCCACAATAGTCTCTGAATCATTGAGAAGGGGGGAAATGCCTAAGCCTTGATCCCTTCCCAAGACTGGAGAATGAGGCATAGGGTTCTGGCCTCCAACTGAAGTAACTCTCCACTTGGTGGGTCAACCTGCTGGCAAATAGGTCTAATTGTATCGGCCCAAAGATCTTGGATCTGATTCAGTTTCCAGTCGCTTGAGCCGTGGAGGAAACGTGAGTTCCAGTCTGCTCTCACATTCTGTAAACCCGGGATGAATTCTGCTCTGAGGGTAATTTTTTGGTCCCGACAAAAATACCATATTTGTTTGGCAAGATATGAGAGATTTTTGAATCTCGCACCCCCAAGGCGAATTATGTAGGAGACAGCTGAGAAATTGTCCAAACGGATTAGGGTATTTGAGTTCTTTAAAAGTTCCTTGAAGCTCATAATTGCATTGAGAGCTGCTAGCATCTCCAAGCAATTTATGTGGAGGGATTGTTCTTCCGAAGACCACCTCCCTCCGGTCTCTAAATCTTTTAGGCGAGCACCCCATCCTTGATTGCTCGCATCTGATTCTAAAGTGAAATCTGGAACATTCCCGAAGATAGCTTTCCTGTTCCAGGCTTGGAGGTTTTTCAACCAACAAAGAAGATCCTCTCGGGCATCTTGCTAGAGAGGTAGAGAGTCTTCGTACCACAGGCCCTTCCTCAGGCCCAGTGCTTTCAGTTTTTGCAGACCTCTGTAATGAAGAGGACCTGGTGAAATGGCTTGAATAGAGGACGAAAGAAGTCCTAAAACTCTGGCCAGATCTTTTAGTCGGATAGATTCTTTTGAAAGGATTAGTAAACATGTTTTTTTATTTTGGTAACCTTCTTGTGGGGGAGGATTAGATTTGAATGAATAGTGTTTACATTGAAAATAAGGAATTCTAGTTCTTTTGAGGGGCTCAGAATAGATTTCTCCATGTTTACAATGAAGCCCAAATCTTGAAGGAGATCCATGGTCATTTTGAAAATGTTCCATAATTTCTAACTTGTCTTGGCACATGAGGAGAATATTGTCTAGATAAATTATTAAACAAACTCCCCTCTCTCTGAGATAGCTGACCACTGAGCAAAGGACCTTGGTGAAGTACCAAGGGGCTGATGATAGGCCGAATGGGAGGCACTCGAACTAATAAAGAGTTCCTTTCCAAGTAAAACTAAGATACTTGTGGCACTCCTCGTCCATGGGTATGGTAAAATAGGTGTCTTCTAGGTCCAATTTTAACAGCCAATCCCTTGTTTGCAAGATGTCCCTCAAAAGATGGATACCCTCCATCTTGAAGTGTCTGTATGGTAGAAATGTGTTTAGATATTTGAGATTTATGACCGGACGCCAACCTTTGTCCTTCTTTTTGACAAGGAAAATAGTACTTAATAAGCTCTTTGGGAGTTCTGAAAGAGGAACTTTTACAATGGGTCCTTTGTCTAACATTTGTGAAATTTCTAGATCTATTAAGTTTGAGTTATTCTTGTCTAGAGAAATTTCGTTTGAAATCTTTTTTTGAAAGGGTTCTTTCCAAAAATCTATCTTGAAACCAGTTACAGTTTCCAAGACCCATGGATCTTGTGTGATTTGAAGCCAATTGTTTGTGAAAAACTTCAGTCTTTGTGCCACTTTGGAAGGAAAAAAGGGATTCAGACTTACCTTGGAAAGATTGGTTGGTGAACCTTGATCTTCCACCACAGCCTCTTGAACCCCTTTATCTCTGGGCGTAGAAGTTTGAACGGGATCCTCTGTAAGTATGAGTGTCTCTTGAGTCTTGTGGGTAAAATTGGGACTTGAAGTCCCCACGGCTGTCAAGTTGTCTCCTCCTGTAAGCCCTTCCAAAAAGTGTTCGTCCCCAAAGACTCTTTGCATGTTAGACTGCGCCTTAGAAAAGGCATTGAAGGTGGCCACATATTTTCCTTAGGATTTGACGAAGTTATCTCCAAATAACATACCCTTGGCATCACACGTCTTCCTTAGCAGAAGAATCGCAAGTTTAGGCTTCATTCTGAGGAGGAGCGCCTTCCTCCGTTCGGTAATTAGGTTGGCGTTAGTGTTTCCAATAAAGCAGATTGCACGTTGGGACCAACCTCTTAAGAGCTCGGTATTATTCGGAGTATTGTTGGTTCTGTCTTCTTCCGTCATATCAAGAATTTTGTAAGAGGACTCAGGACGTCAAGAAGCTTATCTTGACAGTGCTTTAAGCATCCTTCAATCCCTTTCCTTGGGTCCCTCCCCGATTTAAAAAGAAAAGTGATCAATTTGGGGGTCAAGGTTGGGGGTATTACAGATCTTATCCTCAGAAGAGGGGCGAGGGCACTCATTACGCAGTAATTTGAGTGTATCTCTGTCCATGGGTTTCCTGACCCATTTTTTTAAATATTTATCAACGTGGTCCATAGGCCACCATTCCGTGCTGCGAGGATGATAAATAAAGCGGTACAAAAGAGGGTGGTCCTAGGAAACTTGTTTCCGGTCAAGGAAGGCATGGCTTGGCAATTCGGGCTGGACTGTTGCCATGAGGCACAGGGTCAGACTGATTTGCATGTGGCCATGTCTGAGCTGGGGTGGCAGAGTGGGCTAAAGAACGGTGATGGATTAAACCCAGATCTGTTGACTGGGTGTGAGTGTTTGATTGGTTCAGATGCTCCGTCCATCACCACCCCATTTTGTACCGCTTTGTTCACCATAAGTTGGCAGGGTATGCTCAGATGTGAGTCCCTTGCTCACTTTGCCACTGGATTCAGGCAAGCCTGGCTGAAGACGGCTGAAATGTCAGAAACCGATCCTAGGAAGCTTGTTTCCGGTCCAGAGAAGGCATGGCTTGGCAGTTCGGGCTGGACTGTTCCCATGAGGCACAGGGTAAGACTGATTTGCATGTGGCCATGTCTGAACTGAGGTGGCAGAGTGGGCTAAAGAACAGTGATGGATTAAACTCAGATCTGTTGACTGGGTGTGAGTGTTTGATTGGTTCAGATGCTCCGTCCATCACCACCCCCTTTTGTACTGAGAGGATGATGAATAGCAGTGGGATTGACCATCTCCTTCCCGAGGGGATCTTTAATAGTAAAGGAGGATGTTGAAGGATGTTCTAAGTCCTCGTCAAGATCCTCAGGGGGTATCTTGGGGGTCAAATATAAATTCATCTTCCTCAAAGTCATTAAAAAAAGGTGAGAAGTCCTCATTAAAATCATTTGTATTGTATAAAATACCATTCTCTATAATGCCGCTATGGGTACCTCTTCTCCCAGTCCCAGGTAGCTGGGATCTCTCCATTGTGCTGCTACGAGCACCAACATCTCTTGTAGCGCCGGGGCTGCCAATTTCAACGGCAATGCCGCCATGGAAAGGCTGATCTCCGCCTGAATCCTAATTACCATATTGGAGATGTTTTTCCCCCAAGTCGAAGAGTCGACGGCGGAAAAGCGGCGGATGGTCTTTCTGTCCACCGCGGACCCCCCCGCCATCGTAATATGGCGGGGGAAATGGGATGCGGGCGGAGGGAAATGTCAGGCAGATTGCCACCGCCATGCGGGCGGTGGCAATCCGCCCGACATCCTAATAGAATCCTAAGTGAGACTGCCTGAATGTACTGGGATCAAAAGGTTTGGCGAATGGGTCATGAAATTGGACTTTGTTTTGAATTTTCCAGCGTGAGAAGTCTTTGAGGGTCACCCTCAGTACCAATAATTTAAACGGAATTGAAAAACAATTGACACCAAATTGTCTGATAGGGGTCCGGAACCTTAATAAAACTTCCCAGCGTGAGAATGGGTTCTGGAAGATGGCCTGCTTTACTGGTTGCCAAGCATGTGAAAATTTTATGGCCAGCCATGCTAAGAATGGTAAGAAACAGAGGTGGCTCCTCCATTATGGCGGCAGCAGGCACACACATTAATAAAATGGTAATAAATACCATTTTATTAAAGTGTCTAAGGCTCGCGCTGTTACAGCGTGACAGCAGGGGATTGGGCTGATTAGTGCAATTGCACTATTAATGCAGACACCTGCCAGTGCGCAGGTCAGATTGGTCAGCTGCCTACAGCTGACCGATCTGACCTGCACACTTCAGGACCTGCAATCCCACAGCTGTGAAACAGCCGAGGGATTGCAAAATGAGTGTTTAATTAGCCTGCTCCAACCAATCCTGGAGCTGTTGTGCTTATTGGTTGGTTTCTTGTTGTACAAGGGCAGAAGTCCTTCCCTTTCCGCTCTAGTCAGCACCAACAGGAAGAAGGAGACAGGATCCAGAGCTTGCGCTGCAGTAAGGAAACGGAAAAGAGCATTGGGTGGCAGGCGGAAGGCAAGTTCTTTGTAATTTGTTCGATGTTTATTTGTTGTCCATTTTCCCTCCCTCCTCACCGCCTCCTCCCAATACCTCACTAAGGGCCAGATGTAGGTCGCCAAACACCGGTCGGTAACGGCCGAATTCGGCCGTTACCGACCGGTATTTGACTTTTGAGATGTAGGTGGGTCTGAATTTACAGAATCGGTATATTTACCGATTCAGTAAATTTACCACTCTGGTATTTTACCGAATCGGTAAATATACCGATTCTGTAAATCCATATGTAGGTGACACTCCTAAGAGTGCCACAGGCCCTTCAGATTCGGTATTTTACCACCCAATCCTATTGGGTGGTAAAATACCGAATTCAGGTGTGCATGCACATCTGTGCATGCACACCTGTGCCATGTGACACACAGACATGCCCTTACTTGGGGTGCTAGAGGGTGTCAAAGTGACACCCCTTGCACCCTTGCAGGATTCGGTATTTACTGAATCTGTAAATACAGATTCGGTATTTCACATTGATTCCTATGGGCTTCAAGGCCCATAGGAAGCAATGTGAAATACTGAATCGGTATTTACAGATTCGGTAAATACAGACTCTTACAGAATCAGTAATTTTTTACCTACATCTGCCTCCTTCCTATTTACCGACTCTTAAATACCGATTCGGTATGAGTCGGTATTTAAGAGTCGGTAAATAGGAATTACCTACATCTGGCCCTAACTCCCTGTACCGCCACTCCGCCCCAACACCAGCTGCTAAGGAAGATGTCTGCAATGCCCTTGGAATGTTCTAACCATAATTTAAAATTGCATAATACATCATCTAATTATTTGTTAAAAGAAAGTTGAATAAGAAATCCAATAATGATGTAGTTTGTCAATTAAGTGAAATATCTTCTCATCTCACTAGAGGGAGCAGATATTTATTTCTTTAAGTAACTTCTTAACGTAGTCAAATACTTTATTCTCAATACCAGAGCAGCAAATGAGCACCCCAGCAGTTTACTGGCAGCCCATTCTGTCAGCCTTGAGGATATGGTATTTTGCAGGGAGACTACTTCAAAGCAGTGTATGAATGGTCCATAGGACAATCAGGCAGTGCTTGATGAGCTGTTCCGACAGGTCAGTGTGTGGGTGTTTTTTTGTGTGTTTGTGGGCCTGTTTTATGGTCTATTGGGCTGGATTATACTGTTTATTTTGCTGATACTGCTTTAAACATTGTCTGCATCAAGCACAAATGCATGGAGTCTCTGTGTATTTACAAGTACAAAAGTGCCCCGATTTGCAAATGTGGGCCACTTTATGAGCTATTTGATACACTTATGTGTGCCACTTTTATCTTGATGCCCGGGCCTATTTTCTGTCCCAGTCTGACCCTGGATTGGAGAGGGCCGGAGTGGCATAAGCAGCCACTTTTTTATGAGAATGGCCAGGTCAAGATTATTGTCAAGCATATACTGAACTATTTCTTCAATGTTTAACCACTGAATGTGTATTCAGCCGAAACACAGATAATTGGAAGAAGATTTAGTGGAAGAAGAAAAGAAAGGGCAGACGCCAATCTTTAAAGGAGTAGGGAGGGAGGATACAAATATCACCTTATTAGTGTTTAGTTGGGATCACTGAAAACATTGAACAATTACCTAAAGTACAGAATATGTCTATATCTGAGATTCTCAAAGGTTTTTGTGAAAAGAACTCTCTAAGGGCAAATGTTATCAATTTGGCTTCCCCTTCTAATGTTAGAGTTAAAAAGAGGGAGTGCTTGAGTGGCAGGAGTGGGTGGAGTTTAATAAATCTATAGTATTTTATTAAAATAATCATTTTGGCCTGTGCTATAGTTCTGGGGGCACCAAAAGAGCTCTTTTGTTTCCCATGAACATGCATAATTATCTCATATACCCCTTGATTTTTGTTGCATTCTACAGCTTATAGTTCTTCTGAATTGACATTGTAATAAACAGGACTACAAATTCCAGAATGCAAAGAAAGAACTGCCCTCGCAAAGTGGCTTGGGAAATCTGCGAATGCTCAGTCTGCCCCTACTGGGGCTTAAAGTAATCAAGCATTGGAAATGCAATCTGTCTCGCATTTGCCTGAGTTAGAGGTATTGGCGTTGTAAATGACAATGTCTTTTACCCACGTGTTATGGAGAGTATGTATGTGGTATGTAGTGGAATTATTTGGGTTGGATTGGAGTTGTTAGTTGTGGAAATGTGTGGTGTGGAAGTAATTGTGTGGTGTGAATATGTGTAGTGGAATTATGTGGCATGATGTGCAGTGGAAATATGTGATTGGTAATTATTTGGTAATGAATGTACTGGAATTTTGTGAAGTGGGATTGTGTGTTATGGATGTAATTATGTGGAATGGTATTTTTTGTTGTGGAATGCAGTGGAGTTTAATTATGTGGTGCGCTGTTTTGTGGCACAATGTGGAATTTTGTGGTGTGGATTGGAGGTATGTGGTGTTTAGTGTAATTGTGTTGTTGATTTGTATTATGTGGTTTGGTGTCAAATTGTGTGAGGTGTATTGGAAATGGGTGGAGTTGAATTGCATGGGGTAGAACTGTGTGGATAGCTTTGCTTGTTTGGTGACAAAAATACAAATAGGTAGAAGCTAAGCTCCAGATCTGTGTAGTTGGATGTAAAAAGAAAAAAAACACTTATGACAGGATACAGAACTGGAACCTTTATGAGGCTCCACATAAAGAAAAAGGCAGATGGTCTGACCTGCCAGAAGATTGAAGCTATTGCAAAAAAGCTGCCACAGAAAGGCTTGTGCCTGCAGAGATTCACAAGCAAAGTCACCAAAAGCCAGAATTAAAGACTGCAATAAAATAGTATCACATGTAAATCAAAGAGCATCTATATGGCAGCCATCTGCATACCAAATTAGACACTAAAGGCTCACGGCAGAAACAAGAAACCTCAACTACCACTGTTGCAAAATAACAGTGCATTAAATGGAAGTTGTTCTGTGGCAGCAAACTGGTGATCAAGGATAGTGGGAAGAGGCTCTTGTATATTTCACTGCAACAACTAAACGAGAACTTGTCAGAATGCCCGGTCATTGAGTTATTAAGGTGAAGAAACAGTGCGTCAACACCCAAGAACTGAGCATTAAAGTAAGGAGGGCAGGACAACAGCAACGTAATAATAAGCACATTTATTGACATGTCAGTGGCAAGTACATAACTTATAGGTTGTTGTTCATAATGGCAAAGCCTTAATGACATGAACTGTGTGGTGCTCCCACCTGTAACCCAGACGGCACTAGAGCATCTGTCCTTGGTTTCCGTTACGTAAACTGCTCTGCCTTTCATGTATTGAAATAAAGACTCGCAGCTCTTTAAAGCTAATCGCTCTGAGTGGGCACTGAACTTATTGGGTATGATTACTCTAGTTGCATAGTGTATCAGACCCACTACTGCTGCCTTGTTAATTTGGGAGTAACTTGTTTTGGCGATTTGAGTGCAATAGGTCATTTGACAACAATAACAGATGACACTACTCACATCCAACATTACCTTATAACCAAGAAAAAGAGTTGCACCATACACATGAATACATGCATTATCACAAATGAGGACAGTTTTCAGTGTACATTACACATTGTGAGGTGTGCCTTTGCGGTTTTAACAGTGAGTGTTACCATACAACTGAAAAGTAACCAGTTGATCAACCAGGGAAGGATAAACAGCTGAGTTTACGTAATCTGAATAGAATATGTATTATGTAAACCTAAATCTCTAAAGAAAATGCATTATAACTCTAGACTACACGATCTGAAGAAAATCCAGAAAGGCGGAAAATGAGCAGTTTAAACATTTCAAACCAAACCTGTGAACTATCACGACTACAATCTCACAAACCATAAAGTGAAACAAGAAAATCTGGGGTGATCTCAGCTTTTACGCTTAACAGATGTTGTGTGATCATAGGCAAATATTTTATTTTACTGAGCCACCTTTTACTTCATTATCACATATGAGAGCACCTTCATATATGTGAGTTTAGTGATTGTGCCACACAAAAATCTATTGTATTTGATGTATAATATAAAGTTCTATGTATGATATTAATGTAGGCCAGGGTTTGGGTGTACATGACCTCTTAGTTGAATAATGGCATTGTTGTTGTGAGGGGGAGGACATGAATGTTTCCAACTAGCATTTTTAATAAAAGCCACAGAATGCATTGAAAGTATCTGATTTACTAAGGTGAAATGCTTCAGCATATTCAAAAATCTAAAAAAAACACACATTTTTTATTTTGAAGAGAGTACATCATATGTGTTACACTATTTACATTGCATTGTATTTTTATTTGGATTTATATAGTTTTTACTCCGACTGACTAGGTATTGAATGGCTTTACGGCTTCACAGAGAATAAATATGCACATGTATAGACTTTTGTCTACAGACTGCTGTTATGTTCTGGGCTCTAGGCCCACATAATGTATGAAGGACGACATAGAAACATGAATACGGTACTGGAAACTATCCACGAGCATGTGCACTCGGGCTCTTTTATTTGATGGGGTCACCTGACTGGTGATGCCCGTGTTGGATGGGGGAGGGTGTGTGTGTGTGGGCCAGCCTTCGAGGGAGTGGCTGGCAGAAACACTAGACTGTGTCCAGCAGGACACAACATTCCTCCCAAATTTTATTAAAATGAAAAACAACAAACAAGAGATGGGGGGTGCTAGGCGGCGCACTAGCGTATGGAAGCCTTCATGTGAGGCTCCCGCAGTTCGGCGACAATTATCCGCCTAAAAATCCTTTTATAGGCAATAATCGGAGCTATACTTGCAGGCAGCGATTCAGCAAGGTATCCGACAACTGCATGCCGAGTTTGGTCGGAATCAGAGCGACGCTGCAGTGGAGAGACGCTCCGGCAGTTTCGACGGACTGGCCAGGTGGAGGAGACGGCGTGATCAGCCGGCCGTTTTAACCAGGCAAGCTTGGGCCTGGGATTACGGCCTTAGGCCCTAAGATCGGCGAGTCGCGCGGCGCGACCTTACAACATCGAAACACTGGGACATTTGAAGCGGGGATCGCCGGGGGTGGTAGTGACACGGCTCCCTCCCCCAATAGCATCTTAAGTGGTCAAAAGGCCTGTTGCTGGTGCTCGGGAGAGCCGAGACTGCCCTGGATTTATGGGGGCCCGACTTTTGGAGGCGCACGTCTTTGGGATTTGATTACTCAACTGGCTGACCGGGAGTGGACTTCTCCCCTCACCCCGCCCCACGGGAGACAAAAGTGAACTGCTGTGTGCCCACACGAGGTGTGAGCGAGCCGCCAGGAATACCAGCAGGAGTGTGGGGAGGGAGCCCCCGGTGGCAGCCTGGTGACGGAGCGCCTGGGGGTCATATGTGCTAGCGCCGCCTCGATGCTTCATAATGATCTCAATAAGACTGGCTGTGGAAGAACTTACTCCCCCATAGGAGATCACTAAAGCCGGCAAGGGCCCTGACGTGAGTGACTATACTGTTTGGCGGGCTCCGCCTGTGATTGTGCAAGAGGCCACGCTCCAGGATTACTTGTCAGGATAACGACAGCGGAGAGTCGAAATATTGGTGGGGATCACAGCGTCGCCTGTTACGCCAGTGGTGTTGTACTGCTCTTCACTCCTTCATACTGTGGGCAGGTTACTGCGGGGTCTGGACTGCAGCGCCAAGGGACTGAGGGAGGAGGTCAGCGCCATATTGGATTTGGAGGCGATCGGATCAGTCCACGTCCATTGATTGATACAGCACACTGTATTGCCCTGAGATTGCTGAGTATTGAGTACGGGGGGTTACGGTGCAATTACTGTTCCAGAAAGCGTGGAGCAAGAGGTCAGAGTCTGAGGGACGCACTGTGCTCCCGTCATATCCTTCTACTTGGGGATCCTCTCCCCCCCAGCTCTTCCTGTTCCCCGTCAACTCACCAGCCAGCAGTCCCGTAGGACTGCTGGCTGGTGAGTTGACGTATGGTCATATACATAGTGAGACAATCTGCACTGATCAGCAGTAAGGATAGGGCGGCCAGCACAAGACAGCCAAGACTCACCTTTGACTCTACAGAGAAGACGAATCAAACTGGAGGGGTCCAGCACAGTCCGGCTGGAACGAATGGAGCAGCGGGGGACTCATCGGACGGAGCAACGAGCCTGCAAGAAGTTCTGCGTGAGATGCGTCAAGGATTTGTGACGATCGCTGACAAAGTTGATAGAATGTCATCACGCATGGATGCAGTAGTTCATAAATTGGATGCCCACGAAGACCGTCTGAAAGAAGCGGAACAACGGATCTCGGACTCGGTAGACACTACGACGCGGCACACCTCGCAGCTCTCCAGAATGGACAACCTGCTGCGAGTTATTGCGGCCAAGAACGAGGATTTGGAGGCGAGAAGTAGACGTAATAATGTCCGTAAAGTAGGCATTCCCGAGACGACAAATGTGGACAAAATGGAGGACTACGTTGAGAAGATGTTATTGGCGGCGATTGGCTCAGAAGTTTTCTCTCCGCAATTTATAGTGGAGAGGGCGAATCGCTCTTAGGGCCCCTGACCAAAACCAGGAGCGCCTCCTAGACCTATCATCGCTTGGTTACTGAATTATAGGGATAGAGATGCGGCCTTTCGTACGGCCCACAACACGAAATCACTCTCATACGATGGCAATTCCTTTACCATATACCCAGACTTCACACCGATGGTACAAGAGGAGCGGAGGAAGTTTCTAGCTGTGAAGGCCAAGCTGCGTAATTTGCAAATGGACTACGCATTGCTCTACCCGGCTCGCCTGAGAGTTACGTACAAGGGGCGACAAAAATTCTTCACAAACCCTCAGCAAGTAGAGGATTTTCTTAAACACTATAAGCGTGCTAACAGGCAAGCTGAGGGGGAGGAGGAAGATCCGGATCCACTGCACAAGGAGATGGAGGAAGGTGAACAGTGAGTGGGTGAAATTGACCCCATATCGTGACTTTGGTTATCAGTATATGAGTATGGGGCTGGGGATATGAGAATGGGGATCTTGGCCGGGGAAGGTATTGCAATGGAGTATGCCTTTCTGACTGTCCCCCACATATATGAGTATGGGGGTGCACGAGTATATTTGGATACCCCACATTCTTTGTTGCTTCTCAGCCCTAAGTTGTGTTTTCTTTTTTTTTGCTATTGATAGTATTGCTTGGTGATGCAGTACCCATGTTGCCTATGTTTATAGTGCTGGACACCCCTCAGGGTCACTAGGCCGAACTACAAGTAACATTGTGGTTTTGATGAGAGTGAGGGGAATTAGTGTTGCCGCCTAGAAATGGACCCCAAAGGGAAATACCCTCGAGTTTCTTTGTTGTGTGGGGAGTTCACTAGCCCTAGTTCTCGGGGCAATTGTGGGAGGGGGGAGGGTACATGGCTGGCAGGTTGGGGTTTGCTTCAGTGGGAGTGGGGATGGTGTAAAGTGCTAGAGGAAGGGCATGCAGTCAGGAGTTCATTGGGGGGGATGGGAGACTTGGGACAGTTGAGGGTTTTTTTCCTACAGAGGAGGGTGGGGTGGGAAGTTCATTGGACTGCTGTTTTGCATATTCATGAATGTACATTGCTGTGGTTGCTATGGCTAATTTTGATACGACTGCGAGTTCATGTGAAATGTAACAAGCTCTGCAATATATGGCTATTCAGGTTATGGGGATGTGACAAGGGATGGCAGATACTGAACGAATAAAGAAACGTTCAGTTTTGTCCTGGAATGTGCGGGGATTAAATGATGCAAGAAAGGGAAGGAAAGTGGTGGCATATCCGGAGCAGCATCATGTACAAATCGCATTATTGCAGGAAACGCATCTGAGCCCACGCTCTACTTATGCATTTGCTGGCAAGTGGGCAGCGGTAAGAAGTTTCTCTTCATATTCCGCCTATGCCAGGGGCACTGCAATCCTAATTAGAAAAACGGTGCCTTTTGTGAAACTTGGTGAGCATACGGATACAGAGGGGAGATTGGTTGTATTGTGGGGCAGGCTTGGTACTGACACAGTCACAATGGTAAATTGTTATGGTCCTAACGTAGATTCGCCCAAATTTTTCACGCAGCTCTGGGGAAAGATACTAGACACAGGGTCAATGCATATTATATGGGGAGGAGATTTTAATGTCACGTTGGCCCCAGGATTAGACAGGTCTGATGAAAGCCCTCAATATAACAGATATGCCAGGGATGCATTAGAGCGGTAATTGCAAACACAACAATGATGGACAGAATGTGGATCAATGTCACACATTCACCCCAGTCCAAAGATCTGGGCCCAAATCCATCGTTTTTCCACTCCACACCACCCTGGGTTAGACAATGGCGATATGCAAATCAGCGCTGACCCTGTGCCCCATGGGAACAGTCCAGTCCGAACTACAAAAGCCATGTCCTTCCCAGAACGGAAACAAGCATCCGAGGACCGGCCCGGTTTCGAGGTAACACCTCTCATCAGCCCGGCTAGCTTGATTCAAGTGGTGTGGAGTGCCTGGGACTCACGTCTGAGCATCCCCAGTACACTTAGAGCGGTAATTGCAAACACAACAATGATGGACAGAATGTGGATCAATGTCACACATTCACCCCAGTCCAAAGATCTGGGCCCAAATCCATCGTTTTTCCACTCCACACCACCCTGGGTTAGACAATGGTGATATGCAAATCAGCGCTGACCCTGTGCCCCATGGGAACAGTCCAGCAGTCCGAACTACAAAAGCCATGTCCTTCCCAGAACGGAAACAAGCATCCGAGGACCGGCCCGGTTTCGAGGTAAAACCTCTCATCAGCCTGGCTAGCTTGATTCCAGTGGTGTGGAGTGCCTGGGACTCACGTCTGAGCATCCCCAGTACACTTAGAGCGGTAATTGCAAACACAACAATGATGGACAGAATGTGGATCAATGTCACACATTCACCCCAGTCCAAAGATCTGGGCCCAAATCCATCATTTTTCCGCTCCACACCACCCTGGGTTGGACAATGGCGATATGCAAATCAGCGCTGACCCTGTGCCCCATGGGAACAGTCCAGTCCGAACTACAAAAGCCATGTCCTTCCCAGAACGGAAACAAGCATCCGAGGACCGGCCCGGTTTCGAGGTAACACCTCTCATCAGCCCGGCTAGCTTGATTCCAGTGGTGTGGAGTGCCTGGGACTCACGTCTGAGCATCCCCAGTACACTTAGAGCGGTAATTGCAAACACAACAATGATGGACAGAATGTGGATCAATGTCACACATTCACCCAGTCCAAAGATCTGGGCCCAAATCCATCGTTTTTCCACTCCACACCACCCTGGGTTAGACAATGGCGATATGCAAATCAGCGCTGACCCTGTGCCCCATGGGAACAGTCCAGTCCGAACTACAAAAGCCATGTCCTTCCCAGAACGGAAACAAGCATCCGAGGACCGGCCCGGTTTCGAGGTAACACCTCTCATCAGCCCGGCTAGCTTGATTCCAGTGGTGTGGAGTGCCTGGGACTCACGTCTGAGCATCCCCAGTACACTTAGAGCGGTAATTGCAAACACAACAATGATGGACAGAATGTGGATCAATGTCACACATTCACCCCAGTCCAAAGATCTGGGCCCAAATCCATCGTTTTTCCACTCCACACCACCCTGGGTTAGACAATGGCGATATGCAAATCAGCGCTGACCCTGTGCCCCATGGGAACAGTCCAGTCCGAACTACAAAAGCCATGTCCTTCCCAGAACGGAAACAAGCATCCGAGGACCGGCCCGGTTTCGAGGTAACACCTCTCATCAGCCCGGCTAGCTTGATTCCTGTGGTGTGGAGTGCCTGGGACTCACGTCTGAGCATCCCCAGTACACTTAGAGCGGTAATTGCAAACACAACAATGATGGACAGAATGTGGATCAATGTCACACATTCACCCCAGTCCAAAGATCTGGGCCCAAATCCATCGTTTTTCCATGCATTAGAGGGCATAATGGGTGAAGGAGGACTGATAGATAGCTGGAGGTTTGTGCATGCTGAGCTTCGAGAGGGGACGCACTTTACCACACACGCCAACACGTGGGCCAGACTTGACTACTGTCTCCTGTCTCAAGGATTAGCGGTTAATTTGGGCAGAGTTATTCACTTACCAAGGTCCTATTCGGACCATTGCCCAGTTCTGGTTCAATCCCGGGATATGATAGGGCCGCACCAACGTGGCATATGCAACCCACGGCACTTTTGAAAACACAGTTTAAAACTGAGTTGGGGGAGGAAATCGCAGAATTTTTCCCTCGCAATAATGGATTGGTGGATAGCGTAGATACCATCTGGGAAGCGTTTAAGGTGACGGTAAGGGGGTATTGCATCTCAAAGAGCTTTGGGGTACTGAGGGACATTCGAGGAACGCTTGAGAAACTAGAAAAAGAATTGAAGGAGATGGAATCTAGGATGACTCGGGAACCGATGGGCCCCATTCATAGGGAATTTAGAGACAAGCTCACGCAATATGAAGAGGAAGCAGATAGAGAGGCCAAGTTCAGGGGCAAACATTGGCAGGCACGACGATACTGCGAGGGAGAGAGGCCGGGTCGAGCTCTGGCAGAAATCACTAGACATCCACGATGCAACACACACGTACTGGAATTACGCACATCGGAGGGTGGAATGCGCCAGGATTCGAAGGGTATTCTCGGCCTCTTCACAGCACACTATGAGGAGTTATATGCTACGCAACGCGCTGGGGAGGTCCGATTTGGGAACTTCCTGGACGACGTAGCACTCTGCTGGATGAGTGACACCCATAGACAGTTCCTTGGTGCCCCATTCGAACTTGATGAAATACGGGATGCAATTGTGTCCCTTAATAATGGCAAAGCGACTGGCTTGGATGGTCTGCCAGCGGAATTTTATAAATGTTATATTGATATAATGGCCCCGGTGTTAAGAGAGGTCTTTGATGAGTCTTTGGAGGTGGGCATCTTGCCGGGGTCGATGAGGGAGGTGGTAATCACTTCTCTGTTGAAGCCAGGTAAAGACCCCACTGAATGCGATTCATATAGACCGCTTTCTTTGATAAACTGTGACGCTAAGATACTGGCGAAAGTACTGGCTACTAGGCTCTCCTTGATTATGACCAGGATAGTCCTTCCGGATCAGGCGGGGTTTGTCCCCGGAAGATCCACGGCTAGTAACTTGCATACTCTATTTTCTCTGATCCAAACGATAGCGCCAGACCCCCCTGTAGCTGCCATATTCCTTGATGCGACAAAAGCATTTGATTCGGTCGAATGGAGCTACCTTTTTGCCGTTTTATACAGGATGGGGTTCCCTAAAATATTCGTGGCCTGGATAAGACTACTTTATACTGATCCAACGGCGAGACTGCTAATTAATGGTGAGCTTTCGGACCCGATCTCCCTAACCAGAGGCACCAGACAGGGGTGTCCGCTGTCCCCGTTACTGTTCGCAATCGCGATTGAACCCTTAGCATGTCGTATCCGACAGCTGCACAAACAAAGCGCTTTTAAATGTTTCCAACGACAGATAGATGTATCACTCTATGCTGATGATTTAACGTTATATGTGGTAGATCCGCAGACTAACCTCAACCCACTGCTCAGGGAATTCTTGGTGTTCGGTCGACTGTCTGGCATACAAATAAATTGGAGGAAATCACAGTTTTTTCCCCTGACCCCTGCAGTGGCCCGGTTTGGATTACCCACTTGAATGGTGTGACTCTGACCTACGTTATTTGGAGATTCAGATATCGACTGTAAAGGAGGAGACGTTACGAATGAATTATGGCACTGCCATCACTAAACTGACGGAGGATGTTACACAGTGGATCTCTTTAATTTGAATTTGAATTTAAAAACATTTCTTAAGCGCACAAATACCTAGCGGTTTATTGGCACTGGGAAACATTAGACCCTAGGTAAGGGGGTGCTGGAAATTTTAAAATGAAAAGGCTTGCAGGAAGAGATACGTTTTAAGTGCCTTGCGGAAGTCAGGGTACAAGGGAATAGATCTGAGGGTGAGGGGAAGGGAGTTCCAGAAGATGGGACCAAGAACAGCGAATTTCACCCCCCATCCTCTTCTTCCTGAAACGAGGAACGAAGAGGAGGGACTGGGTGGAGGAGCGGAGTTCTCTGGCCGGGATATAACTTGTAATTGCTGAATTTATAAAGGCTGGAGCAGTTCCGTCTCGGGCCTGAAACGTGGTACAACCAAGTTTAAAAAGGGCCTGCTCCCTAATGGGCAACCAGTGCAAGTTCTTCAATACAGGGGTAGCATGATGCAGTTTAGGGAGACCATAAATGAGGCGAGCAGCTTGGTTCTGAACCAGCTGAAGGCGTCGGAGGGCATAGGCCGGAACACTATTATACAGGATATTGCCATAGTCTAACCATGATAATACCATTGCCATCATGATGAGTTTTAGAGCAGATGGGGAGAAGAATCTAGAACTTTTCCTGATAGTGCGGAGGGTGAAGAAGCAAGAGGATACCCCCATACTAATCTGGGAGTGCAAGGTAAGATGTTGATTTAACGTGATCCCAAGTGTTTTAACTGAATGGGAAGGTGAGGGGGGGGGACCAAGTGAAGAGGGCCAAAACATGGAGGTCCAGGGACTGGATGTACCACCCGTAAGAACCAACTCAGTTTTGTCTGGGTTAAGTTTAAGGTGGTTGAAGTTCATCCAGTCCCTGATGAAAATCATAACTGATTGAAAATTATGGATAGACTCAGGGGAATGGGAAAGGTTAAAGATCAACTGGAGGTCGTCTGCATAATTAAAGACAGTGACCTCCAGTTGCTGTAAAGCAAAAATAAGGGGGAAAATGTACAGGTTAAATAAAAGGGGGGAGAGGGAGGAACCTTGAGGGACACCGCACTGCACCTTGCATGGGGGAGCAGAAAACCCTTCTAGATGAACAGCCTGGGTGCGGTCCATCAGGAAGGAGGTAAGCCAAGCCAGAGGAGGCCCGCCGATGCCCCCTGCCTTGACACGGGTAAGAAGAATGGAATGGTCAACCATGTCAAAGGCAGCGGACAAATCTAGGAGGACCAAGGCTTGGGGCTGGTTAATATCCATCCCCTCCCTGAGGCTGTCCAGGACTGAAACCACAACCTTCTCGGTGGAATGGAGCGGGCGAAATCCAGCCTGACAGGGAGCCAAACAGCCGCTGTCCTCAACAAAAGAGCTGAGGACAGAGGAGATATGGCATTCCAAGATTTTGCCCAGGTAAGGGAGAAGGGAAATGGGGCGGTAATTGGAAAGGGAGGAAGGGTCGGCACAGGGTTTTTTCAAGATGGGAATGATTATAGCCGCCTCTGTGAAGATCAGGGACAAAGCCGTTCCTGAGGGAATCATTAAGAAATGCCAAAGGGCGACTGGGGCAGGCTTGAAAAATTTCTCTCAGTACAGGAGCTGGGCAAACATCGGAGGGGGAACCTGATTTGACACGGACCAGCAGAGAAGATAGAATTTCTCTGGTCAGTGGAGGTATGTGATCTAGATGAAACCTATTAGGGGGGGTTCGGGGGCAGGAGGGGAAGAAGGAGGTGGAGGTATATTGGCCGTGATGGCTGCAATTTTCTCAACGAAAAAATTGTTTAGGGAATCACAGAGGGCTTGGGAGGGGGGAGGTTTAAGGGAAGGTCTGTCTGACAAGGCCAGCTCATGGACGGTAGAGAAGATTTCTCTAGGCTGATTTTCAGCTGAAAGTATTTTATCTTTCACCATGGCTGGTAGGGCTTCACTAATTAAAATGGTGGTTTTACCTCGATTTTTATACTTGTTTCAGAATATCCCGTATTATCCAGGTACATTTTTTTTTAAAACACTACGTTCGGAACTGTTGCAGCTGTTCTGGGCTGGCAAGCAACCAAGATTGGCATGGTCGATCATCACCCAGCCTTATATCAGCGGGGGATTTGATGTCCCTGATTTTCTAGTCTACTACCTGAGCGTTCAAGCCCATTTTGCCTATCATTGGTTTACACCTACACCATTCATGCCGCAACTGGCTGTGGAGGAATGGATAGCCCGACCTCTTCTATTGAAAGGCATTATTAATGGCCCGGTAAGTGCAATAGAGACACCGGCTACTACGGTGACATGCACGATTGATGCGTGGCAGCGAATACTAAATAAGATACCAGTTACTTTCCTGTATGCACCGACTATGCTGCTTGTTTACCATCCAGGTCTCTCCCTATTGAGGGAGGGGGGGGGTTCCAAGTGATGTGTACTAAGTTGAAAATTTTCACCTGGGGCAACCTGTTTGTGAACGGTCAGTTCAAAACACGTGAACAATTGTTTCAAGACTACCAACCTACACCGCTGGAAATATTCTATTATGTCCGGCTGCGGCAGGGATTGAGGACTGTTATACCAAATTTTCCGGAGGAACCTGGAACAGTACTTCCATTGCAAGTTCTGCTTACATCTACGGATGGAAGGCATTTGGTTTCTCACCTATACTGTAGCATCCGAGGGCGATGTGAGAGTGGAGAGTGTAGAGCTCTCATGCACTGGAGTGCTGAAATCGGCAGAGATATAACTGAGACACAGTGGACATATTGCTGTGATCTCACTTCCAAGATCTCGGCCAGCTGTAGGCTACGAATTATCCATTATAAGTTTTTGCAGAGAATGTACTATACGCCTGAAAAAAAAATGAGGTTCCACCTATCGGATAATGACAGATGTGAGCGGTGCAACAAGGAGGGTGCAGGCTTCCTACACATGGCGTGGGCATGTCCAGGGGTGTTTGACTACTGGACTCAGGTACACACAGCACTACAGGCTATGTTGGGTGATACGATTGAAAGGGATCCACTTACTATGCTACTGGGATATACTATGCAGGTACCCAAGTCGAGCAGGAAGTTTGTAAACGTCACACTTTTGCTAGCAAAGCGAAGGGTTGCATGTAGGTGGGGGAGAGGCCGTGCCCCGAAATTTAAGGATTGGATGAATGATTTATTATACTGTCAGGAGCAGAACACGGTATATGCTGACGCACAACCATTGAGTAGCAGGGCCAGGGACATATGGGATCCGCTAAGGGAGTACTGGGTAGCCACTACAAATGCATCTGAAGATGGGAGTCAGGTAGGAGCGGATACAGCAATGGATGTGGGATTGGAGGGTCAATACGCTACAGATATTACAAATGCCTAGTTGGGATCTACAAGGGTTTGATGTGTAGATGAGTCAGTAAGGGTGGGATTATTGTACTCTTGATAAGGTGCTTCTCCGTGTTGGTTTCCTATGACTATGGATATGCTGCAGATTTCAGGGAAGGAGGGCCTGGTTGCACAGTATAGGTTATGACATATGGTCTATGGATGTGTGTAGACCTGCTATGGAGGTCCCAGTATGCAACATGGTTTCCAGAATAAACGGCTGAGGGTCGAGTTCTGCAGTGCTCTTGTGCTTGAGTACCCCCTTGATTTATTGTCCTTATTGATATATCATTGCTGTGACAGGTTAGACTGAGGTCTGTCATTGTCGAGGGGGCTGCTATTTCTATGGACTTGCTATGTATGTGGTTACATTTGTATGCCTAGCAAGAGTACAGCAATCACAGACTTATGTTTAGCATGATTATAGTGGGAAAACCATACCCCAAGTTCAAGTTCACCGTTACTACAACAAAAAACACTTCATGGACCTTGGACTAATGTGTACCACGCAACAATGGGAAGAAGTGTATGCTATTGAATTCAGCCGCCGGGCCTCCGGGTTGTTGGCACATTGGCTGTGTATATATACGAGAGTAAATGACATGTTTCATCGAATGCAGCCGGCCTGTGAGGTTGTAGGCATCGTGCTGTGGCAATTTGTGATGGTACAATAAAGGTCTTTGAAATCAAAATAAATAAATAAATAAATAACTTACTGCCTCAGATGCGGTCTCCTCCCTCTGCGCTGTTCGGGCTTGTCGTTAATGCAAGCAATGTGGAGGTAGGTGCTGGTGTGAGCGCGTATACTTAATAAAGGAGGCGGAGCTGCAGCGGCAGTCCACGTGTTGGTAACACACCCAGCGTCCGTGTCTTTACTGCTGCACTTAGCGAGGCATAATTAGCGTGACTCACAGTGGGAGGGAGGCCCCCCGCTACGGAACACGAGGGCGGAAAACACATGCCTGCTCCTGCCCTAAGGGAAGTGTGAAGCTGGCAGCATCGCCCTGCTGAAACCCCGAGGCTCCTCCAGACCTCTGCAGGCCCACCACATGTGCCCCCGCTGTTTTGGCCCCGACCCTGGAGGAAGCGGTTTCCTGGAGGCATCTGCAGAATTCTCAACTGCTCCTAGCCGCCGCATTCGCCCGATGGGCGCCTGACGCTATGGGTGAGAAGGGTGTATCATACACGCTCCAGGAAGAACCAGAGGGACATCCTAGTAGCCCATACCAGCCTGAGTGAGTGCCTCATACCTGTGCGCACGTAGACGCACAACGCTTAGTGCAGATGCACCAACTCCCTTGCCAGTAGGCCGTCCGCCAGCAGCAAGCCTTTTCGCTAGGCCGCAAACCAGCGCCCACCTCAAACAACATGGAGGGATCAGGATAACACCGCCCAAGCCCCGGTGCCGGCAGTACTGCATCACCCCCCCTCTGGCATCCTGCCTCCTTTTAGTGAATCGGCAGACACTTCCACGGTCACACCACGATGGCTTGGTTGCCTGAAGAATTACTTCATCGCCACAAGGGAAAAGGATGGGCAGTAAAACGCTCGCTTCTACTCCATTATGCAGGGGAAGAGATCTACCTCCTGTTCAAGCAGCTATCGGACACAGGCCCCTGGATGATTACGCCGCACTTTGATCCCCAAATAATCACAGACTTTGCACACTTCAAGCTAAGACAAGCTAAGCAACGGGAGGGAGAGTCTGTAGATGCTTTTTACGCACGGCTCTGAGAGGTAGCTGCCACTCACCTCGTAGGCGACCGGGCCGCGGAAGAAATCAGAGCCCAGCTAATCCTCGGGATGCGCAGTAAGGTCCTACGTGGCCTCATATTGAGGCAGCCGAACATACTGATGAATGATATCCTGGTGCTAGCACGGTCCCATGACCTGTCGGCGTTGAGTGCAGAAGAGATGGACGTGGCACTGATAAGAAGGCCAGAGAAGAGTGTCACTGTAAAGTCGGAAAGGACGGACACAGTTAGGACAAGAGACAAGGCCCACAGGCTGCGAGATCGTCAGCCACAGGCCCCAAAGAATCGCTGCAGGTACTGTGGGTACGAGGAACACCCCTCACAGTTGTGTCCGGCACAAGGAAAGACATGCAACAACTGTGGCATCGCAAACCATTTTCCATCAGTGTGCCGGAGAAAGACGCAGCGTAAGGAAGGAAACTGGCTTAAACCAATGAGAAGGATAGTCCACCAGCTGTCGCAGGCCTTGCTAACGTCACAACTCGGGAGCAAGAAAAGAGAACAGACAGCTACCAAGGGGACGAGTCCACATCGGGAGATGAGGGAGAGACATATCTAGTCTCATTCACCTGAGCCCTGAAGAGTAGAAGGCGACCCCAACCTCGATGCACGATCCAGATCGCAGGGTCTGACATCAATGCGGTGATTGATACTGGTGCATCAGTGACTATAATAGGGATCCAGCAGTACAGCAAGCTTAAACTCAAACCGGAACTCAGCCCGTCAAAGGCCAAAATCTGCGCATAAGGCAGCGACTCACCGCTGCTGCTCAAAGGAAAGATGACTGTGCCAGTACAATCAGGAAGTGTCAAAATCATCATCGGCATCCATGTGATTAACCAGGAGGTGGACACGCTACTTAGCAGCCACGTAGCTGAAGATCTGGGCCTAGTAATGTTTGCCAGGGGAGTACAGATGGACCAGACGGCGGAACTGCTGCCCCAATTCAAGGACCTGTTTAAAGGGCTAGATAAAATTAAGAGAGCTCCAATCAAGCTACATATAGACACCACTGTCCCACCAACAGCACTAAGGCACAGGAGGATCCCCTTCCACCTCCGCCCGCTGGTAGAAGAGGAACTACAGAAAATCGAAGACCAAGGGGTCACAGAGAAAGTATCGGGCCCACGCCATGGGTGTCACCCATGGTAATCACAGAGAAGCCCCGTCAACCAGGGAAATCAGACTTTACATATATATGCGACTCCCAAACAAGGGCATTTGGCGCAAGCGTCACATAACGCCGACTATGGATGACATCGTGGCCGATCTAAACGGCTCCAGGTGGTTCTCGAAGCTGGATCTGAACACTGGCTATCACCAACTAACACTTGCCAAAGTTAGCCAGTACATACCCACGTTCACCACCCACCTAGGCCTCCGGAGATATAAGAGGCTGAACATCGGCATATCATCGGTCACAGAGATCTTCCAAAACGCCGTCATGGCTGGACTCCCTGGTGTCTTAAACCTGAGTGATGACATCCTCATCTACTCCACTCAAAAACGGAGGAGGAACACTACCTAGGGCGATTATCAGTACACGGGGTCACCCTACACAAGGAAAAGAGCCTGCTGTTCCAACAGACAATTGAGGCATACAGGTCGACCCACGGAAGTCTCAAGCTATCAAGACGGCAGCCGCACAGCTCACCGTCGCGGAGGTCCGCAGCTTCTTGGGAAAGGCCACGTACTGCGGCCGTTTCATTCCATACCTGGCCACACTTGCGGAACATCTCCGAAGCCTCACCTGAGCCGATGCCATGTGCAAATGGGGTCCTACTGAAGAGACGGCATTCCAAGCAGTCAAGAAAGCGCTCCTGAACCACACTACGCTGGTGTATTACGACCCTGCGAAGAAAACCAAAATACTCGTAGATGCCAGTCCCTTGGGTCTAGCAGCAGTCCTCACACAAGAGCAAGAGCCCGGGAGATGGGCTGCCTTAGCATATGCCAGCAAAACGCCAACAGAGAAACAATACTCGCAGATTGAAAGGGAAGCCATAGCGATCCGATGGGCTGCAGACACTTTCACTATACATATACGGACACCCTTTCACCGTCGTCACGGATCACCAACCCCTGGTGCCGCTATTCAGAGGATCAGCGCCCCACCCCCACCACACATTGAGAGGTGGGTCATCAGGCTCCAACACCTTGACATGGACGTGATCTACCGGCCCGGCGCTAAGAACCCAGCAGATTTCCTATCAAGGCACCCAGACATGACCAAGGAGGAGACGGAGGAGCAGAACTGTGATGACACGGAAGCACACCTGGACATGCTAGCAGCCCTGACGTGTCTCAGAGCACTGACGCTTGAAGAAATAGCCACCATGGCCAGATAAAACCCTGTAATGTTTAAATTCCGGGACACCATCCAGGAAGGGCTATGGCAACAGTTCCTGCAGTCAGCAAACACGTGGTCAAGCCCAGAGAAGGAGAGCATGATGCACTTGTGGAGGGTGAGAAACGAGCTGAGCCTCACACAAGGTGGCCTTCTCATGAAAGGGCCCGCATCATCGTCCCGGCATCCCTGCAGCTGCGGGCAACACAACTGGCCCCCGGAGGGCACCAGAGAATAGAAAGGATGAAGGCCTGCATGAGAGAAACGGTCTGGTTCACAGGAATGGATGTCCGGATAGAAGAACTAGTCCGCAAGTGCCCTTCATGCCAAATCACAAGCCGGCCTGAGAGACCTGCGCCTGTTCACACTGAAGAACATGGTCAGAGCCCCTGGGAGAAAGTGGATTTTGAAAGTTTTCCTCGTGATGGGCGAGTCACCTTAGCCCTTATTGAAAGTTACTCCAAATATCCGATAGTAGAAGTTGTGAACTCAATAGCGTTCCTACATGTTGGCACGGCCCTGGGGAAAATATTTGGAATGTTTGGATGTCCGAAAGAACTCCGTAGTGACAACGGACCCCCATTCCAAGGACATGTATTCCACGAATTCATGCACCACCACGGCATCCAGCACCAGCGTATCACTCCACAGTGGCCACAGGCCAATGGGGAGATGGAACTTTTCATGCGAATGATAAACAAGTCTCTTCTCATTGCTGTGGCGGAACAGAGTGACCCCGGGCAAGAACTCCGGAAGTTCCTACGAGAATACCGGAGCACACCACATTGTTCAACGCGCCAGACACCCTGGGCGCTAATGATCAACGGCACCCGCCAGGATGGTATCCCCATTGCCCCAGGCTGGTCACCCCCTCCATTTGACAAAGAGGGGGCACTCAAGAGGAGAGAGAATCATAACAACCCGGCCAGCCAGACACGCAGGGCAGCAGTCCCCCCGCTCCAGTCAGGAGACACTGTTATCCTGAGGGACAGAAGGCCCGGAGGAAAGTTCCGAACTCGCTACGAACAAGGGCACTGGACAGTGATTGGCAGGCAAGGGACAATGGTGACGGTTGAGAAAGCAGGAGAAGCGGTGACACATAACATCTCTTGGTTCAAACAGGTAGACCAACCTGTTTCTCCTGTTGCCATCAAGAACCACGCTGAGAAGACCGAAGGCCGTCAGAGTGGGCCCCCGAGAGCCGATGATCAACATCCTGGAGTATTCCCTGTGCCAGAGAGTCCAGGAGTCACTAGGGCCAACCCAGACCATCCCCAGCACCCCAGTTCATACACCCCCAGCCAGCAGAGGAGCCACCAGGTATGCTCTGAGAGAGAATCCTTCACCAAGCACCCGCCTGAGAGACTGCCTGCCAAGTGAGTGAACAATGAGACTTTTCATAATCCAGTCAAGGACTGAGTTGAGATGGGATGTAACAGTTGGTGAAACCGGTCCTCGGAAGCTTGTTTCCGGTCCAGGGAAGGCATGGCTTGGCAGTTCGGGCTGACTTTTCCTATGAGGCACAGGGTCAGACTGATTTGCATATGGCCATTTCTGAACTGGGGTGGCAGAGTGGGCTAAAGAACGGTGATGGATTAAACCCAAATCTGTTGACTGGGTGTGAGTGTTTGATTGGTTCAGATGCTCCGTCCATCACCACCCCCTTTTGTACCACTTTGTTCGCCATAAGTTGGCAGGGTATGCTCAGACGTGAGTCCCTTGCTCACTTTGCCACTGGATTCAAGCAAGCCGGACTGAAGACGGCTGAAATGCCAGAAACCCGTCCTCGGAAGCTTGTTTCCGGTCCAGGGAAGGCATGGCTTGGCAGTTCGGGCTGGACTGTTCCCATGAGGCACGGGTCAGACTGATTTGCATATGGCCATGTCTGAACTGGGGTGGCAGAGTGGGCTAAAGAACGGTGATGGATTAAACCCAGATCTGTTGACTGTGTGTGAGTGTTTGATTGGTTCAGATGCTCCGTCCATCACCACCCCCTTTTGTACCACTTTGTTCGCCATAAGTTGGCAGGGTATGCTCAGATGTGAGTCCCTTGCTTACTTTGCCACTGGATTAAAGCTGCACACTGCGAGTCCTAGCTCGCTACGTGAGGTCACACCATACACTGGATCAAAGTGCAGGAAAGAGACTTATTGACTTAAACAAGCACTGCCAAACAGTCAGGCATGGCTGAGTAATATGAAGATATTATAGAGTGAGTGCATGCCAGTGTCCTGACGTTGAAAGAATGTCAGTCAGAGATTGCAGAGTCATATGAAGACACCGTACTGAGAATATCAATCAAAGCAGACACTGTACAATTTCTAAAACTGTTGTGGCCAGAATAAGCTGCTCTCTAGGCTCTAGACACTAACTGCAAGTAGACACTGCTAGGCAGCTAAGACAGAACACGTTGTGGTAATGGAACTGTAAGGTGTTGAAGCACAAAAGTCTCCCATTAACAGCAGTTGCAATGCAGAGCCCTTTATCTGAACTAATATCTGCCAGTACCACCTCCCTTATCTTCCTGTTCTTGCCCTCCCATTCCCATCCCCCAACTCCACTTTATGAAATCATGTTTCTGCATGAGTAGTGGAAAGCACTATAAACTGCCAATAATTATCGTTAATAAAGATTATGACGGATACAAGAATGTGAATGTTTTTATGAGGGGTATCCGGGAAGGGGTTTTCGGCAGATGTTTCCTACAGAAACAGCAAAAGATGCCCAATTAGAGCCCAGAGAATGCTTGACAGAGGGGCAGTTAAGAGAAAGAGGACAGTTGTCATTTGGACTGTGTTTCTGGGGTGCTGTCTCCAAAACACTGCTTTCTGCTATATATTCCACCCTCATGTATCCCTCGCGCCTTCTACTTACTGCTCCAACAATGGATCATACATCAGTGAGCTGTCCGACAGGTGCTCAAGAGTCACAGTAGTGACGCTCAGCGGTGGGGTCACCACTTAATGACTTGGTAATGCATTTTCATGGCCACAGTGCACATCCTCCATTGCTCATGCTTTTCCTCATCCATTAAACACTTCACGGTTAAGGGGGGGCGAGGCTACAGCTATTGATGTTATAGGATTTTCAGGTGCTCAAGGGTGGTGGTAGATTTCAATAGATTGTGAGTTCCTGAACCCATTTTGGTAACTTCAAAAGCAAGCTGTGAATAATTTCTTACATGTAGATTAGTTTTGCAGCACCACACGCTTACCTCCTATGATTGCAATTAGTACTTTCAAAAATCTAACCAGCAAGTCACTAAAAACTTGAAAAAGGCGCACTGAAGTGGATGCCTGCTTGTGCCCTATGGGGACCGTAGAGTGCATGCTGGTGTGGGAACCCTCTAGTCGGTCCCTGCGTTTGCCCTGGGGGGCCTGTAAAGTGCATGCTTGATCGGAATGAAGAAATGCACATAGACACCCTTATTCATCCAGTCTCCACAGCGCTGAGCCCTACAGCAATCAGAGCATCTGAGGGGTGATGTGCTGATTAAATAAAAGGCATGCAATGGTTGAACATGAAAGCAGGCATAGTGACAAGATTTACTGGCCTCTTTTCACTCACGTTCAAAATTGAAAGGCAGGGGGAGCAGCTGTGCATAAGGAGAGCCTTCCCATGCCACCGTGTCAAAACAGATCAACAAATAGTGCACCAAAACTAACCCAAAAGAACAGGAGGGAAGGAGTACATATAATAGGGCCAGTAGCAATGGAAAGGAACCAAAAGGAGGGGCAAATACAGCCAATGCACTAATAAAAAAAACAGGTTTTCAAAAGGACACAGGCAAAAAGGAATGGAAAATGATTGGGCATGCCCGCACCCCACAGAGTAGATACAGCATGTCTCAAAGAGACAGCGCATGCGCTGCCTAGATGAGATGTGTCTGCTCGGAGGCTGTACGTGGAAAATGAGCACATTCCTTCAACTTCCTACCCTGTAATAGGAAGGCATCCAGGGCCCCCTAAATGCTCTCAAATTTTCCAGGTACATACATGAATAGCTTATCCAGTCCAGGGACTTTCAGTTGCATTCAAGGACTTGTAGTCAGTCCTCACTTAATAAAGTAATAAACAGAAATACAAATTACAGAATTCAAAGAAAAAAACCTTGGACTGGATAAGTATACAGACAGAGCTGGGAAACATGAGAGTGCTGGCACGGTAGTCTGGTGCCCTCTAGGGCTTCAAGTAAAAAAAACAGCTATACACCTAACACCTCCTAGGCTATGAAGGAGAGGCTTAAAGTGAAAAAGTAACCCTGAACATAAACCCATTCCCCTATCCGGTGGCTCTGAGGTCACCAAAAGAGCTCTCAAGTTTTCCAGATATGTAGTTGAGCAGATTATCCAGTCCAGATATGTTTTCATTGCATTTTGTACTCATAGTATATATGATGAAAAGATCTCAGTAACAATAAAAGTGGGCTCCTAACTTCCATGTCCCATGGGCAGTGGCTTTATGTTTCCCATCAGCCAGGGCACAGGTTGGCTTTAAATATGAGCCCTAGTTCCAATGTGATTAGATGCTTCCCTCCCACTCCTCTCCATAGTCCTTGTAAACAAAGGCAGCCTAGAAATGTTCCAAACAAGATTGATTTTCCAAGTTGTTTGTTTCAAATGGTGAACCCTGTAGCTAATATTGGACCCACATTGTTCTTTGTTCCAGTCAGGCCCTCTTGTGTCTTCCCTCATTTAATTTTAGCCATCTCCATCTCACCCATTCTCAAGATATGATTACAGGGACACATGGTCCAACTTGCCCCCATAGAGGCATATGATTACCAAGATGTCAGCAGTATATGAATCGAAGAGGTCATGATGGTCCTGAAATATGTCCATCGAGCATCTAACAAAAATGGGTCTAACATAAATTTTAAATAATACTAGGGAGAGTGGGGATCCTTGTGTTAGTCCGCACATCTCCAGTACGTTGTTGAAGACTAAAGGACCTAATTTTTTGCATCGTGTAGAAAGCAATCTCGAATGGAAACTCCAAATGGCTTATTTATTATGAGGAGTCAATCTGGAACTTTTGAATATATTACTGTTATCCAGAGTCCGAGTTGGACTGAAAGGCGATTGCACGCCTGATTTCAGGGTAACGCGTGGGATAAGACAGTGGTGTGTTTTAGCACCACTATATATAAACAAAGCAAAGACCGCTCAGCCCTTCACAGGGCTTGGTCGCCCCACTCACTGCTGCCGCTCCTGCCTGCCTTTGCCGCCTCCTGCCTGCAGATTCCTTCGCTCGCTGCCCACTGCTCCTGGGAATTTCCTGCTGCTCCTGGGAATTTCCCGCTGCCCGCTGCTTCTTGGAATTTCCCGCCGCTGCCTCCCTGCGGCCCCACCCCCCTGTGATTCCATTCGCCGCCCCGCTCCCACCACCCAGCTGCTCCTTACTTATGACGCCCCCAGAGCGACCGCGCAGCGGGAGCGCCGATTGAGCGCCGAAGGTGCGCCAAAGGTAAGCCCGTCTGCGCCCGACCGCGCCTGGCCCGCGCCCAGCGCCAGGACCCCTGGCCCTCCCCGCCGAGGCAAGACGACCCGACTGACCTACGACGCCGCCACTCTCAACGCACTCAATGCCGGCCGGACCCACGCCTGCTGCTGAGCCACCCCGAGACGCACCCACGGACCCTTCACCTACTGCACCTGCAAGTTCACCTGCCTCCGACCCTGCCCCGCACCCGCCAAGACAAACACCGGCAGCAACCACCTCAAGTGCATCCTGATCAACACCCGCTCCGTCCACAGACACGCCGTGGAACTCTGGAACCTCCTCGACGCTACATCACCGGACGTCGCCTTCCTCACGGAAACCTGGATGAACGCCTCCTCTGCACCCGCCGCCATCGCCATCGCCATCCCGGACGGGTACAAGATCATCAGGATGGACCGCATCAACCAGACCGGAGGTGGCATCGCCATCGTCCACAGGAACACCATCCGCATCACGACCGACGCCAACGACTCCTTCGCCGCAGCCGAACATCTCTACTTCCAGATTCACACCGACCCTAAGACGACCCTCAGAGGCACCCTCGTCTACAGACCCCCGGGACCACGCACACAATTCAGCAAAGACATCACAGACTTCATCAGCCCGCACGCCCTCCCCTCCACTGACTACATCCTCCTCGGGACCTCAACTTCCACCTGGAGAACAACAAGGACCGCAACACCACCGCCCTGCTGGAAAACCTCGCCAACCTCGGACTCAAGCAACTGGTCAACACCCCCACCCACTACGCCGGCCACACGCTTGATCCCGTCTTCTCTTCCAGCAAGTACATCACCATCAGCCACGCCACCGGACTCCACTGGACCGACCACAGCTGCGTCCACTTCAGCTTCAAAAGATCCACGACCCACCACCACCCGCAACAGGTACCTCACAGGAATTGGAGCAAGATCACCGCAGACCAGCTCACCACCTCCCTCAGCCAGAGCCCACCCGCCAACACAACGGACCCCAACGAAGCAGCCCGCAACTTCACACAGTGGCTGACCGCCTGCGCCGACGACCTCGCGCCACTAAAGAACCCTCCCAGCAGACCCAGAAGCAAGAAGGCATCCTGGTTCACCGACGACCTCAAGGACTCTAAGAAGATCTGCCGCACCCTCGAGAAAGCCTGGCTCCTCGACTGGACCACCGACAACATGACCGCCCTCAAACACGCTACCCGCAAGCACCACTAGCTCATCCGCACCACCAAGAAGAAATCCCTGAAGGAAGACTGGCCAACAACGCCCACGACAGCAAAGAGCTCTTCACTATCGTCAAGGAGTTCTCCAACCCCAGCACCGGCACCAACGACATCACTCCGTCACAAGACCTCTGCGACTCCCTCGCCTCATTCTTCCACCGCAAGATCGCCGACATCCACAACAGCTTCGGTGCCCCACCCACGCACCCAACCGTCGAACCAACGCCCCCCACCGCCACCCTTCGCACCTAGACCACGGTGACCACCGAAGACACAGCCCACACGATGAACACCATCCACTCCGGATCACCGACCGACCCCTGCCCACACCACGTCTTCAACAAGGCCGACTCCACCATCGCACCCCAACTCCGGAACATCATCAACGCCTCCTTCAACACCACCACCTTCCCGGAGAGCTGGAAGCACGCCAAGATCAGCGCCCTCCTGAAGAAACCTACAGCGGACCCCACCGATCTCAAAAACTTCTGCCCTATCTCGCTCCTCCCTTTTCCTGCTAAAGTCATCGAGAAGATCGTCAACAGACAGCTGACCGCCTTCCTCGAGACGAACGGATCCCTCGACCCCTCGCAGTCCGGCTTCAGAGCCAACCACAGCACCGAGACCGCCCTCATCGCAGCCACCGACGACATCCGGACCCTGCTCGACAAGGGGGAAACAGTGGCCCTCATCCTCCTGGACCTCTCCGCTGCGTTCGACACGGTCTGCCACCGCACCCTAGTCCAGCGCCTCAGCAACATCGGTATCCAAGAGAAGGCACTGGAGTGGATCATCTCGTTCCTCGCCGGAAGAACACAAAGAGTCCGCCTCCTCCCGTTTCGCTCCGAGGCCACCGAAGTCATCTGCGGCGTCCCGCAAGGATCTTCACTCAGCCCCACCCTCTTCAACATCTACATGAAACCTCTCGCAGCCATCGCACGCCAGCACAACCTCAACATCATCTCTTACGCCGCCGACACCCAGCTGATCCTCTCCCTCACCAGAGACCCCGACACCGCCAGAACCTGCCTACACGAAGGGATGAAAGACGTCGCCGAGTGGATGAAGGACAGCCGCCTGAAACTGAACTCGGACAAGACGGAAGTCCTCATCCTGGGATCTTCGCCCTCCGCCTGGATGACTCCTGGTGGCCCCCAGCCCTGGGCACCGCACCCAAGCCAACCGACCACGCACGCAACCTGGGCTTCATCCTGGACCCCTCCCTCTCGATGACCAGACAAGTCAACGCCGTCTCCTCATCGTGCTTCAACACCCTGCGTATGCTTCGCAAGATCTTCCGCTGGATCCCGACCGGGACCAGGAAGACTGTCACCCAGGCACTCGTCACCAGCCGACTGGACTACGGAAACGCCCTCTATGCCGGAACCACAGCCAAGCTACAGAAAAGACTCCAGCGCATCCAGAACGCCTCTGCCCGACGCATCCTGGATGTCCCCCGACGCAGCCACATCTCCAGCCACCTGAGGAACCTGCACTGGCTCCCCGTCGACAAGAGGATCATGTTCCGGCTCCTCACCCACGCACACAAGTCTCTCCACGACCTGGGCCCCAAGTACCTCAACGACCGCCTGACCTTCTACACGCCCACCTGCCAGCTACGGTCCACCAGCCTCGCCCTCGCAGCCGTACCACGCATCCGAAGAGCCACCGTCGGAGGAAGATCCTTCTCTTACCTGGCTGCCAAGACTTGGAACTCCCTCCCCATCCACCTTCGGCTGACCCAGGACCATCTCACCTTCAGGAAACAACTCAAGACCTGGCTGTTCGAGCAGTAGCATACCCCTCCCCCCAAGCGCCTTGAGACCCTCCCGGGTGAGTAGTGCGCTATACAAATGGCATGATTGATTGATTGATTGAATGCTGATTGTTGTTTACAAAATCTCAAGGCTGACGCACCGATAGTGGGAACTAGCGCCACACCAGTGCTTCTTTATGCAGACGATGCCGTCCTTATTTCAAGGACGGAAATGGTTTGCAACACCTGATCGAAAAATTTGGACTTTTATGACTGAAAAGGATTTAAAATTGAATTTAACCAAAACCTTCGGCATGACTTGTGGCAAAAACAAAAGAATGATTAAAAAGCATCACATGGATGGCATTGCGATTGAGAGGGTCTCGAGCTTTACTTCTTTGGGTTTATTGTTTAATGAAAATGGCACATGGGGTTCACATATTAATATAGCAAATTAAAAATTCATCCTAAGTATAGAGGGCATTTTTAGATTCTCTGAAAAAATAGCAAATAAACCCATCTGGGAAATTCTCTCCCTCTACAGAGCTAAAGCTATTCCGACCGCATGTTATGGTGCAGCACTATGGGGGGGGAGCTAATATTGCAACTCTCCAAACACAGGAGAATACGTTTTTAAAACGTTTGTTAGCAGTCCCAAGTTCTACATCTAATTGTTTAGCTCACGGTGAATTGTCTGTCCCTTACATTAGCAATTTTATAAAAACAGCTGCGTTAACATTATGGCATGGGATTTGGACACGAGAAGAAGCAAGGTTCACAAACAATATAATTCTTGACTGTTTGGCTCTAGAAAATAGTGGAAAATTAGTGTGGCTTGAATATATACAAACACTATTAAAAAGCTGAAAATGATTCTAGAGTGTAAGGAACCTATGTCGATCCTAGAACATAGTAAGAAAGAATTGAAAACAAGGGGGCATATTATCAAGGACGGGCGATACATTATCGCCGCTTTTATCGCAGGAAACTGCTGATAAAGCGGCGATAATGGGCTTGATAATATGCTCTATGAATTCCTATCGAAGCCCATGTTAGATGTCTTCACATCTAACATGGGCTTCGATAGGAATTCATAGAGCATATTATCAAGCCCATTTTCGCCGCTTTATCTGCAGTTTCCTGCCGATAAAAGCGGCGATAATGTATCACCAGTCCTTGATAATATGCCCCAAGATTTTTTGCTGCTATGGACCTTTCAAGGGAGGGTGAGCAAATAACAAAACAAAGTGTTATTTCTTATTATGAACGTCCTTTTTTATGGGCATACAACCGTACCTTGTCCTAGTAAGAAATGTCCAACAAAGGTTCTTTCTGACTAGATTACATTTTGGTACCCTACATTATTTGGTTGCATTCCCCACGAAGAGGAAAATGTATCATTTATTACCAAACTGTCCATGCGATGGTGAATCGCCGCCAACCACGCTGCATTTTTTTATTATTTTATGTTTTTTACAGAGACATTCGTAGATTTACTTTGAAACCTCTTTTTAAAACAAATACATGTTATCACTATAAGCAAGCCTTTAATATTATATGTAGCTTGGAGGATGAAAAAATTATGAATGCTGCTTGTAATTTCATTCAAATGGCAATTAAGAAAAGAAAGACATATTTCCAATTGGAGGCTTTAACTTATGAGAATTATGAAAACTGAGGATTCTGAACATTTCATATTTGCAAAACTTAAAACTGAATGCACTTAATACACCATGTGATGTTTTTGTTTTGTTTTTAATATTAATGAATTGATGACATTTTTGTTTTTAATATAAATGAATTGATGAGTTTTTAATAGATTTTATTGAATTGCCTTCTTGGATTTATCAAAATACGGACTGTATTTGCAAATTAACAGAGACTGTGTCAAATATATATATGTTATCTCATGTTTTTAGTATGCTTTTATGGTCATGCAAATGGTACCGAAAAAAGCTTTTTGAATTTGAATTTGAATATATGTTTCTATGATAATGTCTTTGTTAATTGGGTCAGAAGCTTATTTCAACAGCCAGATAACACTTTGGCCCCGTTTACGAGTTTGGAAGTCCACGGACTGCCAAACTCGTGGGTGCACGGCTGTATCCCCACCACCTTTTTATGATATGGGTGATTGGACCGCCACAGCCATCAGGGTACTGCCGTTCACTGGTGGTGACGGGGCGGTCAGGAGGCAGTACTATGCTTGGCAGGAGCACCGTGGTCCTGCCAAGTATATCACAAATGTCATCTTCACCACGGTTTTCATGGAGGTTCCACCGCATAAAAACCATAGCAGAGAGGGGGCCCCCTATGCCTCATGCCCCACGGATGCACACAGGGGTGCACAACATGTGCGCCCCTGTGCGCATGCACACCGGTTCGTGCTCAGCATGGACTTTTCAGTCCAAGCCATGCAGGAACTGTTTTTGGCATTCCCATTGCAGTGCCCATTTTCAAGGCACTACTGTGGGGGTGACAAAAACAAAGTCCGCCAGACAGGAGGAAACTCCTCCTATGCTGGGCGGTCGGACCATGGCTTTGGCAGTGCAGTGGTGGGAGGGACCCGGCACTGAACCATCAAAGTCGTAATCAGGCTCTTTATGTATTTCTGTTTCAAGCACAAGAATGAATAAAAATACTCACTGAGGATGCTTTAAATTCACAGTTGGTGTTGTGTGCTTATTTTACAACAGATGCCTTCTGCTCTTATTTATGGATGTACACTTGAAGTTGTGTTTTAGGATCGGGAAAGTGGGAAGGAAAGAGGCACTAAATGAGCCAGTTTGCCCTGTCCAGTCACAAAGGTGCCTTGTCTGACAGTTAACTTTTCTTTTTTTTATGCAAAGGTTCCATTTGTCTCTAAATCCTACTTTTCAAGAAAAATGTTTGAACTAACCTTTTATTATGTATTCCCACGATGGGCCATTTGGGTGCTCATGCTGAAACCTTCACAGGATCTTCTATGACTTATGGTAAAGCATCTAGAAGTTGTCTACAAACAAATGTTTAGCTGGGCCTAGAAACAGGTCTGCCTGTATCGCCAACCAAATAGTTTCCAAAAAATCTCTATAAAAAATAGATACATATATGCATACATACAGGGTATCTTTGTCTGTCAAATTCATCCTTTGCCTTTTAAAGTGCTGTTCAGCACACAGCTTGGGGCAATGGATCAGCCTACTTCATCCACTGATAGTTTTCCCTGTGTGAGAATGTTGATTATTGTGAATGGTAGTCCAAACGAAGTAATAATGTCACTATTCCTGTTAGGTCCAGTAGAGGTTTCAGTAACTTAAATCTGACCTCAACACCTGGTAGCTTTGGACAGAACAATGCAACAAAATAAGAATTCCACCCCAAACTATAAGAGCAGAGAATAATTTAATACACAAAATGAAACCAAAATACAAAAATCCAGTAAGGGGAACTGAAAATATGATTTTTTAAAGTTATAAATAAAAATAGCAATAAAAAGGGTCAAGTATCAACTAAGTTCATCTGATTGCACTGTGGGCAGGGTATCAGTCACACTTGTGATGGAGTAACCTGTCGGCGAAACTCTGAATCAGCCCCTTAGTTAAATTTTTGAGCTTTTATTCTTCCAGCGTGGCATGGCTGCAAGATGTAGCCAAACATGGCTCCACGAGACTGGATATCATACAGTTAAAACAGATTTGTTGCTGCAGAAAAGCTCCGAGTTGCAGCTGCCTCAATCTTTGGGCCAGAGTTATGGCACCTTCTTCAAATTGACTTGTCAGGTGCTTTGTCCAGACGACTTAGAGCCTAAAAGTTTCTAAGAACTAGGTTTTTCAGGATGTTAGGATGAGTCTATTTTGCCACAGTCAAGGATCCGAGGACCTCAGGAACAGCACTTGGAGGTCAAGATTCACTTCAGCACAAGCCACCAGCAGTGTCCAGGACAGGTCCATTTGGAAGTGGGGAGGTGGGCTCCTTAGGAAAAGGTCTTCTAGCGGCTTGTGGTATCCCTGTAGCCTAACAGGAAGTCAGTCAACTGCCCCTTGAAGTCCATTTCTCTTTTCTGCGTAGAAGGGAGAGCAGGAACATTCTTTCAGATCTCACATGAATGAATAGCAGGTGCAGCCATTCTCTGTCTTCTCTGAGTCTAGTAGTGTTATGAAGAGGTTGCCCAGTGGCACCACATTCATGCCTGGCACTAGACTGTGGGTGGGGGTGACACCTGGCTCTTCCTTAGTGAAGAAGGAAAACTTTCCCAGAGGTAATACTACCCACTTTTGCAGCACATACTGTGTGCCCTACTGTATTCAATCTCACAGTGCCCCTCTCTACCAAATCCAAGATGTGAAACCATTCTCCTCTTATTTAGAGTCTGTGTGCCCACCCGGCTCTTCTTCTACTTGGATGGTGCCAGCCTGTTTTGTGGGAACAAAGAAAAGGGCTGCCCAGGTGTCAGACAAAAATTTTGTGTGACACAGTACGCTTTATTTGCAGTTAATCAAGTTCCTGGTCATCCTGCCAGAGGAACAGAACACCTCCCCATGCCCAAGGCATTTAATCTGCTATGGGATCAGTTTTCACACCAATTCAAGGGGGGTGTCCATGTCCTGCTATTTAATAGCATGCACCCTGCTTTTCGGGCAGTAAGGCCAATATATGGGTGACTTATTACTATATCAAAGGTAGGTTTAGGCCTGACAAAAGGGTTTATTTTGACAGGTCACTGTTGCAGTTTAAACCTGCACATCTAGGTCACTAGTGGTAGGCCTGCAGTCATGTTTTGCACTGCCACTCTATTGGTGTCACAATGGGTACTGCAGTCCTCTAGTGACATTTAACATACACGCTCTGGGTACACTTTGTACTATATACTTAGGACTTATAGGGAAGTTAAATATGCCAATATAAAGTATAGCACATTTTGACATGTTATAGGGGTCACAGCTCATGAACCTCGGCTGGTTTAGCAGAGTGAAAATAACGGCAGGATTAGTCCAAAAGAAAATGTGAATCAATATGCAAAAGAGGCTTTTTCGTGTATGCTGTGTGTTAGAAATGGGATTTCTGGTTGGCTGAGGCTTGCGCCAAAGTCAGGCAGAAACCACCACTATAGTTAGGGCAAGGAAGTTACACTCCAAAGATAACGCCTGCTCACCCCCTTGGCAATGTGACACAAGCAGCAAGGCTGATCCCGGAGGCAATGTAAGTTAAGTATTTGCGCACGCACCCACCAACAACATCCCAGGCCCCCCCCACAAAAGGAACTCCACACAAGGTTATATATAAAAATAGCCTTGGTATTACCATAAATACATTAGATAATAATCACACAGGTACACCGTGCCAACTGGCACTGGGCAATATTTACAGGGGATTATATACACAGGGCAAGGCCACATGGACAACTGTCAGGAATAAGCACTTGGTAGAACTAGCACTTTGTAGGAATACCACTTAGAACATATTATAATTGTAGCACCAAATAACAAGGGTAGAACACAACCAGTAACCACTGGTAAAAGGTAAGTACACCCTACGCAACCCTAAAACACCTTAGGGATATATCACGCAGGGAACCATGAACTCACTAGCATAACTATACTAGGAAAAACAATCTCCTAAGCATAAAAATACATTTAGAGGTATAGGCAAAAAGCATTGCATATTATGCATGAATCACATTAGGCAAGTAATCACATTTGCGTTAAAAATCACATAACTATCCCCAGGCCAACTTGGCCTCTCGGGGGCTCACAGGCCTAATGTCCAGAATGTTTGGGCTGGCTGCGCAGGCAGCCAAAGAAGAATGCGCAAAGGTTCCTGGCCTAAACAAAGCAGCTGCCCACTACGTGCTGGCAGCTGGGAACTGAGCCTGGCACCAGCGTGCCTCCTGGCTCTCCTTTGGGGCTCTCAAATAACCAACAGTGCCCAAACACGTGGGAGCCTCACAAGCTCTAATGAACACAATGTGGCCATACGTTGGAGCCTCGTGGACTCGAGAAATAAAATGTCCCCTGGAGCCTTGTGGGCTCGAAATAACCCTGCTGCCAACTGGGGTCGAGCGGGCCGCTCTACCCCTACAGAGACTGGCCCCGAAACGAAGATAGCGCTACTGGGGGTGGAGGGCACCGGCAATGTGCCCCGATGCCCCCCCTCTCCCCAAAGGAACACAATGGGCCCCACTCACCGGAGGTTGCTGGCGCGTCCGGATGCCAGTGGCTTCCTCTGGCAGCAGGCAGGGCTCTCCGCACTTTCCCCACGGTACTCCGAGGCTCTCCTCTCAGGCCTGGGAGCCTAGGTACCAGCTTCGCCCGGTCTCCCTCGTCACTCGGAAGACCAGCGCGGGGCGGGACAGCATCTCTCGGCGGCCGTGCCTCAAAGCACGGGGAAACCCTAAAGGGTTGGCCAATCCCCGCGCTGGATACCGGTGATGCTGCGGGAGTCCCGGCCGGTTGGGACCAATCCCAGCATGGCCCCAGATGACGTCAGCGGCTCCCCTCCTCAGCTTGCTCGTGGTGTTGCGGCTGTGATCTCTCGGGGGTAGGCTCCCGGTACAATTAGATATAGAGTCCCTGGCGGGTTGGGCACCCGCCTGGGGTTTAATAAACTGGGCAAAATCACGGGGTGGCACACGCAATAGATAATAAAAAGTCGGCACTTTGCGGGGTGGGCACCCGTGCCGCAAAACTCGGCTAAATAAGGGGTAGGCACCCGTGTATTTTAAATAACACAGACGCAGGATGGGCACCTGCGCTATGAAATGAAGAAACAAGTGGGGATCCCCCAGGCAGCCTCTCTGCTCTGCAGGCCCCCAGCAGTCCTCCTAGGATGAAAAGCAAAGTGCTCCCAGGCGCTATAGGCAAAAGGAAGTCCAGGAAAGTCTTGTAGGAGTTGTGGGGCAAAGGCTGGGCCCAGGGGCCAGCTCACAGGGCCCTCTAGGCAGGGAGACAGTCCCCAGTGGCAGTCCTCCTGGCGCCCAGCAGCAGCAGTCCCCACTCAAGGTAGGATCAGGAAGAGAATATTTTACATGGGGTCACAGCCCCTTTTTATACACACTTTCCTTTGTCTCTGGCTGCAGGGTGGGGGGAAAACCAGATGCAGCTGGTACTGGAGCACTCTGTTGGGCTCAGCCCCTCGCCCCATTCACTGGCCAGGCTAGGGTCATCAGTCGCACCACAGGGGGCGGAGCCAGCATTGTGTAGGGAAAGCCCAGCCCTATTCAGGTCCCAGGTGCACTCCTCCCTCCCATCAATATGCAGATCTCTCCACTCACCATTGGGGCAGACCCATCCTGACTCCTGGAACCAGGCACACCAGCCAGCTCCAGCCAATCACAAGCCAGACAGCCATTTCACATTTATTACACAGAAAGGCCAACTTTTAGAAGTGGCACTTCCACACTAGACACATTAAAGCCGCACAGATCATCACGCAGCATTCACTTTCACGAGTTCGCACAATACCACACTCGACCCTGCACTCCCCACGCATCAGGAACTACCATGGACACACACATTCCCCATGCATTCCTATGGGAGGGCAGGCCAACCACACAACATGCGCTCAGAGTGCGCACGCACTTTACACTGGGACACAGTGGTAAAGTGCGCAGAAGCCAAAAGCAACCAACACCAAGTCATATATAAAAGCAAAAAGTTTAGGGGTGAACCTGCCTGAACAACCACTTAAAAAAGAGAGCTTTTCAGTTCTGGCGCTGGTATTCCAGGGCTGGAGGGCCACTGCTTTTTGGGGATTTTTTAATATGTTTTCGCATTTTATTTGTATATTGTAAATGTTGACAAAAGCAAAACTTTCAAGAAAATCTACCCGCACATCAATTCGAAGTCGAAGTCTCAAAATGTTCATTCACAAAAGAAACATATCTGTGAACCACAGTCGGGTAACAAGGGGATCCACCAGCATGCGAATGAACAAATGTTGCACAAGCTGAGGCAAAAATACAAATGTATATGCTTTCCTATATAGAGCTCCAATGGTGATCATGTGATGAAATTGAAACAAATGGTTACACATGTGCAGGATTGTGAAGTCATGCAAAAGTACACAAACAGCACTCAGATGCATACAGACATGTTAACGTTTGCTGCTGAGCAATCTAATCAGAAGTTAGGGGCTTGCCTCAAATGTTATGATTGGAACCAAGACTTTACACACTAGAGAAAGTCACAACTTGGAAAGCGTAGCTGGCGTGAAAATAGCTGCAACAATTCAATTAATGTTAATAAATGTTAGATCCCCAAAGCAAATTACATAAGCAATGCCTGCTTGCTAAGGCCACAGCTTTCTTAGTAGTTATGTACAACACGAAATTTGGAACTTGCTGACCAAATCATTGGTTGGCAGTGTTCCGTAGCACGTTCTGGAACTACCCAAGGAAACGAGAACTCATGAATTAATTAAAAAAAATAATGATAGTGGCTAAAAAACGTGTATGTAAATCTTTGTAAGAAAATTCATTTTTCTTGACGTTTGAAATACCGCACATCCACTGTCTCTTTTAGAACGTCTCCTTCCCACCAGGCTATCTATGATGTATGCCGAATGTTATCACCCAAAGCAAGTTCAGATTCAGTGCCCCGCGAAAATGTGAATAAAATACAATTATACCAAATTAAATTCAATTAAGCTGCAGGGACTTCTGGGCTCCATAGATAACAGTGACATGGGTTGCCTCCTCCTCCTACAGCGATCGCAATAAAGACAAATTGTTGTATTTCCCATCATTTGGCCTTTATGCTTAAGAAAAAACGATGTTATCAAACTGCAATATTGTAGACTGTGCCTCACAGAATCATCGATTGTAAAAGAAATGTGTGTGTGTGAATGCTCTTCTGGGTATTACACGTGGATAGGAAATGTGAGGGAGAAAAATAAAGAAACCAAATGAGAATAGATAGAAAGAGAGCGAGAGAGAGATGAGCACGAAAGAATGAGGTACAGGGAGGACAAAGAACGAGAGAGTTTTCACTCAATCGGTTCTGAACATGAGGGTTGAGGCTTTAACTTCTTTCCAAGGTACAAAGTAATGCATTTTAAATGTAGTAACAGTTTGATTTAGTTTATTTCGGAGATTAAGGCCCATAAAACAAATATACAGTGGTCACAGAAAAGAAAATGCTTAAAAATGTTGCCATGTGCAACAGTTCAAATCTCAAAGCACACTGATTCACCTTGGTGAAAATAATTGCGTTAACACTTACGATAAATGTCATAGAATAAAAAATAAAGCAGCAGTGCATCAACAGACACTGCAAATATCAGTTCCTATATCATGTTTCGGTGCACTATAAAGATTTCTAGCTTAAAATCGATCAAATGATACATGGTTAAGATTATTATCAAAATGAGACATGCATTTAATATTTATATGAACTATTGTGTCAGTCAATAATAAGTGGGGTACCCTCATACAGTCTTCAAATCGGTTAGGTTTACAGAGCCATGGATAAAGCACACCCGGCCAGGTGCATCAAGCATTTTGTACCTTTGCAAACGGCCGATTCGCAGAATCAGGCGTTTGCAAACGCAAAAAAATGCTCTTCTCACGCAGCAGACCCTACTTTGCGATTCAGTAACATGTTACGGAATCGCAAAATGGGTTTGCGATTCGCTTTTAGGAAGGAGCGTGTTTAGGGCGTCCCTTCCTAATACCGAATTGCATCGGTATGCATGAATGTTTTGGGACCGAAATGTGGACGCAAAACATTAGCAATTTACCGCCTACTTCAAAAAGGTGGTAACCAATTCGCAAATGGGAAAGGGGCCCCAAGAAATGTCTGTAAATGCATTTTCTAAGAGCAGGCAGTGGTCCCACGGACCACTGCCTGCTCTTAGAAAATGAAAGGAAAAGTTTTCATTTTCTCTTCTGTAAAGCATCCCATTTTCTTTTAAGTAAAACAGGCTGGTTTACAATAAAAAAGATTGCTTTATTTAAAAGCAATCAAGGACATCGTGGTCTGCTGACCCCCAGCAGGCCACCATCCCCGTGATTTTTGTGATTCCTAGGGGGTTGCAAATTGCGACCTACCTCATTAATATTCATGAAGTAGGTCATTTGCGATCCCGTAGTAATTGCAGAAAGTATTAAGCACGCTTTCATGCATTCCGCTTTGCGATTTTTTTTAAATTAGGAATTGCAAGGATTCGAAATTAGGAAATCGCAAAATGGTTTGTTGATGCATCTGGCCTCTTTGTTTGCATGACAAAACAAGTAACCTGTTTTTTTCTGTGAATTTGTAAGGTATTTTCTTCTATTTTCTCATTTATAACGTCCCTTACCCTTTTGATTTTTGTCAGTGATTTTCAAAGGTTTTTCAAATTGCATATCTAAAATATTATGTCCATCTAATGTTTACTTTTTCAGTTAATTTGTAGAATTTATTTTGAGACCAAGTTTATTACAAATAGTTTTTTAAAAGTTTTCTTTACACTGTAGATATTCTTTTTTACAAATAAACTTTGTATACATTTTGCAATATAAAAATCACATATGGATGTAATGTAAAAGAAGATTTTTGATGCAATTAAATCATTTGAAAAATATATATTTTTAAGGTATTGTGGTACCTTTGCGGCTCCAACTGACGTGATTGGAACAAATCATTGAGTCCAAATCCGCAGATTTGACAAAACATTTATAAATTACTGCACAGATGTAAACCTCTCCATTGTAATTAATATCATCAGTGTGAACATATTTACAAGTATATATAAACCACCTGATGTGTGTTTTCAAAAAATGTACCCATTTTACTAGTTTTGTGAATCCGTAAATTTACAGAAAGGTTTCACAAATGCATGTGAAAACACACCGAAACTCTGGTTTCTGATTGGATACATCAGGACCCCATCCGTCTACATGGAAAACTACACCCAAAGGCAGTTACTTCTCCAGTGAAGTCTCTAAAAGGAGGATTGAGAAATAGCAGTGCTGTGCTTTTAGAATGATGATGGATTAAACCCAGATCAGTTGACTGGGGGTGTTTGATTTGCTCAAGCGCTTAGTCCATCATCCCCCTGGTATCGCTTTGTTCACCCTAAGTTGGCAGGGTATGCCGAGATGTGGGTCCCTTGCTCACTTTGCCAATGGATTCAACCTAGCCTGGCTGATGACGGCTGAATAGCCAGAAACCGGTCCCAGGATGCCTGTTTCTGGTCCAGGGAATACATGGCTTGGCAGTTCAGGCTGGACTGTTCCCATGAGGCACAGGGTCAGACTGATTTACATATGGCCGTTTCTGAACTGGGGTGGCGGAGTGGGCTAAAGAACGGTGATGGATTAGGTTACACAATGTTACAGAAAAGATAATAATTACACATAACATCAAGAATAAGCAACACATTGATAGAGGAAAGGAGGGTGGGACAAATAGAGCGGAGGGGGGAAAGGGGAAGTGTGAGGGGGAGGATGAGGATGAGGGAAAAGACGGCAGGAGAAACAAAAGGAAGTCTGCCCAATGACCGACTGGGTAGTTGACGTTGTAGAAGGGAATCCACAGTCCGTCTCCCCTTTAGCTAAACAAGGTAGCTCCATCAAGCATCAGTCAAATAGCTAGGTCTCAACTGATGAGGGGAAGCTCAAAGAAGAAAGACCAGTTGGTAATCAGGGTGAGAACAATGGGCAAGGACGGGAGAGGGCAAAGGTCAATAGCTGGAAAGAGGAGAGGGGTAGAGCGGAAAGGGGTAGGGGGTTGGGGCAAGGGGGAGGAGGGAGATAAGGACAGGCGAGACGTAGGAGAGTTTGCCCAAAGACCGTCTGGGTAGGTGATGGCCAAGGAGGGGATCCAAAGTCCATCTCCCCTTTAGCTCGCAAGGTAGCTCCACCGGGCATCAGTCAAAATGGCTAGGTCTTAGCTGACTAGGAAAAGTTGTCAGAGTAAGTATCCTGGTGGGTGAGCAGGAACAGGGTTGGGTAAGGACTGATCAAGATGGCAGGTGCTACAGTACTTTACAGGGAAGGTCACAAGATCTCCCAAGCATCAATATGTGATTGGGGGTAGCACAGTCCATTAAAAGCCCACCTGGTTGCATCTACCCTCTGTGTGGGACAAGCATGGTAGACACTGCTGTTTTGCCTCGTGCTGGGGGAGGGCTCGCTCACCTCCACCTTCAGCTACAAGTGGTCAATAGCTGAGCCACAATAATAATGACAGGTCTTGAGGTGCTGTGGTAAAATGGTAGGTGGATGGCAGGCTATCCGCGGTATTTCTTAAATGGGTAGTTGCCCAGGATTGTTCTCACATTAGTTCTACGTGCCACTTCTCCTAAAGGGTCCCAGGGGGGCAGCCAGTATTCCGAATGCTTCAACAGGCACTTCACCGGGCGTATCATGTGGAGATTCCCTTGCTGGGCATTTTGAGCGCCATCTTGGGGTCAGGCGGCACGGAGAGGGGTAACCTCGCCACACTCAATGAAACCCCTCTTCTCCCACTGGTTTGGGGGAATGTAGGAGATTGCACCCCTAGTGTCACGCCACAAATGAACTCACCCCCTCCGTCACACTCAGGTTCCATGCTGATGGTGGTTGCAGACTTCCCTGGGATGCTTGTGTCTGGTCCCGAAAGCGGTCATACATCCACGTGAGCCGGCACTTCTTTCCGATCTGAAGCTAGTCATGATCGTTCACTACCCCGTCTCCGGTAGCTTGCAGCCTGTCTTCTCCATTGGGGCATTCTCGGTCCCACTCTATGCCACTTTCTGCAAGTCAGCCCATATGCATGTCTCCCATGACCGCGCACTCCCACCGTACTCCCTGTGCTCGCCATGTGCTGGACGTTGATAACTGCGCCATTCATGAATACGCCGGTACTCCACACAGCCGCCCAGAACTCTGATGTCTGAATTGCTATTTGCCTGGGAATGTCAATGTCTGTATTGCAATATCCCTAGGTAAGTCAGTATATGTGTCAGTGTATGCCTGAGTGTGTGATTGGATGCATTAATATTTAGATGGGTTTGTCAGTGTCTTCATTGCTGTATGCTTGGGTGTGTTACTGTCTGCATAGGTATGTCTCTGGGTCTCTTAGTGTATGTCTTGGTGTCTTATTAGATGCATTAGTGATTGGATGGGTGTGTCGGTGTCTGTATCATTGTATGCTCGGGTATGACAGTGTCTGCATTGAAAAGTCCCTGGGTCTGTCAGCGAGTGCATCAGTGTGTGCCTGGGTGTGTTATTGGATGCACTACTATTTGGCTGGATGTGTCAGTTGCTGTACCAGTGAGTAGTTGGGTGTGTCAGTGACAATATTGTTGAGTGTCTAGGTATGTCAGTATTTCTATCAGTATGAGCCTGTGTCTGATAGTACCACTGTCTGTGTGTATCTGGGTGTGTGATCACTTACATTACTTTCTTAGAGAAGCAAACTCTAAGAAAGTGAAATTCTAAAAGGGTTTACAGGTACAGTTGTGTATTTTCCTTTCAATATGAAACACTATATTAAAATTGTGCGTGTAGAGACAGATTTGGAAGAACCTCTTGTTATTCTAGTGAATGGTGTGCCTACGAAAAACAACAAAATCAGGCAGAAACTAATGGATGTAAATAAAGGTGAAGAAAGCTACATTATATCTTAAATACAATAATGTATACTATAAAGATGTAGATGTTCTCTAACATGGAAGTGTCACAATGTAAGAAATCTTACCTACAAGTGGACAGTTTGAAAAAGTAGGTGAAATAAATCTGAAGAAATATATGTACATTACAGTATCCATCTACTACACTCAAAAGAAAATATGGGGTTGCCATTGAACTGTATCAGATAAACAAGCTAAAAGAAGTCCAATAAGTGCCTGAAGAATATGTTCCTCAAAATGCTTCTTCTTAGTCCTATTTGAAAAAAAGAAAAAATATTAAACTTTTAGAAACACCTTCTTAAAAACAACAGTACTTTTAACAAACATTCAAAAACGACCCCACAAAATCTTCCCAGTAGTATTCACACCATTTCTGACTAACACTGAATTTGAACCTGCACTCCTCTGGGGTTAATTCTTGATGCGTTGGTGCTGGACTCTGCGACGATGGTCGCAGCTACAGGAATCTTCCCACACTGGGGCGATGCGCTCAGCTAACGAGCGACTTGTTGGGTCTTGCAGCAGCAACAGTAGCTTTCGTTAAAACCTGGTATAAAATCAAAAAAGGGCAGCCAGAAACGTTAAACTCCTACTTATGGAGGGAACTAGAAGCTTCAGAGACCTGCCCGGCTAGACACTTCCTGGACAGTGCACTGGACCAGCTGGGGTTACGAAAACTCTGGGCATCGTCATGGTCCATGGCAAGCTTAAAAAAATTCTTAAACAACACAGTCAAAAATGAATCTATTATACAAGACAAAGCGGTCTTGACAGAACACGCATGCGGCTGACTCACTGTACAGTCCTACAGCAAAGCGACTTCTCAAGCATACCGCCTATCTAACTTCTCCAAAGCCACCAAAGAGAAGTTTCTGAAATTTCGGTTACGCTTATTGCCATCTGCATATCACCTGCCGCCATGGTTACGCCCTCTGAAGCCGGCAATCTGCCATCTCTGTGGGGAAGGAGAGGAGGACATAGTCCACATCATAACCATATGCCGGGAACTGATGCAGGAGCTCCGGGTACTACTTAGAGCAATCTTTAACAAGAAACAAATACGATCGTGCAGACAAGTGGTGCTCGCAAGTTTCTCTGGTGAAAATATTCAACTAAGCTGCTGCCTGGTAAAATGTTTAACTGCTGCGGATCTCAGACTAAAACGGATGCTGCCAGATCATCAGAGAAGTAGCATTGGAACGGGGATGGATCCGGCCCTCTAATCCATCATGTAATAGCCTTAACAGCACTTTGTGCATCAAGCACTAAACATTTCTGCACATCCAAGGCTCAAGGAAAAGCATCAACAGGCTAACCTCGTCCATTCTTGTATTGAGCAACAAAAGTTGATGCAGCACCATGCACTTTAAACTGCTACGCCCACACTCATTCTGAAGCCAAGACCCTGACCAGGGGGGTAATTCTGCCTCACAAACTGCTGCTAAATTTCCGCAAACAAAAAAATGAAGAAACTGGGCTATGGCTTACGAAGGCCGGAGGAGTGGATCTCTTCCGCAATTTTAAGTGTGTCCTCAATAGTGGCGATCAGCCTTTTAAATTGATGTTTTACTGTTTTATAAAAGATGGCCAACTTTTGTAAAGGTTTTAATTAACGGTACAATACACACATTACTTACTACTTTAATGGACAGTTCCAAAATTAGACTTTAAAAGGAGTTCAAGGGTTTGCACCAAAATAATCCACAGTTGGGTCACTTTTAGCCCAAAGCGGCAGCTGCAGCATAAGAAAACAAGCGGTGCGTCACTCCTGAGACCCTGGGGAGGCGATGGGACAACCCTGCTGCATGCAGTGGGCGGGTTGCGTCGAATCCGGTCTGTATGGGGGGGCGATGCGATACCTTATATGTATTCTGGATTGCAGGTTCTCCGGTCAAAGCATTTCGCACAGGTACGATGCGACGATCCCCGAGGTGGGAGACGATCTGTGGTGCAGGGATGATCCACGGTGCAGCGTCGATCCTCTTCTGTCGCGGTCCCCGGATGCGTCGGTGCTGGACTCTGCGATGATGTTCGCAGCGACGGGATGCGGTCTGCAGGCAAGCGGTTCACCGGGTCTCGGAGCGATGACAGGCTCTGCGGCGATGTTCGCAGCGACAGGAACCTTCCGGCACTGGGGTGATGCGCTCCGCAAGCGAGCAACGGGTCGGGTCTTGCAGCGGCAACAGGCGCTGGGACGATCTTCGCAGTGACGGGAATTTTCTCGCACAGTCGACAATGCGCTCCGCAAGTGAGCGATGGGTGCAAAATTGTAGATCTTCTTCTCTTCTTCTTTTCCAGCTCCCCAAACAGCAGTAAACAACCTCCAGAGGGCCCACAAATGGATCAAGCACTCTAGGCAGGTCAGAACTCACACAGCAGAGTCAAGGGGGAAGCTGGGGGTGAAGTCCTTTTGTTCCTGGGACATCTTAACAGGAGGCCAGCTCTCCTCAGGCCTTTGGAGATCTCTTCAAGCAGGGGACACAGCAACAACAAAGTCCTTCCCCTCTCCTTGGTAGAATAGCAACTGCAGGTCAGCCCACAAACACACAGCAGGTCAGTCATTCCTCTTCAGTCTTCCAGCTTTTCTCCTTGGCAGTGGTTCCTTCTTGATTCCAGGATGATCTAAAGTTCAGGGGTTTGGGGTCCCGTAGTTATACCCCAAAAAGTATTTGATCCCTTTGTGCAGGAGGGCTCTGAGCCCGGTCCAAACCAGTTCTGGGTGCTTCCTGCCAGTGGACACCTTCTTCCTTTGAGAGAGAGGGGCAGGGTCATCAGATGCCCAGCAAGAGGTGGAACCAGCATCGTGGAAGGCAGGCACACAGAAAAGTCAGACAAAAAAACAGCCACTTTCTAAAAGTGCTGTTTTCAAACACAGCATTTAAAAACCATCCTTCCTAAAATATAGGTTATTAAATTCTGAGTTCAGGGATACCATGCTTCAATTTTCTATCTTGCTTCTCTGGGAAGATATGCAGGTAAATATTATACACAGCATTCCCCATTCTAGCCCATGGGCAAGATAGCCTTTCAATAATGAAACACGAAATTGGCAGTATTTCACTATCAGAGCATGTCACCCACACTAGTACATGCTCTACCTTTCACATACACTGCACTGTGCCCAGGGGGGTACCTTGGGCCTTCCAGAGGGGTGTCCAATGTGCACAGAAAGGGAAGGGTTAGGCCTGGCCATTGGGGACACTGGCCAGGTTAGTATGGCAGTTACCAACTGCACACAGGCACTGCGGTGGCAGGCCTGAGACACCATTTTAGGGCTACTTGTGTGGGTGGCACAATCAGTACTGCAGACCCACTAGTAGCATTTGAATCATCAGCCCTAGCACACTCAGTGCACTTTACTAGGGACCTACTGATGAAACAAATCTGCCAATCATGGATAACCAATCATATTAGTAATTTTTATGGAGGGCATATGCACTTTCGCACTGATCAGCAGTAGTAAAGTGCCCAGAGTCCTATTGCCAACAACCACAGGTCAGGAAAAACAGGGGAGGAAGAAGCAAAAAGTTTGGGGATAACCCTGTAAAAAGGGCCATTTCCAACACAATTCCAAACACATTCATTCAAAATGGCTTAATAAAATTACTATACTTTCAGTATACCAATTTCTCATTCCCTGCTCACTGTATTTTTAGGTCTCTCCAAGGCAGCACAGTATGCAGGCTTTCATTGGGACCCTCGCTGCCGTTTTGTTGAAGTGTGTGTTGTTCCTAAAAGCTTGCTTTTCTATGGTTTATTGCCCTTATCTGTCCCACCTTCGTGTACCTTACTACTCCCCTAGAGCATTGGCTAATTATGGGTATCCTTTCTCTGAAGTCTTTTTTCCTTTGTGTTTGCACTCTGTTTTTTTTTTGTTGTTTTTTTGTTTTCATGAAGCTTATATGCAATGTTTTGGACGGCTTTCTATGTATAACAGCCCGTGCAGCACTGATTATCCCCTCCTCCTGCTGAAACAGGCGCCTTTGTTTTACATTAAGTTAATATCATGAGGCTATCAATTCAAATAGAGGTCACCACAGGATAAACAAATGGAACAGTTCCGCACTATATTGTGCCCCTTTCTCAGTTTCCCCGTACCCAGAACGATGGGTACATTGTTAGGAGCGGCTTGGTGCACTGTTGCTTCTGCCTGCTAAAGCCAAGGTTGTCTCCCTGAGGTGGGTGGAACTGCTGTGCAGCCATATTTCCCTACACCGGACTGAAGAGCGAGCGTCGAGGCAAGCGGGTAGGAGGCTACAGAAAAGCATGGGGAAATGCTGTGGCTGTCGTGAATACATGCTTGTTTGTTTTCATATTCTGTCCCATCTCCGTTTTGTTTTGCAGTGTGTCAGATTCCATTGCTGGCAGCGTAGCTGAGTGTTTGCCTACTGATATTCTGTGGGAAAGAGTCAAAGTCCATGAGGCTTCACTACAAACGTGCTTTATGGCAAAACCATTGTTGCATTTCCAGTTTCTTTCTGGTTGAAGTTCGTGGCATATATTTTGTAATGCCGGAATGGCGAAACGTATGTTCATTCATCACTTCATGGATGGAGAAAGCTTCAAGTAACGTGAAACAGTGGGAAAGAAGAGGTTGAGATGGCTTCCCACAAAATGTTTGTGTTCTGCTACCACTTAAACCATGACCGGTAGAAAAATACCTGCAGACTCGATAATGTCACAGTCGGTCCATTAAATGGGCAGGTAAAGACAGACTCCTGCACGCCAACATGGTTTGTAGTTATAGAGCAGGCAGCTGGAAGAATAACAAATCTGCAAATTACACTGTTATTTGTTATTGTTTTATTTATTGTTTTGTTTGTTTGGAGTTTTATAGAGCAAAGGAGCGCTTTACACGAGCAGTCTTTACTTTGCACAAGGTCAAATTCATATTTTGGTGCACAGGAGATCTGGGGCCATATGTATAAACATTCCTTTTTGCGATTCCTAAATAGCGATTTTTAAGGAATCGCTATTTAGAAATCGCAAAATGGTATGTATGTAGAAATCAGCTTCTTTTTAGCGATTTCTTAATATTCCTTAATTGCGATTAGCATATTGCTAATCGCAATTAACCGCATGCGTGCGGGCGGAATTCCGCCCGTACGCTGGGTTTTTAAAAATCGCACTTTACGTGACGAGCTGGGCTCGTCATGAGCGTGCGAGGAGGCTGAGCGTCGAAGGGGTTAAGGAATAATTTCCCATTCATTTCTATGGGCCAGGAGGCCCATAGGAATGAAGGGGAAATGTGCGATTAGCAATTAGCTAATCGCAAATTGAGAATATTTTTAAGGGTGCGGGGTGTCCAAAGGACACCCTGCTGCACCCCTGAAAATGACATGTGTGCGCATATGGCGCACATACATGCCCTAAGGGCATGTATGAGCGTCACATGGCACCTTTTGTTTTTTAAAGAAATGCTTTTTTAAAGGAATTCGCAACTTACCACCAACTTGAAGTTGGTGGTAATTTGCGATTCCTTAGGGACAATTAGCAATATTTTTTTGCATGATACATTGCATTTAAGGAATCGCAAATTTTGCGATTCCTTAAATGCAATCGCAAAATATGGAATAGCAAATTGTGCAATTCCTTATTTTGAACAACATTTGCTTAATACATATCATATTGTGAATTCTCATTTGCAAAGGCCGAAATTCTGCGAATTTCGGCCTTTGCGAATGCGAATTTCAGTGAAACATATGGCCCTAAGTGATGTCCCCAAAATCACAGGATGTTGAACCTAAGCAAGGACTCGAACCAGGTTCCCCAGTTCCAAAATCAGCAGCTCTGTTTGTATGCCTCATTCTCTTCATGTTTACAATGACATCTTAAATATACATGTCATGGATTGTATTCGGGAATAGCTAAAATGACTTAATACCTCTCAATTAAAGTCTTAGCCGTCAATGATCACTCTTCGAGTCCTGGTGCACCACAATAACTGACTGAAGTGGCCTGAGAGAAGGCGCCTACAACTACCAGTGGGGTAGTTATATGAGCCTTCTCTCAGGCCTCCCGTTTTGGTTGGTTCTCCAATACATAGTCCTCCGGTCCCCAGCATTCAACTGGGCCTCATTTGAAAGGCTACTTTAATTTTGCTGCATTTCTTTTGATTTAACCCTAACTGACCAACATTTTGTTCACTTAAGTGAAAAGGTAAGGAGGGGCAGCATTTGAAAGCACCTCTCACGGAGGTTTGTCAGGCTTATTCTGAGCTCGATACTTCTGTGTCAATGCTACTCGGTTTTGACACGTCATCACGAAATCTGATCACGGAGACCAGCCCTTCCATCTGGAGCTCGGTTTCATGGCGCAACTAACGGCGCACCTCCTCTAGGTGAGGGGGGCGCCTAGTCATATGATAATGTTAATATTTATCTTCAGTCCATTTGTGCTACTCCTCCCAAAAGTGGTTAGCAGTCTCTTTTCGCACTCTATAAAGGCTGCTATTATGTACCTAGTCCTTTGGTTATCAATCTCTGATGAATCGTACTGTAAGAAAAATTCTCAGATGTGTAGCTGTTGTTGATGTATTTTAATATTTTTCTTATCAATCTCAGTTCTATTCACATAGTTTAAGGCACATCTTACCTATTTCTTCAGTCTAAATCTTAAACAATTCTGAAAGTTATCAGAACAAGTTTACAACTTTTCTGGTTTAAAATAGCACTACATCTTGGAGCCTATCTTTTTCAATATTTGTTTATACACAGTGCTTGTTGCCATATCTTGCAGCTTCATTATATTGTCAATAACAAGTGTCGCTGATACTCAGCTCATTAATATTCATTTTATCACGCTACCCCCAGGTGCACCTCCCGCTCATCCCTCCCTCTCTCTCTCTAGTGCTCTCATTCACCTCTCTCTCTCGCTCTTTCACGCAATCCTCCCGCTGCTCTCATGGGGTTCATTACAGGTCTTCGGCACTGTTTCTTTCCCGTGCCTTTTCAATATTTACCTCCCTCAAACTCATGCTCCCCTCCTCTTCTTAGGGTGTCTTCTGCATACACAGGTGCTCCCTCTTTGTGTATCTATGACCTAATCTCCCCTTCTTTCTCTATTTCTCACATACTCTTTCTTCTCTTGTGTCCGGAATTCACTCACCAATTCATGCATAAACTACTGATCCCTCCTTATCTTCCTTTCTATCTATTCTGTGCAGCTTTCGCTCCATCTATTCACCATGCCACATAATTCCTCCACATAAATACACAACGCTCTTCTGTGACGCTAAGCCCGACCCCCGGTGTTGCTTCATAGTGTGGTTTGCAGATTTACACGGAGGCCATGCTGAGTATTGCAGATTTCATTAGTGACAAAAAAAAAATCTGGCTTTTTCCTGCCCATTAAACATGATTTCCCCTCATTTTTATGGCACCCATAGGGTTAGAAATTTAGATGTGGGTGGTTCTGCACACCAAAAGTAACCAATGTACTCAAAAATCTAATTAAAGTTATCAAAATGTATGCGTGCGAAGTATGGGGAAAAGGGTACCACAATCCCTAGATACAATGTTTAAATGGAGTCCTTGAGACCAAGAACTATACAACGCACAGCTTTCTGGCAGTCCTGCCTCTAAAGTTATAAATAAATTATTTTCACTGACGTTTAAACACAATGTATTTTACATATTTATTTGCAATTTTTCACAGAAATTCTTAAGCCATAATAACTCAATGTATCTGCATGAAACATACGTTACATGTGAAATCAAAAAATCAAACCAATATATCACAAGTAAAAAACATTAATCAAATCAAAACAACCCAATGCATTTCGGGTTCAACAGAACCCTTCTTCGGGGGTTATGATAAGGCTTCTGAGTTCAAGTTCTCTGGGCAGGTTCAGGTAATGAATCTACAACAAAAGTATTAGTAAATTTCACACATTAATAACTTCCTACGGTTTGCATTTTCTCATGATATCAAAGTATCAGTGTGAAGTCTAGAAAAGCCAAAGGGTCCAAGAACCAAGAAGAAGTTGAAAGCTGAATGTCAACCATGCCGTGATTCACACATCTAGTATGAATATGAAGTGAAAGACTGCCAAACCATAGTGAATGATATGTATAGATAGTGTGCTCAAAAGTTGTGAATGTGCTCTAGAAGCTATATCAAAACAGGTACCTTAATTCCTACACAGTTTTAACGTGGAAAAATGTTGTAAGAATGCTGAAAGAAACAAACAGACCTGATTGTAAATCTGCACTACGATGGATCCCAGTGTCTAATAAATGTAAAATAATATGCCTACCATGTCTGATGTATTCAAATGGAATCTGCTGAATTGTGTAGTACTCTATGTATAGACATCCTGTAGTGTGTCTCTCTAAAAAGAATAGCCAATATCTCCAGTGTAACAACTTTCAGTACGAAAAAATGGCAAAACCTTGAAAACAGCAACCTGCTCCAAAATGGTGGTTCTACTAATCTCCTCAATGCAGGGTTCTAGACTACCCTCGCCGACTGTAAATTCCCACAAAGAGCAATGTAGATAGATGAAATATAAAATCGAACACAGACTGAAATAAATAAATTAAATAAAAGATTACGTTGAAAAAGAAACAATTCACGAAAATGTGCATGCAATGATAACTAATGCGTGAAAAGATAACACTTCAACTCGATGAGATAAGGAAATGCAATATAACCCTGTACAATCTCAAATCCAATGGAGATTTATAGAAAGCATAATAATTCATAATGGTCATTAAGACCCCCCAGGATTATGGTCCCAAGTTTTTTGATCCATTCTGTCTCTTTGCGCGCTAGTGTGGTGTTGATGTCCATGCCTGAGTGTGGTGTGATATGTTCTAAGATGGTAAACCGTAGCTGAGGAATGGTATGTGTGGCATTAACCCAATGCGCAGATAATGATGAATTCATGTTTTTGTTCCTGATCCGACTTTTATGCTCTATGATCCTTGTTTTAATTTTTCTGCTGGTCCTGCCAATGTAAACTAGGCCACAAGGGCATTTGATTGCGTAAATTACATTTTCTGTTGTGCAGTCAGATGTGTGTTTTAAGGATATAGATTTTCCTGTCTTGGGGTGTTGAAACTCATGGCCATTGATGACATTTCCACACTGACCGCAGTTGTAACATTTTCTCATGCCTTTAAATGTTTTGGTGCTTGGTGGTGTTTCAGGCCTCTTTAGAATTTCTCGTAAATTTTGAGCACGAGTGTGTGCAAACAATGGAGGTTGCATGAAGATGTTCTGAAAGTCTGACTCGTTTTCTATAAGTTCCCATCTTTTCCGTATTATGGACTTGATCTTGGGAGCCTGAGTTGAGTGTTTAAGAACATATACCTCTCTTTTGCCTGAAGGTTTTGTCTGTTTTTTTAAAAGATCATCCCTTTTCTTAGTGGACACCGTCCTTATCGCTTCATCAAGTGTGGGTTCAGGGTAACCTCTCTTTTTGTATTGTTCTATTTGTGCTTCAATCTCTTGTCTGCATGTTGTATCATCTGAGGTGATTCTCTTGATCCTCATTAGTTGTGAAACTGGTAGATGTTTTTTCAGGGTTAAAGGATTTGCACTTGAGAAGTGTAACGCACTATTCACATCAGTAGGTTTGCGGTAAACTCTAGTTTCAAGTCCCCTAGTTGTTTTCAAAATTTCAATATCCAGGAAGTGTATCCTATTTGTGTCGATCTCTGACGTGAATTGGATTCTGGTGTTGTGTGTGTTGAGATCAACCAAACATCTTTCCAAAAGTTGTCTAGATCCTTTCCAAATTACAAGGATGTCATCGATGTATCGCATAAACAGAATCGTATGTTCTCTCCATTCAGGATGGTTCAGTATGAACTGGTGCTCAAAGTATGCCATATACGTATTCGCATATGCGGGTGCCCCCGGAAAGCCCATTGAGGTACCCGTCCTCTGCACGTAAAATGTATCCTGCCACTTGAAGTAGCTGTGGTAAAGAGCAAAATGTAGAAGTTCAAGTAAAAAAAAACTTTTTTCACTTGAGAGGTTAGAGTTTAACAATCTCCATTCCATTGCCTCTAGTCCTTCCCCATGAGCAATGGACGTGTACAACGCCACTACATCAATGGTGCATAGAAGTATGTCATCATGAAAGTGCTCCTGCACTGCTTCCAGTTTTTTCAGACAGTCTGTAGTGTCTTTTACATAAGTTATCCACATTTGTACAAGTGGTTGTAAGTGGTGGTCAAGGAAATATCCCAAAGCTTCGTGTATTGATCCGCATCCTGCTACGATTGGACGAAATGGTGGATTCTCTCTGTTCTTATGTACTTTAGGTAGCATGTATATTGATGGAATCTGAGGATGTTGGTTATACAAAAATTGCCGTTCTTTCTCGTTGATCACTCCCATCTCTAGAGCTTTATCCAAGATTTTTATTAAAATCTGCTGAAATTCCTGTGTTGGGTCGTATGTAAGCTGAATATAAGTGTCGTCATTCTGAACATGTGCATTGACTCCTTGATGGTAGAATTCAGTGTCCAGTATTACGAGAGCTCCTCCCTTGTCAGCAGGTTGAACAGTTATAGACGGATCTTGTTTCAATTTGTTGAGAGTCCTTCTTTCCTGCAAGGTGAAGTTATTGTGAACCGATGGTGTGTATCTTACTTGCTCCAAATCTTTTTTGACCAAAACCTCAAAGTTGTCCAATGTTTTATGCGAAATGGGAGAGAGAAATTTACTTTTAGGTTTAAATTGACGTTCTGTAGACGACGCTGTTTCACTGGTAGTTTGTGTGGAAAAGAACCAACGTAATCTTAATTTCCTCATGAATTTAAATAGAGACACTTCGGTCTCTAGCTCATTAGTGGTGTAGGTAGGTACAAACGATGCTCCTCTATTGAGTATCTGCAATTCCGTTTTCTTCAATGTTTTGTGAGAAATATTGATCACCAGTGATTCATCCAAGTTCATTTCTTCACATCTCTCATTGGTCTCCCTGTTTCTGTCTGTGTAACTTTTTTTGTTTTGTCCCCTGCGGATCCTCCGTCTCCTGTTGTTGATTTGTCGGGAGGTATTTTGTCCCCCTGGCCTGCCTCTAAAAAAGGCTGTCCTGTAGATGTTCCTGCAGGTGTCTCTTCCCTTGTTTTTGCCAGGTTCTGCGCTACTGATGTTGCGCTTGGTCTATGCATAGATAAGTCCTGGTCTGTCGCGACACTCTCTTCTGATGAGGCGGTACCTGTTTTTTTGAAGACTCTTTTTTGTGCGTAATTCTCTGCCCACGTGTAGACCTCATCTAATTTATAATCGATCGTATCTCTTCTAAACTTGCGTGTCTTGCGCTCATGCACCTCTCGGGCATGATTATCCAAAGTCTTATTGATGTTTTCTAGAATCTTTGTCCAATCCTCTTGTTCTGTCCTATTAGATATTTCATCTTTCAATTTATCAATGTCCATTGTAAGCTCCCTAAGAACATTCGATATTTCCTCGATGAGTAATAAGATCAAGTCGAGAGAGCAATTATTCAGGATGGCATACCAACGTGCCATGAAAGCTTTATCAAATTTGAATAACATGGGGCGTAGGGCGATCCGTAGTCCTCGAGGAATCCTTTTGACCTTGTGATATTCTATTAAGGTCGTTGCGTGTAAACGCTGGTTAATCTCCTTCTTCATAAGGTATTCAAGTTGTCGAAGTTGGTTAGTTGTAGATCCGGTTGCTGAACCGAACTCCCTGACTCCCTTGACCAAAGCATATATTGTATTAGCCTCTTCAGTGGAGTAAGCTTTTGTTGCAGCTTGATTCGTGGTTATACTTGATATGTCTTGCCACATGTTTATAGGGTGCTAGAACCACGAAAGTGGTGCCCAATAGGTAAGAAATTTAGATGTGGGTGGTTCTGCACACCAAAAGTAACCAATGTACTCAAAAATCTAATTAAAGTTATCAAAATGTATGCGTGCGAAGTATGGGGAAAAGGGTACCACAATCCCTAGATACAATGTTTAAATGGAGTCCTTGAGACCAAGAACTATACAACGCACAGCTTTCTGGCAGTCCTGCCTCTAAAGTTATAAATACATTATTTTCACTAACATTTCCTGATGTTTAAACACAATGTATTTTACATATTTATTTGCAATTTTTCACAGAAATTCTTAAGCCATAATAACTTAATGTATCTGCATGAAACATACGTTACATGTGAAATCAAAAAATCAAATCAATATATCACAAGTAAAAAACATTAATCAAATCAAAACAACCCAATGCATTTCGGGTTCAACAGAACCCTTCTTCGGGGGTTATGATAAGGCTTCTGAGTTCAAGTTCTCTGGGCAGGTTCAGGTAATGAATCTACAACAAAAGTATTAATAAATTTCACACATTAATAACTTCCTAAGGTTTGCATTTTCTCATGATATCAAAGTATCAGTGTGAAGTCTAGAAAAGCCAAAGGGTCCAAGAACCAAGAAGAAGTTGAAAGCTGAATGTCAACCATGCCGTGATTCACACATCTAGTATGAATATGAAGTGAAAGACTGCCAAACCATAGTGAATGATATGTATAGCTAGTGTGCTCAAAAGTTGTGAATGTGCTCTAGAAGCTATATCAAAACAGGTACCTTAATTCCTACACAGTTTTAACGTGGAAAAATGTTGTAAGAATGCTGAAAGAAACAAACAGGCCTGATTGTAAATCTGCACTACGATGGATCCCAGTGTCTAATAAATGTAAAATAATATGCCTACCATGTCTGATGTATTCAAATGGAATCTGCTGAATTGTGTAGTACTCCATGTATAGACATCCTGTAGTCCGTCTCTCTAAAAAGAATAGCCAATATCTCCAGTGTAACAACTTTCAGTACGAAAAAATGGCAAAACCTCAACTTCGGGAAACCCATTCCCTTCTTACCAGTTATAACACGACAAGTAATCCATCCACGTTAACTGTTACTGATTCACAAAGCTCCCTCCCGGGAGAAATGCCTAAACAAAACGAAGACGCTATTAGAAATGAGTTCGTTTTGAGCCTCTGCTCGTAATTATAAAACCCATAGCGTTTAGGAGAGTACCTGATCTTCGAACGAATCCTGCCTCCAGTAGTGCCGTCACTGACTTCACCACAGGGGACAAAACAAAAAAAGTTACACAGACAGAAACAGGGAGACCAAGGAGAGATGTGAAGAAATGAACTTGGATGAATCACTGGTGATCAATATTTCTCACAAAACATTGAAGAAAACGGAATTGCAGATACTCAATAGAGGAGCATCGTTTGTACCTACCTACACCACTAATGAGCTAGAGACCGAAGTGTCTATTTAAATTCATGAGGAAATTAAGATTACGTTGGTTCTTTACCACACAAACTACCAGTGAAACAGCGTCGTCTACAGAACGTCAATTTAAACCTAAAAGTAAATTTCTCTCTCCCATTTCGCATAAAACATTGGACAACTTTGAGGTTTTGGTCAAAAAAGATTTGGAGCAAGTAAGATACACACCATCGGTCCACAATAACTTCACCTTGCAGGAAAGAAGGACTCTCAACAAATTGAAACAAGATCCGTCTATAACTGTTCAACCTGCTGACAAGGGAGGAGCTCTCGTAATACTGGACACTGAATTCTACCATCAAGGAGTCAATGCACATGTTCAGAATGACGACACTTATATTCAGCTTACATACGACCCAACACAGGAATTTCAGCAGATTTTAATAAAAATCCTGGATAAAGCTCTAGAGATGGGAGTGATCAACGAGAAAGAACGGCAATTTTTGTATAACCAACATCCTCAGATTCCATCTATATACATGCTACCTAAAGTACATAAGAACAGAGAGAATCCACCATTTCGTCCAATCGTAGCAGGATGCGGATCAATACACGAAGCTTTGGGATATTTCCTTGACCACCACTTACAACCACTTGTACAAATGTGGATAACTTATGTAAAAGACACTACAGACTGTCTGAAAAAACTGGAAGCAGTGCAGGAGCACTTTAATGATGACATACTTCTATGCACCATTGATGTAGTGGCGTTGTACACGTCCATTGCTCATGGGGAAGGACTAGAGGCAATGGAATGGAGATTGTTAAACTCTAACCTCTCAAGTGAAAAAAGTATTTTTTTACTTGAACTTCTACATTTTGCTCTTTACCACAGCTACTTCAAGTGGCAGGATACATTTTACGTGCAGAGGACGGGTACCTCAATAGGCTTTCCGGGGGCACCCGCATATGCGAATACGTATATGGCATACTTTGAGCACCAGTTTATACTGAACCATCCTGAATGGAGAGAACATACGATTCTGTTTATGCGATACATCGATGACATCCTTGTAATTTGGAAAGGATCTAGACAACTTTTGGAAAGATGTTTGGTTGATCTCAACACACACCACACCAGAATCCAATTCACGTCAGAGATCGACACAAATAGGATACACTTCCTGGATATTGAAATTTTGAAAACAACTAGGGGACTTGAAACTAGAGTTTACCGCAAACCTACTGATGTGAATAGTGCGTTACACTTCTCAAGTGCTCATCCTTTAACCCTGAAAAAACTTCTACCAGTTTCACAACTAATGAGGATCAAGAGAATCACCTCAGATGATACAACATGCAGACAAGAGATTGAAGCACAAATAGAACAATACAAAAAGAGAGGTTACCCTGAACCCACACTTGATGAAGCGATAAGGACGGTGTCCACTAAGAAAAGGGATGATCTTTTAAAAAAAACAGACAAAACCTTCAGGCAAAAGAGAGGTATATGTTCTTAAACACTCAACTCAGGCTCCCAAGATCAAGTCCATAATACGGAAAAGATGGGAACTTATAGAAAACGAGTCAGACTTTCAGAACATCTTCATGCAACCTCCATTGTTTGCGCACACTCGTGCTCAAAATTTACGAGAAATTCTAAAGAGGCCTGAAACACCACCAAGCACCAAAACATTTAAAGGCATGAGAAAATGTTACAACTGCGGTCAGTGTGGAAATGTCATCAATGGCCATGAGTTTCAACACCCCAAGACAGGAAAATCTATATCCTTAAAACACACATCTGACTGCACAACAGAAAATGTAATTTACGCAATCAAATGCCCTTGTGGCCTAGTTTACATTGGCAGGACCAGCAGAAAAATTAAAACAAGGATCATAGAGCATAAAAGTCGGATCAGGAACAAAAACATGAATTCATCATTATCTGCGCATTGGGTTAATGCCACACATACCATTCCTCAGCTACGGTTTACCATCTTAGAACATATCACACCACACTCAGGCATGGACATCAACACCACACTAGCGCGCAAAGAGACAGAATGGATCAAAAAACTTGGGACCATAATCCCGGGGGGTCTTAATGACCATTATGAATTATTATGCTTTCTATAAATCTGCATTGGATTTGAGATTGTACAGGGTTATATTGCATTTTCTTATCTCATCGAGTTGAAGTGTTATCTTTTCACGCATTAGTTATCATTGCATGCACATTTTCGGGAATTGTTTATTTTTCAACTTAATGTTTTATTTCATTTATTTATTTCAGTCTGTGTTCGTTTTTATATTTCATCTATCTACATTGCTCTTTGTGGGAATTTACAGTCGGCGAGGGTAGTCTAGAACCCTGCATTGAGGAGATTAGTAGAACCACCATTTTGGAGCAGGTTGCTGTTTTCACGGGTAGTCCTTTTTTCATGTTCATACATGATTTACCTCACGTTAAGTATTGGAAAATACTCGCGTAACTTGACCGAGTCTTTCAACTTGTGGATTAATGGTGAAGTCAGTGACGGCACTACTGGAGGCAGGATCCGTTCGAAGATCAGGTACTCTCCTAAACGCTATGGGTTTTATAATTACGAGCAGAGGCTCAAAACGAACTCATTTCTAATAGCGTCTTCGTTTTGTTTAGGCATTTCTCCCGGGAGGGAGCTTTGTGAATCAGTAACAGTTAACGTGGATGGATTACTTGTCGTGTTATAACTGGTAAGAAGGGAATGGGTTTCCCGAAGTTGAGGTTTTGCCATTTTTTCGTACTGAAAGTTGTTACACTGGAGATATTGGCTATTCTTTTTAGAGAGATGGACTACAGGATGTCTATACATGGAGTACTACACAATTCAGCAGATTCCATTTGAATACATCAGACATGGTAGGCATATTATTTTACATTTATTAGACACTGGGATCCATCGTAGTGCAGATTTACAATCAGGTCTGTTTGTTTCTTTCAGCATTCTTACAACATTTTTCCACGTTAAAACTGTGTAGGAATTAAGGTACCTGTTTTGATATAGCTTCTAGAGCACATTCACAACTTTTGAGCACACTATCTATACATATCATTCACTATGGTTTGGCAGTCTTTCACTTCATATTCATACTAGATGTGTGAATCACGGCATGGTTGACATTCAGCTTTCAACTTCTTCTTGGTTCTTGGACCTTTTGGCTTTTCTAGACTTCACACTGATACTTTGATATCATGAGAAAATGCAAACCTTAGGAAGTTATTATTGTGTGAAATTTATTAATACTTTTGTTGTAGATTCATTACCTGAACCTGCCCAGAGAACTTGAACTCAGAAGCCTTATCATAACCCCCGAAGAAGGGTTCTGTTGAACCCGAAATGCATTGGGTTGTTTTGATTTGATTAATGTTTTTTACTTGTTATATATTGATTTGATTTTTTGATTTCACATGTAACGTATGTTTCATGCAGATACATTGAGTTATTATGGCTTAAGAATTTCTGTGAAAAATTGCAAATAAATATGTAAAATACATTGTGTTTAAACATCAGGAAACGTTAGTGAAAATAATTTATTTATAACTTTAGAGGCAGGACTGCCAGAAAGCTGTGCGTTGTATAGTTCTTGGTCTCAAGGACTCCATTTACCCATAGGGTTAGGCCACCTCTACCCTGACCCCTTCATCTGTTTTACATGCTTCTTTTTAGACCCGGGGACCGTTTCCTGTCACAGAAAATAGCGGCCCCAACTTTTCTCTCAGGTTGCAGCCAGCTAAAGAGGGCCCTGTGTGGAGCGTGGGGCTGCAAATCCACCACAAGTGGTATCGCGGAAGTTCCGTGCCCCTAGATATACAAATTTGGATTTTGGCCAATAACTCTATGTTAGAAATGGGATTTCTGATTGGCTAAGTCTTGCACCAAAGCCTGGCAGAAACCACCGCTCTAGACAGGGCAAGGGAGTTACACACTGAGGATAACCCCTGCTCACCCCCTTGGCAGCTTCGCATGAGCAGTCAGGCTTATCTCAGAAGCAATGTGTAAAGCGTTTGCGCAACACACACACAGCAGCAACACACTAGGCACACTACTAAATAACCTCCACACAAGGTTATATACAACATAGCCTTTGTATTTTCAGGCTTATCTCAGAAGCAATGTGTAAAGCGTTTGCGCAACACACACACAGCAGCAACACACTAGGCACACTACAAAATAACCTCCACACAAGGTTATATACAACATAGCCTTTGTATTTTCATAAACGCATTAGAAACATAATCACACATTTACATTGTGCCAACTGGCACTGAGCAAAATTCACAGGAGATTATATATATGACAGGGCCAATCAGGCCACTGTCAGAACCTTTAGAAAATACTAGTAGTAGGTATAAGACACAACCAGTGATTACTGGTAAAATACTGTACTTAGCATTAGCATTTGCAACATAAACACATTATGTCTGCATCACACTAGGCCAGAACGTTACGCCTAAATCACATTATACCTAAATATCCTAAGCATAAACACAGTATGCAATCACTGTCGGCATAAACACACTATGCAATCACTGTAGGCATAACACATTATGCATCCATCACATTAGGTATAAACCCCATTAGACAAGAAACCATAGCATTGCATAGAATAGCCTATTATGCATACAGCATAATCAGCAGCACTGTATCCTAATAAACACTGCACACCAGGGTACGCAGCATAACATGTGATGCCTAAACCTCACTAACAGTGATGCACGTCCTAACATCACATAGGACAGCCGATAAGGCAAAACCTGACCAGTATAACATGCTAGGCATCCCATCAGCAACTGTCACCATAACACACCTGCCACGTGGTTCCTGTCCACCACATCAGTGTCTCTAAGCGGGGGCCTGTCGTGGGCTCGCCCAGCAATGCCAACAGAAAACAAGGGGGGGGTCGCAACTCGCCCCTGTCTCCTTCCTTGGAGACTGACCCGGTGCTGCTGAAGCCTACCAGGCTGGTCCTAGCTCCTGCTTCTGAACTCGAATGCCCCTGAGCATATACGAAGGCAGCTGCCCGCGAATCTGCGGTGCAGCTGCGCAAATTCCGGGAATGCCCAACGGGGCTGGTCAGGAGTCTCCCGCCCTGGTTCAAAAATGAATGCTGCTCCCGCCCTCACGTGGACTGGAGCTTACCGCAAGTTAGCTCAGCCTCACTCACCATTCTCTAGGTGCTGAGCGGTTCTCCTCACAGCCGGTGGCTGTAAGACCCCGAAGCCGGGAGGACTCCTACCTTTTGTCGTCTCTGTTCTCCCTCATGCGACTGCTACTCCCTCAGCAAGAACGGCACTCCAGTGCAGCCACCGCGGTTGGGGGCACTCTTAAGGCCTCTGTCTGCCTCGCTTGAGGTCCCGTAGGCACCCGTGTCCTCCTGAGGAGCCCTCCAACTCTGGCCATACACTGGGCTCTCTCCTCAGGTTCCTCTGGACGGCCAGGCACTCGGCGACATATCAGTTGCACTGCCACCGACTTCCTGATACCCCCACCCACAGTCAGGCATAGCAGTGGCCTGACTTCCAGTTTGCAGCTCATCTTGGCGGCAACTTATCGAGTCTCTGTTCCTGCTGGCAGAAGCGTGGGGTAGGCTCCCGCCTTCAGACTAGCAAAATGCGGGGTGGGCTCTCGCTCCCCCTCAGGACATGGGGGAATCCTCCACACATCGGGAATTCCTTGAAAATGCTCACACAGAACAGCGCTGCTGGCCTCATGATTCCTGGCGCATTCTTCCTGCCAAGTGTGCTTCCCAGGATGCTTAGGGCTACATAATCAGGGGCAGAGCTGGGCACAGGCAGACCAGCATGTAGGGACTCCCAGAAAGCAGCAGCTGGGTCCCACAGCAGTTTCTCCTGTTGCCCAGCACAGCACAGGTACAGGCAAGCACCAAAAAGCACAACCTTTTTCATGGGGTCACAGCCCCTATATTTATATTTAATTTCTACTTTGTCTGCAAGCACAGGGCTTGGGGGAACCGGTTAGAACTGGTTCTGGAGAACTCTGTTTACCAGGCTCCTCTTCCCTATTGTGAGGTGGGGGCTCGTCATCAGACACACCACAGGGGGCAGAGCCAGCATTCACTAGGGCAGGCACCATCCTATTTAGGGACCAGGAACTTCCCCTCCCACTACTCAAAAAGTAGATGTTCCATTCAGCCTAGCGCTGAATCACCCTGTCCCTCCTGTAGCCACACACACCTCACCAGCCCCTGTCACTCAAAAGCCAGACATGCAATTCACATCAGGCAGGCAGGCACATAGCACACAGAAATGCAAACTTCTAAAAGTGGCACTTCTAAAATAGTTATAATAAATGTGTGCACACCATTGCGTAGCATTTATTATTACTATTCCAACCATACTAAACTTGACCACGCTGCACCTCTCATATCAGGAAGTACCACTGAAACACTTATCAGGGAATCCCCAGTGCATTCCTATGGGAGGGCAACCCCACAGTAGTAAGAAACCAAAATGGCTGTTTGTCACTATCAGGACATGTCACACACTTAAGGTACATGTCCTATATTTTACCTACAATGCACCCTGCCCATAGGGCTAGCTAGGGCCTACCTTAGGGGTGACTGACATGTAGTAAAAGGGGGGTCACAGACATTTCCCACTCTTTAGATGCCACGTCACAGTGGCAGTAACACTGCGTGCACAGGCCCTGCAATGGCACAGCCTAAGATAGGTTTGAAAGGCTACTTTGGTGGGTGGCGCAATCAGTGCTGCAAGCTCACCAGTACCATTTAATTTACCAGCCCTGGGTATCTGAGATACCACTTTACAAGGGACTGACAGGTAAATTAAATAGGCCAAACAGGTGTAGACCAATATTACCATCTTTAACATAGAGAGCATGTGCCCAGAGGCCTAAAATCACCAACACCATGTCAGAAAAAAGGCCAAGTCCAACAATCTAAAACTACTGAACGTATTTACACCAAATCACAAAAAGGCCTCCTTTTGGAGCAAGAGCTAGGTTTCTGCCAAATTTGGTGCAATACCCTCCAGTGGTTCGGACTGTAGTCGTGTTTAAAATCGCTATGGTAATTAACATGAGGAAAATGCATTTTTGGCCCCCCTTTTTCTTGGCCCCCACTTGATGGATCACCCCAAAACCTTTTAGAAAGCAGCTGAACTCAGGTGTGTTCTAGTTTTGAAAATGTCATGAAGATTCGTCAAACAACAATAAAGTTATTGGCAAAACAAAAAACGCTTTTCGTATGGAAACTATGTCCTTGCTTATACACACACACACACACACACACACACATATATATTTATGATTGCAAATGGCCCAACGGTTTGAACACTACAGAGGATATGCGCAATTTTTTATAAATGATTTATAATTTGTATTTGCGTATACCTCTGGTGTTACACGATTATACAGCATTGTAAATTGTAAATAGAAAAAGGGGAATGGCTCTGATGAATTGTATGAATTTACGGGTTTTAGTAATTTTGTAGTGTTCTCTTTTCCCTCAGATCTGATTTTAATTGAACTAGTTTCTTTTATATGCATGGTTATATATATTTTATATAGGTTTTCTAAAGAAGTATTGTGTTTCTTGTGGACATTTTTACTAGGAGTAAGTTATGTTAGAAATATATACCGGCATTTATAGAATAACAATGTCAGATCGTGACTTATCTATATGTCATCCACTTTAGTATTTTATATTTATATTTGTACTATTTTGCACAGTACACACTGGTTTTGCACTACAAAAAAAAGAGAAAAATTGGTTGTAAAAATTATCTTTGTACATAAAACAGGTATGCAAGTTTTTGCACATGATCAAATATGGATTTATCAAGGTATATTTTATTGTATACATAAGACTATAGATTATAGGCAGAGGTTGGATTTATCCAACATGAAATGGTTTAAAAATTAAAATTTAAAAAATAGCATTTATGTACATAACATGTTTTATATTTATATTTACATGTATATAATATGAAAATGTGCAATAATTAGCTAACTTTGCCTATAGATTGTGTTTTGTTACTTACAGAGTAAGAAACACCAAACATCTAGTCTTTTGTCTATGCATACCATCATGTGACCTGTGATGTCAAGCAATGGGTGTGGTTACTTTTAACTTTAAATGGTAGATGGCGTTTGCACTATTTTGCACGTGAACAAGGGCTTCAGGGCTTGAAACGCGTTGTGTGTTTGGGTTTTTGAATAAAAGAAGATTTATTGCCCAGAAAAAACTGTGAGGTCTGTGTCTCTTTCCTCGCCAAACCGCCGTGCGCGGGAGTTGGAAGTGGTTTGACTGTCCAGGATATATATATTAAATATATATATATTTATATATATATATATATATATATATATATATATATATATATATATATATATATATATCTGTAATCCCTCTTCACGCACAAAAAGAGAGCAGATGCCACATCGGGGGAAACAGCAAGGAAGCAGCTTTAATGGCAAATAATGGCGAAGGTGTTCACAGCAGCTTCCAAATTAGCATCATGTTGAATCCTGCCGCCCCCTTTGTTGAAGAAAGTCGGCTCCGCCCCCTATGTAGATGATGCACCACCTGTTGCAGCCTACCGTGTAGCGCTGAACTACAACACCCAGAATGCACAGGCCAGATCCCTGGTAGGTGGTGATAGGAATGAAACCCCAGTGGGGTGAGCGGAATGTAGGATTTGCAGTTATGGAAGCCCAAATGGTGAATCCTTGAAATGCCCGCAAAGTGTTCCCTCGAGTCCCCTCACCGCCTCCACCGACGTGCTGCAGACCAAATGTCGGCGGGGGTAGATGTGACAATGCACGTCACCCAATGCCAGGTACAATACCTCGCAACCGCTTAGTCTCTTCCACAGCAACGTGGTGGGCTCTGGAGCTGAACCAATCCCTTATATATATTACCTACTGGCGACCTAGTTAGGACCTAGTTATCATTGGAAAATCGCAACATTCAATTCCCAATAACTTTGGCGCCGATTGACGAATCTTTGCAAAATTTCCAAAACTAATTCTTTGTTGATATCAGCTCCTATGTTGAAAGTTTGGGGGTGATTCGTCAAGGGGGGAGCCGAGATAAAAGGAGGCTCCTAAAACGTGTTTTCTCCATGTTAATTTCCATAGGAAAGTTTAGACAAGGCTACAGGTGGAACGGGTGAACAGAACAACCCCAAATTTGGCAGGGAGAAGGGTCTTGGTGTAGACAGCACACTTCTGTTTATTTGGTGTAAATCCGTTCAGTCGTTTTTGAGAAATATCAAAATTTACAGACATCGATAATTGGGAATTCAGCCATCTGATTGGCTGAGGCGTTACGAGCAGGAGCTTGCTGCTTTTTGGCTGTGATGGTGTTGCAACTAGGAAGTGTTGGCCCCCATTTTGTGATTCAGTTGAAGTGAGTAAGGGGAAAAAGGGCAAAAAAAGTAGGAAAGGAGGGTAGGAGCACTGTAAGCTTTGTGGGGGGAGTGTCACTGTTACCGGTCTGAAAGTGCAGTGCTGCTCAGAGTGACATGGTGCTGATATGATATGGTGCTACACTCGGGTATGAAACCGAGAGCCATTGCAGTAAAGTGATGTGGACTGGTGTTTGTAGCATATGTGTGTAAGTAGTTTTAGTAGGCGTTTATACCATACAGGGAGTGGGAAGCAAGCTACTTACCGCTACTCTGTGTTGATAATATACCGGAAGTGGGAAGCAAAGTAGTTATGCCTACCGGTGTGAAGACTTGGGGATGAAACCGAGGTGATTGCTGTAAAAGTATGGGCTCTGGGCACTGTAGTATACGTGTACATGTAGTGTTAGTAGGCGTTTATACCATACAGGGAGTGGGAAGCGAACTACTGACCGGTACCGTGCATTTATACTATACCGGAAGTGGGAAGCAAAGTACTCACGCCTAAGGGTGTGAAGATTTGGGGATCAATCCGAGCTGATTGCTGTAAAGTGATGGGCTCTGGGCACTGTAGGATACTAGCCACTGTAGTATAAGCGTGTAAGTAGTGTTAGTATGCGTTTATAGAATATAGGGAGTGGGAAGCAAACTACTCACCCCTACTGGTGTGAAGACTCGGAGATTAAACCGTGAGCCTAAATTGTGAGTTCATTGCTGTAAAGTGATGTGCTCTGGGCGCTTTAGCATACCTGTGAAAGTAGTGTTAGTTTGCATTTATACAATATAGGGAGTGGGAAGTGAAATTCTTACCCCTACCGGTCTCAAGACTCGTGGATGAAACCATGAGCTGTAAAGTCATGTGCTCTGTGTAGTATTCCAATGTAAGTCATAGTAGAATGTTAGTATGTAATTCTACTAGAATCTAAGTATGTAATGTTAGAATGTAGGGCTGTCATGAGGGGAATCTTGCGGAGTTTGTGCACGGTGCTGTACAAGACGGTTGCCTTGCTGTCTGCTCCTGTTGGTGGCTGTTTCAGGTGTTTTTTCTTTTTCTTTAATAAATCTACTTATTTGATCCACTGCTGTCTGCCTCTTCACTACATAAATTTGGCCACGAGCGGGCGAAGGTAAAAAGAAAGCACCACTCACCAATATTTCAAAATTGTTTGCATTGTGCTGAAGACCCGCTTTCTTCATGTAGGTGTTTCTACTCATGCCAGGGTCGTTGGCTCATTGAACTATGTCATCCGACTTCTGGTATAATTTATATTTTTAGATTTTGCGCTTCCTCTGCTTCTTTACTACATTCTGGTCGCTGTACTACACGTGTGTAAGTAATGTTAGTATGCGTTTATACTAACAAATGTATCATGGTCCTAGGGAGGGATGGTGCATGGCTTCCACCTTGTGATAGCAAATCCTTGTTTTACTACTTGAAGCGAGAGGAGGAAAACATGGTATCGCTTTAATAGAGGGGATGCGGATGGTAAAAATGGAGAGAAATAAAGAAACCAAAAAAAGGTGGGGTCTCACCCGTTCATTTAAATGAAGCCCCTGGTGGGTAATGTTCTGTGGCCAATCCAATTATTATATTGCGGGGTCTCCGTAGGACTGGGGATCCTAATGTCACATGTAAATTAGGCTCTCCGATAAACAGATGATTTTCACAATATATAATAGACAACTGTTGTCAGAAAAGGAAGACCTATACACTCAGGTATTTATTTGAAAAAAGTAACCTTTAGTAAAACACAAATATATAGAAACGTAAGTTTAATAGAACAAACAGTATAATATAAAAAATGTGGGTTGGACTCCAGTGGAAGCAGCATAGGAAACCTGCAAGGCAAAAATGAAACATAAGTATGTGTGCTATGTGGAAGAGGTAAAGAAAGGTAGTCCGAATGAAAGGACGAATGTGAGAATGGGAGGGAGGGGAAGTGGGTGGAAGGGAGAAGGGGAGGGAGATTCAAAAGAAGAGAGGGAGAAGGAGACAGAGCGTCGGCCTACTGCACCCAGCCCTTAGGGTTTACACTCTGTCACCAGTTTGTCTAGAACGCTGGGGTCCGCAAGAAAGAGTATGGTTCAGCAAGTCCGTAAAATGAAACACATGAGGCCAGAGATTAGGGGCCATATTATCAAGGAACGGCGATAAGGGATTGATAATATGCCCTTGTGAATTCCCATAGAAGCCCAGGTTCTGGTGTGAACCTGGGCTTCTATGGGAATTTGCAAGGGCATATTATCAAGCCCATTATCGCCGCTTTAGCGGCAGTTTCCTGCAGCTAAAGCAGCGATAATGTTATCGCTGTCCTTTGATAATATAATCCTACATTATTAGCTACGGAAAAATCGCTTGCATGCACCTGTGCACCCAGGGTGCTGCACCCCAGCCCCTTCCCCCGCACTGTGCTCAATTGTAGGTCTTGCACACCGAGGCTTCACTGCGCACCTGTGTTGGTACAAGCTCAGAGTCCGGGGTATGTTTGTACGGTAGGAGACCAGGTCTCCGGTCGGGGATGGTATCTTGATACCACAATGGAAGATGTCAGAATGCCCAGGGCATCATTGCCGGGTCATCTCCCGCTCAGCCCCTCTTGAGCCAATCAATTAAATGTCTAAAAAGGGAGAAATAATTTAATGGTGGAAACGTCTGTAAATGAAGGTTTATTTCAAGCTTGATAGTAAACAGGAGTTGAGTGCATCCTTCATTTTTGAAGTACGATCTACCAACTGTTAGTGGTAATCATGGTTCAAAGTGGAGTTGGAGTGCTCGAGAATTCACAAGGTTAAATAATAATATGTTATACTAAGGTTCATATAGAAAGGAACAGAGTGCATGCTAGAAGCATAATCTGCGTGTGTAATGCAGTGGAGGAAGGCTATGTGCATGTACACTAAGTAACAAGCTCACTACGGTGCCCTAAAAGCCAATGCCACGTGTCTGAAGAGCAGCGCTACCCGCTGGCTCAGGCCTACAGTATGGTACAGAAGGTCCTTAAAATGAGACAGATGTGACTGAATGAGGTCAGAGATCACATCATTATGCACAGCAACATCGGTTTTTCACACATGCGCACTCAGACTGATGCACACCAACCAATCAATCAATCATTGCATTTCTAAAGCACGCTACATACCCGTGAGGGTCTCAAGGCACTGGGGGGGGCTGCTACTGATTGAAGAGCCAGTTCTTGAGAAGTCTTCTGAAGGCCAGCAGGTCCTGGGTCTGTCGTAGGCTGGTAGGGCGAGCGTTCCAGGTCTTGGCAGCGAGGTAGGAGAAGGATCTGCCGCCGGCGGTGTTTTTTCGGATACGAGGAACTATGGCGAGGGTGAGGTTGGCAGAGCGGAGGCTGCGGGTGGGGGTGTGGAAGCTGAGTCGGTCGTTGAGGTATGTTGGTCTGGTGTTGTGTAGTGCTTGATGTGCGTGGATGAGGAGTTTGAAGGTGATCCTCTTGTTGACGGGGAGCCAGTGTAGGCCTCTGAGGTGGGGTGTGTTGTGGCTGCGTCGGGGGACGTCGAGGATCAGTCGTGCCGAGGTGTTCTGGATTCATTGTAGTCGTCTCAGGAGCTCGGTTGTTGTTCCTGAGTAGAGGGTGTTCCCGTAGTCGAGTCTGCTGGTGATGAGTGCCTGGGTGACGTTTTTTCTCATGTCGGGAGGGATCCATTTGAAGATCCTGCGGAGCATTCGGAGGGTGTTGAAGCAGGAGCCGTTGTTGACTTGCTTGGTCATGGAGAGGGCAGAGTCGAGGATGAACCCCAGGTTGCGTGCGTGGTCGGTGGGTTCCGGGGCTGTGCCTAGCGATGTGGGCCACGAGGAGTCGTCCCAGGCTGATGGGGTGGGTCCGAGGATGAGGACCTCCGTCTTGTCTGAATTTAGCTTCAGTCTACTGTCCTTCATCCAGTCGGTGACGGCCTTCATTCCCCTGTGGAGGTTGGCTTTGGCGGTGTGGGGGTCTTCGGTGAGGGATATGATCAGCTGGGTGTCGTCGGCGTAGGAGATGATGTTGAGGTTATGTTGACGTGCGACGTAGGCGAGCGGTGCCATGTATATGTTGAACAGCGTCGGGCTGAGGGAGGATCCCTGTGGGACACCACAGATGATCTCAGTGGTTTTTGAGCGGAAGGGTGGGAGGCGGATGTTCTGAGTTCTACCGGAGAGGAAGGACGTGGTCAAGGCCAGGGCCTTCTCTTGGATTCCGGCGTCATGGAGGCGTGCTGATAGGGTGCGGTGGCAGACCGTGTCAAAGGCTGCTGATAGGTCCAGGAGGATGAGGGCGGCTGTTTCTCCTTTGTCCATCAGGATCCTGATGTTGTCGGTGGCAGCGATGAGGACGGTCTCGGTGCTGTGGTTGCTGCGGAAACCGGATTGGGAAGGGTCCAGGATGTTGTTGTCTTTGAGGTAGTGGGTTAGGCGTTTGTTGACAATCTTCTCTGTCACTTTTGCCGGGAACGGGAGCAGGGAGATCGGCCTGAAGTTCTTGAGGTCCTTGGGGTCCGCCTTGGCCTTCTTCAGTAGGGCCTTGATCTCGGCGTGCTTCCAGCTTTCCAGGAAGGTTGCTGTCTCGAAGGAGATGTTGATTGTTTTCCAGAGGTAGGGTGCGATGGTTGTGCTGGCTTTGTTGAAAACGTGGTGAGTGCAGGGGTCGGATGCGGATCCGAAGTGGATGAAGTTCATGGTTTTGATGGTGTTTTCTTCACTGACATTGGACCAGGTGGTCAGGCGACTGGTGCGGGTGGAGGTCGCAGGGGTGGTTGTCTCGGTGGTGGATGCGGGGGTGTTGGAGTTGAAGCTGTCGTGGATGTCGGTGATCTTGCGGTGAAAGAAGGTGGCCAGGGAGTCGCACAGGTCTTGTGATGGTGGAATGTCGTTGGTGTTGGAGCTGGATTTGGAGAGGTATTTCACGATGCTGAAGAGCTCTTTAGTGTTGTGTGCATTGTTGTCCAGGTGGTCCTTGAAGGCGGTCCTCTTGGCGGTCCTGATGAGTTGGTGGTGTCTGCAGGAGGCGTTCTTGTGGGCTGTGTGGCTGTCAAGTGTTCAGTCGTGAAGCCATTTCTTCTCCAGCTTCCGACAGGTGCGCTTGGAGGTCCGGAGGTCTTCGGTGTACCAGGCGGCTTTCTTGTTGGTGTGGTTGGTTGTGGGGATCTTGAGAGGGGCGAGGGTGTTGGCGCAGTCGTTGATCCACTGTTTGAGGTTGGTGGTGGTGGTGTCGGGGTCGATGGGGTCTGCGGGTGATCTCAGGGCGAGGGCGGTAGTCAGTTGGTCCTTGGTGACCTTGCCCCAGCAGCGGCGTGGCAACTGTTGGGTGCGGTGGTGTGTGGTGGGTTTCCTGAAGGTGAAGTGGACGCATCTGTGGTTGATCCAGTGGGGTTCGGTGGTGTGGTTGAAGGAGACGTGGAGGTTTGCGGAGAAGATGGGGTACAGCGTGCGTCCAGCAGCGTGCGTCCAGCAGCGTGGGTGGGTGTCGTCACGAGCTGTTTGAGTCCGAGGTTGGCGAGATTGTCAATCAGGGCGGTGGAGTTGGCATCGTTGTTGTTCTCGAGGTGGAAGTTCAGGTCCCCGAGTAGGATGTAGTCCATAGCGGCGAGGGCGTGGATGCTGACGAGGTCGGCGATGGTGTCGCTGAACTGTGGTCGTGGTCCGGGTGGTCTGTAGACGAGTGTTCCTCTGAGGGTCGTGCTGGGGTCGGTGTGGATCTGGAAGTGCATGTGCTTGGTGAGGGTGTCGTCGGTGTTGGTTGAGACTCTGAGGGTGTCCTTGTGGATAATGGTGATTCCCCCTCCAACTCAGTTAGTGTGGTCTCTGCAGGAGATCTTGTAGCCCTGTGAGATGGCTATGGCGATGTCTGGTGCTGAGGGGCGGTAGAGTTTAGGAGGTCCCAAAGTTAGATGGCGTGCTTGCGAGCAAAGCGGGTGTTGAGGAGGATGCAGCGGAGGTGGTTGGGTTCTCTGGTTGGGGGTTTGGCGGGCTGGATGTTGGTGAATCTGCAGTTCCGGCAGGTGAAATGCCCTTGGGGGTGCTTCGGGTTGGCTTGGTGGCAGGGGTGGTGTCGTCCGGGGTTGAGTGCGTGGAGGGTGCTGGAGTCGTAGTGCAGTCTAGCTTTGCGGGGGGCATGGGGTCCAGGGGTTCTGGTGCTGGGCGCAGATCGGCTTGCCTTTGGCGTGCCTTCGGCGCACCAGTGGCGCGTCCGCTGCGCTTCCGTGCGGCATCCTCCATAAGAGGCGAAGTGGGAGGGAGGAGCAGCTGGGAGGCGGGAGCGGGGTGGCCAATGGGCGAGGGGACGGGACCCAGAGGGCAAAAAGGGGGCGGGCCACAGGGGAGCAGCGGCGGGGAGCGGGTGGGCACAGAGGGCAAGGGGCACAAGGAAAGAGACTCAAAGATAAAAACAGAAAAACAAATGCCAAGACGAGAATACAATTAGCAGCACAGTAAGAAAATAACAGTCACCGGACCGCAGGGGCACTCCAGCGGTGAACTCTTGGCAGCGGCAGTAGATGGGCAGAGTCACGGGCACACAGGAGGAGCTGTGCGGCGTGGGGGGCGACCTCACCTGAGAACAGGGTCCCGCAGCACCACGCTCAGCAGGTGTCTGTAGGGCAGCGCTGCCCGCTGGCTCAGGCCTACAGTACGGTCCAGCAGGTCTTTAAAATGAGACAGAGATGAGACTGAATCAGGTCAGAGATCACATCATTATGCACAGCAACATTGTTTGTTCGCACCTGCGCAGCCAGGGTGATGCTACCTACCCGTCCCCCTGCACAGAGCTCAATTGGAGGCCCTGTGCACCCAGACTGCTCTGCTTACCTGCTGTCATTGTTGTGTGAGCAAACACTACGGGCAGCAGTGCTCACAATTCAGCTGGACTGATGATTGCAGGATGGTGTACACCTCATGGATTCCATTCATAGACGGCGGGCAGTAGGGCTCACAATTTAGAGCCCGTGTTGATTGCCAGGATCGTGTACACCTCATGGATCCCTTTTTTTTATTGCGCATTGTGATATGCGAGGTGGATGTGGCCATATCACCTGTACGCAAAGTGGGCTGGGCTTGCTTACATCAGGCCAGCGTAGGGGTGTGAATAATTATTCCGGGGACCTGGGTGTTGTTCAGTTCCTGTCTGACCAGGAAGTGTACTTTTGTGTGGTTCTTTTGTAGTTTTGACCTCGTAGAGTGTGCATTAGTGTAGAATGTGTCAGGAGGGCGGCAACTATCGTTAATGAGATGGTGTTTGAATGGTGAACATTACATGTCATTGTTAAGGTGGTGGATATGCTCAGACACGCCTGTCAATGGTGTGCGGTATTATTGAAAGTGTTGCTATCGCGAAGTGTACACATGTGAATGTGGTCGGATGGAGGAAGTATCAGCAGTGAGGCTACATCATACACAGTGATAACACTCATGACATTCAAGGAATACATGTCAAATGTAAATCTGAAAGTCTCACATATCACACACTAGTATATTGGTAAAGCCTGTCAACAGACCGTACAGCAAAAGAAATCTTCACATTGCTGTTTACAGTTTGTCACATGTGATCTAGGATGTGCACTCTGCCCATGGCTCCTGATACTTCTTAGAGCCACGTATACCCAGGCCGAAAGGGAGCACAATAATGTGCACACACACACACACACGGGGCATTGTGTAACACATATTTGTTTTTTGATGGAATGTTTGAGATGCATGGCGATCACATGTGGAAGGCTAAAGTACAGACCATGAAAAATGATCAAGATGATCGTTGCATGTTGTGTGTAGTATAAGATATGTGTACACAGCAAAATAACTTTTCAAAAAGCTCTCTAAGTAGAAGAGGTCTCTCTCATCATACGCTGTAGAGAGAATGAGTAAAATGGGTGGGGTCCTCCAACTGTTACAATGGGTATTGTCGTGAAGCAATCAAATGCTTTTTTTAAGGTCACATGGCAATTGCGCACCGAGCGCACAAGGAGGTCGCACCCGATGTGATTTTGACAAAATATATTTATCATAATATACGTTTTTACAGTTAGAAATATATAAATGTTTGAAATAATTTAGATTATCGCTTGCTCTCATATACTGTTTGAAGTTATTTAGATATACTTTTGAGACAAAAAATGAGGGAATGTGTTTCCTGGCGTGACACTATATGTCTGTGACGTAACACAGGGCCTGGCAACGTGTACTTGTCGCACATTCAACCGGCAGCGGGTGCGACCCCATATGTACATGACGTAACATGTGGCTTGGTACTGTGTACCCGTCAGATTCCAAAGTAGCAGCTGGGGTGACTTCATGCGTATATGAGGTTATGCGGTGCCACAAAGTCGTCGGATCCGAAATGCGCATCATTTACGAGTTTAGCAATATGGCAGATAGGATTTGCGTGGTGATGGAGCTTAATACGCTACCGGTATGGGAGTGCAGTTTTCTCCGAAGAAAAAATATATATACATATTTTTTGGGGAAGATATAAAACATTACATCATTTTTTAAAGTTTAAAAAAAGCATAATAGAGTTGCAAAATATTAAAAAAATATTTGGAAAAATATAGGTTTTAGAAACATTAAAATATGAAATTAACGTCGTTTCTTGCTTTGTCGCTCGTGTGCTGCTTACCCCCTCAAAAAACCAGCCCCTCACACCATGTAACTATCTCCCCCTTTCTTATCTCATCTGTTGCTTCCCCCACCGCTCCCTGCTCTGCTTTTTTTGCTTTCATTTTTTTCTCTTTTCTTCATACCTCAAGCATCTCTATTGCTCCACATGCAGCCTTCTCCCTACTTTCCATTGTTATCCCCCTTGTGGACTTCTCTTTCTGCTTTATGCAATATGCAGAGCATGTGTGCATTTGTCATGCCATGTTAGCAAATACACTTCATCATGTTGAGCTGCCAGATCTTAATGATGTATAGAAACACATGCATGCGTATAAGTTAGTAAGCTTTTTTATGCCATTGCACCACTGCATATATTTGTCTGACTCCCCATACTTATTTGTTTTGATGATGCAGCTTTGCATCATCAAACCCTTTTTGCCTATGCGATACAGTATCAGCAACAAGCATTGATAAAGCCAAAACATTACGTAACACAAATGAAAGGTGACATTATCTTTGTCAATGCTGAATTATTGTTCCTAATATTAACTCTAAAATGTTGGCATCTGTTATATAGTTTATATTTATATTGTTGTGTATATTTTCTGTTGCTGAAATTTTGATGTATGGTAAAATTACCAAGTTTTTTTTATTTTCAAAAAGAAATTCCAAATAAAAAAATATATGAAAATTAAGAAAAACAATTTCCTCCCAAGGCAAGGGTGTGTGTGTGGGGGGGGGCTTGAGCCATTTTCAGCACCCTTTACCTCCAGGTTTTTCCTTGCAGTGGCATGTATTGAAAAACAGCTATATGTCGGCCCATGTAAATTAGGTGGGCAGACATATAGCCAAATCTCTGAAGGTCCTTACTCTATCGGGCCATCTGAGACGTTTGACTGTGGCAGAGATGAAGTAGTTTCCACCCCAGTCAAACTATGGTCCCCCAATCCCCCAAGATATAAATCGGTCCCTAGTTATATCATGGATACTTTTTTTATTCTGTTTATTTTTGGAGGGTTGTGAATTGTTTTTTGCAGTATTGAGTGGATAATACTGTACGAAGAAATATTTTAAAAAGAGAGTAATTTATGGTATATATTTTTACGTTTTGCAATTCCTTTAAACAGTTAATTTTGTTTTATGTGTTAATTCACAAATTTAGTTTTTATTTGTTCTTATGCATTTTGAATGTTGTACTTTATTTCATCTGATGGGCTGTGAGGTTTATAAGGCATTGGTTAAGTAGAGTTTTTATTCACTTTAACGTATTTGTTCTTTCCTTTTTTTAACTCCTCATCTGTCCTCCAGCAGCTCAGATTTATTTTAAGACCATATACTCTCAGGTATGAGAGTCGGCTGGGCCCATTTTTATTTCCAAAGGTCTGGGGCATAGAGACCCAAAACTGCGCAACTGAGGACCTAATCAATCATAGGATGGTGCATCACGAATACCCACGTTCACTGATTTGGTATAAGCCACTGTTCTAAGGCAGACTATAAATGGAGTACTGACAACTAATTCATAAGTATCCATTCCTCCAATATATTTCTGTTGGACCGCAAGGGTTTCGTTAGTTCACAACTAAGTTGATGTCAAGTCAGCAGAATCAAATACATCAAACGTTTCTAAAAATCACTTGCAGCCTTTCCTTAGTCAAGTATTTTAGCAATCCTATTATTACTGCATCCTAACAGGGCTGCATAGCTGTCATTTTCTGAGACTGTGTCTATCATCCACTTTCACATTTTGAACATGCTGCTGCCACAAGCGTAACGAAACTTGAGGGGCCCCCCCTGCAAAGCACATGGAGGGACCCTCCCTTGCCTCCGGTGTCCCAGCCCACCACCTACCACTTTGCCCTACCACGGGTCAAAATTCAAGTACAGGAGGTCAAAATTCAGGACGTAACTTCGGGACAAAAGGTACGTTTTACAGACACATCAGAGGAGGTTGTGCAATAGTATATAAACAAGCACATCCATATCCAAACATATTCAACCATTTGCAAACCTGTCCATCATGTACCCTTCCATCTATCATTTCACTCATCCATCCCTCTATCCACCCTTTCACTCATCCCTTCATTATCCATCCATCCACCCTTTCACCCTATCCATCTTTACACTCATCTACTCTTCCATCCATCCATCCACTCATCCATCCAGCCATTTACCCTTTCACCCTTTCACCCATCCAGACACCCTTTCACATACTCATATATCCTCCCATTCCCTCATCCTTCCACCAGTTCAGCCTTTCAGTCATGCATCTATCCTCCCTTTCTCTCTCCGTCGACCCTGTCACTTAGCCATCCTTCCTTCCACTCATCCACCCACCCATTCATCTACTCATCCACTCATGAATCCATCCATTGACCCTATCACTCATCCATCCTTTCTCTCATTCCCTTTATCCTTTCACTCTTTCACTCATCTATCCATCCTTTTGCCCATCTACCCTCCTTTTCACTAACTCATCCACCCTTTCACTCACCCATCCATCCATTCACCCTTTCGCATATCAATTCATCAATCCATCATTTCACCCATCCATCCACCCACTCGCTCATCATCCACCCTTTCACTCATCCATCCACCCTTTCACTCATCCATCCATCCTTTCACTCATCCATCCACCCTTTTATACATCCATCTACCCTTCCACCCATACATTCATCTATTTACCTTTTCTCTAATCCATCCCTACACTCACTCATCCATCCATCATCCTCTCTCATTATCCATCTATTCAACCTTTCATTTAACCATTCACCCTATCACAAATCCATCCAGCCATCCACCCATCCCTTCACCTACTCACTTGTCCACTTTTTCATATTAATTATGAGCTGAGCCTTTGTCTGCAGAGTTGCAGACTGAAGAGGCCCATCAAGGACTTCACCATAGATTCTAAAGCAAGGGGTGGGGTTCGGTGGGGGAGGGTTCACTATGCCTCTGCACATAGGCAATCTGGAAACTTGTCATGAGTCATGCATGATGCACAGTGCCAGGCCATTAGGTGACAGTGACATGGTGTTGTTTCTGGGGCTTTAAGTGGGATGAAAGATATTGGGGGTCTCTCCAAAGTGTGTGTTCGATGTAATTACGGACCTGGCTAAAAACACCTAAGCTAAAAATCTGTGCTTAGTATATTGTACCGCCCACCTCCCCTGGTGCTCTGCAGCTAAATTGAGTGCTGGTCCGACATGTTCACTTCTACCTCTGACAGCCTTCTTGAGCATGAGATGTTTGAGGCCGGAATTTCTTCTCAAAATGTTGACCTCCTTCACCATGGCAGGGGTAGGCTAAATTGGGACCTTTTAGGATAGTGCAAATTCTGCTCAAGATTGTCAATCTTGATTGCTCTCTTACTTATTTCCTCACTCAGGAGGTTGTATCTGTACAGTACTTGGAAGCATTCCTCCTCTTACAAAGATGTACAAATACTGCTTATGTCACCAATTTCTTTTCTGACCCATGTGGCACTGTTTTACTGATTTGGAACCATCTCTCTGTTTACCCCTGTTTTTTGTCTACACACACAAAGCACTCACTGCTTCTCTCTATAGGTTTATGCTGTGTAACTGCCTATATATTTTAGTTTCCCTACCCCCCCCCCGACTGGACTACACTCTTCCCAGACTTACACACCTTTATAGCAGCAGTGGCTGCTCCACAGGGGGCGCCAGGGCGTTGGCCCACCACCTGGCTCTGGCACGGTTTGCTTAGAAGGTACATCTTTTACATGAAAACAAATGATCTCATGGATCGTTTATTTGAATGTAAAAGCTATAATATCACATTACCAGCACCTGCCGGCTCCACTGGATGTATTGCGCATGTGTCAGGCGGGGGTTGATTCAATCCAGCCTCACATATTCACAATTCATATCTGACAGGCTACACTGGCATAAGGCAATGAAGCATGCCAGAGAACAGCTTTTCAGGGCTTGCCTATCATGCCCCTTCCTACCCTATCAGAAGTCGGAATAGAGAAATAAAGTGCACCTCGTTACCTGCTAAGAAGCTTGTGAGCCTGCCTCTGTAGTGCTGTTACTAGAATCATCTGCAGGAGAGGCTTGAAAAATAAGCAGATGGAAAACAACTTTTAGCACAATGCATGCGATCAGCTCATTTGTCCTACGAATCTAAAACAGTGTTTTAAATGTAGTCTCCTCCTGGTTCACTTTATCATACACAGATTGTGTGTCAGCTTAAAATCACAACACTATCCACCCATCCATATCTATGATGACGTAAGCTGTGCAAAGATAGAGCGCCAATCTTAACGGTTGCTTGCCCAGTCCTTGTCCTGATGAAGACCCCGCTGCAAGGGCTCAACTAATCCTGCGATACTTTGAGGGTCGAAACGTCGACAACGTCTCCTTTTTACGTCAACTCCATATATATATTTGACATTGGTCGCTCTACTGGAGTATGACAGTTCTATGCATCGCTATTGTGAACTACTCAGTCCTTTGTTCCTTTTTGCATTATTGATTGAAATACGAATGTAATCTGCGATACTGTGTTGATCTTATTGTCACAATCCTATATCACACACTCCTCACATCACTACCTCTCCCCCCCCCCTTTTTGGGCACTGTACAACCTATTATATGCTCTGACCAGTGTGAGTATATTTGTTATACTGTTCCACATGGTGAATTAAAACAATGTGGCATCATTTCGTGTTTTCGATGAATTCTTTTTAAAGTAACCAGGTTAAATTACTGTGTCTACACTGAGACCCCTTCTTTCAGTACTTTGACTACCCAGGTCTCAGTGACTAATTGGGTTTACCCCCATTACATAATCCTCGTCTTGTGTGCTAAGCTGGCTGCCACGAGGTCCGATAAGCTTGGGCACCAAGTTGCCACAAATTTTCTGGAAAAGGCATTGGGGCTTCTGCTGCTTCTGGGTGGTGGGACTTGAGTACCTGCATCTTGAAATGAGACAGAGCATCAGCAGCATTATTCAGCACCCCTGGGACATTCTTGGCCCTAAACAACACATTTAGTTTAATGCATTGGAGCACTATCTTCACCAGCCTCAGTATCATCTTACATTTGGCCGTCTGCTGGTTAATGCACTCAGCAGCTGTCATGTTGTCAGACCAAAACATGACTGATTGATTGCGAAGCTGGTCTGGCCATATGGTCAATGTCACCAGGATGGGAAAAAGTTCCAAGAAACCTTTGCTGGTGCCAGTTGCGGCTAGCAGAAGTAATGCTGTGGGGTGGGGGGGCGGGGCAGGAGCAGGGGTGGGTGGGGATAGTGGAGTCTGACATACGACGGCAAAGCTGAACCTAAATAAATAAATAAATATCTGTCATTGTATGTTGGACTTCACTACCTCTGCCCAGCCCCTCCCCCACCCTGCCCACCACCCCACAGCATTACCTCTGTGAGCTACCACTGGTTGGTGCTCTAACCTGACTCCACCCATGTTGCTAACCAAAGCTGCATGCACCATACTGGGCCCAGGATGGCAACAAAACCCTCACTACCTGCTGCATCAGTCAGGAGGCTCAGCTCCTTACTGGACTTAGGGGAGCTGGTCCACACTACAGGGCCATTGGAGTCCTGCAGGAATGCCATCCATATACGCATGTCCTAGAGTATCTCACTGGACAACCTGGTATGGTGTTGCTTCTCCCTTACACCCGACATTGCCTGAGCGATGGTACATGAACACAGGCGGGCCATGGGAATTAATCTTAAGGCAAAATTGAGCTTCCCAACAACCTTCAGTAACTGGTGCAATGTGACATTATCCTTACTCACGCATTCCTGCAAAGCGAGGGAGAAAGCTGAGACCTTCCCCTGTGTGAGCAGTGACACCCCGGTTTCAGAATCTAACTCGATACACGGGAACTCAATTACTATTCACGGTCCTATAGCTTTGCATTTAGCAAAGGAAACTCCAAATTCACCTATCAGTGCACAGAAGGACTGTAATGCCTTGCCACAATCCGGCAAGGTGGTAAGCCCAGAAGAGGAAATCATCCAAATAATGCAATACCCACCAATGGCCCGTCTTCTGCCTGAACACCCACTCCAGAAAAGACCTACATTTTTCTAAGGAGGAGCAGAAGACCGAACAACCCATGGGCATGCATTTGTCCACATAATGCGTCCCCACTAAACTGAATGCTCAGTAGATGAAAGTCCTGCGGATGCACTGGGAGCAAATGGAAAGCCGACTATGTCTGATTTTGTCCCAGCTCCTGGAGCATTTCTATTGTTTGGTCGAGGGAGACGTACCTAACAGAGCATAACGCTCTGCCAATTGCATCGTTCAGGGACTGCTCCCTGTGGGAGGACAGATTATGCATTAGCCGTAATTCACCCGGGTCCTTCTTGGGCACTACCCCCGGTGTTGACCAAACAACATCCTCCAAGGGTGCCAACTAAAATGGGTCAGCCATCCTCCCTAACCTCACTTCCTTATTAATTTTTGCTGATGCCAATGCTCTGTTAGACCTTAGGGACTGCTGATTCCTGCAGTGGTGGACACCCAGGTATCCTGGAGATGGTATCCGGAAACCCTCCTTAAAACCCTCAAAAAGAACTTGGGCTGCTGCTGGGTTTAAATACCTATTAAGCCATGCGATTAAGGCTGATAAATTCACTGGGGAGGGAGCCTTACAGAGGTGTGGGTCGTTATTCCTGCATCTTTCTCCCCCTATCCTTTGATTTCTTAAAACACTTTGATTCAGGATGTGAGGAGAGACTGCAAAATGATCAAGTGTGCTTAAAATTACATGACCAAGGCGGCCTGGTGCAGGACCACCTATCATGGTCCCCTTATTTCCACCCCCCCACGTGGGGCCTGCTTGAAAGGACTGCCCAGGCTTTGTGCACTTGTTTTACATGGCGTAAGCACATAATATGATCGATTTGATCCCACGTTTGGTCAGGGTCAGTTGCCTTCGCCCTCCTAAATTCCTTGTCATACTCTTTTCACCCCATGAACCCATACTCATCACGTGTGCAACCAATTCTGTTCTGGTGAGCCATTTGGGTGCCCAAGCCAGTGAAATATTCAGCCATAACCTCCCAATCATTGATGAATCGTTTAATGCAATTGAACAAAGTCTCTACCACCCTCTTTTTTTTAGTCCTGTGGCCACATTCCCTGGAGTGCGCACACTCCTTTCACCTTTTGACTTCCTCCCTATCAGGCTAGTCCAGGAGTAAATCAACGATAGCCACATACTCCCCCTTCCAGATCTTTTCTTTCACCTCCCGCAAAATATGCCTGCCCAGGCGGCCCCGTGGTGACCGTATTTCCTCCATACTCAAGTTTGGCAGCAGCTGTGCCATACCTGAAATCGCTGAGTCTTGATGCTTGAGAGGCGTGCTCCTGTCACAGCCTGCTGCAATGCTTTTAGCTGGTTCAGGGAATCTCATGCTCTTTTCCGCATTGCCTTGGGTATCAGCCAGGTTGGTTCCTGGGCTCTGAATCCCGCCCAGCGCTGAGCCACCTCCCGCTGTTGCTGCGGCAGCTCCAGACTGGTTCCCTGGCATGGACCCCTCTACCTGTGCCACTAGCTGCCTGGCCTTCTTCAGCTCACCCCCTTCTGACAGCATGGCCCCACTCCCAGCCGCAGGGTTGCAGATTCCAAAATTCGACAACCATGGTAGCACAGCGGTCAAATTGGTCACTAAATAAGCTGGATTCACTCCCCCTGCTGGTACGTCCCTTGGCACCCTCGGCCCCACGGCGGCAAGCCCCTCGCTTCCTCCAATGGTCCCCTTCCGTCCGGCCCTGATGGCCCTGGCACCTCCTCCCCAGGGTTCTGCAGGGACCCTTGGCCTTCGTTCCTCACCTGCTTACCACTCGCCCTCTTAGACATGGGCAGAAATGCTGCTTTATATACCCCCTTGCCTGCCTGAGCCTCTCTTCTAGTCCCCCTTTCCCCTCCCACAGAAAGGCGATTCCTCAACTCCACCAAAGACTGGTCCATGGCTTCCATCCTGTGCATCATGGCTTCCATAAGCTCCTCAATACGCGTGCGCTTCTCCTCTTTCTGTGCCCATAGGCGCAGCACTCCTGAGGCCATGGGGTGCCTTGGCAATATGAATTTGGACTGTTTATTTGCAATAATTTAGCTCATTTTGTCCCATGAAATGTATGTCCTACAATATATTACTTCCCCCCTTGTAACAAAATCTGCGTGTCTAATAGGGATGATAAGTACATCTTGTAGACAATCTTGTATGCCTGGTGAGTCCCAAATAGGCTCACAGCTATTACAGTAAAGAAAATCTGCCAACCTCCTAATGTTGCTCCATTGCAGCATTTGATATATTTAACCTTCTGGAAATATGTGGATACTATCCAAAAATTCAAGATCAAATAAGCATGGGGCTAAGGATACCCCTGTCTCATATGTCTTTCAATTTTTTTTTATTTTTTTAAAAATATTTTTCATTCTTTTTTTCCCCTTTTAAAGAACACAGCATCATAACATATTAAACATACAGAAAACAATGTAACACCTGGAATACATACTAAAATAAAAACAGAAACAGTTACTCAGGAATTATGTTAGGTAAGCAAATATCAACCAATGAATCAATATATAGCAAAACACAAAACAATATATATAAAGGAGAACTAAAAAGGGAAAAGGGAAAAGTGTCTAAGCATGTGCTTCTTGCCTGTCTTTCCATGTAGTAATAGGCTCCCATATACCTAATCCTAATCTTCTCCCCCTTTTACCCATCCTTGCGTATATCTCTTTCTCAAGATTATAAACAGAGAGCAACCTAGCCAACCATTGGTGAAATGTTGGTGGGATCTTATCGAGCCATGCCGAAGCGATACAAATTCATAGGACTGCCATAGCCAGAAATATAAAGTGACATGAGGGATCAACCCTGCCATCGCCATTTACCCCTAGCAGTATTCTTGATGGTGTGAGGGTGACCTCAATTCCCAGTAATCTCACTAGAAAAGATTCTATGGCTCTATGGAGTGACTGCAGGTGTGGGCAAGTGGCAAAGACATGCACTATCTCAGCATCTGAGCTATCGCAGCGAGGACAAGTGATGCCCGCTGTTCCTCCCCACTGCGCAATCCTTGCAGATGTATAATACAATGAGTAAATTGTTTTATAGTGTTGGGCCTGAAGTGCCGCCAAGCATAGGATGGTTCGCACTAAGTCTAACGAAAGATGAAAACACTCATGTCCTATCCCAAGTTTCTCAGCCCACTTGCTTTCGTATTTCCCAAGATCATCCTCTTTAATCGCTTTCAGCTCAGCGTAGAGCCTTCTAATCGTGCAGTGTGCACTACCCTCAATAACATCCATAATTGTATTTTTACCAAACCCAGCGGGTGCACCCTTTTTATTCACTAGAAAGCTCCTGACTTGTAAATACTAAAAAGTCTTGTATCAATACCATATGCCACCTGTATTTCAGAAACCTGACACATTCCATTTGGGCCCATCAGATCCCCCAATTACGTTACCCCGCATCGCCCCACTCTGCAAAAACAGAATCTGTAAATATTTCCCGAGGAAGAGTATAGTTCCTATACAATCAGGTATATGCGTTAAACCTACCTAGACCGCTTCTTTTCCTAAACGATGTCCATATCTTTTGTGCAGCAATCAACATCCTAAATGTGGTTCTTTTAAAGTAGCTGGGATCTTTATACTTTAGAAAGCAATTCTCTGCATCCCCACCGAGCAATAGCGAGTATATAGCTATAGACCCCAAAATATCCTCTGGATCGCACGCCCCTCCCCCTAATAGGCCAGACATATTCTGCAAGGCTGCCGCCCAGTAGTGCATTTTAAGATCAGGGACAGCCCAGCCACCTCTATCCATAGGCAATGCCAACTACCGTAAAGGCCTTCTAGTCTTCCCATGTGCCCATATAAATCTATTTATCATCTGCTCTAATGATGTAAACCATTTTGCCTGAAATGTAAGTGGTATTGCCCTAAAAAGGTAAAGAAACTTTGGCAAAAGAATCATTTTAATAATATTGCAATGCCCTACTATAGAAAGATGAAGATTATGCAATCTATCAAGATCTTTTTTGGCTATATTCATTATAGGTTCTATATTCCGATCCACCATTTTATCGAGATACACCGATATAATAATCCCCAGATAAACGCCAGAATCCACTACTTGGGTGTCGGAACACAACGCTCTCTCATTCTTGATTATCTGTGTCTTAGGACAATTCAGTGCAAATCCAGACACCCGACCAAAAACTAGGGCTTCCAACTCAACCTCTCCTATGGCCTCTATGGGTGTTGGGGTAACAATAGCAACACAGTCAGCTTACGCCGATACTTTGCATTCTCCACCTTGAGTCTTTATAGGGGGAATCCTATCATTAGCCTCAAACCTGCGAAGTAAAGGATCGATATACAACGCGAAAAGCAATGGCGAGCATGGGCAACCCTGCCTCGTGCTCCGTTTGATGTTTAAGGGTGCCGTATATCTGCCATTCACTCCGACTCGAGCTGTAGGGGCTAAATATAAAGCCTGAATAGCCTTAATGAAGCCCTCTCCAAGGCCAGACCATTCTAAAGTTGACAAAAGGTAGTCCCAGGAGACCCGATCAAATGCCTTTTCGGCGTCCAGTAACATGACTGCCATCGGATCTCCTGGGACTTCTGTGGCATCGAATAAAGTAATAACGCTACGTATATGCTGCGTAGTGCCTCTCCCAGAGATAAATCTGTGCTGAGTAGAGCTAACCAGTGAACCTATAACCTTAGATAACCTGTGTGCCAAAGCTTTAGAGAAGATTTTTGCATTGGAATTCATCAGCGTTATTGGTCTATAAGACCCTGGTTCTGTAGATGGCTTCCCCTTTTTTAAAATAACAACAATATCCGCTCCTGCCCAGGAACTTGGAACAGATATCCCTAACTGAGCCTGTTGTACTGTAACAATCAAATCTAGGGAGATTACATCCTGGAAAGTTTTGTAAAATTCGATGGGATCTGATCGTGTCTCCATGCTTTGCCCGACAGTAGGCTTAATAAAGCCGCACGGATCTCTTCAGCCCCCAAAGGCGCGTCTAGCGCTTCTCTATTTTCCTCAGAAAGAAGCGAAGCAGAAATGTCACTAAGATACGTTTGGATTTCCGAGAGATCACTTGGTTGGTCCTCATCATACAATGCAACATAAAACTGTCTGAAAACCTCTCAGATTCCTTCTGGGTCTGTGTGTGTTCCCCCCCTGCCATCAGTGATCCCTTTGACTTCACCAAGAGCCGCTTTCTGCCTTGCACAAACTGCTAAGGTACGCCCAGCGTGCCTGCGTAATTCGTAGCATTGCTCCCTTCTTGCCGAGTAAGTGGCAGCCACTGTACTAGATATATTCTCCTCTGCCTAGCTTTTGCACAAGCATCTGTAAGTGCCTTAGCCAGTTCTATAGCTCTTAATCGCTCCTGCCTTTGTCTAAACAAGCTAAAGCTCAGTGTCTCGCCCCGAATACCTGCCTTAAAAGCATCCCAAGAGATCCCTGGGAAAGTACTGCCTCTATTAATTTCCCAGTATCCTTTAATCCAGTCCTTCATGTGCTGAACATAATTTTCATCCTTTAATAATCCCCGCTCAAAAGTCCATATGCGTTTGTGCCTGACTGCCCTTGTGGTATCTAAGGTTAAGATTAGAGGGTTGTGGCCGGAAATAATCCGAGGCATCTTTTCAATCTGAGTTTTTGACAAAAAACAGTTGGAGACAAGGAAATAATCAAGTCTAACACAGATCTTATGTGGAGCAGAATTGTGCGACACACTCTTTTATTTCCGGCCTTGATATCTCGCTGCCCTTTCCATATCCAAGCCTCCCACCCTGTTTGTATTAAAGTCCCTGCAGAGAATAACATGTGCAGCCCATGAAGCGAATTCTAAGTCTAGAAATGCAAATACCACCGGATCATCCTCGGTTGATCCATATAGTGAACCCAGAGTGAACCAATCACTGTCAATCATACATTCTACTAAAGCCCATCTACCCCACTGATCTTCCAGCTTTTTCCTAATTACCACATCTTTCGATCTAGAAAGTTTAGCCACCCCTCTAGTTTTATCCCCTTGCTTTGAATGAGCTTGTAAATGAAACCCCAGTAGTTCTAATAAAAAGCCCTTTGTCCCCTCAATATGTGTCTCCTGCAAACATACAAAATCTGCGCGCATTGCTCTTAAGACTGCTGAGTCTCGTTGCCTCTTAAGATGATAGTTTAGGCCGCACACATTCAGTGTAGCTATTCGTGTACTCATTAAAACACATCAGGTGCCTGTCCCAGCCAAATATCCAACAAGACAGCGCTCAAACGCCTCGTAATATCTTCTAAGTTCCCGACATCCTTATTCTCAAGCATTTTATTTTGTATGCTCCAACATGTACGCTCCCTGTAGTCTCCCAAGTGCCAAGCTATGCTGTGCCCTGTGTCCACCCCCACAACCCCCTTCCCCCACCTCAGATCCCTCCTACCCCCCATACAAGCAAATAGGTCAGTCATGACCTATGTGTGACAGCTTATACCGAGTAACGAACCCCCCTCCCCTTATGACCAACCCTATGCTTGTGCTGTAACTGTGCTCTCCCTAACATTTTAATACAAAATTTCCTCGACAACCTCATCAAAGTCAACATGCGAGCCCCCCGGGGCAGTGGACACCCTGGACCTTTAATTTCATTGCAGAGCTAGATACCCTTTTGTCCTTCTTTTCTCTCAATTCTGTCAGGTACGATTGGGCCTTGATTTCAAAGAAGAACATCCTGACTTGCCGGTTAACCAATACCTTGAGATGAGATGGAAATAACAAGAAGGCCTCGCAGCCCAAGCCCTAGAAAGAGGGTATCAGCTGTCTTAACTGCCATCTCCTCTCCACAGTAGCGTGGCAAAAGTCTGGGCGGCCAAAGAATGTTGTACCATCAAAGGACCACCTGGCCTCGGGTCTTGCCTTCTCCATAACTTCCTGTCTGAGAAGATAATTCCCCACATAAACAAGAATTGCTCTGGGCCTGTCAGACTGAGATGCCACATAGCCTTTCCTTTGAGTCAGGGGGAACCGATGTGCACGCTGCACCTCGTTCTCCCAATTCCATGAAGTCATTTCAGGAAAAGCCCCCTTCAGCAAAGCAACAACGAATGCCCGGACATCCTGCCCCTCAACCCCTTCCACCACTCCTCGCAATCTGATATTGTTCTGCCTTTGACGATTCTCGAAATCTTCGATATTCCACTGAACGTCCTCCACAGCCCTCTCTTGAGCTTCCTTGAATGCCTGCCATTTACTGACATCGTCCTCGAGTCTTCCCGTCCTTTCCTCCACTTGGGTAACTCTGCCGGCAATGTCGTCACACAATTTATTCATTTTCCCGAGAGAACCCTGTATTTTTTTATTTGGCTGTTTTGCCCTTCGGCTCTCTGACCTAGCCTCCCCCTGCATTTGCTTCAAGGTAGTGTACAATAAACCCATAGTGGGGGTCTGTAAAGGAGTAGCCAAGTTATTCTGTTGCTGCTGTAAATTCACAGCCCCATCTTCCTGGTACAACTGAGACGTAGCAGAATAGTCCCAGAGACGTTTTTTAGCAACCTCTGCCTGCGACGGGCTCTCTGTCGACTTTGGTTTAGACCTGGCTTTGGCTTTCTGGAGTTCAGCCCTCTGGATGGCTGATGACCTCTGTACTGAGGAGTTTTCTGCTGCTGAGATCTCCGAGTCTGAATCCCCAGTGAAGCTATCCTCACTCGTCACTGATGACCCCGAGTCATCATTAAAGGAAAAAAAGCAGTCGTCATTTGGTGAGCCAGGAACTGAGCTAGGATGACCCATCTGCTGCAGCTGATTTGAAACTACAGGCCATGCAATTACGCGTGATAGAGGGATTTCTGGCTGTGGCCCTGAAGGGACTATCACATGAGAACTAGCAATGCTTAAGCTAGCGTCTTTATCTGTGCCAGAAGCATTTGTTCTAGATCCAACCTCAAGCAGAACGGTCCCCCCATGCTCGCTATTCGTATCTCTGCAAGCCGCCGATTGTACCTGCGCCTCCGCTTTTGATGCCTGAAGACTCTGCTTGTCCAGTAGCTCATCCGTGGACTCACCGCTCGGCTTGTTTTGGCTTTCTGCAGGCCCAGCAGTGCGTTGTATCAGTGTCTCATACTGGGATACAGTGTTTCCAGCATCGCCCACCTCGAGGACTCCTGGAGCTTCCGTCGATACCACAGGAAAGGACTCAAACAGGGTAGGTTGGCGCAGCGGGTTCTCCTTAGTTTTGGTGCCACTATCTTGCCGATTCTTGGCACCTTTCCTGGCGGTAGCTGCTGACTCCTTTTCTCCGGCACTAAAGCCGCTGTTGCCATTGCCGCTGCCTGCGTCTTCTGAGGCCTCCGCATTCTTAGCGGCCAATCTTCGGGACTGTGCTGTGCCTCGTAGGTTTGGGGCCAGAGCTGTAGTCGGTGCCGCTGTCTCCTTTTGCAGTTCCTTGGAGTCAGACGATTCCTTCTGTTCTTTTGGGGGCTTAGGACCTCTCTGCACCATTTTGATCTCTACGCTCCGGTGATCACGAAACTTCAGCAATTTTGCTAGAAAAGAAGCAACTCGCTGAGGGAGCCTGTGCTGCCGAATTCCAGCCCCAATGGCCAGTCAAGCAAGTGTTCCAGCCAGATAGCGATAATCAGCATTCTACAGCATCCTCACATCTGAGAAGGGAGGGGAGAAAGAGTGCGACTACTTGCTACGGCCGGTCAGCGGCCATCTTGCCTCCCTCCCAATTTTAAACGTTTCAGGTATTGGCAACTGTAGACCTGGCAACAAAATAATACAATGAATACAGGAGGCACTATTAAGGTCTATAGATATTGGCAACTATAGACCTTAATAGTGCCTCCTGTATTCATTGTATTATTTTGTTGCCAAGCCATATGTTTCTAGGGTTTTCCACAGAAATTTCCAATTCTAACAATCAAAATGTTTATTTGCATCCAAGGTGTATACCACCAACTGTATTGAGATTATCTCTACCAAGTCAATTGTTCCAATTAATTTATAGGTGAGGTAACTTAACTGTTTTGTCAATATAAAACCAATGTTGTCCTTTTGTACTAGGAGTGTAGGACTGTGTTAATTCCTTTGGCTACGATTTCACAATATCATTTATAGTTTCAATTAAATAGAGAAGTAAGCCTATCTTTGTCACATATTGTCAGATCTTTTGTGGGTTTAATATAAGTATAACAGTTGCCTGAGACCAAGATTTCAGTATCAACCTTCACATAAGAATATAGTTAACATGTTTAATAATTTCTGGAGTAATTTGCCCCAGAGCTTTCAGTAGCCCAGTGGGTAACTCATCAGGTCCAGTTGCCTACCCAACGTCTCCAGTTGTTTTAATGGTGGCCTTGCGTTTTTGTGCAATAGGCTGCTGTAACTGTTCTCATCATTTTCGATTGAGTTCAGTAAATGTGGACTAGCCAACCATTTACCAGCAGGTGATTTGTCGGGTGATACATTCATTTCATACATGCTACTTTCTTGGCTGCATCTCAAATCTGCTCACAATCTTTTGTTGTTTTGTTATTTATAGGTAAACCCATATTGATTTAATGAAGCTTCTTTCTGCATATGCCTTGGTTTTCCATGTCAGAAAAGAGCTACAGGCTTTACCATGTATAAACTACTATAAATTATTCACTTCCCACTTCTTTCTGTGCATCTCATCTAGTTTGCAAATGAATGGCCTGATTACGAGTGCGGCGGCGCAGCAGAGGCAGTCCACTGTCTGTCAGATTACGACTTTCAAAGTCGTACTGGCAGTGGACCGCCACCTGTGCCTGGGAAACGCCTTTCCCTTGCGCTGGAGAGGTGGATGCCCAATGTAACAAGCTGAGCGGGACTGGCACAGTACCGCTGAGCATATTGCAAGTTCTCCCCTCTGCCAACCATTTCATGATAGGTCCCCACCATGAAAAGGCTGGCGGTGGAGGAATGTATCCCCCGTCATGGGGATGCAATCAGGGGGGCACAACATGTTCCCACTGTCTGCTTGCACCCCCATTCCAGCCCTCCGTCCATGCCATACTGGAACACTTTTGCCGTTCCCATAGCGGTGCCTGTTTTTCTTTCACTTCCATGGGAAAGGCAAAAGGTCCATCCACCTGCATGAGTGGAACTCGTAATCAGGTCGGCGGCCCTTGAGCTGCTTTGGAGAGCCTAGGCAACTGTGCAAAAGTCATAATCAGGCCGTTAATGTAGCTGTAAGATCTCAATATTATTTATTTCTCGGATATATTAATTTGATTCAAATGCTAAATCAACAAACCATTATTGTGCTGCAAACAGCTCATTTTATAGGCTGCATATTTTGGAACTTGCTTCTACTGAACAAGGCTGATATTTGGTTTTGAATAAAGAAGTCTTCTGTCAAGATCCTCACTCTTTTCACTAAAGTATCATAACATGATATCAGTTGGTTAATCTTCTCTGGCAATTTAATAAGGTTATATGTAAAGTACGTAGGATTTCACTTTACTACTGCTTGGGTGCTGCATAAATACTTTACAATGGCCTCTAAATTAGGTCTGACTGCTTTTGTGCCAAACTACCAGAGGATTAAGCACAGGTGTATTTAGTTACTTTTGTGGTTCAACCTGAATGAAATGGGTCATACAAAATTCTGTAGAGTACAGCGCTGTGATGAAGCTCATTAACTGATTTTTAAATAATTCCAGTTGATCAAAGATGGTCTTATACTCAATCTGAAGTTGTTGAATTGCCTCAGCATTTCTTTAAACTTTCAAAGTAAGATCTTTGTATGGCTCTCCGGCACTTCGATTTTCTGTGCTAGGCCAGCAAGTTTTTTTAATCAAAATTAGAATATCACATATATCTGTTTCTGAAGAGGTTAATGAAATCTTAATTTTTTTAATCCTAGATTTTTAAAGCTTTTTTATTGTATCATTTTGCATGAGACTCTAATGGCTAGACTATGAGTTTGGCGGTCCATAGGAACGGCAAACCAACAGTGGTGTGGTGGTCACCACCGCACCGGTGGTCCGACTGCTGAATTACAACTTCAGCAGTCGCACAACCATGTGAGCACCGCAAATGCCAGGGATCCGCAATTCCTGGCAGAGATGTGGTGATTTGGGGAGGCAATATGCTTGGCAGTTGCGCTGTGGCACTGCCAACCATTTTAACAATCCCCCCCCCTCCCGTAAGCCTTTCCATGGTGGTGAGCCCGCCATGAAAATGCTGGCAGTGGAGAAGTAAAGGGGGACCTACAGGGTTCCCTGTACATGTGGGTGCATGCAGGGGGCCCATGTTGTGTCCCTCTGTCTGCATGTATACCAGGTCCTGCGCGGCATGGACTGCAGAGTCCTATGGTGCCTATGGTGCTCCCATTGCGTGCCTTTTTCATAGGCACCACCGTGGGACTACCAAAGAACCGCCTGCCAGACACATGGAATCTTGCAATCAGGCAGGCAATCTTCACGCAGGTTTGGTTGCACTCCCCCGCCTGCATTGCTCTCCAACCTCATGCGGTGCTTTAAATATATATATCTTTTTTTTATTTTGATGACCCACCGGCTGCTGGGCTGCTCTGTTTAAAAGAAAACCACCTTTGCAGAAGTAAATATTCATTATTTGTATTTGCTGCTCTAAGTGACGTCCACCATCTTAGAAGGGCACATAATAAATATTTTAAATGGGTCCTGCTTCATTACGTAGGCTTGAACGTGTGGTGATGCATGTATGCGCAAATGACATCACACGTGGGACTGCATACAGAATTATGTGACCTCATATAACTTCATGATGCATACGCATATTCACATCTTTTTTCTTTTTGTTCTTTTTCCAATCATGCAGAGCATGGGCAAAAAAAGCTTTGGTAAAGCCAACAGATCAATGAAAAGGCAAGAGTTATTGGCTATGCCAATACTTTCATATTTGAGTGAAGTTACAGCCAAAGAGCAATTCACATTTGCTGCCAAAAGGCAGGCTTTGTTACTTACTCTTTATTTTCTTCACAAGATTTTTCCTTCCCTTGGACTATGAATAAAGGGTTTGCAACAGAGCCGGCTCTAGGGCAGTGTGACCAGTGCGACTACACCTGGTGCTGACTGCGAGTGGGCGCGATGTATATTATGGTTTTAAAATCACCTGTTGCTGTGTTCCTTGCCTCCAGCTATCTATTCAGAGGGTTAATATGCTTGTTTCTAAGAGCATATACCATGCAGATCACAAAGTGCATATCATGCAACAAGGTCAGTGAGTTACTTTGTCAGCGAGATTCTATTGTTTCTTGCAAGTTATAAGTTAAAATCCTAAGGTAGAACAGTGAGCAATTAACTATCATCAAAAAGCTGCATAAAAACTGCAAAGAATAGGTTAGAGCGTTATGATTTTTTTTCCCAGTCTTTCATTATCTTAATGTTGTAAATGTGTTAATTTATGTAGAAATCATTTCTTATTATCAAAGATAACCCCTAACCATTAAAATACGATTTATATTCTGAGTTTGTGCTTTTCCAGACCAAGCACTCTTAAACGATACTGCCTACCAGTCTGGATGGCATGTGACTCCTACAGCTTGCAGTTCTCTGTCTTATGTAACTTTCTTATACACTGATTTACACACACACACACACACCCACACACGCGCACACACACACACACACACACACACACACACACACACACACACACACACACACATATGATTGATTGTCTCTGTAATATGTGTGTGATATACAGTGTTTTGACACATTACACTGGTATGAGTGGCGCTATAAAACGAATTAAATGCATCTGAGAGAGTGGTTATGGAGACTTGAGTGGCACTGTTACAAGGTGGCAGTGAGGGAATCCCTGGCGGAGGTGGTCATTGGGTGGCCACAACAAACCATATTTCCAGTGCCAGGCAGCTGACACCTCAAGCCTCGAGCAGCTCAAATGACAGTGTCAACCCCTCCCACAAGCTTTCATTTCTTCAGACTGGGACGGTTGGGTGTCATCTGAGCTACCCATGGGTTCGAGCGATGCTATAACTGAGGCAAAGGGTTGATCTTGTATTTTACTTCTATAATGAACAGCATTGATTTTTGCTTCATTGAATTAAAAACGACCTTGGCCTTTCCTGTCCTAGTCTTTCAAATCTAAATGAAGCGGTCAGTGCGAGCAGTGATCAGAGCTCGCTGCCTAATCCCATTGTCATTATGACGGGGATGATCAGACGCGCGTGTTGTGCGGCGCTCGAGAGAGAGAGGGAAAAAACCCTCCGAGGCGATGTGAGTGTCTCTTCCCTTTATTATAGTAATCATTTACATCAAGGAAAAAGTAATTAGAAGTGATAAGATGTAGATCTTTAGAGGGAATGGAAAAATCGATGTGAGACCTGAAGTCATTGCGCTTAGCGTGTGTTAATTTGACTTTAGACTGAAAAGAAAACGGGGTAAAAGGGATATCTCGGGTGAAAAGGTGGGGCAAGGAAATTTTCCAAACTGAAAATAGGGGGTGCAAGGTGACATTTTACTGCTTTTATCAGAGTCCAGCAGAGGTCTGTAATTAACTTGAGACACATCGAGTCTGTGCCAAGTACCTGCAGAACAGGGGTCAGAGGTCAGGGGGATTTGTTTTGTATTGCAAGCCGGAGGTCTGGGCACAGAGCATGGTGCGATGCCATTCCCGGTGGGTACCGTGAACTCCGTGGAACTGCCATGTGCCCAGCCCTCTGCCCACGGGTAATGCCCGCACGGAGAGATGGTCTCGTAGGTAAGATTTTAAGGCTATTCTTGTGCCTGGTACCTACAGGATACGAATGTATATCATCCATTGTGAGTACTTACTGGGCCTTCCCATGTGACTAATAGCGGCATGGCTCGCTACAGCGTAGACTAACCCGCATTAGGCCTGTGCTGGGCACCTTATATATAGCTGAAAGCAATGTGCTGCGCTTTCAGTGTGCCAAGGAACCGAGAATGGGTGCACATGAACTGCACCTAACACCTGCAGAAAATGGCCACAGACACCACTATGCCCTGTGGATACTGCAACCGTCAGTACTGCATCTATGGGTACTGGAAGAGGACATGGCTGCAGGCCATTCCCTGCTAACAGGTAATGCAGAGCATACTTTGATGGGTATGTGTTGTGCTTAATATATGCAAAGCATAACTGAAGACAGTTTCTAAATAATGGGCAGCGAAATTTGGCATGTCCTCTGCCCGTTAGAGGTAGCATGGGCACTGGGCAATGCTTATACATGGCATGACCTATGGTCTCGCCTTTTAAGGACTGGATATAATTTCAGACTAAAGGAACATTTTGTGGAAGGGAACTATGGTCCCTACCAAAATTACAAAATAATTCATGGTGTAAAACAACTTGTAAATCACCTAGATATCTCGTATTTGAGGGTATTGTGGTTATGATTAAAAACATTGAAAAAACACTGAAGTATGCATATTTTGGTAATCTATGCCAGATGGCATGTCAGAATCTCGTCCAGAGAAATATCTTCTGACGTTAGTAGTGAGTAAAAAAAAACGTTTACAAAATGATTGTCCAGTGGAGGTAAATTTTCTATTTTTAACTCCTTTGGGATGACATTTGTATTAACACTAGTAAGGGAACTATATCTATTAGACTATGTTCTCTCAAAGATATTCTAGTACCATGCAACTATGCAACCATAATTCCCCAGTACATTGCATATGATCTTACAAACGACATCACAGATGACAGATCTCTTCATTAGTGATATTTACTCATAACATAAAGCATTTTCCACTGCTGCTGTCATTTTTAAACCATGGTGTCAATTAAGCAAATTAGGGCAGCAACGCAACACCGCCTGCTAGTTGTAGAAGGGGGTGCTCTGTGTCAGGCCAAGGGGTACCCCAGCACATTCAGGCGCAGATAGGAGATCGCAGCTATCATGAATGGACACACACACTTGGTCACTGATATGGACCGGAAGTCCCGAGCGACTCCGGTCCCTTTATTTAAACCCTCTGGCCACGCCTGGCCAGCGGGTGCTACAATGTATGGTGGTGCTTCTGGGGCTCTCCCTCACTTGGAGAAAACCACTAGACCGTTACATCCCATCCCAAGTCAGTCCTTTAACAAAATAAAGAAAACCCCTAACATGCAAAGTCTGCGAGTCTTCGGTTGGGCCGTGGATTCGTCCTAAGTTTATATGGACGTTGGTGTGCCTCCTGATCCGATCCATGGCTCACCAGCCGTTGGTCCCCCGTCACACAGGGGCTGGTAATCCTAGATGGCGATGGCCTTGTGGGACCTGCCGCTGACATGTCGCTGGGGTTGTCTTCAGAAACTTACACTTGCGGCTCCACACTTAGTGACTCCTCAGTCTCTGGAAGTGTACTGCTCAATGGCGGAATTTGTTTGAACCAGGAGACGTATCTTGTTACTTCCTCTCCATCTAGCTCCACAGTGATTGCTGTTCCTTTTGTTGATTTCAGAACCCATGGCCCAGGCTCATAGGGGGTGCGGAACTTTCCGCCAGGCCGCCGGGTTTGTAGTAGCACGGAACTCCCTGGGGTTATCAATCGGGTACGCGCCCTCCGGCGCCAATTGGCCTTGTCGTTGGTGTTTCGTCTTCGCTCTTGTGTTTCTGCCGGGTTGTAAGGTTTAAGAACCTAGTTGTCGGCCATGGGCAGCATGTCACGCCCAGGGGGACCGTTGCGTTGTGCAGTGTGGTGTGCTTCTGTATTCCCTCAAGAAGTGTTGAAGGGCTACTTCCAGATCTTTCTCTTCTGCGGTTGCTATGCGTAGAATATTGTTGATGGTTCACATGAACCGCTCGACCTCTCAGTTGACCTGTGGCCACTGTGGGGTAATTCGGTGGCGCTTTATCCCGAGTTCTTTCAGAAAGTCTTTGAATTCGCTGCCTTGGAATGGAGGCCCGTTGTCTGTTTTGATGACATGAGGCAGGCCGAATAGGGCCAATGATTCGTTCAGAATTGGTTGGATGTTTGCAAAGCTTGTAGATGGTGCCACTTCCACTATGGGATATTTGGTGTAACTATCAAGTAAGACCACAGTGATCCTTCCATCAGGAAAACATCCGAAGTCAAGGATGACCCATGACCAAGGCGATGGAGCTGAATCTTCCGTGATTATTGGAGCTGGAGCTTCCGAACTGCTGGTAAGTTGACAGGCTCTGCATTTGCGAACTACGGTGTCTACACTTTCTTCTAGGTTAGGGAACCATACTTTTTCTCTCATCCTTGATTTCATTCTTCCGGTGCCCTGGTGGCCTTCATGTGCAAGGATTGTGGCTTGTTCTTGTAAGTTCTTTGGGAGCACGACCCGTGATCCCCTCAAGATGACGCCATTATGTGCAGCACTGAGCTCATCATGGACCCTCCAGAATTGTCTCAGGCGGGTTCTGTCGGCATCACTCCAACCTTGGACGTTTTTGAGGAAACCTTCCCACGATCCGCTTTTCAGTGCTACGGCTACTCGTTGGAGTACTGCATCTGTGTCGATGTGTGTCTTTATCACGTCAATTGATATTGCGCGAGGACATGACCATTGAGAGATCATGTTAACAAATTCCTCAGTCTTTGATTCTTGGTCTACATCTTGTTCGGCTGTTAGTGCTGGGTGGCGAGAAAGAAAATCCGCAGGATTCTTTCCTCCAGGTCGGTATACTAATTCCATCTGATATTGTTGCACTTGTATTTCCCATCTCTCGATCCGGGGAGGCGGGTGAGGGGCTGTCCCTCTGAACAGTGGTAGGAGTTGCTGGTGGTCGGTTACCACTCGGAAAGGGTGTCCACACACATATAAGTGAAAGTGATTGCATGCCCACTTCATGGCTAGCGCCTCTCGCTCTATTTGTGAATACCGAGCTTCCATTGCGGTGAGGGCTTTGCTCACAAATTCTAGTGGGACCCAGGTCCTCGGTTTGGTCTCTTGGGTCAGTAGTGCTCCTAAACCAACTGGACTAGCATCGCCCAGTACTTCCGTGGGTCGAGAAGTGTCGAAGTAGGCCATCGTGGTGCTGTACAATAGTGCCGACTTTACTTGATTGAATGCCTTGTCTTCCTCTGGTGTCCACTGCCACGAGGTTTCCTTCTTTGTGAGGTTTCGCAGAGGTTCTGCAACCATTGCTAGATTTGGGATAAATCTTGCACAATATGTTGCCATCCCTAGGAAACCTTTTACTTCGGATTCGCTGGTCGGGCCCGGAGCAAGCTGAATTGCTTGAGACTGCCTGGGGTCTACTTTAACTCTTTCTGAGCTGAATAAATATCCAAAGAAGTCGATTGTTTTACAAAAGAACTGGCACTTCTCTTTATGAAGGGTCACGCCGTGCTCGGCTAACTGCTGCAAAGTAGCTGTAAGCCGTCGGTGATGTTCTTCAATTGTTTTGGAGTGAATCAGGATATGGTCGCTTACATTAAGGACGCCTTGAAGGCCTGATGGGATCTCCCTCACTGCATTTTGAAATATCTCGGCTGACGAGGATATTCCAAAGTTTCATGGGCTGAAAATTAGTTCCGCTCGTGGAATTTACGGATTTTCAGCGATTTCGCGATCCTCGAATCTCACGAAATCGCGGTAAAATCCGCGAATCAGCGGGGACGAATTTTCAGCCAAGCACTTACAGGGTTACAGCAGCAGGTGCAAAAGTTGAAGCTAATTTTTTGTAACCTTTTACAAAAGGGTTACAAAGAAATTAACTTCAACTTGGGCACCTGCTGCTGTAAGCCTGTAAGCCTGTAAGTGCTTCCTGGCGCCTCGTTGCCTACTTGCAACTATTCTCTGACCCTGCTCTGACCCTTGAAGCAGGGTCAGAGAATAGTTACAAGTAGGCAATGAGGCGCCTGTCACGAAAATTAAACCTCAACAGGAAGCACTGACAGATATAAAAACAAGCATTTGCAATGCAATAGGTCTCGCATTAGGAAAGTTTGAGCTATTGGCCTTGTAAATGACAATTATTTTTATGTATGTGTTGGTTTTGAAAATAGCTAAATTAATAGCTTTGTCATTTGCAATGCCAATAGTTATAACTTTCGCAAATGTGACACCTATAGCATTTGTAATGCAACATGTTTTTTATTTACGTGACTTAGCTGTATTGATATTACAAATTACAATGGCTTTTAATTTTTTAAAATAATTAATACTTAAATAAAAGTGATTTTTATTTATAATGGCAATAGCTTAAACTTTTGTAAATAACTTTTGTGAAGATTATGTTCAGTGTACTTTATTGTGACGAAAATCCAAGAACAGAAGTGAAATATTAACATCTTTTAGTGACATTTGTAATAAAGTTTAAAACATTGAGAGAACATATTTGAACCATTTCCTGTTGAATGGTTGCGCAGATTGATGCTGGGGTGATGCTGAGTGGTGCTGTGGTGGTGCTGAGTGGTGCTGTGGTGATGCTGAGTGGTGCTGTGGTGGTGCTGAGTGATACTGGGGTGGTGCTGAGTGATGCTGGGATGGTGCTGAGTGGTGCTGTGGTGGTGCTGAGTGATGCTGTGGTGGTGCTGAGTGATGCTGTGGTGGTGCTGAGTGGTGCTGTGGTGGTGCTGAGTGATAATGTGGTGGTGCTGAGTGGTGCTGTGGTGGTGCTGAGTGGTGCTGTGGTGGTGCTGAGTGATGCTGTGGTGATGCTGAGTGATGCTGTGGTGGTGCTGAGTGGTGCTGTGGTGGTGCTGATTGGTGCTGTGGTGGTGCTGAGTGATGCTGTGGTGGTGCTGAGTGGTGCTGTGGTGGTGCTGAGTGATAATGTGGTGGCGCTGAGTGATGCTGTGGTGGCACTGAGTGATGCTGTGGTGGCGCTGAGTGGTGCTGTGGTGGTGCTGAGTGGTGCTGTGGTGGTGCTGAGTGATGCTGTGGTGGTGCTGAGTGGTGCTGTGGTGTTGCTGAGTGATGCTGTGGTGGTGCTGAGTGATGCTGTGCTGGTGCTGAGTGGTGCTGTGGTGGTGCTGAGTGATAATGTGGTGGTACTGAGTGATACTGTGGTGGTGCTGAGTGATGCTGTGGTGGCACTGAGTGGTGCTGTGGTGGTGCTGAGTGGTGCTGTGGTGGTGCTGAGTGATGCTGTGGTGGTGCTGAGTGATGCTGTGGTGGTGCTGAGTGGTGCTGTGGTGGTGCTGAGTGATAATGTGGTGGTGCTGAGTGATAATGTGGTTGTGCTGAGTGATGTTGGGGTAGCGCTGAGTGATGATGTGGTGATGCAGAGGGCAGAAAGGCACAAAAAGCAGTCTAACAAAGGGCAGAAGGGCAGAAAAACAAGGGAAAAACAAGTCTAACAGAGGGCAGAAGGGCACAAAAAAACAGTCTAACAGAGGACAGAAGGGCAGAGAAACAAGGGGAAAACGAGTCTAACAGAGGGCAGAAGGGCACAAAAAACGAGTCTAATGGAGCAGAAAGGCACAAAAACGAGTCTAACAGAAGGCAGAAGGGCACAAAAAACGAGTCTAACAGAGGGCAGGAGGGCACAAAAACAAGGGAATAACAGAGGGCAGAAGGGCATAAAAAACGAGTCTAACAGAGGGCAGAAGGGCAGAAAAACAAGGGAAAAATGAGTCTAACAGAGGGCACAAGGGCACAAAAAACGAGTCTAACAGGGGGCAGAAGGGCAGAAAAACAACGGAAAACGAGTCTAACAGAGGGCAGAAGGGCAGAAAAACAAGAGAAAAACGAGTCTAACAGAGGGCAGAAGGGCACAAAAAACGAGTCTAACAGGGGGCAGAATGAATCCCGCCCTGCGTGTTTGTCCACAAAGATGCCACCTTTTTGTGCAATACATCTACTCAACTGGAGTACTTTCTACTGTCTAATCAGTAAGTGCTCCCTCGTTGGCTAAATGTATAGGGGCAGATTTACAATAACTGGCGCATCCCCAGGGATGCGCCAGTTATTGTGCGCCGCAGCTCCGCCACCCATGGTGCGCCGCATTTACAATGCAGCGCACCATGTGGCAAAAATGGCACAGATGCGTCACGCATCTGTGCCGTAAAAGCAGCGCATTGCTGGAGCTGCGTCGGGCTTGTGACGCAGCTCTAGCAATGCTCCGGGGGGCCCTATCTCCCCAATGCTACATCAAGCCTTGCGCCTGCTTCAAGCAGGCGCAGAGTTTTGACGCAGCATTGGCCTAAAAGTGACTGAGTGAAATCTTGTAGATTTCACTCAACCACTTTCAGGAGGCGTTCCTGCGCAGGAACGCCCTCCCCTGCGCCGGAACGCCTCCTGATGGCGCAGGGCTTTACAACCTGACGCATCTCTCAGATGCGTCACGTTGTTAATACCCAGCACCATGGCGCATCTTTGTGCTGCCGCTGCGTCACAAAAGGTCTCGGTAGAGGGTGGCAGTGGTGAACCAGAGGGTGGCAGTGATGAACCAGAGGGTGACAGTGATGAACTAGAGGGTGGCAGGGATGAAACAGAGGGTGACAGTGCTGAACCAGAGGGTGGCAGTGCTGAACCAGAGGGTGGCAGGGGTGAACCAGAGGGTGGCAGTGGTGAGCCAGAGGGTGGCAGTGATGAACCAGATGGTGGCAGGGGTGAACCAGAGGGTGGCAGTGGTGAACCAGAGGGTGGCATGGGTGAACCAGAGGGTGGCAGTGGTGAACCAGAGAGTGGCAGTGGTGAACCAGAGGGTGGCAGTGCTGAACCAGAGGGTGAGAGTGGTGAACCAGAGGTTGGCAGTGGTGAACCAGAGGTGCTGTGATGAACCAGAGGGTGGCAGTCGTGAACCAGAGGGTGGCAGTGGTGAACCAGAGGGTGACAGTGCTGAACCAGAGGGTGGCAGGGGTGAACCAGAGGGTGCTGTGATGAACCAGAGGGTGGCAGTGGTGAACCAGAGGGTGGTAGGGGTGAACCAGAGGGTGGCAGTGGTGAACCAGAGGGTGGCAGTGCTGAACCAGAGGGTGACAGTGGTTAACCAGAGGGTGGCAGTGGTGAACCAGAGGTGCTGTGATGAACCAGAGGGTGGCAGTCGTGAACCAGAGGATTTATCAAAAGAGAATCCTTTCTGTGCATTAATCTTTCCTTTGGTGACCAAAAAAGCCTACACATTCAAATCAATACCAGTTTTACAATTATGGTGTTACAAAGATATTAAGTAAATATTCGTACTCCACACTAGAAAATCATTTTTTTACTGTCAAAAGTTTATTATACAGGAACATTTATATTAAAAACCATTGTTTAAAATTTCAGACAATTAGTATTCTACGTAGGGTGCTCTGGTACAATCTTAAATACTGTCTAACAGTTCCGATTACGGTATCTACCTCAGAGTCACTCCCTATTGAAAAAATTATAAAAAATTGTGCATTTTTATGCTCACAAATTAAATACAAAATACATATAAACCATATACATATTAAAAGTCCCACTGTCGAGCATTATAGAAGTCAATGACCTAAAAAGACCTCGTAGTGAGTGACTCCATCCGCAACCATACAAGGAGATATAGATGTCCTGAAAATCAATAGAGGGACCTGTACCCCTATACTTCAAGTAAGGGCAGTTAACAAACAAAGAGTAACTTCATTAGATCTATCCACAACTAGAATAAACTCTCTGTAGGAACAGTGTATTAATTATGTGTATTCTCTTTTTAGAAAGAAGTGAAATAATCTGTGGTTTTAAACTCGTCCGTCCTGAGGAAGGTGCCATAATTATAACCAACGCACCGAAACGCGTCGACAGTGGGACTTTTAATATGTATATGGTTTATATGTATTTTGTATTTAATTTGTGAGCATAAAAATGCACAATTTTTTATAATTTTTTCAATAGGGAGTGACTCTGAGGTAGATACCGTAATCGGAACTGTTAGACAGTATTTAAGATTGTACCAGAGCACCCTACGTAGAATACTAATTGTCTGAAATTTTAAACAATGGTTTTTAATATAAATGTTCCTGTATAATAAACTTTTGAGAGTAAAAAAATGATTTTCTAGTGTGGAGTACGAATATTTACTTAATATCTTTGTAACACCATAATTGTAAAACTGGTATTGATTTGAATGTGTAGACTTTTTTGGTCACCAAAGGAAAGATTAATACACAGAAAGGATTCTCTTTTGATAAATACTTGATACCCAGTCCTTTCTGGTTTCTGGGAAACTCTCTAATTTTTGGAGAGTGAACCAGAGGATGGCAGTGGTGAACCAGAGGGTGACAGTGCTGAACCAGAGGGTGGCAGTGGTGAACCAGCGGGTGGCAGTGATGAACCAGAGGGTGGCAGTGGTGAACCAGAGGGTGCTGTGCCCATACACGACTGCATGGGTAACTTCGCCATGCAAGCGGCCCTCGAACATACAAAAAGCCCAGCGAACACGCAAAAAACCCTGCGAACACGCAAAAAACCCCGCGAACACGCAAAAAACCAAACATCTGCAAATTTGCACGAATTCGCGGATTTTGTGGATTGCGAATTTGATTTCGTGTGAATTCGGAATGCGAATTCGCAAATTTCGCCCATACTTTTGTATCGGCGGAGCCCAAGATGGGTCGAGAATGTTGTAATGTATCTACTTTCCTCAGCTAGCCGCAACTGGTAATAGCCAGCATTTAGGTCCAGCTTCGAGAACCATTGCGAACCGTTGAGGTCAGCTAATATGTCGTCGACTGTTGGTGTAAGATGTCTTTCTCGTTTTATGGCTCGATTGGGCATTCTCATGTCTATGCAGATTCAAATTTTTCATGGTTGCTTCGGTTTTTCAGCTATGACCATGGGCGACACCCACGGGGTGGTACCCGTTACTTTTTCAATCACCCCCTGTTGTTCTAGGATTAGGAGTTCTTGCTCGACCAACGGTCGGAAAGGAAACGGGATTCGCCGGTGCCTTAGCGCCACTGGTTGTACCGCTTTGTCAATGTGCAGTTTTACTGGTTGCCTCTTAATGGTTCCTAGCCCTTGAAATAGTTGCGGGAATAGCTCCAGGATGTCATCCGTTTGGAGAACTTTCACTGAGTTGGCAAACGCAATCAAGTTGAGGTCTTCTGCGGTGTAGCTCCCGACAAGTAAGTCTGCCTCTCTGTCGACAACGTGAAACGTTGTTGTGACTTCTTGGCCTTCTGACTTTACCTGAAACACCATTTTTCCTCTGAGGGGAAGCGGTTTTTGGCTTCCGTATGTTAGGATTCTGATCTTGGGGTAAGTTGCGGTCTTGGATGTAATTTTTTGTAGTGTTGCAGACCCATCACATTAATGGTTGCTCCCGTGCCGTTCGGGCCAGTTACTGCGGACCTATCAATCTCGATGTTGCACTTCGGCTGTGGTCTCCGTCTTTTCTTCAGGTCACTCACAAATGACACAAAATAACACTCTTCATCCTCTTCTGTTGAGGAATCATCTAGGCGCGGATGATGGCGAGATTGTGTCTTCATCGGACGGGACTTTGTCGGTTCTTCCAGTGAGAGGTTTCTCACTGCGCCTGTAGGTGTTCTCTTTCCGGTGTTGCCCCTGCCTCGGGAGCCTCCTCGACATACGCTCGCAAAGTGGTTTGGAATTCTGCACTTGGTGCATGTTTTCCCTCTCGCCGGGCAGCCGTCTAATACCCTCATGGAGTGCGTCGTGTTGTTCTGGTGGGCCACCTTCCTCGCCCACTCCGAGTTGGTGTGCGGACGGCGTTTACTCGCTCTGTTTTTACGCTGACGCCTGGATCAGTTTGTTGGTTAAACGCAGCTTCCATCGCGGTCGCTCGAATGTCGGATCGCTCATGTGATCGCGTGATGATCAGGATTTCTTCTAGGGTGATCCGTGGCAGTCGAGGTATAAGCGTCCGAAATGTCTTGTTGCGGCAGCCTTGGATGAGTTGTGCCGTCACTTCCTTGGTGTGATCATCCTCGGTGCCCGTGCTCACTAGCTCTCTGAGGCGTGCGTGAAAAGCGTCCATCGCCTCCCCTTCCCTTTGTCTTCATTGCCTGAACTTGAAACGTTCGTAGTGAGGATTAAGCTGGGGATCAAAGTGGGCGTTCAAGGCCCTGACTGCTGTGTCATAGTCATTAGGTGTTCGGGTGGTGCGCTAATAGCTTGTATATTTCATCCCCCACAAAGTGTAATAGGAGATATCTCTTGACAGCCCCGTCCGTCTCTCGGGTTGCCACAAAGTAATTGTTTAGGTGACCAACCCACATCGTCCACCTTGGCGAAGCAGTAGAAGTGTCAATGAGTTCACTGAACGGCGGTAATGCGTTGATTTGGGAGTGTGCTGGAGGTGGTGGTGGTGGTTGCACAGGTGGTGCGGCTTGTTGTTGGGCTGCTGGAGCTGGCTGATTCGACATGTGGTTGTGGCCTCTGTTCACATGCTCTTATCTGGCTCTCCTTCTCTTTCGCCAGTGCTCATTGGCATTCCGGGTGTTGAATTACTGTCCTCTGTCCTTGCTTGTTGGCGTGTTGCCTTTCTGCCCTCTCCTCTTGGGTCAAACTGTGTTGATTAACTCAGTGTTGGTTGCCGTTTTATTTTTATTTTTTTCTCACTGGCATTGTTTTTTCTATTTGCCTTTGCCTGTGCTTGTTTGTTGGGGGCTTGTCTGCCCGTGGTTATATCTTCCAACCTTCGTGCGGTGGCACCGTAGCGCTGCTCAGTGCTTGTCTCACCCCACGCTCACAGGGGCTACCTGCCGGCTCGCGCGATCATGCGAGCGTTCCCTTCCCGCTGACTGGAGCTCATTAGGCCCCTGGAGTTTCTGCGCATGCGCGCACTCAACGGAGCACTGCGGAGCCTTGAGGCCTGTCGCAGGTCCCACTTTAGCGCATGTCGGCACACTGGGGCTTGCCGGGTGACCCAGGTTAGTCTGTTGATTTGCGCGCTGCTCACCCGGTTCCGCTGCCGCTTCTCGGCGTCTTTCTGCACCGGCCGCCGCTGCCGTGGAACAGTGTAGGCGCAGCTTCTGATCTCCGCCGGGTGCGCTGCTTCTTCAGAATGCGAGCTGTTCGAGCATTCCCCACCCTCGTCACCAGTTTAGAAGGGCGTGCTTTGTGTTAGGCCAAGGGGTACCCCAGCACATGCAGGCGCAGATAGGAGATCTCAGCTACCATGAATGGACTCACACACTTGGTCACTGGTATGGACTAGAAGTCCCGAGCGACTCCGGTCCCTTTATTTAAACCCTCTGGCCACGCCTGGCCAGCGGGTGCTACAATGTATGGTGGTGCTTCCGGGGCTCTCCCTCACTTGGAGAAAACCACTAGACCGTTACACTGGTCACAATGCAGAATGGGTTTTGGTAACCTGGGTTAGGAACTTTCTGAACTCTTCAAAAGGTGTCAAAATAAAACTTATTTTCAGGACGGTTGACCTGTAGAATCCTTCTAAGCGCCATCTCCTTAGCTTATTAAATGCAGACTAATTAGTATGAAAAGTAGTTAGTTTCCATTGGGTACGGAGGAAACATTTGATTGTGTGAATCGGATGACACCTTGGAAAAACGTAGCAAATCTGAATACTTTGCCACAATTCCTTTCAGACCTGCAAGACTGATAGGAGTTGACTATTCTAACTGTGTACAGACTTAGATAGATTCAAGTGATTGTTACCGGTAAATACCTGTCTGAAACAAACCTGTAATCTAACACCCATGTTGTTTAGTTGGTATTAAGCCGATCTCCCTCAGTGACCATCTGCTTCCACTTAGATTTACCTAAAGGTGAGGATTGACCATACGTCCTATCTTTTATGCAAACAGTATGCAGGTAATAAACTACACCCTAGTGGAACGCTTTACATGTTTTTTGTGCTTACATTAAAAATATACTAAATGTTGTAATGACTAAGTGCCGTATGTACTACGAAGTGGCGGAGCGTGTTGTTAGCCTCCTGGGCTTAACGAAGCACTTCGCCATTCCAGAAACGCAAGGCTGGACCATATTTACAAGAATGTGGTGCAGCCTTGCGTTTACCCCTGCGATTATGCCAAGTTTCACAACTTAGCGTCAACACAGGCACCCTTGCACCAGAGTGCAAGGTTGTCTCTGTGCAGGGGAGGATTAGTTATGTGTAGGAAGGTGTCCCTTCCTGCACATAAACAATCCTAAAATGCCATTTTGTAACTTTCAAAAACGAGGAGAAATAATGCATTTCTCCTTGTTTTACCATCTTACGACCAGGGTTTTCCTGGTCTTAAGTTTGGCACTGCCTCCTATGTACGCCACCCTTGTACATAGGGGGCAACGTCAAATACAATGGGTGTTGCTGTGGAACACCCACCATAACACCCACTGCATGCCCCTTTCACACTAATCATAGCGTTAAAGGGTGCCCTATATACAACGCAGCGTTAAGCCACACTTGGCTGCTAAGGGTGTTCGATGAGCTCCATTGACTTTCCATTGAAATCAATGGAAAGTCCATGACGAGTTACCCTTGTCATTAGCGCTGAAGGGGTTAAGTGGCTTAAAGCTGCCTTGTACACAAGGCAAGGTCCCTAACGCTACGGGAACGTCACAAAAAGTGACTCAGCAGGGTTCAAAACGTCAACATTCATTTCACTTGGTTGCTTTGACTATTGATTAGTGGATATGCTGTGATGTGATACTCGCATTGCTTTATCAACTCTATGTAGAACCAGTTAACCTTCTTGTTTTGTGTCTTTTGTATATATTTGTTTTTCACACCCGAGCACTGTGTCGCCTGCCCTTATGGTATTAATTAAACTGTGACCTACATATGATAAGAAATATGTTCTGACAAATAATACAGAGAAATAACCACCGAAACCATTGTGATCATTATAAAAAACAGAATCGTTTAATTCCCTTTAAAATAAAAACTGAAGTGTATAGATAACACTTAGAATCTATGAGTGAATACATTGAATGTGAGCCTCCACAAACGTAGTCAGAGGGGGGCCCATGATATTTAAAAGAGTCCCACGCTGGACGTTATTTTGCATATTAGTACTTAGTATAATCTGAAGCATGCTCTTGGAGCAGAGGGAGTTTTTCCTTATAGTCCCTTTATGAAGGGGTTCGTATGCAAGTGGCTGTGGCAAGATATTTTTTCAAAATTAAAGAAAGCACTTAATCCTCGCTAGAAAATGTCTAGAAATGTACATGGCACGCACAATGTAAAATGTGTTTTGTTTCATCATTCTATATATTGTTGTTTTAATTTTATCATCTTGATGATTGTATTGTCATTATATTTTTTTTATTTCATATGTTGCTTTATTTCGGACGGCTCCTATTTCGCTTTTTGTATAAATGTGCTTTCTTGATGTTTGAGTTTGGGTACAAGCAAGTTTTTGTACAATTAAGAATCCGTATATTAATGTGTAAAATATATAAAATGCGTTTTATTATCTTGACAGATTTTTATTTTCTTGATACTGTTTATGAAAACGAGTGCCTAATTAAACATAATCTTCAAATAGCTCGTCGCATCGCCAACAGCATAATTTTTTTAAATTTTATTTTATATAGTGCCAACTAGACCCGAGACAACAGGTATCAGAGCGCTTTACAAGACCAACAGTTTTGTTACAGAAGAACACATTCATTTTTGTTAGGCAACGGGAGATTAAATGATTTGCCCAGAATCACAGGATGTTGACCATCGTTGCCGAGACTCAAAACCGGTTCCCCTGCTGCGAGGTCAACCGCTCTAGCCGCAAGGCTACCTCCTGTGCACATTGATAATGCAGGCCTTGGCCAATGCATCTACTCCTTGCTATACAGTTGTAGTGCACATAGGGCAAGGGCAAAAGCAAATCCCTCTGTGCTCTAAAAGCAGATGTACTTTTTGCCCAATCACCCCGATTGTTAGACCTGTCATCCTTAGGGCGGTCTTCCTCCAAACCTTTTGCCTGCTTACATCCTCTTTTTGATATATCTTTCTGTTGACCATAGGAATCTGAGCACTTTACCACTGCTAAGCAGTGATAAAGTGCAAGTGCTTCTCCCCTAAACATGGTGACATTGGTGTATACTTGATTAGCAAATTTAGTTTGCTTATACATCACTTTTACAGTGGTATACCATATACCCATGGCCCGTAATCTAAATGCTACTAGTGAGCCTACAGCACTGGTTGTGTCACCCACGCAAGTAACTTTCAAACCTGTCTCAGGCCTGCCATTGCATGGCCTGTGTGTGCAGTTTAATGCCACTTCGACTTCGAATTTAAAACTACTTGCCAAGCCCTAAACTCCGCTTTTATTATTACACATAAGTCACACCAAAGGTAGTCCCTAGGGCAGGGTGCTGTGGCAGTAAAAGGTAGGACATGTACTTGGAAGTTTTACATGTTAGGTAAGGACAAATGGCTTAAAACATTTTTCAGTACTATGACGCCTACTCTTCTCATAGACTAGCGTTGGGAATGCCTTAAAAACTTTTAAGATGCAATTCCTGGGGGGGGGGGAGCGTCCAAGATAGCGACACCGGCTTGCAAGCCCAGCCACACCACAGTGGGAACTTAGGGACCACGACGAGGCAGAGAGACCGGCCTGGGAGTGGGCAATGGCCAAATGTGCAGCCGGGAGTGAAGAGGGATGAGAGAGCAGAAGTGGAGGTGGCTCCGTCGACTGGGGCAGGCCACCCGAGGGGCACGACAAACTGCTACCCATGGCTTCTCGGGGAGAACACCTCCACGGCCGTGTAGCGGGATCTCCCTTAAAAGACGCCTTCACAGTGAGAGTGGACAGCGGGCGGAGACTGGATCTCTAGCTGGGATGCGGTGGGTGGAGCCCGCCTCCCGCTTCCACCTCCTTCATCGCCTGTGCCCACAGCTACAATAAAAGCACGGGGCTGAGTGCTTCTCCACAATTACCATTTTGGCTGCGCCACCCCCGTTCCCCCCCTTCCTGGTAGCAGCAGTGGGAACCATAGTGATGCCGATCGGCCTGGAGCCAAAGTGAGACGAGGGCCCTGAGGAGAGGTCTTCTGCGGCCTGTAGTTGCGGGCCGGCAAGTGTTCCCACACCAAACGACAAGGCTGCAGCCGCCCGCCCCCTCTCTCTTCTTTCTCTGCTGGAACCTGCAGGCTCCGTTTGTGGGGACATCCCAAACCCATGCTGAGAAGGCAAGTGGAGCAGATGGGGGCCTGAACACTGCAGGCTTTGGGAAGCCCAGTGTATTGGTACTCCCTCGCGCACCTGAAGAGCCATTCAGGGTCCTTTGTTAGCTCGTCCCCACTGCCACCTGATCACCCCCACTGGAAATAGAGGTGAGAGCCCTAGATCATGGCCTTCTGCGGCCCACAACTGGTGTGCCGGCCAGCCTCATGCAGTCTGCACTCATGCAACAAGGGGCCGACCCTGCAGGACACTACAACAGGTGGAGGTGGTGATCGGCTGACCCTACAGTAGCTCGCCAAGCAGTGTTGGCGGAGGTGATCTGGGAGGGTGCGCGGTTGATTACAATGAGGAGCCACGGGCTGCCCTGGACTCAGCGAACATGTCCACTCATCACCAGGTGAAAAAGGACCCCTCTGTAAAGGACATGTTTACTCACCCAAACACAAAAAAGGCAGACGCAGCTCATGAGTTCGAAGATCATGGGGAACGCAGACAAAACTAGCGGGGAGGACGGGGTAGAAAGGAACCCCCACTTCATGGAGCACTTGTTCTGCACTCTCCGGGAAGACTTTGTGGACCTCAAGCGCGATATCGTGGCAGACATTAAAGGAATTAGACAGGACTTCCCTGCCCTTGACCAAAGACTGGACTCGCTGGAACAGAATCACGATACCCGGGAGGAGGTGCTGGAGGAACATTACCAGGAACTAGTGGAACAACGAGACCAGAACGCAGAGCTGCATTACCAGATCGAAGATTTAGAGAACAGATCATGGTGCTCCATCACACATATCAAAGGAGTACCAGCTTGTGCCATCCTGACTGACTTGGAGGGGTTCGTGATTCGGTTGATCAAGCGAGTAGCGCCATAATTACAAGAGCAGGAAATAATTTTGGACCGCCCACATCTGGCCGGGAGACCAGTGACGACACCGGGCCAACCTCAAGACGTACTGACATGCCTGCATTATTATAAGCAAAATGTCTGCAACCAGAGATCTGAGGTCTATTGACTTTGAAGGCTTCAAAGTATGGCTATATCAAGATCTTTCACCAACGACACTGCAGGCAGCAGGGCAGCAGGGCCTTGCAAACCTTGACAGACTTCCTAGGAGCCCTGGAAATCCGCTACAAATGGGGGGATCCCTTCCGCTTACAGTTCATTTGGAAGGAGGAGGTCGAACAGTCCGTACTTTAGCTGACGCAGGTGCATTACCAGAGATTCCCAATCTGCAGCAGGCGTCCCCCTCAGGGTCACAGACCCGTGAACCCACAGATGGGGGGCGAAGAATACGGTGCTCATCCAGATGCAGGCTCAAATCGCTGACCAAGCCGAAAGAAGCAGACAAGCAAGAAGACTGCTCCAACATCTCCAAAATGAAAGTTCCTCCGGGCCCACCTTGGGCAGCCACTGAAAGACCACGCTGGATAGCCCCTCCACTGTTGCGCACTGACTGCTGGCTGCTCAGGCAGGAACAGTAGGTCCGTGACCGAGGTCGAGGCCCAACACCCCAATCATTGGGTATGCATGTGGAGCCCATCGAGATTATCTCTTCAATGCCACTTCGCGCACCTAGCCGCGACATGGACCCTGACTCAGTGCCTACATTGACTCCCGGGTGGGAGATGCTATCAGTTACCTTATTCAAGTTGTGTTATTTTCTGACTTATGTTTCCTTTCCCCTTCTCTCTCACACTCTTCATGATGTTCCTGTCAGCCCCAACGCCTGGGGGAGACATGGGGTGATGGGGTGGCTGACAGGTGGGAGGAGAGGGGCGATTACTCTGGGCATGGTGTCTCTACTTAGCCCCTGTGTATTAGAGGCCTTAACTCTCCAACGAAACGGTTGGCGGGACTTTCGTTTCTTAAAGATGCCAAATGTGACAACCGTTTGTTACAAGAAACCCATTTGGTTCAAAAAGACTGGCAGCGGATGTGCCCTCGTTCGGATGACAGGCAGTATTTTTATTCCAGACTCAGCAAAAAACCGAGAGTCGCCATCTTGCTTGCTACACACTTTGTGGGGAAAGTAGAGGGTTTCTTTTTGGATGTACCGGGGCGCTTGCTTTTACTGCATATATGAATTCAGGGGACTAGATACACAGTGGCAAATATCTATGCTAATGACAAGCAGGAACTGTTCCTCAAGGACGTCCTGGGATGGCTACTCTCTACACTGGACCGGGAGATGGTGGTAGGGGTGACTTTAATATCGTAATGGATGGGTAGCGGGACAAGTCTCATCCTCAATTGGTTTAGGATAGGTGCCTCACCGCGGGCGCTAAGGGATGGCTGTCCGACGCGGGCCTAGTTGACGTCTGGCAACATTTACACCCTACAGAAGTGGACTATACGTTTTTTTATGAGATACATCAAACATACAAACGGATTGACTACTTCCTCACCACGCCGGGGATACTGAGGGTCACAATCACTGCTGGCATTGGCGCAGCCACCCTATCTGACCACTCCCCTATCACCCTATGATTTCACCCCACTAGATCAACACCTCACTCCATTGGAGACTCAACACAAACCTTCTTTTTCTTGCTTTTTTTTTTTGCAGAGTTTTATATAGTGCAAACTTGACCCGAATCAGTATGCTTTACATAGCACCATTTACGTTTCATGAGGACACACATTCATTTTTGTTAGGCACAAGGAGATTAAGGGCTAGATGTAGGTAACTTAAAATTACCGATTCTAAAATACCGAATTTTACTGATTCGGTATTTTAGAATCGGTAATTGTGATGTAGGTAAAAATTCTGTATTTTTTACCGATTCGGTAAAATTCGGTATCTGCCATTTGGAATTTACAGAATCTGTATTTACCGAATCGGTATTTACCGAATCGGTACTTCCCATTCAATCCTATGGGCCTTTTGGCCCATAGGAATGAATGAGAAATACCGATTCAGTAAATACCGAATCGATAAATACCGATTCGGTAAATACCGAATCGGAAAGGAAAGAAAAGTGAAACTTAGGAGTCAGCCAATCAGGTGCTACCACTCATCCCCTCCCAACCAGGAAGTGGCTACACCCAGGCAGCTGTAAGTAAATAGAAGCTTCTGGAAAGGCAGAGAAAGCAGAGCTGAGTCCCTGAGCCACAGGAAAACTTTTTTGTGCATTTAAAGTTTGGAAATGGCAATCAGCAGTGAAAAGGAACTTCCAAAGAGGAAGAGAAAAATTAAATTTAGCACCATGGAGCTGCAGGTCCTCGTGGAGGAGGTGGTTAAAGAACACCAGAAATTGTTTGGTAAGCAGTCCCTGACTGTGGCTGAATCTGCCAAAAGAAAGATTTGGCTGGAAATACAGTCGACGGTGAATGCTGTAGGAGTGACTCCAAGGGACATAGATGACCTGAAAAAGAGGTGGTATGACCTCAGGAGCCTGACCAAGAAGGAAATTACAGAGCTGCACAAAGAGGCAAATAAAACTGGAGGAGGGAAGAACCGTGCCCCTCCCCTGACTGAGCTGGAGGAGCTGGTGGGGTCCACCATTGAACCTGAGAGCGTCTGTGGACTGGGAGATGCAGACAGCTCAGCCAGAGCTGCCACCAGAAAAGGTAAGACGCATGCACAGCAATCACGCCCACCCCATCCCCTTCCCTTTTCCCTATGTGGCAAAGTTTATCCCACTCCAGTAGTACTATACATTAATACATTATGGGACATGTAGTCATTGAAAGACCTACCATGTCATACAGCACAGCAATCAACAAGTTAGGCAAAACATATCGGTCATAATGAAGGTGAGGCAATATGTATAGTGTTACAGTGATAATACTTTAATTGTAGAAGCAGTGAGGCAGGAGCACAGAGCTAATGTACGCTTTTATGTCCACAGGCGAGACATCTCGCAGGCGTACCAGGGAGAAGGAAGGCACTGCACCACAGAGGGATGACAGCCAGGAGGCAGGCACAAGTGCAGAGAATGTCACAGGGGTCACTGATGCACCAACACCACTGCTATCATCCCAAGACCTTGAAATGTCTCCACATCTGCAGGCGTCCCCAGAACGTTCAGGATCCCCTCTGCTACTGTCCTCACCTGAACTGCCTGCGTCACTGCCGCAAACAACACCTGCACCTCAAAAGAGCAGGAGGCATGTAGTTGCTCCACTGGTTGCAATGGAAACCTCAGCAGGTGAAATGGAGGGGGATGACACTCAAACCTTGGCTAGGGAAGCAAGCACTGCCATACAGCAGTCCAGTGCAGAGGTTGCCCGTACAGTTAGCAGACGCCGCATGCCCAGAGATAGCAGTGCTGCACACCATGTGGAGGATCCCAGTGTCTTCCGTGGGCTGGAGGGTAGCATGGTCAAGATCCAAAGAATGCAGGGGAAGGCCATCCAGTCCGTGCAACGCCAGATGAGGCATCTGAATACACATATGGAAAACATAGGGAAGGGCATCAGTGCACTGGTTGATGAGAACAAAGAGATGGCATCAGGTATAAGGGAGATGGCTGCAGGGATGCGGGAGTTGGCTACATGTGTGCGAGACATGACACAATCGGTGCAGCTTCTGTGCACTAAAAGGGACGAGGACAGGTCAGCAAGGCGCAAGGACAGGCAACATGCGCAGCAACAAACTAAGGCAATGAACCGCCTGGCCACAGCCACTTCCCTTCTATGCAGATGATGCATCAACATGCAAGAGGGACTGACACACAGCAGCAACGAGGTGTTTAGGGGCCTTGCAAGGGTAACCAGTGCTGTAGAGGTGCTGCTTAATGCACAGACAGCACAAACTGCTGCTCTGGATGTACCGGAAAGTGAGGAAAGTACCAGTAGGAGCAGTATGACAAGCCCCCCTGTTGTTGAGACACGGAGGAGCAGCAGGCGCTATGGTGAGCCAACAGCCCAAACACCCAGTGAGGACAGCCAGCCACTTTTATCTGCCACTGGTAGGCGTGGCCGTGCCTATCATTAGATTAAGCTTGACGAAGACTCTAAAGATCTTACTCGTTTGTGACTCCTTTTGGGACTTATTGTTTTGTCAGACTTCCTTTTGTTTTGGTCTCAGCAGCCTCGGTTTTCCAGAGAGCTTTAGAAAATGTTTTGAAAGGACTAACCGGTGTGAGAATATATCAGGGCGATTTATTGATTTTTGGAGATAATATGGAACATGATGAGAGGGTCATGAATGTTCTGGGCAGACTCAACAAATTTAATCTGACAGTCAAGATTGAAAAATGTAAATTTAGGAGGGAGTGCATTGACTATTCAGGACATTCTAGCTCAGCGGGTGGTGTAATGCCCAAAGAGGACTTGGTTGATGCCATTCGCAACTTGCATTCTCCTACTAACAAAAAAGAGTTGTTGAGTTTTCTAGGAATGGCAAAATACTACCGTAAATTTGTCCAAGGTTTTGCCACCCTATGTGTTCACATGAGAGGTCTGATTTGTAAAGGTTGTGAGTTTGTATGGGACCAAGTGTGTGAAGAAGAGTTTTGCGCTTTAAAGGAGAAATTGAGTTGTGCACCAAAATTGATGTTTTGATCCAAAAAAGAAGTCTTTTCTGATAACTGATGCTAGCATGAAAGGACTGGATGCTGTTTTATTGTAAAGGAGTCAAGGGCACAATAACGTAATTTGTTTCTTTCAAAGAGTTTGAGGGGTGCTGAAAAGCACTATTCTGTTGTGGAAAGAGAAGCCTTCACATAATATTGGCCTATAAAAAAGTTGAGGAATTTCTTGTGGGGCTGCATGTTTGAAGTAAGGGCGGACCACAAACTTTTCTGCAAGATTTTTAAGAAAAAAGGTATTGATGCAATTTCCAGTAGAAATATGAAATGGGTAGTGGCTGTACAAGAGTATGATTTTGACATTAAATATTTGCCAGGTGTTGAGAACAAGATAGCAGATGTTTTGTTCCGGTTGGGAGATGGTGATGACAAAAGCTTACCTGTTGAGAATGAACAGGACGAGGAAGTAGGCTGTTTCATAGAAGGGGTATCATTGCCAAGGAAAGGTGGCGTGAAGACCTTGCTGCTGATAGTGGTATGCTTAGAGTTTTGGATTGGGTGAGGGCAGGTTGGAATGTTAAACCTAAAGGAGATGACGAGGAGGAAACATTTTGGCATGTTAAAGATGAACTTTCGGAACAAGAAGGCCTGCTCGTCAGGGGGATGAGATTGGTTCCCCCACTATCCTTTAGGGAAGAACTTATCTATTTAGCCCATGCAGGTCGTCAAAGTATGTCTAAGACAAAGGAGAGACTCAGATTGACTTCCTGGTGGCTGGGTATGGATTTGCATGTGGAACGTGTTATCAGAGAGTGTGTTCAGTGTGTGTTGAGTGAAAGAGTTGCAAAGCCTAAGGTCCAACCCATGGTAATAAGGGAGCGCCCTAATGGTCCATGGAAGGAAGTTGGCTTAGATATAGTTGTCCTATCCGTTCCTCAGGCTGTGAGTGGTATGTTTTAGTTCTTGTTGATTTCTTTTCTAGATGGCCAGAAATAGCCATTACGCATGGTGTAGAAACCAAGCATGTGGAGGCATTTTTAGAAGAGCTTATAGCTAGAGAGGGGATACCTGATGTCATTCTTACAGACATTGGGGTACAGCTAGTTGCAAGAGAAATGGAACAGTTTTTGTGTGTACCTGGTATTAAACATAAAAAAAATTCCTTATACCACCCGAGAGGAATGGAATAGTGGAGCATTTTAATTGTGTGTTGAAAGAAGTCATATAGATGGCAAAATGTGCAGGTTTGGATTGGTGGAAAGAAATATTCAAAAAGGTGGAAGTATACAGAGTATCCCCTCATGCTGTTACCAAGAAAACACCCTTTGAGTTGCCAACACACTAGTGGCACCTACATGGGTCAATGACATGCAATTGAACCGTGATGAGTATAATGAGGGGTGTGATTGGAGGTCGGCAGATGCTATGAGGATTGAAGCTCACAGAGAGCTTTATGACCTAAGCAAGAATGTTAAAACAACTGTTGTCAAAGTGGGTGACTGGGTTTTAGTTAAGAATCCGTGCAAAAAAGGTTCTTCTACAGGGTTTTTAAAACCTATTCTGGTCATCAAAGTCTATAATAATGCTGTCAAGACCAGTGACTATCGGATATGGAACTTTAACAGAGTTGTTGTGACCAGAGATGATTTTATTCAGGACCATCTTTTGACTGGGGAAACCTGTTTGGGAACTGATCTTGCGGGCTCCTCCAAAAATACTGAGCCTATTTGATGGTCTGTGAGGGTGTCTACGCCTCCAGCATATTTGAGTGAATATGTGAGGTAATTAGCATGGTTCTTTACGAATTGTTATCTAGTTTCAATTAGGAAGTGATTTTCTTCTTTGCTTTGTTGTATGTAATGTTTTTTGTTGTTTGTAGTTTTACATTTGCTGTTTACTTTCTATAGGATTGGGTTTACTTTGTAAAGAAGGGAGATGTGTGGCATTCTGAGCTTCTGTTGCTAGGGCTTCAGAATCTGACGATGTCAACGGGACTGGGAAGGCAGTTGAAGCTGAGTCTGCCTCCCAACTGGAGTGTGCTGATGGATGGGATTCTTTTAGAAAATAAACAACTTACAAGTTACTTCCACAATCGTTGTTTTCATTGTGAGTACTCGTTACAGGTAGCTAACCATGGGCAAGATGTTCAGCTGTTTTTAGCAGTCACAAATGGAAAATCGGGCCGATTGCAACCGCTAAAAAGGGTTGTAACATGTATAAACCCTATTTTGCGAGTCGATAACCTATTACAGACTTGCAAAATAGGGTGTGCGAGTCACAATTAGGAAGGGGCGTACTAAAGGGGTCCCTTCCTAATAGCAAGTTGCAGAGGGATGTACAATTGTTTTGCAACTGCAAATGCAATCGCAAAATAAACGCAGTTGCCGGTGGTAAGCCAGTCGCAAACAGGAAGGGGTCCTCTTGGACCCCTTCCCCTTTGTGTTTGTCAGTGAAAATATTTTTAAACTGCAGGCAGTGGTCAAATGGACCACTGCCTGCCCTTAAAAAATGAAAAGAAAACTGTTCAAATTTTCTTTTAAACGCATCCCATTTCCTTTAAGGAAAATGGCCTGCATTTGAAAAAAAAGTGTTGCTTTACTTAAAAAGCAAACACAGGCATGGTGGTTTGCTGTCTCCAGCAGGCCACCATCCCTGTGATTGTAGCCCATTCTCAATGGGTCGCCAATTGTGACCTGCCTCATGAATATTGATGAGGCAGGTCATTTGCGACCCCACTGGGAATCGCTAAATGTGTCTGAGACACATTAGTACATTCTGTTTTGCGAGTTGCAAATTGTGAGTCACAAAAAATTGCAATTTGCGACCAGCAAAAAGTAATAATGGAACATCTGGCCCCATATGTTTGTATGTAAAGGTGTTCTATGAAAGCGCTTTCAATTGACCTACAATATGGGTAATTCTTAAAGTCCTCATAAGTGTAAGGTTCCTTCAGACTTCGGTAAAAGTGGAAAACAATTATATCTAAGCATGTGCAGCTTTAACACTGATAGCAGAGTTCTGGGATCACTGTGCATGTTAAAAAGATGGTCACAAATACAGAGCAATAAGGGCACGTCTTATGTTCTACAGCAAGTGCTTTAAATGGGCAGGTATTACCAGGTATTTAGTACCTGCACGTCTTTAATTTGGAAGGGATAGTACCAGTACTTCTCAACACTGTTTCAATCCTTTTAATGGAAGAGTACTGGCACTTCTCAGTACCTGACAGATACTCTGAGACAAAGAGAACCTTCACATCTACATTTCTCTTCCAAGCACTGATTACAGCTCACACAAAACTGACTCCCCACCCCACTGCCTGCAGGGGAATGCATGCAAACGTGTGAAAAATAGGACAGCTCAGTGAAGATGTACAATCCGGATACTCAGAGACAAGCCTGCTTTAAGCCTGCCCAGTACTGCAGTGGATTTGTTTAGTGCTTTGAGATAAGAGCAGTCTGAAAAAAGATGGCTCTCCTCCCTCATTACTTCCGCTTTTACCTCTGTTGTTTCATTGATTGCTCCTTGTGATGTATTACACCTTTCACTTGTTTCACTCGAGTCCACCCTTTTCCCCATGCTTTCCTTATCATGTCCAGGCGCTGGCCCTTTCTGGTTGACATTAGCCCTTTGCTGGCTCCTTAATAGAGCACAGTCTGGGAAATAAAAGAAATCTATGAGCGCGTTTGCAGAGTACCATAAAGGAGAGCTCAGAGTGCAATCTTCCAGAGGCACAGTTACTATTTCAAACACATTTCAAGAAGAATCTAGTTAGACATGAGCACCAAGGGAGAAGGCCTGTTCAAGACCTGCTTGCCTGAATGTGGAGTTTTGTGTCCTTAATCATTACCTATTGGTGCGTTTTCATGTTGAATTTTCGATCTGAGAGCGGGAGATCCTTAATCAATTCCGAGAATAGGCAACATAAAACAGTGTGATCTTAGGCAACTTGCGTCATTTTAGAATGCGGTCCTTGACCAGCGTGCAGACTTCAGTATATATCTGTTTTGAAAACTTTCCTAACTGATAGATCATTGTTGCTGTTTCTATATGCTTTAAAACGAACACGCTGACTGGCCATCATGTGTGTTGTTTTTGCATTTTGATATTGGAAATGAGAATTGCAATGCTGATGCTATTTTCGGTATTCACACATAACTGCAAACCAACAAGGGCCGAATTGTTTAATACATTTTAAGGATTTTGGATCCTCCATAAAGTTTAATATGTTGGAATCTTTCAAAGGGGAACAGCCATTACATCGCAGCTGTTACAATGCAAGCGTTACCACGATTGCGGTGTAAGAACGTGTAGTTTTTAGTATGCATTCTTTTACAACCCATGTGATTTTACCACGCATTTGTAAAGGAATGTATGGTAAAAGCACATACATTGTAAAAAAACATAGGCGAGCCACGTCGTTGTGAGGAAAGAGAGGCTCTTCCGACGTGCACCACCATTATACAACCGCTGGAAGAACAAGGAGAGAGAGGACCCAAGAAGAGAGAAAGGTAAGGGGGATTGGGTCTGGGGTGGGAGTTACTATTTTAGTGTAAAAGGGGGTCGGGTCGGGGTCATGTAGGGGGTTGTGGTTTAGGGTAGGGTAAGAATTGGGGAATGGGTTCGTGCAGGAGTAGTGTTTTAGGGTTTAGGGCAGGGCGAGGACTGGGGGTCGAGGGGTCATGAAGGGTAATGTTTTGGGGTAGAAGAGGACTGGGGGTCAGGGGGTCGTGCAAGTGTAGTGTTTTAGGGTTTAGGGTAGGGAGAGGACTGGGGGTCGGGCGTCGTGCAGGGTAGCGCTTTACGGTTGGGAGAGAACTGGGGGTCGGGGGAGGGTCGTGAAGGGGTAGTTGTTTGGGGTTTAGGATAGGGAGAGGACTGGGGGTTAGGGGTCATGCAGGGGTAGTGTTTTAGGGTTTAGGATAGGGAGAGGACTGGGAGTTGGGCGTCGTGCAGGGTAGTGCTTTAGGATAGGGAAAGGACTAGGGGTAAGGGAGGGTTGTGCAGGGGTAGTGTTTCATGGTTTATGGTTTATGGAGAAGACTGGGGGTCGTTGTCGGGTCATGCAGAGGTGGTGTTTTAGGGTGTCAGGTAGGGTGAGGATTGGGGTTCGGGGGTCATGCAGGGATAGTGATTTAGGGTTTAGGGTAGGGAAAGGATTGGGGGTGGGAGCGTCATGCAGAGGTAGGGGTTTAGGAAAGGCAAGGCCTGGGGTCGGGGGTCATGCAGGAGTAGTGATTCAGGGTTTAGGGTAGGGCAGGGTAGTGTTACTTACCTTACACTCTTTTACCAAGTGTATGCCTTTACCATGCATCCCTTTACTTTGTAATGGCATGTGTGGTAAAGGCATATGCGTGGTAAAAGAATGCTCTTTAATGGTAAGTCTTTGTAATCATACAAGCATAGTAATACCTGCTTTGTAATGGCATGTGTGGTATTAGTATGCGTAGTAACGTCATACATTCTCTTTAAAAACACTTTTGGTGAAAAGTGCAATAATGTCATGAGAACCTTCTGGGTGTTACTGCTGAAATAGAAAATAAAGGCAATACTTTTATAGGTGATTTTGGCACCCATTGATACACTTCACATCACTCAATATGATACGGCAGAGAGCGGTATTAGGTAGCTAGATACTAGTAATATGAAGCCACTAAAGGGCACTTCCTCTTCGATATGTTCTCGAGGGTTATACCTCCTACCCTTCCTTAATGTGAGGTTGCTGACTGGTGTCAATGATTTATTGTTTTGGGGCTCTGTCTACCAAACCCTTCCTCTAATGCCCACAATTCTCCTATTTCTGCAGGGTCAGCCTGGCCTATAGGGCAATCAGGCAGAGCCCGATGGACTGGTCTGACAGATCAGTGTGTGGGCCCAATTTCTGGTTGCTTGTGGGCCTCTTTTGTGGTCTTCAGAGCTGTTTTTTACTGTTGATTTCCCTGATATTAAAACGAACATTGACTGCAGCAAGCTCAAATCAATGCAATCTTCTATACCTTGCAACACACTTAAACATTGTGTTTTTACATGTTCAAAACTGCCCAATATTGCAAACAAGGGCCACTTTTTTAGCCATCTAATTAACCAATGCAAGCCACTTATCTTTGGTGCCAAACCTATTTTCTGTCCCAGTCCGAACCTGTCTGCGTAATAAAATGACCTATGTGTTGCTCCTGTCATCACAACCTTAAGTTGACCTATCCTGCAATTTTGTCTGAAAGTAAACCTCAAAGCATTTTGCTTCTGACCGCCTCTTGGGCAAGAGACCATGAAATTCGCCACCAACAAGTGTGGTAAGCACAACCGTCTACAGAAGCAGAGCATACACATTCCTGCCAAGCATCCGAATATCTTTGCTCAAGTTGTCTGGCATGAGGCGCCAATGCAAATCTGAACCTGAAAAAGTATGAGAAATCCCACAAAGTACAGCTCATTTGATTAGCTAAAATCAAGCCATTAAATATTGCAATTGGCCTGCTTGGTGTAGTACTGAAAATTCTGGACCCGTGTCATAAACATCGTCGTATCATGACGATTTTGGTATCAGCAGACCGAGAATGACGAGTACACTACATACAAGCATTTTCGTCGCATTCGAGTGGCGAGACCACCCTGAAATCAGGGATCTCGTCCTGAACCCTCGGGTTCCATTTTGTGCATGGCAGCCATTTTGTGGTTGCCCTCACATAGGCCGATGACTAAGGCCGAATAAGTCTTTTTGGGACACGTACACCTTTAGCTGACTTTTGTGTGACCTGGGCAAGCTGACTCCACTGCCCGAAGCCAAACCTGTTTGGCCGGTTCCTTTCCCAGTGGCCGAACGAGATTAGGATCAAGGTGCCGCATGCCATAAACCTTTCATTGCACACATCTATGCCTAATCTCACACACACCTGTCTCTGTTTCTTGCTTTATGGTTTGCTTTACGATGAGGAGGTGCCCGATTTTATTAGGGGTCCGTCCGATATCTGATGGAAAGTGTTGGGCCTTGCCGGGTAATTGATTATGGGCTGGACAAACTGAAAATGGGCTTGTCATCATGATTCTGCTTTTTCTTTGTTATGAAAATATGTGAATGGTCAACTGTAAAATAAGGAATGTTTGCCTAAAGCATAATATTTTGTATAAAAAGGGATGGCTGGCTTTGTAAGTTGAGCAGTCTCCTGAGAATATACACCGTGTTGTACTTCTAGGATACCTGTTACTGGCTGCAGCCAATAAATTCGATCTTTGACTTCACCAAGAAGACTCTGTGTTTCTTTAGTCTGGGACAGGAAGGACTCGAAGTCATAGGGTGTGTTCCCTGGCACCGCTGGGTTCTTAAAAACCCAGTACTTCAGTTGGCACCCAACGTGGGGCGATTTCAGCGGTACCGGTCCAAGCCAGAGGTTCGTGAGGAGCTTTGTGTGAAAATTCTGGAGGAAGGCCAACCACTTCATCGACCCCTGTATGTCGTCCGTGGTCCGAAAGTCTTTGCTGCGAGGTTCCCCGCTTCCTGACGGCTTTGAAGGACTGCTGCCCTGACTATCACCCTGTCTTGGACCCTTTGATGATTTGTAGAGTGAAACGATAGACGAGTCTTCTGGTGACGTCATCGATACCTCAGTTAAGTATGAGTGGAGCGTCTCCCAGTCCTTAGTTTGGTTCTTAGTTTGGGTATCCCCTTGGGATCTTTGATTTGGAACTTGCAAGTACCAAAGCCGAGGGACTCGTGTATTCACGAGACTATCGTATTTTGATAATCCTTTGAAGTTTGAAGCTAGACTAGTGAGCAACGATGCCTGGTCTTAGCAGACTTGGAAATGTGTTTTGTCTTGGTTGTAATAGGGATTCCCGATTGGAGGACTCGTGTCCGGTTCCTCCGATTGGAACTCCAACCTATGAGCTCTATGTGAAGCATGGCGTAGGCCCCATCACATTTAATGAAGTATGGATCCGATACACCAGGAAGGATGGTGTTCTAAAGTGACCCCTATATGGTAGTTTTGACACAGAGATATTAGATAATCTAGAGGTTAGACTTTTTAAGAAGAAAGCCCGGCCGGCGATGTTTGACTCTTTCCGCCTATGGCGAAAGGAAGCCAAACAGAAAGAAATTAAATTAGCTAAGAGGAATAAAAGAGAAAAGGGTATCTCGATAATGCAAGCTGCTATGCAGTATAAAGATAACGAAGAAGAACAAGCGACTGAACTGTTGCACAGGCAACGTAAAATGACAGTCGATAAATGCTATCCAGTTTTGTCACCTCTCCAGCAAGATGTAGCAAAAGAACTTGAGAAAGACCCTCTAATGTCACATTTATTGAGTTCGCCACCCCCCTATGCGCAGAGTGCTACTGCACCTCCGCAACCTTTAGTTGTGCAACCTTCGGTTGTGGTGCCTCAGGTTCTTCCACAGCCGCCAGCTCCTCTTCAGTTGGCTCCTACTGCTACGGCGCAGCCTCCCCAAGGGCCGCCGGCTTTGCTACCTGCTCCCCCTGTACTTCCTACGACTTTGCCTACTGCATCAACTAGCTCTTCTGATGTTCCTCCTGTTACTGCCTCTGCGTCAGCATCTGCATCTGCCTTGCCTCACTCTGCTTTTCCTCCTGTTCTTTCGTCGACTTCTCCCTCTGTTCGACAGAGAATGACTGACACTGTTGCTAGTCTCCTATCTCCTCTTTTTGGGGCAGCAAGTATGACCCCTGTTTCAACGCACAAACAGTTGCGTAGTCAACTGCCCGACTCTAGAGAGCGGGAAACGTTGGATTATTTGGCACATAAATGGGTTTCAGACCCCACAAGATATGAGCTAGAGTCTGTTATGGATGTCTTCCACCAGTGGGAAGCACCAAAGCAGAGATACGTTTTTGAAAAAATGTGTGCTTTTCTTTGTGAGGATTTGGAGGATAATGATTTGGAGCCCAATTCACCTAAGTTGTGCCATGTACGGTTCGAGTTTGCAAAAGGAACGATTGTGGGTTCCGATGTTGAAAGAGCAGTTGCGACATTGTTGTCATTTAGGAGGGAGGCTATCTCTCGATCGTTGTTTGAGCCTGATCCCTCTGTTAGGAGGAAAGCGAGACAGTATCCAATGAGAGAAGTCCCTCCGGTTTGGAAAGAAGCAGCTCAGGCTGATGCCGCTCATAATATCGATGCTGTACTGGCTCACTTTCAGCGAGTTTTTGTCCATGTTCCTTGGAAGCGAGCTGAAGTTTTGGCCCTTAAGCAGACTTTGCCTGACCCCCGTAAAAACCCTGCATGGTATTATAAGGAGTTATCACAGACTGCAGACTCATATGTCATGAATCTAGCTGATATAGACATGTTGTTTGGAAATGTTGTCCCACAGCCTTTATGGGGTTTGATTCGTCACACGGATCATGCGCAGGAGTTAGGTGATACCTGGGTTAATATTGCTGCTGCAGATGGCCGACAAGTTGGTGGTGCTAAACCTGAGCCTTTAGTTGCAGAACTTCCTGGCAAGATCGTTACTTATATGAAGACTTTAATGCCTGCTATGCCAGTAAACTGGGACAAATTGTCTGCATGTAAGCAGATGAAAGAGGAAACCGTGTCTGATTTCTTCACTAGGTTTGAAGAGACGTTTATCGACCACAGTGGTCAAGACATGAGTACAGAAGGTGGTCAACGGTTGTTCGTTGACAAGTTCGTACATAATTTGCTTCCTGGGTTGTGTAAAAAAGTATAAGATTCTGAGAGTTCTTGGGCTGTTTCCTCATCAGCACAGATATTGGCTACTGCACAGTACTACGAGAATAGAGATAAGGACTAAAAAGATAGAGCAGACAAGAAAACTAAAGAGTTAAAAACGAAGGTTCTTTTACAGCAAGCTTATCCGCCTCGTAATGGTCAGCGTGATTTTCAGCAACCTCAGCAGTTCCAGAGAAACTCACAAAGGTTCGAGTTTTCTCAACAACGTTTTCCTGTAGGCCCTAATCAGTGTGCATATTGTAAAGAAGAAGGTCATTTTAAAAGTAGTTGCCCTGCTTTGTTACAGCGTATGAATGGTGTTTCTAGCGCACGAGGTCGGGGTGCTCCACAAGCGCCTAGAGGAAGAGGACATGGAAATTTCGCCCAGAACGCGCGTTCTTTTCCGCCTCAGAATTCAATGAATAGTTTTGATCAGCAGAATAACGCGTCTGGTAGGACAACTCAGTACTATGCTGACGACTACTATGCAGAAGGTGAGAATATGGAAGACGATGATTGCTAGGACAGCCATAGACAGAGAGAGGGAGTTGTTTGAGTTCCAGTAGATCAGAGCGGACCTTATGTTGAGGTGATTACATCAGGTGTGTCAGAGCCTTTTCTGTTGGATACTGGTTCTACAAAGAGTTCTATTATGCACTCTAAATTCCCTGGCGCACCTTTGTCTGGCGAAATGAATGTTTCAGTAGGTTTTTCTGGCGCCCCGGTTAGGAACCCGATTTCTGGTCCTATGTCACTTTCTGTTGGACCTTGTGAATTAGAAGCAGCCCTTATTCTGACGACGGGTTGTGGTGAGAACTTGTTAGGATTGGATATGTTGAAAAGATTGTATGCAACCTTGTATTGTTCTCCTTCAGGAGTACAACTTACACTAGGTAAGAAAGTGGTCTCCCAAATGTATTTGTCGAAGGGTAAACTTCCGACAGAATTGTCATTTCTTCCTGATAATCTTTGGGCTACGGGTCCTAATGATGTGGGTCTTTTGGAAATACCCCCATATGTTGTGACATTGAAAGCAAATGTTAAAATACCACGCATTCCCCAATATAAGATCTCTAGTGAAGGTGAAAAGGCGTTACTAGCGATCATTCATGACTTGATTGAAAAAGATGTAATTGAAGAAACAAGAGGCAACGTTTGCAATAGCCCTGTTCTGCCTGTTCTGAAGCGAACTGACTCTTCCCAGCCACCTGTTTACAGGTTTGTGATTGATCTTAGAGAGGTGAACAAAATCGTTGTGCCACAATTTCCAGTCGTTCCTGATATCACTGCCCTATTGACTATGATTCCAGCTTCCGCGACTTGGTTCTTGGTGATTGATCTGAAGAATGCTTTCTTCAGCATCCCGATTGCCGAGGAGAGTAGGGATATTTTCGGCTTCTGTTTAGGAGGACGAAGCTTCCGGTTCAAACGCGCTCCTCAGGGCTACTGTGAAAGCCCATCAATATATAGTCAGGCTTTAAAAACACAGCTTGATACGATTGTTCTACCTGATGGCGCTACCTTTATTCAGTACGTTGACGATTTACTAGTCGCTGCAGATACTGAGGAAATTTGTAAAGAAGCAACATTGTTGTTGTTGCGTCATTTGTCTGATTTACATCACAAAGTGTCCCTCTCGAAGTTACAATATTGTCGACAAGAAGTGACCTACTTCAGAGGTCATCTCTTATCGAAGGAGGAAAGGAAACTGACCCCAGAAAGAATTCAGGCAATTGCAAAATTGAGTGTTCCAATGACACAGAGAGAAGTGCGTGCTTTCTTGGGTATCACGTCATATTGCAGACAATGGATACTGAATTTTTCTCTGCTGGCCAAACCTTTAGTGGCATTGACCTGTAAAGATGCACCGAATCCCCTTCCATGGTCTGAGGATTGTCAGAAAACGTTTACAGAATTGCGTGATGCATTGTGTTTGCCTCCTGTGTTGGGTACCCCCGACTACAGTAAGCCTTTTACACTGTATGTCCATGAGAAAGAAGGTTGTGCATTGTCAGTGTTGACACAGTCTTTTGGGGACAAGCAACGTCCATGCGCGTATTTTTCCTCGACTTTAGATCCGGTATCTAGAGCATTGCCGAGTTGCTTGAGAGTCACAGCGGCAGCAGCTGTTTCTATTCGACAGTCTGCTGGTTTAGTGATGAATAATATGTTGATTGTAATGGTTCCACATGCAGTGGACACTTTGTTAAACAGGACCAAGACACAGCACTTAACTAGTGCTCGATTGTCAGGTTACGAGTTGACACTTATAGCGAGTCATGTACACATAAAGAGATGCAACACGTTGAATCCAGCTATGTTGTTGCCGATTGTAGCAGAGACAGATGTTCCTGAACAGCATGATTGCTTTCTTAGGACAGAAGAAGAAACGAAAGGGAGAATAGATCTTAAGGACACTCCTCTTGTGGTACCTTATGGGTGGATGGTTCATGCTTTAAGCTTCCGAATGGTGATACAACTGCAGCATATGCTGTTACGACTTTGCATACGATTGTTGAAGCTGCACGTATCCCACATCATTCAGCTCAAGCAGCAGAGTTGATTGCACTTACAAGAGCATGTGTGTTGTCAAAAGGAATGAAAGTGACCCTATATACTGACAGCCAGTATGCATTTGGTGTGGCTCATAGTTTTGGACGATTGTGCAAAGAACGTGGGTTTCTGACTTCGCATGGAGCCAAGATACAGCATGGTCAGTTGGTGAATGAGCTTCTTGAGTCACTTACTTTGCCGTTGCAAGTCGCGATTGTGAAATGCAGTGCACATAAGAAGGTTACTGATGATGTTGGTCGTGGTAATGCATTTGCTGATGAAATCGCAAAAGAAACAGCGAGGGATGTGATGAGTCGAATGTATGATGTAGGCCCTGCGAGATGGGTTGGTGACATTGGAATGTGTGAAGATACGATAGAGAGTGTGAAGTCTATTCAAGCTGAAGCTACAGAGAAAGAGTTGAGTGTGTGGAGAGAGAGTACGGGTAAATTGGATGCAAACGGTTGTTGGGATGAATTGTCAGAACATCAGCGATGGTTGTTACCCGATGCATATGTGCTTGCAGGGGTTACAATGGCCCATGGAATGGCTCACATCAGTGTGAAAGGGATTTGTAAGTTGTTGGCTCCAGTATGGCAAAATGCTAGAATTCCTAAGTGTGCAGAGAATGTGGTCAAGAATTGCATGGTGTGCCTGAAATACAATCCCGGTAGGGGAACCCCAACTCCAGCTGGTCATTTTGCACCTCCAACGTACCCGTTCGAGGCTTTGCAGCTAGATTTCATCCACATGGAAAGGTGCAACAATTTGAAATACGTACTCGTTGTTTGTGCCTTTTCAAGATGGGTAGAAGCATATCCCCTGAAAGATAACACTGCCATGTCCACAGCTAAAGCCCTTGTCAAAGAATTCTTCCCCAGATTCGGCTTGCCGAGAATGGTCTGGAGTGATAATGGGAGTGAATTTGTGGGTCGAGTGATGAAGAAAGTATGTGAAGGGCTAGGAATCTAGCAAAAATTTCACGCTGCAAATCGCCCCCAATCAGCTGGACTAGTAGAGTGCTACAATGGCACTCTAAAACTTAAACTGGCCAAGATACAAGCAAGCTCTGGCCTTAAATGGCCTGATGCCTTACCATTAGCACTTCTATCGACAAGAATGACTGTGCATTCACGAGTGGGACTTAGTCCTTACGAAATTGTGTTCGGCCGCCCGGCCAACATATGGGGAGTGCCTAGGCCGACAAAATTCAGTGAGATTGAACATCCTGTATTGCTTGATTATTTGTATGATTTGACGGCTAAATTGCGTGTTTTACACCAACAGGTTCACGATACTCTGCCTCAGGTCTCTGAATCTCCAGGACACACTATCGATCCTGGTTCGTGGGTCTTGGTTAAAAACTTCCAGCGGACAAAGAATGATCAGCCCCGCTGGACTGGCCCCCACCTAGTCCTTTTGTCAACGAGATCCGCCGTGTGAGTGGAAGGAAAGAGGAACTGGATCCACGGCGTACACTGTAAGAGGGTCCCTTTGCCTCTGCCGTACGACCGGTGGGTCCAGCAGGGTATTGCTGACTCTGAGACTGAGACTGTGCCACGTTTTCTACCTTTCAGCGATGCACGTGTAAAAGGAACAAAATCTGAACGTGAAAGTGACAATCTTCTGCAAGAAGCTGTGCCACCGTCAATTCGATTGGACACTTCCGAGTCTGAACTCTTGTTTCAAGACCAGACATTACCTGGAAAAAGCTTTTATAATCTGAGGCCGAGAACCATGGACAAATAAATTCCTTTTCTTTACTATTTTTGAAAGTGCAGCTCTCTCATCTGAGAAACTTTTTTATTTTTGTTTTTCGAACCACCATCCGGGTTCAGCTGTAGGGTCGCGGGCGACAAGTCTTTTGAGTGCAAGCCAAAGACACAAGGTCAACGGTTCTGGTTGGTTCTTGGGCGTTTCCCTTGGACTGACAGGTGCATTCCTTAGCACGGAACACCCTACCTCCACGAGCAGCAAGGTTAGAGGATGGAGTTTTTCGAGATGGAGAGATCTGCCAAAGAGATGAACTTTAAAGCCAAAATGTGTATACTGATGACCAGGAAACGTTTTTGATGTTATGCATTTTTATGTTGCTTAGTGTAATGATGTTTTTAATAGGATATGTTTTATTTTGTTTTCGAGTGACATTTGCACCACCTATACAGCCTATGCCTCCTTCTACTGTTTCCTCATATTCTTTTCACCCTTTACCTGAACATGAGTTCGTTAGGAGATTAGAGTTTATCAATAACTCCTTTGTTCAGCTTTTGCACCAACACCAATTAGTAGTGAACACGACTAACTGTTGGGTGTGTGGTCTTATGCCTCATACTACTGATAAAGGTATCCCTTATCTGGTCCTGCCTTTCAGCCATAATGGTTCTGTGTGGGCATACAGAATGATGTTCATCTATGCTCATGAAGTCCACCCCCTACGTTCTGAAAAAGATAATCCAAAGAATAGTGCTTTAGTTAAGGGTATAGTAGATATGATTAGAGAAGCTATTTCCTATGAGACTATCCCGAGAGATGAGACACTAGCGTATATTGGATGGAACGTGACCGGGTATGGAGTTACTCTGAGTGAAAACCAGCGAGCAAAGAGATCCTCCCCGATTTGGATTGTACCCCATCAGAGTCACCTATGTCTGCAAGGTAATGGCAAGAATTCCAGAGCTCAGTTAGGAAAGAGTATCTGCACGGAGACATATGTCTTTGCGTCTCAGACCTACCCTTCGTTCCTAGCAGCTAAGGGTACCTATTTCATCTGTCATGATAGAGCCTACACATGGTTGCCCCCTGACTTCTCGGGCACATGTTTTGTTTCGTTCCTGTTGCCTCCAAGCTACACAGCTGCGGCAGATTACCACAAGACGAGGGTAGTTAGAGGTGTCTTCAGTAAAAAAGACACTGCAGGACAAGAATTGGGAGACTTCTTGAAGGGTTTTCTGCCGTTTTGGGGACCCATGGTTAACAGCAGGAACATAAGGCAATTAACAAGGGTGGTTGAATCCACCGTAGTTGAAACTGCCGGTGCCCTTAGTAACTTGACTGCTGAGCTCCAGTCGGATCGTCTTATGACTCTTCAGAACAGAGTTGCTCTAGATGTCATACTTGCAGACCGTGGTGGGGTATGTAAAGTGATCCAATCAAGTTGCTGTGTTTTCATTCCAGATAACGCACCAACAGTATACCAGGCCATTTCCAAACTACATAAGATCTCTGAATCTATTCATGTGGATAAAGGAAATTGGTCATTGCTGGGGTGGTTCTGGGAACTGTTATCCGCCTGGGGATGGAAGATTCTGATGGTCATTGGGATGACCTTAGCCATCCTTCTCCTGTTCTGTCTGTGCGTACAGTGTGCTCCTGCAATATGTGGCCTCTGTGCTACATCGTGTGTAAGGAAACCTGTATCGAGGGACGAGCTAAGTAATAGGATGATGCTACAGCAACATCTCAATGATTTTATGAATATAGACCTGGACTCAGATTAGCGTGAGTGTAGGTTGATTGCCTATGTAAGGGCAAAAGGAGGGTCTGTAGTACTGAAAATTCTGGACCCGTGTCATAAACATCGTGGTATCATGACGATTTTGGTATCAGCAGACCGAGAATGACGAGTACACTACATACAAGCATTTTCGTCGCATTCGAGTGGCGAGACCACCCTGAAATCAGGGATCTCGTCCTGAACCCTCGGGTTCCATTTTGTGCATGGCAGCCATTTTGTGGTTGCCCTCACATAGGCCGATGACTAAGGCCGAATAAGTCTTTTTCGGACACGTACACCTTTAGCTGACTTTTGTGTGACCTGGGCAAGCTGACTCCACTGCCCGAAGCCAAACCTGTTCGGCCGGCTCCTTTCCCAGTGGCCGAACGAGATTAGGATCAAGGTGCCGCATGCCATAAACCTTTCATTGCACACATGTATGCCTAATCTCACACACACCTGTCTCTGTTTCTTGCTTTATGGTTTGCTTTACGATGAGGAGGTGCCCGATTTTATTAGGGGTCCGTCCGATATCTGATGGAAAGTGTTGGGCCTTGCCGGGTAATTGATTATGGGCTGGACAAACTGAAAATGGGCTTGTCATCATGATTCTGCTTTTTCTTTGTTATGAAAATATGTGAATGGTCAACTGTAAAATAAGGAATGTTTGCCTAAAGCATAATATTTTGTATAAAAAGGGATGGCTGGCTTTGTAAGTTGAGCAGTCTCCTGAGAATATACACCGTGTTGTACTTCTAGGATACCTGTTACTGGCTGCAGCCAATAAATTCGATCTTTGACTTCACCAAGAAGACTCTGTGTTTCTGTAGTCTGGTACAGGAAGGACTCGAAGTCATAGGGTGTGTTCCCTGGCACCGCTGGGTTCTTAAAAACCCCGTACTTCAGTGGCAGATAGATGCTTCCCGTGCTGGAATCTGAAAATTCAACCCTGGGAATCGATAAATTGGGGGCCAGAGTGTGGTATGGACCGGGTGTTGAGTCATGAGAGACCATATTATGAAAAGCAGAGTCTGAAAGGAATCTTATACATTTATTTCTTTAAAATGCTGCCAAAAAGGCATTGGCAACAAGGACAACGGTGACACAAAGTATGTTCTAGTATACTTAACTGGTCTGCATTTTAAAATATCTTCCTAGGTTGAGGGGGTCCTAGACTTTAACCACTTGTCAATGATGAAAATAACGACCTGGGGGGCTTATTATCAAGACAGGCGATTAAATGATCGCTGTGTTAGCGTAAAAAAACTGCAGCTAAAATGGCGATAATGGGCTTGATAATATGCTCTATGGAATTCCAATTGAAGCCCATGTTAGATGTGAAGAACATCTAACCTGAGCTTTAATTGGAATACCATAGAGCATATTATCAAGTGCATTATCGTCATTTTAGTGGCAGTTTTCTGCCGCTAAAGTAGCGATAATTTTATCGCCTGTCTTGATAATATGCCCCTTCATTCTTTAAATAAACTCTAGGTTTTTTTACTCTAACCCAATCACCTGTTAGTAACTCAACAAGTTTCAAGCTATGTTTTTTGTCGTGGTACATCTTACTCTTGTCTTGAGTCTTGATAACCCATTCCTTAACCTCATTAGGAATTCATTTGCTCCTTTTGGAAGGATGCATCCATGCCACATTGTCTTTCATAATTGGCACTCTGCCCCTTATTATTTCAAATGGGCTAAACCCAGTATAACTACAAGGTGTGACCTTGTAGGCCGGCCCACACTGTGTGCCATACATCCTTAATGCAGGATAATTTGCCCTCTTAAGCTAACTGGATGGTGTTTTTGAGCACTCTATTAAAGTGCAACACAAGAACATTTCCCGCAGGGTGATAAATGGATGTGGTTTTGTGCACCTTACTGTTCCTTTTGAGGAAAGTATTAAATGCTTCCAAACAAATTTGGGGTCCGTTATCAGTCAAAATGACTTTTGGTAAGTCTTCTCTTGAAAAATACTTTGACTAAGAGGTGCACAATAGATTGGATATCCACTCTGCTAACTACTTTTATATCAGGCTGTAGGAAAGTAGTATCTGCTTTTATGGTTACCCCCACATTTTGCCTGTCGCTGCGCTGTTTCTGACTAGTCTGACTGGGATCCTGCTAACCAGGACACAAGTCTCTGTGATCTCCCCTAAATTGGTAATGATAAGTGCTTACATCCCAGTTTGGATACTGGTGTACTCTTATAAGTCCATACTAAATGGTACTGAGATATACAGGGCATGGGTACACCAGGGGTCCCCATGGGCTTTAGCATGTATTATGCCACCTATTGGACACCACTCAAATGGTAACTAGAGGCCTTCCATTGCAGACCGTGTAAGCTGGTGCTGGCATCACTTACGACAGATATACGCTTCCCTATATCTGAGGTCACTGCACTTAAAACCTACAAGTCAACCCAAAAGCAGGCCTTTTCAATCCTGAACGCGGGGTGCTCGGTTCTAAGTGTGAGGGAGCCACTGCATAAGGAGGACTCCCCTACAACCTTCGGAGTTCATTCTCCTGGGCTGTAAGTGCATCAGCTATTCGATGCATGTTTCATTACGCGATGACCATCTCTAAACTGGCTGTGGAGGTATGATTCCATGAACTATAAAGCACTGAACTTACCGCGAGCTTTGGGGGCACTGAACTTACCTGCTAGCCGTGAGGGAAACGGCACTGCACACGCTACCGGATGCCGTGAGGGGAACGGCTGGACCTACCACTTGCCTGTCGCCACACTACAACTCCCGGCAGGCTTGGGGGCTGTGACGCGCCCCCCTCACGACGGCAGCACGCCCAGTGGCGCTACAAGAAGGCGGAGCACCGCGAGCTTTTGGGGGCACTGAACTTACCTGCTAGCCATGAGGGAAACGGCACTGCACACGCTACCGGATCCCGTGAGGGGACCGGCAGGACCTACCACTCGCCTGCCTCCACACTACAACTCCCGGCAGGCTTGGGGGCTGTGACGCGCACTCCTCACGACAGCAGCTCGCCCGGAGGCGCTACAAGAAGGCGGAGCGACGCAAGCTTTTGGGGGCACTGAACTTACCTGCTAGCCGTGAGGGAAACGGCACTGCACACACTACCGGACGCCGTGAGGGGAACGGCTGGACCTACCACTCGCCTGCTGCCACACTACAACTCCCGGCAGGCTTGGGGGCTGTGACGTGCACTCCTCACGACAGCAGCGCGCCCAGAGGCGCTACAAGAAGGCGGAGCACCGCAAGCTTTTGGGGGCACTGAACTTACCTGCTAGCCGTGAGGGAAACGGCACTGCACACACTACCGGATGCCGTGAGGGGAACGGCTGGACCTACCACTCGCCTGCCGCCACACTACAACTCCCGGCAGGCTTGGGGGCTGTGACGCGCACTCCTCACGACTGCAGCGCACCCGGAGGCGCTACAAGAAGGCAGAACACCTCTTGCCCCGCGAGTCACGCGCGGGAGCTGCCCGGGAGAAGCCCGGGACAAGGGCGGGGAAGTCTGTGGCAGTCCGGGGCAGAACGAGGCAGGGCTGGGCAACCCCCCTTGGCTGTTGGGACAAATTCAATTCAGTAAGTCGAAAGCGATTGTAATATTTGACTGTTATCCATAGTAAATATAGTGTTCACACGCCTCTGGTGCCACGTAGTACCCAAACATATCTTTTGCTCCTCGAGTCCAACTGCCTGTCCCCCGCTCATAATTCTACAAGCTTGTTTTAGAAATGTCCAAACATAAATCAACCATGGACAATTATCTAGTAAAGGTTGTGAACAAAATTAACACTGACCGTAGAAAGTCGTTAGGCCGGGAGAACCCTCCAGACTAATCTCCTACATCACCTGTAGTCAGTAATGATCTATTTGTGGTCGTTAATGGTGATCCTGATGTTATCCCAATGGAAATACCAGCTGACCTAGGTCCAACCCAGGATCCTCCGGAACCATCTGAAACACCTGATGCTACTATGCCACAGCGTTCCCCGGCCTTGCGAACTGTGAGGGCCTGTAGAAAAGTACAAACCAAGCGCGGGGGAATTTATAACAAAAGGAAAGCTGAACCTACACCCATTAGTAACATCAGCGACAAAGAGACTATGATTAAGAACTGCACGGCTAATTCTAATTCTGAACAACTTGATTTATTGGTTGGCATTATAGAGGGGAAGTTTGAAATAATTGTTAAACCTCTCGTGGACAAATTAGACCTTTTGACAGCTGAGGTGTGTAGATTGGGCAGACTACTGGATGCGCACACTGGCAAGAATGATAGCTCCACGGTTAGAGAGAAGGCGGTAATATCCAATGACAATTCCCCGAAGCCACTTGATGAGAGGTTAAGCTTAAACAAGGTAGTTGCATCTGGCCCACCAGTGGATTGTAGGACGGATTGTAGGACTGTGCGTGATAATGCCCCGCAGCCACCTGATGAGAGGTTGAACTTAAATAAAGTAGTTACAGCTGGTCTGCCAGGGGGCAGTAGGTCTGCACAGGTAACAACAGCACCAGTAAGTACGTTTGGGGAATCTGTGCCTAAGAAAAGTAGTTTTATCAATCTTCCACCAGACTGTGCCCCCTATGTTGTTGTTCTAACCAATGTCCCGCCTCTTGATAGCAGTCAGTCTTTCATCTCACAAACCCCCCAGGAGTCACATGATTCGCTTAAGAACAAAACGGTTTCATGGTTGCACAGGCAATGTGGGTTCCCAACCAACTACTTGGACCAAATACTAACAACAAGAAGAGTTAATTGGATTGGGAACTCAAGAAAGTCCTGTAGGGGGGAATGTGTTATTGTTAATTTTAAATACCCTCAGCATGCCGTAACTGTCCTGCTCAGAGCAGCCTCCCTAACCCCGAATGAGATGGATGTACTTGTACGCCCTTTGGGATACTTTTATAATCATCTCAGTAATATGCCCCATGTCACCAATGGAGGTACACCTTTTACTCCCAACCAAGGTGCAATATTTGAGGTACCATTACAGAATAGATACCAAGCTTTGAGCTTTCTGGACCAGAATGATTGACATCCAAAGGTCATTACACCCCAGCTTAGCTTACCCCTTAACGTCCAAGGAATATATCTAGGTGGGCCTGGTATAGATCTGGGAAAAACTAAGGATCCCACTTTTACAGTGCTTGATAGTGGTCTGGTATCTGACCCGGTTACTGGGAGGGGAACGATTAATCAACAAAGAGCATATGCTGAGGTCTCTAATGTTGGTTCCATCGAGGTTGATGTTAACCTCATTGTTGACCAAGATGAACCCAATAATTGTACCATAGGAGGAACCTCCATTGTGAGTTGGAACATAGCTGGCTGGGCTTCGAAAAAGAATAATTTGGGATGGGAGAACATGATCAGGTCTTACGACATTTTATGTCTTCAAGAAATGTGGTGCGTTACAAAACCTAGTTTTGAAGGGTATGCATGTTACAGTTTAGAAGCTGTAGAGTCAAGACATGGGAGAGCTAAAGGAGGTTTAATTTTCCTCCTATCTGTGGACCTGACGCTGACAGTAGTAAAACATGTAACAGTTGGAAATCATTCCAAAATCTTATGGGAACAATTGAAAGAAGGTACAGAGGTGCTTTTAATTAACTTCTATAACAATATTTTTAATAATTCACGGCACAATGTTATAGATGAATTGGAAAGTGCCCTCATGAAGCTAGTAGCAGAAGCAAAGTGCATTTTTACTTATATCTGGGTAGCCGATTTTAATTCTTCAATTTGTCCCTTATCTCTTTCTAGGGCTCGTGGGGTGCAAAATAATAGTGGCGAAAATACACCCCACTTCCCACATAATGTCTATGGGGAGGCAATTAATGGTATTATGTCAGCTTATCAGCTTATGATTTAGAGTTAGTACAGCCTGATAAAGATGCTAGTGGCCAAACTATCCCCACTTACATTGGGAGAAACACTAATTCCTGCATTGATCATATTATGGTCTCAGCTAGCATAGCACCTTACTGTTTGGCAGCGGTTATTGAGGTACCTAACCTAAGCGATCATAACTGCCTAGCTATGAAAATAGAAAATTGGAACTGTAGGAATCAGCGGACATTGAGAACCCTAAATAATACCGAGCCCCACAGGCCAAATGGGACTAGGATAAGGTGGAAAGGGGAAAAATCTGCCACAGTTGTGCCTATTATTATATCCAGAACTTTGGCAGATATTAATGTCATTTTGACAATAGGAAGTGGGTCTGTCTCAATTGTAAATCATTTTGTTAATATCAACAAGGTTATCAATAGTATATTTACGGGAAAAAGGCCAGGTTCGACCAACCATGGTAAGGGCCGGTTCGATCATGCTTGCACAGCCCTTCTAACCCAATTGAAGCAGGCTCAAGCTCTCAGACCAAGGGATAGGAATCAAGTCTTACTTTTGAGACCTGATTATAAAATGGCACTCACTAAAAGGAAGAGGGAATCACAACAACAAGTTTGGGATAGTTTAACGCAGGCGGCAGAAACCTCTGGCAGCCGCCTGTTTTGGTCCACAGTCAATTCCCCCTTCCTTAAAGATGATAAAATTCCCCAACTTTTATCCAATGTCAGTAGTGAGGCATGGGTCTCCCATTTTTCAGCCATGTTTCAAGCCAACGGTACAAATGAAATAGTGCATTGGCCAATAGTCCCTTTGGACATAACCTTGGGAGAGGTCGAATGCAGCATTAAAGCCAGTAAGGGGGGAAAGGCACAGGGCCCCGATGGAGTCCCAATTGATGTTTATAGGGCTCTTCCTTTACTGTGGGGACCGATACTTACTTTGGTTCTTAATGCAGCTGTTACAGCCTTGATCCCATCTACCTCGGGAGACTCGATTATTGTCCCTATCTACAAGAAGGGGGACAAGACAGCTGCATGTAATTACCGTCCCATTAGCCTACTTGACTCATCGGTGAAAATCATGAGTCGGGTGTTGCTGTCTAGACTAGAAGACTGGGCAGAGGAGAAGGGAATTCTTGCTATCTCCCAATATGGTTTTAGAAAGGGTTGTGGGACCCTAGATCAATGCCTGAATTTAGAACTATTAATCGGCAAGTATACCATACTAAGCCAGGTAATTTATATCTCTGCTTTGCCGATTTAAGCAGTGCATTTGATCTGGTTGACCACTCTCTACTTTGGCAAGTTCTGTTAGAACTTGGCGCACCAGAGGAAATCATATATTTTTTAGCTAGACTATATATTAAGATGCATGCCTGTGTGCGGTATGGGGCTAGGGGGGAGTGCACCCCTAACTTTAGTGTAAAGCGCGGGATAATACAGGGTTGTGTCCTCGCCCCCTGTTATTTACTCTATTCATTAACAGCATAGACTCCGTCTTGAAAACTATTAAGGCCGACGCCCCTCAGGTAGCTGGGTCCAGCGTGCCAGTTCTGCTTTATGCAGACGATGCCGTACTTCTATCACGGACCCCTATAGGCCTACAGCGCTTGATGGATCGGTTTTCTGATTTTATTAGGGAGAGGAAGCTGTTGATCAATAAGAGTAAAACTCATATTATGATCTGTGGGGCCAGAACAAGTAGAAACCAGGCCTTCTATATTGAAGGGGTGAAAGTACAGCAGGTGGAAACATTTTGTTATTTGGGTGTTATTTTTTCTTGCGACGGAAGTTGGTCCCAGGATTTATTAAACGTTAGAACGAAGATGGTAAAAAGCTCCTATGGCATTTTCAAATTCGCCTCTAAGCTAGGGGATAGGCGAATTAGAGATATGATGCAGATTTACAAGGCAAGGAGTGTCTCTGTTGCATACGGGGCGGGGTTGTGGGGTTACACTAATATAGGCTTGTTGCAAAGGGAAGAAAATATCTTCCTCAAAAAACTTTTGTGCTTACCTACCTCAGCTGCAATTGATTTGATTCATAGGGAGGTAGGGGCAGCCTATCTAGGTGACCTCATCCCCTTAAGGCCTTTGATGCTTTTCCAATCGATTTGGCGTAAGGAAGAGACTGTGTTTAATCAACTTGTTATTGGGGATTGTCTCAACCTGGATAACTGTACTAAGATACCGTGGATTAAATATGTTGTGGACAGTTTCCAAACTATCTATGCGATCAACATACTGTTAGATTCATGTCCCGTCAGAATTATTCCTAAGCAAGAAATGAAAGATACTTTCATGTTACATAGAGTCCAAGAACGTTTACCAGCGAATGGTTGCCTTACAACAGTCCAGCATTACAATAAATATATTGAAAGCGAAGGCTACCAGCTGTACTTGAGTATGGTAACTAGACCAAGCCACAGATTTGTCTTAACAAGACTCAGATTTAGAATGGACCACGTTCTGGTGGCCTTCCCTCAACTAAAAAAGCACCCTGTTGGCCCTTGCCCATGTGACGGGCACTCGAAACAAAGCACCCTGCACTTTATGCTAATTTGCACCCTTTTCTTGAATGTTAGGGTTACCTACTTGAAACCACTGTTTATAAAGTATGGTATTTACAATGTGGATGATGCAATGAAGCTGATTTATAATATGAACTCCCCGGACAAATGTTTTTATATTGCCACTTTTATATATAAATCAATCGAATTTGGGAAAAGTATGATATTTTAATAACTCGTCTATTTTAATCCTTGTTTTAACATGTATTTTAATTTGCATTTGTTGCTTTGTACTGTAGTGCTTGTGCTTTTATGGTCATGTTTTATGCACCGAATAAAGCTTCATGAAATGAAATGAAAATGAACTGTAAAGCTCCTCTGGGAGGCCCTCAATGCTCCCAGTACCAGTCTTCTAAACCCAGACAGCAAAACATGACTGCTGCTGATCAGATACACAATTCTGCCATCCTGCTGCTGAGCCACGCTCGAGCAGGGGAAGGCAAAATAATAGGCATTCTGTCACAGGGAGGTGTGACCACGTCCCAGACAGAGTTTAGTGTATTGGGGCCAGGTAGGGGCTCTTGCAAGTGCCACTCATTCTGCTTGAGGGACACATTTTGTGCCGTCCTTGCATAGTCCAGTTCAATCCAGCTCAGGGAGCTGTTGGCTCCTACTCTGGCACGAAATTAGACAAAGGACATTGGAGTATCCTTCACACTGTCCAAACCCTCCCCTGGGAGGGAACCCTGAATCGTCCCAACCCTTTCCTTAGGGTTCTTAAGGGCTTACCTTTAGGTGGGTCCCTATATTCGCCGTGGGATTCGATTCAGCTCCAACTCCACTTCAACTTTAACCGTTTGGATATCCTGGCCAAGTCGTGCTGACCGTGTCAGACTGATTGCATCGTCCTTTGCTTTGGGACCAAGACTGCAACTGAGAAGACTTGGTCTGCTGCTGACCTCATCGTCCTGCAAACCCACTGCTCCATCTGTGTCTGTGCTCCATACAGGTTCTGTCCTGGGCCTGTGGACATCTAAACACATCCAAAGGAATCTTCCTTGAAAGGAAGGAATCACTCCCCTGCATCCGCAGGCAATGCAACAAGATCGACCGATCTGCCGAACATTGCCTCCTCTGGACTACAAAAGGCCAAGCAACACAGGTGGTGGTTCTGCATTCCCTCTAGGCCTGAGTTGTCCTTTTGTCACATAGAGGCCAGCATACCTCATAGAATGCCCTTCAACCAACCCCTGTGCACTGTGTTGCTGCATTGCTTCATCACACGGTAACCGAATCGGTTACCACAACGTCTCGTTTCGACGAAGTTGGATGCATTGAAAGGTTCTGTCAAAGAGTCTGTCCCTGCTATAACTCACCCCTGCCGACGCTGTTGGTTGGACAGACACACTCTGTCATCTTCATCATCCCGGTGGCCTGGGCTGACCTACCGATTCGGTGTACCCACACTTGAAGCCTCTTCATCAACTGACAGTCTCACTGCACTTGAGTGAACTTGAGAAGCCTTTGTCTTCTGTGCCTCCTGGGCGACCTCGTGTGGCATATACTCTGTCCCCTCTGCTTTCAGGTACTTTTCGACACAAACCTGAACCCAGACTCTTTCATCCTTTTGCAACAGCGGTCTCGTCCTGAAGTCCTTGATTGTGCTCAAAAGTGGTTGTGGGTATCCTGAATCCGAGGGTATCCACAGGTGAGATAACTCTCCAACATTCTGTCTTCCATGGGATGACCTTAGGTTCCACAGGAAAGGGTAATCTTGCAACTGCGACTTACCCGTTGACTTGTATTGAGTCCGCATCTGTGTTACCGCTCTGTGCACAGCCTCCATGGGGCTCCTGGTTCCTTGGGTCCCGGGCTCTTCTACATCTTCTGGGTATGGTCTTGACTTGAGTCATGGTTCGTGTACCACTATTTTTGTATATGATTTGGTCTCACCCTGGTGACCACTGTGTATTTGTGCTTCTTACCCGTTTCTTTTGTGTGCATTGTGTATATCTCCGGGAAGGAGATGTCTGTCTGTGTTAGTGAGTGTCTTATAGTAAATACATATTTTTATAAATATACTGTGAGGTTCTTTTTTACTCATCTAAAACAATAAGATTATTTTCTGGTAAAACAAGCTGCTTTACACTCCTTCTGGACTACACCTGACGGCTGCTCTCCACAGCTACTAGTTAGAGCACTTTCTAAGGTTGTCTAAGACCACTAAAATCACCATAAGGGTTGTCTAGATTAGTTCAGAGTTCCCACTTACGTAAGTGTGCACCATATACTAAGCCAGATTCTCACAACGGCCATTTAGACAAATGGTCAAATAGAGCTTGCCTTATGCTCCTTCCTGCACAAGACCCAAAATATCCAATCCAATACTCTCCCACAGCATATTCGGGCACTTTATAGGACACAGAGGAGGTTTGATGGTAACAAGGGATTTTTCAGAATTGTTAACCAACACATGTTCTAATCGTTTTTCTATGGCTTGGTTGATACCGGGCCACCAGTACACATTTTTGAATCTGAACTTTGATTAAGGGATGCCTAGATGACCTTCATGATATACATCCAAAATCCTATTCCTCAAGCATTCAGGGGGAATGACCCTACCTGCACGAAGTACTGTACTGCTCTCAGTTGACAATTCCTGCCGTAACTCCCAGCATACACACAATTTGTCATTAAGATCTCTTTTGGGAGGCCAACCTTCCATTATCCATTTACTAAGTTTCAGCAACAACTCATCCTTAATGGTGGCTTCCACTCATTCACTCTCAGTAATACCATTGCTGATATCGACCACACAATAATTTTCAAATTCATCTCTAAGTTCAGGATCAATGCTCAGTGGCAGCAGCATCCTGCTTAAAAATCCACTGTTTTGTTCTTGAGATCAGGTACATAACACACCCTATAATGTTAACCCAACAGTTTGATTGATGTACAAGCCAGCCTGGGAGATTCCTTATGTAACCCTTTAGTTGTGAGCACTTTGGTCAAGGGTTTGTGATTGCTTCTGATTGTAAAATTTGATCCCCAGATGTAAGCCCTGAAATGTTCCACTCCCCAAATGCATGCTAAAGCTTCTTTTTCAAACACAGAATACTTTTCTTCTGTCGGGGTAATGGAACATGAAGTGAAGGCTATTATGCACTCTTTTCCACCATTATCAACTTTAGTTAGTACTGCTTCTAAACCCTTGCAGCTAGCATCTGTGGTAATAATACTTTTACACACAGGGTCAAAACCTTGTAATGCCGGAGCGCTGCTAATGTCAATTTTGATAGTTTGGAATGCATGTTGACACTCTTCGGACCACACAAATTCAGATTTGGTTTTCAAGAGTTGTCTAATAGGAAAGGTTTCACTAGCAAAATTCCTAACATACCTAGCATAGAATTCTGCCATCCCTAAAAGAACCTGATTTCATCTTTGTTGAAGGGTGCAGGGGCAGCCTTGAACGCCTCCATCAAAGACACTTTGGGTACTACACCCTTCTCACTAATCTCACGACCTAAATACATTTGAATATTGTGCCGATAGACCTTTTCACAGAAAATGTCAAGGACCTCCGTAAGTTTTTCATTGTGCTCTTTTTTTGTCTGGCCCATGACCAGGATATCGTTTTGGAGAAACACCACCTTTTTAACATTATTTGCTGAAAGCAGCAGATGCCAGCCCAGACGAAACTCTTAGGAACTGAAAACACCCAAAGGATGTAATGAGCGCTGTCAATCTGCAACTGTCAAGATGCAAAAGGACCTAGTGGTACACAGATGTGAGATCAATAGTGGTTAACCATTAATAGGGGGGGTTTGGTGGACTTTGCGACCCTGCAGACAGAATTTCAAATGGGGAATGGAGAGTTTTTTGCATTACCAGCAGCTTAGGCATGCTCTACATCAGCACATGAGACAGGGGGAACAGCTACCTGCATATGCCCCGCTGGAAGATAGGCTACTGATGGACCCCATGAGTGATAAAGCTATCTCTCTCATGTATAAAAAGCTCATAAATAACCTTCCGGACCCACTGGGACCTCTGCGAGAAAAGTGGGAATCAGATATTGGGCTGATAGAAGACGACGACTGGAGTGAAGCCTTACATTGTCCCAGGGAGGTGGCGCTACGCGCCAGGTTTAGACTAGTTCAGTTGCCCATCCCACACCAGTCATACACACCACGCACGATACAATACAGGATAGGATATGTGGATTCCCGGTTCTGCATAAGGGGCTGTGGAGAAGAGGGCACCTTCTTCCACATTTTGTGGGATTGCACCAAAGTCCAGGCATACTGGTCCAGACTGGCAGGCATCATGTCGGAGGTGGTGGGCACAGAGGTCCTTCTGGAAGCTAGATGGCATATCCTGGGTGTGACGAGAGACATCACTTGGCTGAAAAGGGACAAGGTATGGCTGGCTTTGGCGAGTATGGTGGCCAAGAGAAAAATAGCTAGATTATGGGGAAGTGATCTATTGCCGACGGTGGAGGAATGGGAGCGGGACCTGAACTGGTGCCAACGAGCTGAGAAAGTTATATATAAAAGCCAAAGGTGCCCCAAGAAGTGGGAGAAAGTGTGGGCGGCATGGAGGCGATACAGGGGAGACTTGATGGATACCCAGTCTGTGTCTACACCTGGTTAATGAGAACGTATGCTAACGGATCTGTACTTATTGTATGCTCTGTTAATGATGCTGTTATGAGTTACCCTGCCTTCTCTAAGCAAATCGGACTGCTGCTGTTGATCACGATGGACACACTATGGATTCGGAGGGATGGGGAGGGATTGAACTGTGGAGGTTGGCTTGTAAGCGGGCTGTTTTATTCCTGTGGTATCATGGGCGCCTTTGCTATGGCATTGATGTGTATTCAGGGACTTGATCTCTGTATGTAGGCCAATTTGTTTAAAGTGATTTTATGATAGACTTTGTTTGCATTTGCCAATGAACTTCCGATGCTGACTGATGTGCGATTTTATAGAGCTGGTTAATAAAAAGAATTTAAAAAAAATAGTGGTTAACCATTTAGCACATTTTGTGATTGACAGAATTTCATTAATTTTGGGCAAGGGAAATTGATACACCAGTATGTTTTTATTCCGATCTCTAAGGTCCACACCCAGCCTGAGTTTACCGTTGGCACGTTGTGCGACAACTAAATCTGCAACCCACTCTGAAGCTTCCACTGACTCAATTATGCCAGCTTCTAGTAGTTTGTCTAATTACTTTGAAACATCATCTCTGATGCTCTTAGGAATGTTTCAAGCTTCCTGTATAGTTGACACCGCATTTTCTTTATGTATGATTCTAGGCTGAAATCCTTTAAGTTCTCATACTATATCTGAAAACACGTCAGGATATTCCATCCAAATATTCTCACTTTCATTTGTTAAACATTGTACCCCTAGTCCAGATTGCTCTTTATTGGGGTCTAAAATAATACCAAGTTCTTCTTGGTCCCCTCAACCTAGAACTGACCAACCAGCCTTAAAATGTACAATTTGCGATCAACTACTTGTTGCTTGAATATGAATTTCATTTTTCTGAACACAACCAGGGGTATACGTTCACCCGTAAAACATTTTGAAACAATATCTGGTAACTCCAGTTCATAGGTACTCACAAACATGTTTCCAGAGGGTCACAAATTTGGCCTAGGATGTGACCGAGGGGCGCACTAATATCAGCAGGGGCGGTCAGGGTTTGGGGAGGGATTTGTGGTAAGATGGGTGTAAGAGAAAGTAGGCGGATACATCTAGTGTCTGAATTGTACAATGTGAAACCAAAAACTTGGGATTAATCCCAGCTTCTCAACTTAACCAAACTTTGTGATCCTAGGTAATTATTTTATTCCACCTTCCCTCCTTTTTCCTCATTAGCACATAAAGACCTCAAAATACATGATTTCAGAATTTGTGTTGTACAAAGCCTTCTGCAGTGTTTGATTTAATAAACTATATGTTATTCCTGTATAATAGAAACTCAAGCCTCCAAAAGGTGCACCTGACACCTGACTTGCCTATTCGTACACTGTTGGCATCAGGGTGTAGAGTGTAGGGTAGAATGAATGTTTCTTAATTAATGTTTGAAAATTATCACTTAAAAAAAAACTTCTCAATGCACTGATAATCTGATGTACTATGGCGAAACGGTTCTGCATGTTAATGAATTATTAACAGACTTTATCATACTTTTAAGGCAAGGTGTTTATACCTAAAGTTAAGTGGTTTAGGACATCCTAGTTACTTCCTTTCTTAAATTCAATGAATCTTTAAATAAAAGGTTGCCGGTTTATTAAACAAATTTTTAGGTCTCGCCTAGCGTTGCAGCGCGAAAGCACTGCCATCGCTTTGCGAGGCATGCAGTATACACTATAGTGTGGAAGCTTTGTGGAAGCTCCGCCCACTCTCCGGCCCATCTTCTTCATTGGCTTAGGTTATAAATGCTGCCTTCTGTTTGGTTTTAAGCTTATTAGTCTCTCCCCATGACAGCCATGTCAGTCATTTGGATCCTTCCATGGCTACTGGCTCCTTTACTGCACAGACTACTTTCTTCCCATCCCTCCGTACCTCCTTCCCACAGTCCATAGCTTGTCTTGGGGCCCCCATCCCGTGCACTCCCGGTCATGCTTGTGCCATCTCGCGCCCCGCACTCCCGTTTTCAATGCAATAGGTCTCGCTTAGATGCGAGTCCTATTGCATTGCCAATGCTTGTTTACTTCATGATGAATTTTCTGCCTGAATCAGGTCTCTAGGTATGCATGGTTATAGTGCTGTTAGAGTCTCTGTTGGGTGGCTGCTGTAAAACATAACTTTTCCTGTGGATCTAATGGAAAGAGCACAGCTTAAATCATGATCACAGTTCACGGAGCTGAAAGGGAAGGTTAGCAACAACGTCTGTGGGATGGAGACGGGGTGCTTTCAGGGTGACTCGTGGCATGCACTATCGCACTTTGTAATGATGCGTGCAAGGGAGGTGCTGCTGACTTCTGCTGCCGACCCGACTTCTCACAGTGCGACTCGATGGAGCTTCTGCCACAACAAAGCTCACGCTGTGTTTCTGCCATGGCCCTGCCTCTCTCTGAGCCTTTGTTATTGCAGGGTTCTGACAAAATGTGTCTGGTTTGGGAATTCATGTTTTTCTGAGATGCCGCTGTTGGGGGCAGGTCAAGGACAGTGCTCTCTGGATAGTTGAATGGGACGAACAATGCATTCCAGTGATTCACGCTGTACGGATGAGCAGCGCTCCTGGGGGAGAGCCGGTAATCGAAAACCCTCTGATTGCGAGAGTGTTTCATCTGGAAATGTACTTATTCCAGCATACATTTGGTACGGTGGCGAAAACACAGACTTTCGCCTCCAAAAGAAGAGGAAGCTCCGGCATCGGAGAAGTTTCCTTTAACTTTCAGATGTAGTCTTTTGTTGTGTTGCCCTCTCAATCTGAGTTCCATCTCACTACCTAAGGTAACTGTTGTAACTAATGTCAGCCTTTTCCGTAGACGTGTTTTAGAAGCTACCTTCCCGTTCGCCCCTCCCATTTCTCCCCCTTGGAATGCTGGGAGTTTCCGTCATGACAATACTAGAGTCAGCTGTAGACTCAACTGTGAGGCATGCTAACCAGATGGTATGCTGACTGAAGAAACTGTTTTCCTGTAAACACACTTGTACTTCATTCACAAAGTCAGAGTGGAAGTGCACAGTGGCAGAGGGTTTGACTGTTCCACAGTGTAGTCACATAACGTACCATGAAGCTGTTTCAGGGTACAAGCTGCACAAAAGCTCAATTAAATATAACAAAACATCCCTAATGCTCTGAGATCAACATTACATAGCCCTGTTCAAATGTGTGCTTTGAAAGAAATGTTTCCCTTACATTGCCAGGGGTAATTTGGACCTTGGTTGGTAGTGATGGTCTCCCTTCCCTGTAAGAGGACCACTTGCCCAATTTAGAGATTCCTCCTGCCTGTCTGGCAATCTTTAAGATTTCAGAGCAGCTATCTGCCAGTGTGATGGTTCCACTGAAGGGTTTAAAGAGGGTAAAACGTGTGTTGCACCCTCTCACCAATGTTGTTTGATTTTCAAGAATAAAGTGAAATCTATTGCAAAAAAAAGAAATGGCCCACATGAAGAAAGCTTTCACTGTAAAGCTTTACACATTTGATGCATAAGTTGAGATGTGAATTTAGTAACCCTGTTCATGGTGTAAAAGGCATCTTATGATGACACAGGTGGGCTGCTGTTATTCCACATAAAGAAATGCCCGCTGAAAGGCAATATTTCTCTCCATGTGTTCCCATACCTGCCATGTCACACAGTTTGGTGCTTACTTTCCCTCCATGTTAAAGAACAGTAGATGTTTCATCACCCAGGCTAATGTGCTGCATAGATAAATACATATAAGGTCCCAATGGAGAGACCGTTTGCATTGCAAATGCTTGTTTATGTTAGTGCTGAGTCACATAAGCATTAGCCCAGTGCTGCTCTGGACCAGAGGGCCACATGTAATGTTGTTACTTATGATGCCCGAAAATAAACAAATATAACTGACATAAATAATAAATATAATTGTGCAGATAACCACATAACGATCCTCAATCCTGTTGTTGTCCTATATATTCCAGTAAGTATGTTCCACCAGTAGAATAATTATGTACAGTATGCGAAATGAGAGAATGCATGTGTGTCTTAAAAAGGCTTCCTGGGCACGCACTTAGCAAAATTGCGTGTACATCACAGAGAACCTGTTAACTGTAGAGTATGCGTATTACTGAAACAACTCAAACGATGTGAACTTGTTGACAAAAAAACATGCATATCACTGAATTAGATTCGGCAACATGCATTTGTTAACATGAAAGCGTACGTATTGCTGTAATGGATTCCTACAATATGCACTCTACAAATGTGTGGGTATCGCAGTGAAATGGAGGATGTAACCCAAAGAAAAAAGGCTGCTGCGTCTGATGTCAAGATGTCCGGCTTCAGGAGGAGATTCTTCTTCTAAGCGCATCTTCCAGAAAGCGGTGGAGGATGCTCGGCAGTACCCACAGAGGAACTCAGGGATTTTGAAGAATGCAGGAGGGTTTCAGTACTCTTAAAAAATGTGGGCAGTAATGTCGCTTGACGCAATTAATAGCAAAGTCTGAGTAGTGCCTCTTAATTAGCAAAAATCTCAACTCCAATTAGCGGTGTTGGAATTCTTGCTCCCAAAAGTCGTTCTTGAAGCCCAAAAGTTCATGAAGATACTTTTAAGATGAAATGACAAAGCTCATCCTCCGTGTAAATTCTTCAGCTGGGGTTAGTCGTTGCCACAATTCACGCAATCACAACAATCCACGTCATTTTAACATAGCAAAAAAGGTCACATTATTGAGACAGGTAAGCAGATAAAATAACACTTCTAAAATGATAACTAAGTTATTACGGAACAATTCCTCATTTCAATATTTCAAACATTTATCATAAATTGCTTCAAAATCTTTCCAAACAATACTTCATAAAGAATACCCGACATACTGTACAAATCCCATAATTTCCTTGTTCCCTCTTTATATTTTCATAACAAGCTTTCCGTCTACCCTCCCCCCACCCCAGAGGGAAAGGATAAGCCTGCTCCAGACTATCCAGTCCCCCAAAAAGAGCCTAAAGAAAGTTCTGGGATGCTTCGTCACCCCTACCATGCTTCTCACACTCCTAAGGGTACACCCATACTGCAGGCACAGTGAGCAGGTGCAGCCTCGTGCTATAGGTTTAAATAGGCAAGGCACTGGGGGCCCGATTCCGAGAACTAACTTAAGACAAAATCCTAAACATACTACCATTTTGGTATTCACAGAAGGCACTTACTCATTTCGGTATTCACAGAAGTTAGGAGTCCCAACTTTAGGACTCCTAAATGCCTTCTGTGAATACCGAAAGTCTTAAAGTTAGGATTTTTCTCAGTTTAGGAGTAGTAAAGTTAGGATTCCTAACTTTAGGACTCCTAAATGCCTTCTGTGAATACCGAAAGTCTTAAAAGTAGGATTTTTCTCTGTTTAGGAGTAGTAAAGTTATTACCTCCTGGTAATTGGAGCCCCGCAACAAATGCTCGCGCCACGTCTGGTTTCCCCCGGCCCAGCCACAGGCAAGTTTGCCTGACTTCCGTGCGGCCGCTGCTGGGCAGCGGCAACAGCGTTCTCGGCTCAAAGTGAGGAGTAGGCTCCCTCGAAGCCAAAAATAAAGCAGGTATGTGGGGTGGGCACCTGTCAGGGCTCCTATGAACGGGGTGGGCACCCGTATTTATTTCAAAGTACAAACGAAGACGCAGGGTGGGCACCTGCGCACAAAAATAATTAAATCAGTGGGGTGGGCACCAGCAAGGAGGGCAGCACGGGCGGGGGAGTCGCCATGTCGGGAATCCCCCGCAGAGGATTGCAGCCCAGCGCTGCAGGGCCAAAACAAAGCGCTCCCTCAGGGAAATGCAGCGCAGGAGGAGATAGGTGCCCCGAAAACTAAGCCAGCACTCATAAGGTGCTGGGGCCGCCCCCAAAGGTCTCTCTGGGGTCCTGAAGATAATGAAGCAAATTAGGAGGGTCCCAAGCAGTCCTCCAGGCATCCAGGGGCAGGGCAGGGCCCAGGGAGGCAAGCCTTCCCCTGGGACCCAGCAGCACCACGCCCCTGGTAGTTTCAAGTTGCAAAAACAAGAACAAATTCATCGGGTCACAGCCCCTTTTTTATACAGCAAAATCCTTTGTCACCCTGCACAGGGTTTAGGGAAAACCAGATGCAACTGGTTTGGGAGCACTTGAGCACTTTGTTTTTCTCAGCTCCACTTCTCCTATTCACTGGATGGGTCGGGGACATCAATTGCACCTTAGGGGGTGGAGCCAGCATTGTGGAGGGGAAGCCCAGCCCTATTCAGGTCCTAGGTGCAACTCCTCCCTCACATCTACAAGCAGATCTCCCCATTCACCACCGGGCAGACCCATCCTGACTCCTGAAGCCAAGCACACCAGCCAGCTCCTGTCAATCACAAGCCACATATACTGCACACAGAAATGCCAACTTCTAAAAGTAGCACTTCTACACTAGTCACATTAAATCTGCGCACACGGCAGCGCAGCATTTAATCTCACGAGTTTGCACATACCAAACTCGACCCTGCACTCCCAACACATCAGGAACTACCATGGACAATCATATCCCCCATGCATTCCTATGGCATTGCAGGCCAATCTCACCACACACACTCAGAGAGCGCACGCACTTTACAGTGGACCACAGTGCTAAAGTGCGCAGAGACCAGAAATCAACTAACATCATGTCATATCAAAAGGCAAAAAGTTCAGGGGTGAACCTGCCAAAAGGGCCAAGTTCAACAATATCCCATTTCACAATAATTTTGGTCATTACTATTATGTTGCAATTATTAACTGAAATTGTACCAGACTGATATCTTAAATAACAGTGGAAAGTCACAGAAACTGCTTACTTGGGACACATGGTCAACAACAGTATGTTTCAGACCTTAAATGGTATAGTACTTCTTAGGCCCTTGCTAATTGGTCAAATGAACTATGCTTAATTTGTGCTACGTACTTTATGATGATGCATCCTTTACGGTTTGAGCCTATAAAGACTGTCAGAAACGTCACATCCTTGGACATTCAGTGACTTTGCTGATGTCTCAGTGCTGCAAGTTAATATGTTGCTTGTGATCCTCAATAAACGTTGCTATCTTTTGTGCTGACAGAGAGTTGTATTTGTGGTATTATCTCTTATTTCTTATTTCAGCTACTACATTTGGTGTGAGAATGCAGCTCCTGGATCACTGACAACCTTTGCAGGCTGGCTACTGGACTCTGGCTTCCATCGGGGTTTGGAGACCTGAGGTTCGATAACTTTTGCATTTATCTTATCTCTCCTCTGCCTCCCTTGGATGCTGGGGGACTGTCTGCCCGTAAGTCGACTTCGTCATATCTCTGGCTCCTGCTCCTTCTCTCTTTCTCTGTCTCTCAGCACATTTGTATGGTCTCCAGTTAACGGTTCTTCATCGCTCTTCTATCTCCCTCTCCATCTGCCATTTCTCTACTCATGCCAAGGGACTGTTTGCCTGTGCTCTGGTGACATTTACATATTATGTTTCCACAGTTCTCATAATTTATTTTTCAGTTTGTCATCATTCTGCAGAAGACTGTACTCCTGTCTAATGTCAGCGCTTGCTACGTGGTGCTGACAGACTTTCTCCTCTTGCTCCATGCGTGGTTCTTGACCTCTGACATTGGTGCCGGTCTCTGCCAGAATTCTTTACATGTGCATTTTTTGCTCTACGTTTTAGTTCCTGGTCCAGATACCCTCCCTACCTGGCTGACGGCGTACCAAGGAGGGCGACCTACTTCACCCCTTTGTCTCACCAAAAGAAAGTTCACGGCCGATGGGGGTGGAAGACTGTCACAGCTACTTCTCATTGACTGGAGCAGAGGTTGGTACGCTTTGCCAGATTCAACATACACCGGTGAGTTTTTAATTCAGGATTTCCATCCAGTTGCGTATAGGGATGCTCCTATCTACAATGGAGAGGGTGTGTCAGTTGTTATATTATTCATAATAGTGGGTTACACTGTGTTTTCCTATTGTGTCATTGTCATATGCCTCTCATACATTGTGGTTAAAAACTGTTAGGATTGTATAGTATTCTCAGTACTTGTCAGAATATTATTCTTTTGGGGTATTGTGATTATACTCGACTGACATTTGATGCTGATAACGAACTCAGCACCCCATAAATACTTATTACCAGCATATCAAATGCCTCTTAATATTACCACCCACTTACAATGGACTGGCTGTCAGACTTATTAATATTTGCCCTATGCAGTACAATTGCACCTATGTGCATTTTGTTCCTTATGTCCTTTAAAATACCATTAATATTGCTCCCATTACCCCTGTTACTCTTCTGGGATTAGGGTAATTACACTGCACATATTCGCAGCACACAAGACACAGACAGTGCTGCCGCACAAGGATGCCGGAGTTTGCTTTATATTTCAGGTGTTTTCATGAACTGCACAAGTTCACAACTTCTGCACTATTTATTTGAATGACTGGACCTCTTGTCACCAGCCATACAGTCTTCAATTCTCTCTAGCATCCCCTCTCACCCACTTATGGGATACTGGGAGATTGCAAGGAGATGGAACCACTATTTTTCTTCTAAATACTTTCCTGTGCACCCTTCATTCTTTTCATGGGACGCCAGTAATAAGCACCCAGAACACTCTCTTGTTCCTACTTTTGAAAGCTTTGGTGAACTTGTATCAATTGACCTGTCTGTTTGCCTGACAAATGGCTTCCTATGCCATAAATACAACTGGAGCACACCTGAAAAGCATATGATAGCGTTCGTTTACCCACGGTGTTGTCTGTTCATAGTATAGCGCTAGACCCCACCCATCTGTCTGGTGTATCTGAACTGTCATTGAACAGCAAGTAAGATTAGCGCTTGCACTCCTCACACTTCCTCGCTCTCATCTCTCACAATGGGAAACACTCTCTGCAAAAATTATTTAGACAGCAGTCACAGTCAGCCAGCTCCCCTAAAAGACTCCCCGGCATACAATGTGGCCCTACGCCAAGGACTGCATTCCATACTATTTATATATAAATGGTATGACCTGACAGCTAGGAGACCGGACTTACAATTTTTGTGTCACAGGACATACAACATAAACAAATTGTCTTTTTTTAGACAAATGCTGAAATTAAAAAGCAAAAAGATAAGGCCGTCCGAGAGGGAATCGTTTTTTCAGTGGGACCTGGCCTGCGCGATATGCGCCCAACTAATGATGTGAAGTCGAAAGTTCACAGGGAGTTTTTAGAGGTTAAAAATAAGATGCTAAATGAAATAAGTAAGCAGAAAATAAATGAGAATTGGAGAAACGTGCAAATGGATGTGGTAGGGGTATACCCATGCATCCCTGTGAGAAAACAACGCAGGGAGGTAAGGAAGACAAGGGAGAAGAGGACTCATTAATGGAGGACCTTATAGTGGGGCAAATAGGAGCCACAGCAGTCTCACTCTCCGCTCCCGTGGAGAAACCCCCTGAGCTAACTCAACAACAAAAGACAGATGCTGTAGCTTTAATACGCAGGCTTCTCAACTAAAAGGCTACCAAGATAGACTTGGACACCGTCCAAGACATGGCTGTTCTGCAGCTAATGAGGACAGAGACTGTCCACGCTGCCAGCAAATATAGTGGTAGGAAAAAAACAGCTGCAGGCTCAATGCGCACAAAGAAACATAACGCAACCAAAACTTATAGGCCGCAAATGGCTACAATTTAATGACAGGTCAGCAGACAACACAGTCCATGTCACTGGACTACTAGAACAGGTGATAGTAGGGCTCAACAGCCAGCACCACTGGCTAGGCGTGATAGTTTCAGTAAAACAAATGGTGGTACTTCATCTCCACACGGTTCACCCTCAGCACAAAAGAGAATACTGAAATCAGACACAGCCAAATGCCAGGATTTACTACAACAGATGGTGGGAGGAACACTAGCAGTAGATGTCTTTACACAACACCACAACAGACCGTACTTAGAAAAAGTCCTGTCACTAGCACGAGCACAGTTAATGGAAAAGGGCCCCACAGCTCACAATGCTTATGTCCAGAGAGCAAAGGCCACAGGCCCAGATACTGAAGGTGTAGTTCCACCACTACCTACTAGACTCGGACCTGCAAACATACAAAGAGGAAGACATGAAAGGCAGACTACAATATGCGGTAGAAAAACTTCAACAGTGGAAGCAGCTGGTGAACACATTTGCAGTGTTGGAAGTAGTACAGACCCTCACCCCTCACACGGAAACACCAGCACCATCAACGGCTGCCCCACCAGCACTAACAATGCCCCTTCGAGAAATACCACCTCCACCAGGTAGTAAAGATAACGATTTAGCATATGTCCATGTCCCTTGGTCCAGACAAGACATTATGTGCTTCACCAAAGACTTCCCAAAGCTAAGAGAAGAACCCAGGAAGTGGTACGTTGAGTTAGACAGAATGGCAGTTTTGGGAGGACTGTTATGGAGAGATTTTGACACGTTATTTAATATAATAGTGCCCAAGGATCTGTGGGAAGATTGTAAAAGGAGAGTGGAGTGGCCAAAAGGGGAGCCAACAAGGGGAAAGGGAGGAGTGCCAGGAGATTAAGTTGATAATGAATACAGAGAAGTAGTGAATTATCTAAAAGAGAAAATACCAGAAGACAAGGTAGATTGGAACAAGATCACACATGCCAATTAAGAAAAAGATGAACGTGTGAACTCCTATTTTGACTGCCTTCTGCAAGTTTATCAGCAGAACAGCGGGCTAAAAAATCCAATGGTAGAAGCCATGCCAGCCTTTGTCACCACTTTTGTCCAAGGACTGAGACTGCCTATTAAAACACACCTAAAACATTGTTTGTTTGCAGGCAACAAGAGCCCATAGAAAATGTGCTAGAAGCAGCCAGATACTGCTCTGATTATTGGCCCAATTTACAGACAACGGAAGCAGACAAAATAAAGAAAGAAAAAGTCAGACTGATGATAGTATAAGAAAGGTTCTACACAAGCCAACAAGGGAAAGGGAGAGGCCGAGGTAGGGGGAAGGGTACAGGCAGACCATAGAAAGGCAGGTCAGCTTCCCTACATCCACCAGGTACCGCTTGCTTCTACTGTAAGGACCCCAACCACTGGATGGCAGACTGCCCAATATAAAAAAACAAATCGCTGAAAGCAGGCCAACACAGAATAGGGGACAGGACCAACGACAATACCAGCATAACACCTAGCGCACAGAGTATAGAAATAATGAACAGGATGGATATATGTCAAACAACATGCCTCCAGCACAGCAGGATTGGACGGGGGGACGGGTAGGGGCAGCAGGACAATGGCGTCTCACCACCACCCCAAGATTTATTCTAGGGATGCCTGAAAGTGGAAGACTGCTTGATAGACACAGGAGCTCAAAGATCAATGCTAAAGGCGTCAGTGACGCCTGATGCGCCACTTTTGGGAATACAGGTTACGGCAGTCAGAATGACAGGACAACCAATAGATGAATATCTCACACAGCCACTACAATTAAGGCTAGGCACCATAACGGTCAACTATCAGTTTATCCTCAGCAGATTCTGCCCGTGAACTTGCTAGGTAGGGACTTGCTTTGTAAATTGCAATGCACCATACACTGCTCACCAACAGGGGTCTTTCTAGAACGCAGACCTAATGGTCTGATGTTACAAGCTTTCATGACCTGCACTGACCCAGTCATATGTTGCTGTTTCGTCGATTTCCGAGCGGCCTTTGATTCAGTAGATAGAAGTAGCCTTTGGGAAGTGCTAGAAAACTATGCATTGCCGGAGGGCATATTAAATATTCTAAAAGAATTACATAGTGACAATTGGGCCCAGGTCATTAGAGATTCAAAGGGCTCATTAACGCAGAAAATTCCTGTAAAGAATGGCTTGAGACAAGGGTGCGTCTTGGCACCCTTGCTCTTTTCAATCTTCCTAGCAGATCTTCCCATGGTTTTGGAAGTTGATAAGAGTGCGAGCCCGCTCATGAATAGTAATAAAGTTGCATGCCTTTTATATGCTGATGATCTAGTGATCGTGGACCAAACTGAAATGGGCCTCCAAAGGAAATTAAACGCTTTTAAAACATATTGTGATAAAAAGTTTCTAACGGTAAATATGGAGAAAACAAAGATCCTATGTTTTGGGAAGAGGGTAAAACATTTTAAATGGTTTTTAGGTTCAGACAAATTAGAGGTAGTAAGTGAATATAAATATCTAGGCCTTTGGTTTGACAGTGCATTAAAGTGGAATACCCACATGGCGGCACAAACTTCAAAGGCGTCCTCATCGGTCTGTGGATTGAAAAAATTTAATAAGGACTATGGTGACATGTCACACAGACCGTTACTAAAAGCATATGAAGCTATGATACCCCCACAAGTTCTCTATGGCGCTAAAGTGCTCTATCTGAATGGTAAAAGGGGGTGGGACCGGGAGGAAGGAAAGATAATTAAAATGTTGTCATCCCTACCTAACGGTTCCATGTTGCAAGCAATTAGATTGGAGGTAGGCTTGACAGCATGGGAGGTAAAGGCACAAATGTCATTGCTAAGATTTTGGAACCGCCAGATGCCCGGTGATGAACAGAAGGTGTCAATTTGGTGCAGAAAGGAAATACATGCAAGTAGCTTATATTGGGCACGGGAATTGAGGAAAACCCTTCAGCTAGTAACTGCGCAATTAAAGTTGACCCTCGAACAACCATCATTGGATTCAGTTTTTACTAAGGAAAGGCTTAGGGACCAAGGGCACGAACATTCCAGATCACAAGACCTGGAGTACCTGAAGATAAAAAAATCAGTGAACTGGGTAAGGAATAAATGGGAAAAGGAGGTCCGGTTTCCATACTTGGATGTGCTACCCAGTAAATGTTTAAGGTACGAAATTATGAAGGTTCGGGTAGGCTTAAACCCATGGTTGATCGATAGTAAATTAAAAGTAGCCCTGATCCAGCCAGATGGTATTTGTAAATGTGGCCTATGTGTAAAGAATGACATTTTACATATACTATTGGACTGTAAATTGATTTTAACAGTGCAAAAAATGTTTTTACGTCCAAAATTTTTAAAATACAAGGTGAACTCACGATCGGAGGTGGTTGCTCTCCTTACAGAAATGTCGTTTTTAGATATCACAATTGCGTTGGGGAAATTTTTGAAAGCAACAAGAGAAGCTGTAACTGAGGCATCCAAGGAAGTTGTGAAATTTTAAGATATTAAGATTTTAAAATACGGAGAACGTCAATTTAGTGTATTTATGGTTTGAAATGTATATAGAATGTTAAAATGAATTATGATGTAACATTTCTATTGCAAAAGTGGATCCATAGTCTTGTGTATGGTTTATAGACTATTGTCTAAATAAACTTTGTTTTTACTACTACTACTAATACAGTCATACCCTCAGAGCTACGCAACTGTGTGCCATCCCAAGACTGGGCTAGCAGTGCAAATGATGTAGGACAGGTGTTGAATTGTCCACCAGCACAGATTCAATTGAAGCCAGGAGCCCACCTCCCGAGAGTGCCACAGTACAAAAATTCAAAGGAAGGGGAGGATGGCATAGCACCAGTAATACAGGACCTTCTGAAGCAGGAAATAATAAGAGAGATACGCTCTAGTCAATGCAATACACCAATACTCCCTGTCAAGAAAGCATCTAAAGGGCCCAGATGGGTTCCCTGTATATTGTTTTATACAAGATCTGAGAGAATTGAACAAAATAGTAATACCTTTCTTCTCATTAGTTCCAAACCCTGCGACAAAATTGTCCAATATACCAGTCACAGCCACACACTTCACAGTCCTGGATCTGAGCTCTGCTTTCTTTACCATCACCTTGCACCCAGACAGCCAGCACCTTTTCAGTTTTAGTTATAAGGGGAGGAGACTAACATGGTTAAGGCTCCCACAAGGCTTACAGAATCACACGTATTCAGTACATAGACAATTTGCTACTGGCATCACCTTCAAGGGATGCTTGCGTACAGGACACTATTGCCATCCTGTGCCCACCTAGCAATGAAAGGTTACAAGGTTTTCCCAAGAACATTACAGTTCTGCCTCATGGCTGTAACCTATTTAGGCCACAAACTGTCCGAAGGGACCAGAAAATGACTACCCGACAGAAAATCCACCATCACCCATTTTCCCCGACCATGCACACAAAAGAGGTCCGGGCTTTCCTGGGGGTGGGGGGATACTGTCGGCACTGGATCACAAACTTCTCCCTCATTGCCAAGCCATTACAAGCACTAACACACAAAGAGGTCCCAGACATGGAGCACCAGCACTTGGTCTCCCAGATTAGAGCAAAGACTTCCACCTGTTCTGCCATGAGAAGGGAGGATGCTCACTAGGGGTGTTAAGACAAAATCACAGCTCCTACAACCACCCAGTGGGGTACTACTTAGCCACGTTAGACCCAGTGGTCTTCGCCCTCCCGCCTTGCCTCCGAGCAGTGGTGGCAGCAGCACTGGTGGAAGAACAGTCTGAAAATATAGTACTGACACACGCCATGGTTTTGCACTTTCCCCATGAATTGGACACACTGCTCATGTCCACTAAGACTCAGCACCTAACAAACGCACAACTTACTAGGTATGAGCTGATACAATTAGCACCACACATCACCATCAAGAGATGCACCACTTTGAACCCAGCAAGCCTTTTTGCCAACAGAACACAAGCTGGATGATCTAGAGTCAGATTATGCCTTTCACGATTGTGCATTAGCAATTGACAGACGCACAAAGGTGCGCCCAGACTTGAAAGACACACCACTGGCAGATGCCCAAGGGGATTTGTTTGTAGATGGGTTATGCCTCAGGGACAATCAAGGGACATTGCAGGCCTCCTATGCAGTGGGCACCGATAATAAACTACGGGAAGGGGGAAGGTTGACAGGTGCCAAAAGCGCACAGGCGGCCAAACTTGTGGCACTAACGAGGGCATGCACATTGGCAGAAGGAAAAAGAGCAAACATATACACAGACAGCCAGTATGCCTTCAGGGTGGTCCATGACTTTGGCCAGCTGTGGTCAATGAGAGGGCTCCTGACATCAGCAGGCCAACAAATACAACACGCACAATTGATCAGTGACCTCCTCCAAGCCTTGTTATTGCCAACAAAAGTGGCTATCATCAAATGTGCAGCATATACTTCATCAAAAGACTATGTGTCAAAAGGCAATGCATGCATTGACGGAGATGCAAAGAGAATAGCACTGACAGGCTGTCAGCTAGCTATGGTACAGATAACAAGCCACAACAATAACACAGATACTACCAATGATTCATTAAATTTTGATCCTATACACATTCAGAGCAAAGTGGAGGAAATTGAAAAGGAGGAATTGGTAAAAGGTCGGTGCGTGCAAACAAAGAAGGATTATGGACAGGAACTAATGGAAAAATATGCCTACCTTCATCCATGCTTCCCTCCATGGCACACCTTTTTCAGGGTACCTCACACGTTGGCTGGGACGCCAGGATCAGGTTATTTTCCCAATGTTGGTACAGCTGCAAGATTTGTCAAATAGCCAAAAAACTTTGTAGACAATGCACTGTCTGTGCACAGTATAATACTGGGAAGGGTACACCAACTGCACCTGCCCACTTCCCACCGCCCCACAGACCCTTCGAAAGTCTCCAGTTAGACTTCATTGACATTCCCCCCACCCAGAAGTACAAACATGTTTTGGTAATAGTACACAAGTTCAGCAAGTGGACCGTGGCCTATCCAACAAAGCACTGTGATGCACATGCTGTTGCCAAATTCCTCCTGAAAGACCTAATGCCATGCTTTTGAATTTCATCCCTCCTGAGCTCTGACAATGGACCTGCGTTTATTTCCCATGTCATAGGGGGAATATGTAAGGGGCTTGGAGTCACACAAAAGTTACACTGTGCTTATCATTCACCAGCAGCAGGTGCTGTGGAGAGTAAGAATGGGGTGATGAAGAATAAAATTGGAAACATGTGTGCATCAACTGAACTTTCATGGGTGGATGCAGTACCACTAGCCCTGCTGGCAATGAGAAGCACACCAGATAGGGTGACAAAGCTCAGCCCCCACGAAATAGTCTTTGGCCGCCCCATGAACATTGCAGCCATATGTCCACAGCTCCACTATCGATAACAGATGATTTGCTTTTATGTTACTGTAAGAAATTAACAGAGACGTTACATTATCTACATTAGCAGGTTCTGCAGGCTCTTCCAGAAGCTGCAAGTCCACCACCACATGACCTGCAGCCTGGTGATTGGATTTGGGTAAAAGCCCACACCCGACGACACAGCCTCCAGCCAAGGTGGAAGGGACCACACCAGGTCCTCTTAATGACAGCAACAGCCGTCAAGTGAGAAGGGCTGACATCCTGGGTACACAGCTCCCACACCAAGAAGGCAGCAAGACCAGAAAGCAGAGAGCAAGCTCCGCTACCACCTCCAGTGGCATCTGAGGCACCCTGAAGGTACAACCTTCGCTCCACCAGACAAGCAAGAACGGAGTATTAGTGATGAAGAGGTAGTTCCCTGCTCGCTGCAGGCCAGGACACCAACAGAAGGAAAAACATACCAGAGGCAGTCCCCTGCTGCGCACGGCAGGTCAGGCCCTAGGTATCATCCTTCCAAATAAAGTGCCAACTGTCATGTGCTAGTAACCTCTGACAGTACACAACACAGACACCAACGATTATTTTCAAGTGTTGCTGGGTCTGCGCAAATTCAATTCCAATAGCGGCGCAGAACCTGCTAGTTAGTGTTGCTGGAGTCTGTACAAATAGTACCTGTAGAGATACAGACCCTGCTAGGTAGATACCGAAGATAAAGCTATCAAGGACACGCTTATAACATGAATAGCATCATCTGATTGCAAATGAAAATAATAAGGGCATAGAAGACTCAGATCTCTGTAGATACAAGTGGAAGAGTTAGAACTAATAATTCGCATAAAACTGCTGTCCCCTGGGATAGCGATAAACGCAGTACTGCAATTGACTGTGCCAAACCCTCCCCTATTGAGTGGACTAAGAAGCCTAATTTTGCATGACATTTCATTCCCCACTTTCGGATATCAGGTACCAGCACAATATATTTCAGCAACACGTCTTGACATTTTAGATTGCGTGGTTTATGCAATAGAGAACACTGGTTCTGGCCTTATAAGTGACGTTGATTAAAAACACTGGTCAAAGTGAAGAGAAGCAATATAAGATACTATTACAGGACACCTCTACAAACACCTCCGAACATGCCAAGACCAAGGGCAGAGGAAAAGAAATGGCCATCTGTGCCACTGGCAATACTATCATCAGTCCCAGGGATAATAGTGACTGCACTGATAATAATATATGCAAAACATTTGGAAATACTGTTCCTTAATTTCGAGGTGGGGATGGAAGTGGTTCAAATGTAACATATGAAGAAAGGAAAAATTAATATGACAGAGCAAGACATTCCTGGGGAGGTTGATATTAAAGGAGAAAAGGAACAGGAATTATGGGATGAGAACCAAGGAAATAAACATGTTGAGATGCTAAAAATATATGTACGCATTATGAACATATCGGGATGTTATGTTTGCACACATCTACCAGAAAACAGCATGAGCTACAATGTCCTAGCTATCTCTATATATGTGGGGTGTGTCCTAATGCGCGATATGCTCTTAAGACAGCATAACATGTACATAACTGTTGCAGTTTCCATGAAGGGAATAGCAGTAGTACCGGCAACGGCAAGTCCTAAGACAAAGAGGTTGCCATGCATGAACATGCAACCAACAAAAAGAGATCAGGCAATGCTCAATACATTTGACAAGACTGCTAAGAATGAGGAGTGGAAAGACAGGGATGGTTAGGACACAGCCGCGGCTGGTAGTGGGAGTACCGGCCGGGCGGTGACGTGGGGAGGGGAGGGGCAGGGTGGGGGGTAGTAATGTATGGATTACGGAGTGTAACAGGTAAGTAAACATATAAATAAATAAAACAAATTTTGTTGCGCGCACTGCATCGCATTTTGTGATGCAGTGCACGCAGCACGCAGCTCATCGCACCTTCATGCATTCAGAATAATAAACGGACGGCACCTAAAAAGTCAGCTGTGCCAAAGCACCCCCTCAAACAAACATGTACAATATCACAACTAGCGAACGGAAGGGAAGAATGGAAGAAATGCAGTTTCAGGTGTAGCATTGAAGAATTAGCATGGGTGAGCATGGATTAAGGGAATGCGAGGAAAGGAATGATTTAGCCCTAGGATTTTCAGAAAGTGAAAATCAATAACCCTTATGATATCATTTGGGGAGGGGATTTTAATATTCGTACTTGCCCCCGTTCATTCACAAATGCATGTGGTTTTGATGGGGAAAATGGGGAGTACTGGGCCCATTTTGTCCACACAAATTATGGTGACGCCCTTAATACATTGATGCTCAAGTTTGATTTGTTAATTCATCAGCCAGCTGACGATAGTGAAGGTAACACTGTACCGACTTTTGTAGGGAGGAATTCGGCTTCTGTAATAGATTATTTGTTGGTCTCAGTCAAAATTAGCCCTCATTGTGCTATACCTGAAATTGTTGATTTGGATCTTAGTGACCATAATGCTATCATCATGTTGACATCTATTTGGGGGACAAAGTCTATAGTCAAGCGTGGGATAGTTGCCGAAATAATACCATGCAGGCAGAATGGTATCAGGATCAAGTGGTGTGTGGAGAACTCTGAAAAGTTGCTGCATAAAATTGTGGTAGCCAGTTTTCAAGAGCTACAGCGTTGTTTAGATGATGATGCAGTAGCTTCATGTACTGTCGCTGAATTTGAAAAACTTAATGGCATTATAAAAAGGACTCTCACCATCACTATTGTTAATAATAAGAAGGCTACTGTAGATTGGTTTGATAGAGCCTGCACGAAATCTCTTCAAGAGTTAAAGAAAGCACTCTCACATCATCCTAGTGACAGGGAAGCCGTTAAAATTCTTAGGGCAACCTACAAATGCCACCTGAACCATAGAAAACAAGAGTTAAGGGAGGAAGCGTGGGACAATCTGACAAAAGCGGCGGAGCTGTGAGATAGTAAGCTTTTTTGGAGCACCGTCAATAGCCCTTTCCTCCAAAAGGAGGAATTTCCTGTATTAACCGCCCAGGTTAGCGAGGATAGTTGGGTCCAATATTTCGCTGGAATATTTGATCCGGCCGGGAAGGACTCTATCAATCCCAGTGCTGAAATCATTGGGCCTAAGCTACCACTCGAGATTACATTACTTGAGGTTGATAACGCTATCCGGAATAGTAAGGGAGGGAAGGCCCCAGGACCAGATGGGGTCCCGGTTGACCTGTATAAAACGGATCTATCATTATGGAGCCCCCTTCTGACACAAGTTTTTAATGCATCTGTAAAGGAAAGCACCCCATCCACATGGGGTGAGTCTATACTTTTGCCGATTTACAAGAAGGGAGATAGAGGAGAGGCTAAAAACTACCGCCCTATCTCCCTTCTTGATTCATCGTTAAAAATTATGAGCAGGGTTCTTTTACTACGATTGGAAGAGTGGGCTGAGGCTAATGGTATCCTTGTGGACTCCCAATTCGGATTCCGCAAGGGCCTTGGCACTATCGAGCAGTGTATCAATTTAGACCTAATTATTGGCAAATACACCAAAGCCAGACAGGGCTCTTTATTTCTCTGCTTCGCTGTGCAGTGCTTTTGACCTGGTGGATCATGCTTTATTGTGGTCTACATTGCTTGAATTGGGAGCCCCTGCTGCTATTATTCATTTCCTGGCTAGATTATATAATAAGTTGTCAGCACAGATTAGTTTTGGCCAAGTGGGGGAATGTACCAAGAAGATTAAGGTCAAATCAGGAATCAGGCAAGGCTGTGTTTTAGCCCCGTTACTTTTCTCCCTTTTTATAAATGCTTTGGACTCTAATCTGAAGAAGGTTCAAGCTGATGCTCCCCAAGTAGAGGGTCAAGCGATCCCGGTACTGCTTTATGCAGACGATACTGTTTTACTTTCCAGAACTCCAGTAGGTCTGCAGAGATTAATGAATTTTTTTTTGATTTTATAAAGGGGAGGAAACTTAAAATTAATAATTCTAAAACTTTCATTATGGCATGCGGGAAAAAGGTGAAAAAGTTGAGACTATTCCAGTTAAAGGATCACATAATCGAAGTGGTGGATAAATTCTGCTACCTAGGAATAACTTTTAGTAGCAGTGGTACATGGGCCCCAGAGATCCTTAATATTAAGGCTAAGATGGGTAAGGGGGCCTCAGGGTTTTTTAGATTTGCTTCTAAACTCGGCAGTCGCCGCCCACTAGATATGCTAAATGTTTCCCGACATAGATGTGCATCTGTGGCACTCTATGGTTCGGGTGTCTGGGGACACTGCCAACATGGGGACCTGCAAGTTGCTGAAAATGTCTTCTTAAAGAGGCTTCTTTTTCTTCCAACGTCGGCCTCAAATGAGCTGGTTCACAATGAGGTAGGGTTGGAATACCTGTCTGATTTAACAGGACTGAGGCCCCTTATGGCCTGGAGGTCCATTTGGGCCAAGGACGAAACAGGATTCACTAGGAGAATAATAAAAGACTGCCTCCACCTGGATAAATCTAGTCAGATCCCCTGCCTCAAATATGTCGTGACCTCATATAAAGATGTGTTTGATCTGGATGTTTTCGTGGACCCAGCAAATGCCACTAACATCGCAAAACAGGAGCTCAAACTTGTTTTTTGGGGGGAGAAAGCTAAACTGCGTAGAGAAGCCAGTAGCCAGTTTAACTCACATTTATTTTATAATTCCTACAACTTGGCTGGTTATGGCTTTTCTAAGTACCTAAAAGTAATTACTAAGCATTCTCACCAGTATATTCTTACCAGGCTGAGACTAGGGATTGCCCTTAATCTGGTGGCCTTCCCAATGATGAAAAAACATACGTCATCACCCTGTCCATGTGACGGAGTCTCCAAACAGAGCACATTGCACTTTCTGCTAATTTGCCCCTTGTATCTGCACTTCCGTATCATTTATCTTAAACCCCTTTTATGAAATATTCTGTGTCCACTGTTACAACTGCTATGAGACTTTTATTTGCACTTGATGTTCCGGAAATCTGCTTTTATACTGCGACTTTTATTCTAAAATCTGTGTCAGCTAGGAAAAGCATGGAAATTATGACCTAACTGTGAATATTCCCTTTCCTGTATAAATTGCTGTTATGCTGATGTTATCCGTTCCCTTGTGTGATCATGTTGAATCCTTTATTGTATTTTTAAATAGTTTTAACAATTTCCCGGAGATGTCTGTAATATTTTATGTGCTTTTATGATCATCTTGAATGATCGAATAAAGTTTTCAAATCGAATCGAAATCGAATATTCAATAGCACCATCAGTTTTTGTTGGTGAAAGTAACTGCACACGCACAATAAAGCTATCACGAATTAGGAAGAATGAACAGCTATCTTCACCTGGACTAGTGGGTTTTAAGGGACTGTTCTTTGGGTATGGCAAATGGGCATACTTCTATTTGCCCCCGGGATGGTATGGTAGTTGCTACCTTGCCTCCCTCCGGCCTCAAATTATACACTTCACTGACCTAGTGCAGGTTGAACACCAACAGCACTGGAGAGGATGGGTTAGGAGGACACCAGAACGGCAGGAGAATCTACTGACAGGGTTAGGGGCAATAGTACCTGGTGTAGGGGTAGTATATACCTCCATACTGACACATCAGTGAGCAAGGATGATTGAAGATCTCGCAGATTCAACAGTAGCAGCTTTGGGAAATGTCAGTGAAGAACTCACTGCCATGAGAGCAGTAGTAATACGGAACAGGGTTGCATTAGACATCATCCTGGCAAAGGAAGGGGGAGTATGCCATGCCATCCACCAGGTGTGCTGTTCCTGGATACCTGACAACAGCCGCAATATAGACAAGGCAATACATAACATAAAAGACATAAAGGGCGAAGCACACGGCATGCACCCTGGAGGGATATGGGAACAGCTAATGCTATGGTTAGGAGACTGGATATTGGAGGTGATTATTGTAATTAATAACAGTGCTAATCACCGCCTGCATAATGATCCAAGTTTCTCCAGCATGCTGCACAGCTTTTATATCCTGTTGTGCACAATGTATGCCCAGCAACAAATGGCATGGACCTCATGAACATCACACCAATCCTGATGATGAAGGAAAGGAGATGGTGGTGAGAGATTAGGAATTAGTGATTTGGCATCAGATGGGGAATGTAGAAACCATATTTCTTTGTTATACCAAATGCAGTAAGCTTCTAGGCCCTGTTAAGTTGACGTGAAAATCACTGTGCAAGATGCTTGCACTTTCCCTTGGCTTGGAGAGAAACGACTTTAGTAAAGGAAGGTTTGCTCAAGACAAGATACGTGACAAAGAAAGATGCTCGCTTAGACACAAACATTTTAGCATATCCCATTTCCCAATATTTCTGGTCATAACTTTTATGTTGCAATTATCATCTGGAATTGTACCATACTGATATCTTGCATTACTGTGGAAAGTCCCAGAAACTGCCTACTTGGCACAATTGGTCAGCAACAGTATTTTTCAGACCTTAAATGGTATAGCACTGCTTAGGCCTTTGCTAATTGGTCAAATGAACAATGCTTAATTTGTGCTACGTATGTTATGATGCTGCATCCTTTGCGGTTTGGGACGATAAAGACTGTCAGAAACGTCACATCTTTGGCCATTCTGTGACTTTGCTGATGTCTACGTGCTGCACGTTAATACATTGTTTGTTGGTCCTCAATAAACGTTGCTATCTTTTGTGCTGACAGTGTGTCGTATTAGTGGTAATATCTCTTATTTCGTATTTCAGCTACTACAAGAGCAGGTGCAGCCTCGTGCTATAGGTGTAAATATGCAAGACACTCTGCTTCTAAGCACCTCATGCCACTGGCCCACAGTATCAACAGCCGTTCCTGAATTCTGAGGTGGTCCCTCTGCCCTACCATGTCTCACGCTCCTAAGGGGACACCCAGGCTAGAAAAACACTTATAAAACTCATATAGAGTCATACATGTGTAAATGTGTGTGGTGCTGTGCTTCTTAAACATACCACCTCCAACCAGGACTTCTAGCCCTCCTTGAGTTCTGAGTTGCTCTCTCTTCACTACTGTGCCTCTCACACTCCTAAGGGGACAGGCTGGAGGCACAGAGATCAAATGACAGATGAGCTGGCGCTGCCTAAATTTAAAATTAAGAGTCAACACAGCTGACTTGTGGACACCGCCACACACAAGCACGATCATTCATTGGGCAAGAAGTAGTACTAAGCAGCTGAGGCACACAGGTCGCTGACAACCGGAGGCATTATTTCCAAAACTACCCCTCAGCTCACTGACACCAAAAATAATTATATCACTGGCGCAACCCAATTAAAACGAGTCAGTAAATGCTTTGCAACTTAACTTATGTCACGTGGCTGCGGGCTCAAACCACTCAGGACTGCAGCCAGACAGATTAGTATAGGAATATAGAAAGGGACGAGCACCGGTTGAGACTGGTGTGAATGCAGAGCTGAATTAAGCTAATTTCTGTGCTCTCGAGTGATGGCTTGAGTGTGGTGTCAAGTGAGGGTAGCGCAGTGCTAAGAAGTTACCAAGAAGAGATCTCTATGAAGATCCCCGTGCGTGCCATGAGAAGAGCATGAGTGGGGGGCCTAACCGTTTTGCCTGAGGGAGCAGCACATTCCGTGCTCACTGTGAACCGTGGCTGACGGTGTTCACAGGGCGGAGCCAGAGATGAGTGAGCCCTCCAAGGCCCTGTGTCATCTCAAAACACTAGAGGTGGGATGGGCAAGCAGGGAGTGTGTGTAAGACAGAGAGATTTATAAGAGCATAGAGGCAGTGTGACTCGCTTTGAGGACTCTCTGCAGCAGGGTGCCAGGCAGGCTCAGCCAGCGGTCCACCCCCACAGCAATCACCATGAACTGAATCATCTCTGGGCGCTTGGTACAGCTCAAAAAGGGATGATGCCAGACGAGTGGCCCCACACTGTGTATAGAGCTAGTTCTAATATGCAACAAGTTTTTCCAGCCAATAACGTATATTTCTTGGTCCCATACAGATTTTGCTTTTATTTTGCCCCAGATTTTTTTAATGTGTGTAACCCCCCTTTGTAAATTCAATTTTAGCCTCAATTTCAGGCACAAACAAGATGAGCAGAACAAACAGAAAAGGATTGGTTCATTTTTGTTTAGAACGCTACCTGCCTTAGTCGAAGCAGCTGAATGTCCCTGCTGTGAGTTTTGTCTGTCCTGGCTGCCGCTGAATGCAGTGAGTATGAGTGACAGATGACTCCCACGACGTCCACTGCACTCTCCCTCGTTTGGGCTCGGCAATATTGAATTCACAGCGGGCAACAAGGCCCTGTGAGCACTCAGCAACAAACAGCAGTGCTGAGACAGGCCAAACTTCCTGCGGCGCTCTAGAAGGACATGACGTCCCTTGTGGTGCTGGAGCAAGAATTTGAGGAAAAGAAACATGCTCGAATAAACCTCTAGTTAACAGGTACTAACAAATAGAAATAATAGATAGAAGAAAATTAACATACACATGACATTCATACATGGGGAAAAAGGCTTTACTCTTGCTTAAATAACAAAGAATAATTTGCTGCGTAACTGAACTCCCGCTTGAAACCGAAAATTGTCTTGCGCATGTGCAAACTAATACTGCATAATAACCATGTGATTAACTCATGTGATAGGGAAACCCTCACGCATGCACAAGGAGTCGCTAACTGTAGGTCTCGAGGTGCCTGGCATATGCTTGCCTGGATTTAAAAAGAGTTGTCGCTGCTAATGATTTTGCTTAACAAAGAAGGAAATAACATGGGATAGAATAGAAGAGGGTGGTGAACTGTGATAATAACATATTTGAGAAAATAACATTTGTTTATGATTCCATTACTAATAGTGTGTGTTTGGGCCTGATGTGGTAAGCCAAAAGAAAAGATGGTGGTTGAGACGTAACACAAGTTGAGTCTGCACACTGAAAGTTTTGGAGTGACCTGGTGACTGTATCATTGACAGGCTGCCAAGAACCAAGGACGAGATGCCTGGGAACGTTTGTTGACTGAAGAATTATATAAATTTGTATCTAATCTAAGTGTGTGAAAGGATGTTTTTCTGGAATATGAATAAATTAAATGGGAAGGATTTACTTGACAAAAAATAACTTAAGAAACTAAGAATGACAGCATGAGATGATGACAACTCCCCTGCCCTTGCCCAATTGCAGACCAGGATTCACGAATACTTGCAACTTTTGAGGGTGGGACATGGAGAATTAAAGAGTATAACTTGAGTGACTAAAAGTTAAGATTGTTAGAGGTGATGTCGATGCTGATTGAGGAGTGGGTTAGAGCTGCTGCTGGAGAAAAATAGACTGGGAAGATTCAATACTGAAAGACAGCCTGATTAGATTGAAGAATTGCGGAAGAACATCAATCAATCAATCAATCAATCAATCAGAACATTTGTAAAGCACACTACTCAACAGTTAGGGTCTCAAGGCGCTGGGGGGGAGGTACGGCTACTGCTTGAATAACCAGGTCTTGAGCAGCCTCCTGAAGGTTAGTAGGTCCTGTGTCTGCCTTAGGAGGATGAAGAGGTTGATCCAGGTCTTGGCGGCAAGGTGGGAGAACGATCTGCCACCGTGGTCACTCTTCGAGGAGTTGAAGGTGAGTCATCTGTTGAGTTATGCCAGTCCGGTGTTGTGGAGTGCCTTGCGTGCGTGGGTGAGGAGCTTGAATGTGATACTCTTGTTGACAGGAAGCCAGTTCAGGTCTCACAGGTGGGGTGTGATGTGGCTGTGGCGAGGGATGTTGAGGATCAGGTGTGCAGAGATGTTCTGTATGCGTTGTAGTCGTTTCAGGAGTATGGCCGAGGCTCCTGCATAGATGGCATTTCCGTAGTCTAGCCTGCTGCTGACGAGAGCCTGGCTGACCGTTCTTCTTGTTTCGGTGGGGATCCACCTGTAGATCTTGTGGAGCATGCGGACCGTGTTGAAAAGGAGAGGATGTTTAGGTCGTGCAGTCGGGCGACGTGGGTGAGCGGTACTATGTAGACGTTGAATAATGTCGGTCTGAGGGATGATCCTTGGGGTACGTCACAGATGATCTCGGAGGCTTCTGAATGGAAAGGGGGAGGCGGATGTTCTGGGTTCTGCCGGAAAGGAAGGAGGTGGTCCATTCCAGAGCCTTGTCTCAGATTCCTGCGTTGTGAAGGCATGTGCGTAGGGTGTGGAGGCATGGTGTCTAAGGAGGCTGATAGGTCCAGGAGGATGAGGGGCCACGGTTTTGCCGTTGTCCAACAGGGCCCTGATGTCATCAATGGCGGCATTGAGGGCAGTTTCGGTACTGTGGTTGCTGCGGAACAAAGACTGGGACTGGTCCAGGATGTTGTTCTCCTTGAGGTAGCGAGTCAGTTGTCTGTTGATGGTCTGCTCGATGACCTTCGCCGGGAATGGGAGCAGGGAGATGGTCTGGAAGTTCTTGAGGTCCCTCAGATCCGCATTAGGTTTCTTGAGTAAGGTGTTGATCTCGGCGTGCTTCCAGGTCTCTGGGAAGGTCGCGGTCCCGAAGGAGATGTTGATGGGTTTGCTGAGATGGGGTGCGATGTTGGCGCTGGCTTTGTTGAAGATGTGGTGTGGGCATGGGTCTGATGGAGAGCCGGAGTGGATGGTGTTCATGATTTTGATGGTGTCATTGTCGTTTATGTTGGTCCAGGTGAGCAGGGGATCGATATGTGTGGTGGCTGTGGGGTCTGCGGTGTTTATGGTTGTCGGGGCAGTCTGGTTGTGGAAGTTGTCATGGATGTCTGCGATCTTGCAATGGAAGAAAATGGCAAAGACGGTCTTCAGTGACTTTGCTTCAGCTGCTGGGGGGATCTGTTTAGTGTGATGGTGCGTGGGGGCTTTCTGGAAGATGAAGTGGATGCAGCGATGGTCAGTCTAGTGGAGTTCGGTGGTGGGGCTGAAGGTGAAGTGAGAGCTTGCGGAGAAGATGGGGTAAAGCGTGTGGCTGGCAGAGAGGGTGTGCTTTGTGACGAGTTGTCTGAGTCCAAGGTTGGTGAGGTTGTTGATCAAGGTGGTGGAGTTAGTGTTATTTTTGTTCTCGAGGTGGAAGTTCAGGTCTCCGAGGAGCATGTAGTGTGTGGAGGCAAGGGCGTGCGTGCTGACGAAGTCAACAATGGAGTCGCTTAACTGAGGCTGGGGTCCGGGAGGTCTGTAGGCAAGAGTTCCTCTGAGTTCGATGTTGGGATCAGTGTGGATCTGGAAGTGCAGGTGTTCGCCGGTGCTGAGGGTGTCGTTGGTGCTGGTTGAGACCCTGAGGGTGTTCTTGTAGATGATGGCGATTCCACCTCCTACTCCGTTGGTGTGGTCCCTGTCGTTGATCTTGTAGCCGTCCGGATGGCTATGGTGATGTCGGGTGCCGAGGAGGCGTTCATCCCGTTCGCTGTCAGGAAGGGGACATCCTGGAAGGATGTGTTGAGCAGGTCCCAGAGTTCGATGGTGTGTATTCGTGCGGATCGGGTGTTCAGTAGTATGCATCTGAGGTGGTTGTGTCCTGTCACAGTGGGCGGTTTGGTGGCTCGGAGGCTGGTACAGCTCTGACAGGAGAAGGGTCCTGTAGTGTGCTTCGGGGTGGCCAGGAAGTAGATGTGCAGGGTAGTGGTGGTGGTCGGTGTGGTGCTCTCGGGGACCAGAGGGTCTGGCGCGGTACAGGTGCGGACAGGCGCAGACGGGCTTGCCTTAGTCGTGCCTTTGGCGCGACAGCGGGATGACCATGCAGCGGTCTCCATTATGTAGGGGGGGCCTGACCAGAGGAGGGGAGGCAGGAGCGGGGCTGTGATGAGTGGAGGGGGCGCGGGGCTTTAGCGGTGGGAAAACAGGCAACCGAACGATCAGGAGAGATGAGCACAGAGGAAGGGAAATACAACAATGGACACTACTAACAGTAATGGACAATATTCGCAGTAAAACAGATCCCAAATACAGTTACCAAGGCAAAACCAAAGGGGATGATGGACGGAGTGTAGAACATTGCAAGCACTCACCCTCAGTCAACTGATCTGGGTTTAATCCATCATCATTATTTAGCTCACTTCACCACCCCAGTTGATTTGTTCTCTCTAAGTTGGCAGGGTATGCCCAGACGTGGGTCCCTTGCTCACTTTGCCACTGGATCCAAGCAGGCCTGGTTGATGACGACTGAGTAGCCAGAAACCAGTCCCAGGATGCTTATTTCCGGTCCTGGGAAGACATGGCTTGGCAGTTCGGGCTGGGCTATTCCCATGAGGCACAGGGTTAGACAGATTTGCATATGGCCATGTTTGAACTGGGGTGGCGGAGTGAGTGAAAGAATGATGATGGATTAAACCCAGATCAGTTAACTGGTGGTGAGTGCTTGCAATGTTCAACACTCCCCTTTGGTTTTGCTTTGTTCGCTCTAAGTTGGCAGGGTATGCCCAGACGTGGGTCCCTTGCTCACTTTGCCACTGCATTCAAGCTAGCCTGGCTGATGACGACTGATTAGCCAGAAACAGGTCCCAGGATGCTTGTTTCCGGTCCAAGGAAGACATTGTTTGGCAGTTCAGGCTGGATTGTTCCCATGAGGCACAAGGTCAGACAGATTTAGATATGGCCATGTTTGAACTGGGGTGGTGGAGTGAGCTAAAAAATAAAGATGGATTAAACTCAGATAATTTGACTGGGGGTGAGTGTTTGCAATGTTCAACACTCCGTCCATCATCCCCTTTGGTTTTGCTTTGTTCAAAACAGTTACCAGGCAGAGCAGGTAATGTCAGGGGGAGCGGAGGCAAGTAGAGAGATGGCAGTGTGGCGACCTGTGGAGGCACCAGCTAAGGGTCGGACTGAGTTGCCGGTAGAAGGCTCGAACCCTGTAGAGGGTAGGTGGTGGAGTCCCAGGAGCAGCGATGCGACTGAGCTGATGGGAGAGTGCTGGCCTGGACCGAAGGTCCAGGTTACACCGAGAAGGGAGAGAGCGTAAGAGAGGGATGCGCTCCGGTGTGTCGGGTTCTAGAGAAGTGTAGTAAGTATAATCTTATCCTGCACCTGTCCTATAGTCTTTGTGTCCTGACTCTTTATCAGGTGACCTCCACCAATCCTTTTGGCCAGGGGTTGGGTTTCCCATTTCTCCACTCGGTAATTACATTCCTGTCTTAAATTTGCATAACTTTTTTGCAAATGTATGATATATTATGTCTTTTGTCTCTCCATCTATCCACTCCAAATGCATTGAATTGTTGAAAAGATCTATGAATTTAATGTATTTGATAAATTAGTTTTCTCTCCCAAGAAAGTTGATGGAGTTTGCACTATGAATCTGTGAGTTATTCGATAAATTCATTGAAACCAGAGTCTGTGATTATTATATTGAAAATGATAAGTTAAATAAGTTAAATTGTTAATATCACCATTACTCAACTAATGGTCCATTGACCAAAGAAAGAGTGTTGATCTGTGAGGATTAGTTAGGAATTAACTAATCGAGATCGAAGTGAAAATAAAACTTGACCCCCAGAGAAACAGTTAGGAAATTTGGATGTGTCCATGGGCCCGTTTTGAGTAATGTGTTAATTGTGAAATGTTCTTCCTGGCCTTTCGCTAGATAATTTTTTTCTGGTAGCAGAATGATGTTTATTGTCGATTAGTTTGGTGATTATTGATCATTTACTATTGTTCTGACTAATTGACTATATGTTGAACACTATGAGTTAGTGTCGCGTTTTATGTTGTCTGGAAGCACAGTACAGAGATACCTGGGAATCCCGGGAATGGAATTTAGAAGAAGGTGGTAAATGGAAATCACACTGCAGAAGGTTACTCGTCTGTTGTCGTAATACTGAGAAGCTATGGAGGGCTGGCAGTATTACATTAGGGACTATATTGTATAAAAGTAGAGTGTGAATGACTGCAGAGGGCCCGCCTGTGAAACTTTTGCCTTACCTAAAGGAGGAGTATCCGTAGAGGAGTAGCAGGCCCTCCACGAACTTAAGTGAAGGGTAAACAGTGTTTTTTACTCGCAGTGACAGGAAGGAATTTTTCTCTTTGTAGCGTGTGGAGAAACTATCTTTGGTTTAGTGGAGCAGACAGAGTAGCACTGTTTTTACATTGTTACTAACAAGAATTTTATAACAAAAGACGGAAAAGACGTTGTTTTACCTTGTGAAGGGAGATTTGGAGCAGGAGCCATACTGATGTCACAGAGAGCCGCGCTGGTATTGGTTGAAGAAGGGGGCTCGAGAAAAGTGCGGATTGTAAAGGGAGGGTCAGTAGAAGGAGTAATACTGAATTCACAAGAGCCTCGCTGGTATTGGGCAGACAAGTAGGTGTGTTGAAAGGTCTCTTTGGTGAATAGACCGGTAGCGTGCTGGTATTGGGTGGAGGAGGAAATACGTAGGAAGATCCGATTGGTTTGTTCGTGTGAGTTGCGCAGGTATTGGACGAGTGTGGAATAGTAGGTTTAGAGAAAACACAGAAGAGTTTCTCGATTTTGTCAAGTGAATTAAATAAGAGAACGAGAAAAATGAAACTGATAAATAAGATAAAGAATTTCTTTTAAAAGGACAAGCGCATAATAACTAAGGAGGGAATTTTTATGCCCCCTCCTAACACACCGGCTTCCCATATGATGAAGGAAAGTGGATATCATACGTGTGTATGGTTGGAAAATAGGGTGGTATACACGAAAGATGATGGTGTTTTAGCTTTTCCTGAACAGGGTACATTTAATGTAAGAGTTCTTCAGAATTTGAGAAATAGGATGAATACGTTAGAACCAAGTCCAAGGTTAACACAGAATGAGGCTTTGGTAGAATGGGAAACTGAGGCATATGAACAAGCAAAGTACAGAGGGGTTGAAGAATCAATAGTGGATTTCTACCAACATACCCATTTGACACGAGAGGAGATCAAATGAAAAGTTGGAGAAGGGCTGTAGGAACAGATGGGTTGTATCCAGTATTGATGGCTAATGATCAAGAATGGAGCAAATGTAAAGACTAAGCATGGGCGGATTTTGCGGATCCACGATTCACGGATTTGCGTATTCACAGATCGTGGATCCGCAAAATCCGCGGATTTAGCGGATTTGCGTATCGGCGGATTTGGGGCGGGGCTTCCATGCGAGTGCACATGCCTCTTGTGTGTATTAAAGGTCAGAGACCGATCACACCAGCAGATGAAGATACAGAAGCTCCTGGCCACAGGAACAGCACGAGGATTGCGCTCGTGAAAGTCAAGGATGCAAAGGCCTCTGTCCAGCATCACAGCTGATTTTCGATGGTATATTTGGGAAGAAGGCACACCTGCCCAGCCTTGACAACGCTCACGAATGTTTTTTGGGCCGATGAATGAGTCACTGAATTTAAGCTTCAACTAGACGGTGCCCACCGTGAGTGTGTGAGCGGGGCCAAACGTGAGGGGCTTCCATGCGAGTGCACATGCCTCTTGTGTGTATTAAAGGTCAGAGACCGATCACACCAGCAGGTGAAGATACAGAAGCTCCTGGCCACAGGAACAGCACGAGGATTGCGCTCGTGAAAGTCAAGGATGCAAAGGCCTCTGTCCAGCATCACAGCTGATTTTCGATGGTATATTTGGGAAGAAGGCACACCTGCCCAGCCTTGACAACGCTCACGAATGTTTTTTGGGCCGATGAATGAGTCACTGAATTTAAGCTTCAACTAGACGGTGCCCACCGTGAGTGTGTGAGCGGGGCCAAACGTGCGGGGCTTCCATGCGAGTGCACATGCCTCTTGTGTGTATTAAAGGTCAGAGACCGATCAGACCAGCAGATGAAGATACAGAAGCTCCTGGCCACAGGAACAGCACGAGGATTGCGCTCGTGAAAGTCAAGGATGCAAAGGCCACTGTTCAGCATCACAGCTGATTTTCGATGGTATATTTGGGAAGAAGGCACACCTGCCCAGCCTTGACAACGCTCACGAATGTTTTTTGGGCCGATGAATGAGTCACTGAATTTAAGCTTCAACTAGACGGTGCCCACCGTGAGTGTGTGAGCGGGGCCAAACGTGCGGGGCTTCCATGCGAGTGCACATGCCTCTTGTGTGTATTAAAGGTCAGAGACCGATCACACCAGCAGATGAAGATACAGAAGCTCCTGGCCACAGGAACAGCACGAGGATTGCGCTCGTGAAAGTCAAGGATGCAAAGGCCTATGTCCAGCATCACAGCTGATTTTCGATGGTATATTTGGGAAGAAGGCACACCTGCCCAGCCCTGACAACGCTCACGAATGTTTTTTGGGCCGATGAATGAGTCACTGAATTTAAGCTTCAACTAGACGGTGCCCACCGTGAGTGTGTGAGCGGGGCCAAACGTGCGGGGCTTCCATGCGAGTGCACATGCCTCTTGTGTGTATTAAAGGTCAGAGACCGATCACACCAGCAGATGAAGATACAGAAGCTCCTGGCCACAGGAACAGCACGAGGATTGCGCTCGTGAAAGTCAAGGATGCAAAGGCCTCTGTCCAGCATCACAGCTGATTTTCGATGGTATATTTGGGAAGAAGGCACACCTGCCTGGCCTGTTGTTACTATTTTACGATGGCGCCGGCAAGCTGCCAGCGCCATCCTACACTAGTTACTAAATTAGCTTCAACAGGAAGCTCGAATAGATAAAATAAAGCAGATGCACGAGCAGCTGCTTTATTTTATCTATTAGTGCTTCCTGTTGAAGCTAATTTAGTAACTATTTTAGGATGGCGCTGGCAGCTTGCCGGCGCCATCGTAAAATAGTTACAACAGGCTTGAACTTTTGCCCTCGGAATCCGCCGCTCGCGGATTTGCGAATTCGCGGTAAATTCGCGGGAGTTCGCGGATCGCGAATTTACCGAAAATTCGCAAAATCCGCGAGCGTAACGGATTTTGCGCTCATGCTTAGTAAGGACAAAACTAAACACATAGCTGCGACAGGGATAGGGTGTAATGAATCGGATAATGAGTTATTAGAAGACATTTTGATAAAGAGACCTCCGCCTTTTCAGGAGAGTGCCAGAGATACAACTCCAAGTGCCCCCATGATGGGAACTTCATTGATTCCACAAGTTTTATATGATCCAACAGTCATTCGAGCATCACAAGAAAAAGAAAGGGATATATTGAATAAAACAAAAGAAGACATAATTCAGAAAATAAATCAGCTAGGTTTAAATACTGAAGCATTGACAGTGCCAGTAACTATTGGACCTGTTATCCCATTGTATGGTGATAAACGAAATACACCAAAATCACAAAACATAGTAGTCACAGAGAATAGTGTTAGAAAAGAGATAGATATGTTAGAAGATCAAATTAGTGAGAGTGAATTAAATGTGTCATTGTTAGATCTCCCAAATATTTAGGCTGTGACCGAAACTCCCAAAAGAATTTCACCCATTGATGCAAGAAGGAAAGTACCTACTGTCACTCCAGTGGAATGACATTCTACAGGATTTTTTCTTGAAGTTCTGGAGGAATGGGCAAAGGGATTAGAAAAGAAGAAACCCAAAACTATAGTTGTAAGCAAGTTAAGGGTAGAATTAGAAGAAATGATCATTGGTACAATAAGTCTCAATAGACAAGGTTCATATGATAATAAAGAGTTGTTGTTTCTATGTAAGAGTATAACCTGGAGAGCAAAGAATTTGCATGAGAAAATAGCAGAAGTAGCATTAGAATTCGGAATAGATATAGAAAAATCAAAAGTACTACAAAAACACTATAGAGCAGAATTTACTGAAAATGACTTAAAAAGCTTGTATGAGTCCCAAAGGAGATTACAAATAAAGGAATTGATACACCTTTTGAAGAAGTGGGGAGATGTAGATCGACAAAAAAAAGAGAGGAAGCAGTTGCCAAAGAGATATCTACATTTCCGTTGAGAGAAGTAGAGAAGATTGAAAGGGTGTGTCCGATGAGAGAAGTTCCAGGTGGTGGATATGTTCCATGGAGCAGACAGGATATTTTGTCTTTTACAAATGATTTTCCTAGGTTGAGAGAGAAACCCATTGAATGGTACGAGCAGGTGGAGAGATTTGTCAAGGTCTCAAAAGTTTTGTTAAAGGATTTGGATGGTCTGTTTGAGTTTATAGTGGTAAAAACAGATTTGTGGACAGAATGTAAGATTACAGTTGATTGGGATACCGAAGAATATCCTAGAGATGCAAGAACAGGTGCACCTTCAGAGGAGGTAATGAAGAAATATAATCAGGTGATTATTTTACTGAAAGGGAAAATTTCCCATAAAGAAACAGGTTGGGTTAAAATAGACAGAACAACTAAAGAACCTAAGGAGTCAGTGCATGCGTACTACGAAAGGCTACTGCAGGTGTTTAAACAGTATAGTGGATTTGAGAACATTGGTGATAAGGATAGGGAACATTTTGCATATAGATGTGTTTATGGGCTAAGATCAGATATTAGCCAGATGATTCAGCAGCATATGCTTTGTTGGCAAAGCAAGCCAATTAATGATATTCTGAAGTATGCAAAATTCTGCAGTGATGACATTGATGCAAAGCATAAAAAGTTAAAGGAGAAAATGATGTGGACACAAGTGAAGATAGCAGAGCACTAAGAAACAAATTCTGGTTCTCAAAATGAAAATCAGATAAATGGACAGAATCAGGGAACATGGCGGCCGCCAGCTGAACGGCCGCAGTCGCCTTCCCCTTCCATGGAGCAGCTAAACGCCTCGTAATGGGTGTTATTAAGCGAAAATGAGGAAATGAGACCTGCGAGAAAGTAGTTGTCGATCAATCCCCCCCCATACAGCGCTCACTGTAATTGAGGTTTCCCGCCGCAGATTATGCCCCCGGAGGTTGAATCGGTTTGTCGGCTCCTTGAAGCGGCCCGCGGAGCTGATCGGGATGACGGCGTGAGCGTGAGCAGGAGGAGCCGGCACTGGATGTGGCAGGAGGCGGCTCTGACTCGGAAGAGGCGAGACTTTGCTCTGCTTGCATTCCGGGTCAGCGGAGGAAGAGCCAGCGGCAGCTTCCACAGTGCAGAGGCGGTGGCTAGAGGAGCAGCAGCAAAAAAAACAAGTAACACCTCTCTTTGGCAGCGAGGTGGGGGAGCCTCAAACGATGTTCCAAGCTCAGTGAAGGGGAGAACAGCGGGATATCCAAGCCCCCAAGGGAACAAGACCTTCCACAAATAGTCGCAACATTAAACAATACCCCAAAAAGGTGTATGGATATTGGGGGTACACCTGACAAGGGCGCTAGTAAAGAGGCATGCTCAAGGGGGTTTTGTGGTATAGAGGAAACACATCCTCCAGCTAAAGTTAACAGGTATACACTAAGAGCGAGGACTGTGTTTGACTCTACCAAGGGAAAGCCTGTGTACCCCCCGTATCTCACCCCCCATCACTGAAGTAAGAGAACGAGTAAGAAGGGGTAAAGCTAAGCTGAATACTTCAGAGGAATACCTGAGTGTAAAAAATATCAAAAGTAAGGGAAAAAGCTAAAGTAGAGGTGGCAAGGCAGTAGAGGCCAGTATTAAAGTTACCCCCTCACTCAAAACCTAATACAAGGTAATGTCTACCACCACTACCACTACCACTCCCACCATTAGTGGCCCTCCCGCATCAGCTCAGTCAGCTCAGCTCGCCCAGTCTTTAGAGCACATACAGCCTGCTCCGGCTGCCTTGGCTGAAAACAACAAAGGATCATTAGTCGGCGGAGCTGCAGAATCTATATGTGCAGATACACCCATAGCCCCAGTTGAGGTAGAGGCAGTGATACACCCAGACATCGGCCTGGTTAACAGGTATTCGGTGTTGGAGGTTAATGGATCAGATGTTATTCAACACAACTCCACAGCAAAAGCCAGATGTATTGATATAACAGATATATCGCAATCAGGACAGGCATATCAACCTGCCACTTCTGCCGCCTTTGATAGCAATGACGTAGAGTCCAACACCGATAAACCCGCCACAACTGCAGGGAGTTTGGCTGAAATATTATTAGCCATGAAGGATGAGATTGCTAGCAGGTTCACGGTATCAGAAACCAACCAGGCTGAGATGTCCAATAGATTCTCTATATCTGAACCCAATCGAGCAGCAATCAAGGCCTCCTGTGACGAGCTAGCCAAGAGGGTGGATGAGGTTACTCTTAGAACTGAGGCAATTGAGTCAGAAATTCCCAAAGTAAAGGAATCCTTGTGTGCCACTGAGGTAGAGGTTACAAAGCTATCTACTCAGAATAAAGAACTAAAGGAGGGCTTTGAGCGCCTGGAAAATTATTCACGCCGAAATAATTTGAGAATTCTGAATGTGCCGGAAGCCATGGAGGGGGGAGACATTAAGGGGTTCGTTATATCCTTATTGATGGGGACAGTTTTAAAAGGCGCCTCAGAGGTGGACTTGCTGCATGATATACAGAGGGTGCACCGGGACCCCTACAGGAGAACTCTTGCAAGACAAAAACCCAGAAAGATCTTGGTGAACTTTTTAACCTACTCCATAAAGGAACAGATTTTGTCTTCCGCCTTAAAAGAAGGAACTATACACTACAACGGCTCCAACCCGTTCAGTTTCCAAATAAGATCAGATATTTCTCACATCACCGCATCAAGACAGTGGGAGCTGGGGAAAAGGCTGGAGGAGCTGAATAGTATAGGTGCTAAGGCACAGCTTAAATTCCCAGCACAGTTAAGAGTGATGTGGAACAACCACATGCAGAGATAAACAAGGGGGACAAGGGGGGATGTAGATTTGGAGGGTCTCCTGACACATACATGAAATGCAATTATCAGGAATGTCAGAAAAAATACTCTTAATTAAAATGTGATTAGTAAACTTGCTCCATGGAGGGGAGGACGGCTAAATAAGCTTTTGCATATTAGTAGGGAGGGTTCCTCAGGGATGGGATGGGCACGTAGAATCGGAGGGTGGGGACAGGGGAGGATGGGGGGCACATGGGTGGGGAGCAGTGGGAAAAAAGAAAAAAAAATTCGACCTCATCTCAACAATTTGTGTACCACATCGGGTCATGAAGGGCGCCTAATTTTGGTAGAATCCGGAAAAGGTGACAGGCATGAGTATGGGGAGTAGAAGGACCATCTTTGCATCCTGGAATGTCAATGGGTTAAGGTGTGCTCGGAGGCAGAGGCTAATTCTTAAGTATCTTGAACTTTCCACCGCACAAGTATGTATGCTGTAAGAGACACACCTGAGCTATGAAGAAAGCTCTTTAATTTTTTTTCGAAGGTCCCCTGGGTGAAGTGCTTTAGTGCCTCAAAACAGACGTCCCAAAATAGTGGGGTGGCTATATTGATCAAACATGGAACATCTTGTAATATAAAAAAAACACAATCAGACTCCTCTGGTAGGTGGCTGACGGCTCAATTGGCATTTGAAAACGTAGAAATATCCTGTGCCTCTTTTTACGGCCCAAATATAGACGATCCAACTTATATCCACAAACTATAAGCTGTGTTGATGTTGGAACCTCCACCATATGTGATCGGTGGAGATTTCAATGTATTACTGGACCCACTCAAAGATAGATCTAATTTGAGTCACTATAAAGGGGCAGTAAAGGAACGTCGGGCTCTAATCAACATGATACATGACATGGATCTAGTTGATATATGGAGGGGGAAAAAAGGAGACCAGCAGGGTTTTACCTTTTTCAGTAAAAAGCATCACCATTCCTCAAGGATTGACTACTTACTGATAGAGGGTCAATGGTAAATCTAGGAGAGATAACAGTTCTCCCGAGTCACCTTTCCGACCATGCTCCTTTGCAATTAATCTATTTGAGTAAGGAGGCACAGCGGCAAAAGCCAAGGTGGACTTTAAACAGGACTAGACCCCGAGGTGATTGCAGCTGTTCAGGCCCCCACTAAGGAATTTTTCTATCTAAACTCAGATTCCACAACATCAGAGATAGTCTGGGATGCATATAAGGCATGGTTAAGGGGGAAACTACATGGAATTATATGTTACAAAAATAGGATTGAAGCTGAGGCACTGAAGGGGGTTGAGGGTAGGATAAGTGGTTTGGAGAAAGAAAGAGACGGTGCCAGTAGTGGGGCCCCGGAGCAATTTACTCAGATCATGAGGAAGTTGGAGGAGACAAGAGCTGAGTACAGAGGAATCTTAGAAGCTAAATGTAGGGCACAGTGAACCACCAGAAGGATGCAGAACTATGAATATGGAGAGAAGGCCGGCGCCCTTTTGGCGTGGAAAGCCAGGAGTAATCGCGCCAGGAACGATATAAGAGAACTCATCATTAACACTAACGGCGATACCTCAAATAAGATTGAGGATATGCAGTCCTGTCTCCTCTCCATCTTCTCAGAGCTGTATAGAGAAGATTTGGCTCCCCCGCCGAGCTCGATCCAGTTATTCCTTATGGATAAACAGCTTCCCGTCTTCTCCGAAGAAAGTAAAAACAAGTTAGAGGCCCCCTTTAACCTGGAGGAGATAGAAGCACAGATTAAGAAATCGAAAAATAATAAGGCGGCAGGCTCAGATGCACTCCCAAGTGAAATATACAAGCCCTTTAATGCGGAGCTATTAGATATTCTGGGGGACACTTTCAACTCAATATACAGCTTAAATGGGAAGGTCCCCAACACATGGAAGAATGCAATAATTGTATTGATCTTAAAACCGGGCAAGGACCCGAAGAAGGCAGACTCTTACCGTCCAATCTCCCTGCTAAATGCCGATTATAAGATCTTCGTGGGCATTTTGGCAGGGAGATTGGCAAAACTGATCCCGAAGTTAATACATACGGATCAGAAAGGGTTTGTCGCAGGGAGGCACATACAGGAACAGACGCAGCTCTTGGGTCCTTGTCCGGGTTTCTTGTCAATAAGACCAAGACAGAGGTGATGTGTTGGAATTTAGAGTGGCCAGGAAGAGTAAGTGAAGAACTGAGATACCGAGGGATCTTTGTAGTAAAGGAATTGGAGAAGATACCTGAGCTCTATTTAAACAGGGTGGTGAAGGAGATCGATAGCCTCTTTAGTAGATGGAGGAACCTCCCCTTGACTATTTACGGAAAAACCAACTTGGTAAAGATGGTCATTCTACCCAAGCTGACATACCTTTTCTCCTCTGTCCCATTAACATTCCATAACATAAGTTTAATGAAGATCCAGAGTAAGACTGGGAGCTTCATTTGGGGTAATAAGGGAGTCTGCCTGGCGTGGAAAAAACTAAGACGCAGGTTAAAAAAAGGTGGGTTAGCCCTACCTGATGTTAGGTTATATGCTGTAGCTTTTCAGTTTAAAAGCATACGGATGCTTCTGGTTAAGCCGGGCGAGTCTGCCTGGGGGAGGTTGCTGGGTGAAATGGTGCGAGTAGAAGGGGGTGGAGACGGCGAGGCCTTTCTGTACAAGTTTGGCTCGCCCAGATTTTTCAAGCGGGTGCGCCTGAAGGTGCAGAGGGCAGCCTTGGAGTTATGGTATAGACTTAGAAGGTGCTGGGGCATTGGGTACTATTCTGACAATGCCCCGGTTTGGGATGCGCCGGGAACGCCGGACTGCCTACAGGACAGTTTGGCATTGCCGATAAGGAGGGCAGGCATCACCGTCTGGTCTGAACTGTTAGACCCCGGGGGGGATACATCCATGGGAGTACCTGAGGGCAGAAATCGGGCCAGGGCTCTCAAGATTCAAATATATACAGCTAACATCTTGGTATGAGGAAGCAAAGGGGGAGATCAGAGGGAATAGAGAGATCGAAGCTTCGTGGCAATCCATACTCCCAATGAATAAAGAAATCTCTGCCTGGTATAATAGTCTGTTGGAGATGGAGGATCACGAGATACCCCCCTTAGCGTCAGTATGGGTGGGAACCCCCTCGGGCAGTTAATAGAGTCATTGTACGAGCCATCCCTATTGATCCTGTACAAATATATTAAACCCGATGTTTAAAGAAAAATCATTTTTTTGTGATAAATAGACTCTATTACACCCCAGCGAAAATCGCAAAGTTCGCCCCAGATCCAGCTCCCAAATGCCCTAGATGTGGGACACCTCTCGCAAGCGACCTACACATATTCTTTGAGTGTCCAGCTCTTGAAAAATATTGGAATGAGGTGGGGGATAACATTCGAGACATCTTGAACACTAACATAGTGATCAACACGCCATTGGTGTTTTTCGGGGACGATGGCGGCCTCAGTCAAACCCTACCCCAGAAGGTCAGAGGGCTATTACTTTATCTGATCCTGCTGGCCAGAAGGGAGGTGTGCAGGAAGTGGAGGGACCCTGTACCGCCGCAAAGAGAGGATTGGCTTAAGGCTGCATTTTCTATGGCCCGCTTAGACTATGATGGTGCGGAGGACAAGACAATGAACATCTGGCACCCCTTTGTGAACTGGGGCAAGAATCTAAGACTAACTTAATATAAATGGTCCAATGATTACACATGGGTCCCTTACAAAGATGGGGATCGGTCGGACGACCCAAGCGAGTGCGGTAAGCCGTGGGGCCCACAGACTATGAAGGCGGCTTCATAAGACCCACAGAGGCTTGAATGGTGAGATGAGGACAAAAAAGAATGGACAGAATCAGAATAGTCAAGTTTTGAACGAAAGCAAAGGAAAAGGAAGAATGAGTAGAGAAGAAGCGAGAAAGAAATATCCTTGTCATGGGTGTGGAAAGCCTGGACATTGGTAGAATGAGTGTAGAAACATTCAACAGAATAATGGGGTAAATCACATTTTAAATCCACAGATGCAGAATGGGGTGGTTGTGAATCAACAACAATAGCAGCAGATAGTTACTCCTCAATTACAGGTGTCTCAGGCCCTTTGCCCAACAATGTGAATGCTCAGGTGCAGAGCTACTGTGTGAACGCCAGATTCCAAGGAGAAAGTGGTAAGAATGCACAGTCTGTTCAACAATATTGGATACAGAGTGGGGCAGATGAATTGGGAATGTCACAATGAAGGTGCCTGAGGGGGAGGGAGGAGGGCGTACTTGGCACATCCTTGACGGTAGATCAGTCAGGTCCATTTATTGATGGGAAGGTTGAAGGTAATGATATTACTTTCCTAGTGGATACTGGTGCTACCCGTTCCACTGTAAGAACAGCAGAAATCCCAAACCTGCCCCTCTCGGGAGAAACTATCCAAGTTGTAGGACTCTCAAATAAGCAGATTAGGACCCCTATTACAAAAGCAATAGAAGTAAATATTGGAAAATTTAAAGACATGCATCGATTTGTGGTGTGCGACTCGAGTCCAGTAAACATATTAGGTAGGGAATTGTTATGCAAGATAAATTGCACCATTTTTTGTGCGCCTGATGGTGTGGCTTTCCAAACGCCGGATGAAGAGGTAGCCTTTAAGGGAACAGAGGTGGAAGAGAAGAGATGTTTTCATTTCGTACTGAAAGTGATTTACCTGATGAATTAAAAGAAACAGTAAGGTCGGATGTGTGGGATTTTACAGGGAAAGAAAATGGCCTAATGGTAAAGCTAGACCCCATCAAAATTATGGTACAGGAAGGTGCAATATACCCAAATACACCACAATACAGAATGAGTCCTGAAGTAAAAGCAGGAGTTCCCCTAGTAATTGACCAAATGATTGAACAGGGAGTTTTAAAAGAAATATTGGGTAGTCCTTGTGATTCACCAATCATGGGACTTAAGAAGCCTAGTGGAAAATATAGAATAGTGCAAGATGTGAGGAAAATCAATAAAATAGTAGAACCCTGTGGTCCTGTAGTACCAAACCCTGCAGTGATTCTTTATCAGATACCATGGGATGCTCATTGGTAAACTGTGATTGATTTGTGCCAAGCGTTCTTTTCAATTCCATTAAATCCGGATAGCCAATATCTTTCTGCTTTCCGGTTTGGGGCCCATGTTTTGGCATGGGTCCCAGTCCCTCAAGAGTACACAGAAAGTCCGTCAATATTCAATTAGTTTTAAAAAAAATGTTTGGAGACACTGGTAATGCCACAAAATTCAGTCTTGGTTCAGTATATTGATGACCTATTGGTGGCATCAAAGACGAGAGAAGCTTGTGTCACTGACACAATAGCTTTACTGAACCATTTGGCAGAAGGTGGACACAAGGTGTCCCCAGAAAAATTACAATTTTGTAAACAAGATGTTCAATATCTTGGACATAAGATAGAGAAGGGAACCAAAAAGGTGACACCAGAAAGAATAGAAGTGATTCGACAATTGAATAAGCCTAAAACTAAAAAGAAACTGCGAATCTTTTTGGGAGTGATTGGATATTGTCGTCAATGGATAAGTGGATTTTCACTGCTGGAAAAACCTTTAATAAAGTTAACACGAAAAGAGATGACAGACCCGTTTGAGTGGGATGACTAAAGTGAGGAAGCATTCATAAAACTGAAAAGTTGTTTGTGTCAGGTCACAGCATTAGGAATGCCAGACTATACGAAAGAACTTGCATTGTTCTGTTGTGAAAGAGAAGGGAGTGCACTTTCGGTGTTAATCCAGAGACATGGATTGTCTCGACGACCCGTAGCCTACTTTTCTGCTACTCTTGGTCCAGTGGAAGCAGCATTACCTGGCTGTTTAAAAGCAGTAGCTGCCACTTGTGTGAGTCTGGAGCAGAGTGAATCCATTGTGATGGGACATCCTGTCAAAGTGTATGTTCCACATTCAGTTGAGATTCTTTTAACAAGAAACCGTATTCAGCATGTGACCCCTAGTCGGCTGACTAAGTATGAAAGAGCAATCTCGGGTGCTGAAAATGTAAGTGTGACAAGATGTACCATGGTGAATCCAGCCCGATTTCTATCGCGAAGAAGTGAAAGACCAAGTTGATCATGATTGTTTGGATGTGACAAAGATGTGTACAAAGCCGAGGCTAGATCTCTTGGATGTCCCACTGAAAGAATCGCATTTTGTAATGTCTGCCGATGGGTCATGTTTGAGAAGGGAGAATGGAGAACTGATGTCTGGCTATGCTGTAAGTACTGTGTCAGGCATCATAGAAGCTTCTGTCTAAAAGTGGTCAAAACTGCCCAAATAGCCGAATTGTGTGCATTGACGAGGGCTTGCAAATTTTGGAAAAAATTGAGAGTAAACATATTTACGGACAGTCAATATGATTTCGGGGTCGTGTATGATTTTGGCCAATTATGGCTACAGAGGGGATTTCTGACTGCTTCAGGATCTCCAATAAGAAATGGCAAAGATGTTAAAGAACCATTGGAAGCATTACTTTTGCTAAAAGAAATTGCATTGGTCAAATGTGCCCGACATAAGTCAGGAAATAATTATTTGCCATTGGGTAATCGGTATGCAGACCAAGTGGCACAATTTTGTGCATGAAATACAATGTCATTGAACAGAGGGATGGAAAAAGAAGTTACCAATTGCCAACAAATGTTTTTCTCTGCTTTTGAAACATGGGATGAAGTTAGGCAATTACAGGATAAGGCAGACATGAAAGAAATGGAATGTTGGATCAAAACAGGTTGCACAAGAAGGGCAGACGATAAAATGTGGGTGTGTCCAGATGGTAGACCGATAATGCCAGATAGCTTGCTGTCACAAATGGCTAGGGTATATCATGGAATTGTGCATGTCGGGAGGGATTCCATGATCAGACAATTCCGACAGATGTGGCTTAATCCTAAGTTCAGGATTGTTGCAGAGAGCCTCTGCTAAAGATGCTTAACCTGCCAACTGCAAAACCCAGGAAGGAAAACAGTGGTTAGTTGGGAAGAAATTGGAAAGGCAGAGGGTCCGTTCACAAGATTGCAACTAGACTTCAAAGAGTTGCCACCGTGCAATGGCTTGAAGTATGTCCTTGACATTATTTTTCTGTTTTCTCGATGGGTAGAAGCCTATCCAGAAGGAACGACAGCCTCACAGTTGCTAAATTACTTTTAAGAGAGCTTATATAGAGATTTGGATTTCTGGTGACTTTAGAATCAGATAGAGGACCTCATTTTAATAATGAGATAATTAAACTAATTTGTGAAGCTTTCAAAATTGAACAGAAGTTGCATTGTGCCTACCGAACAGAAGCTTCTAGAATTGTTTAGCAGCTAAATGAAATAATAAAATCCAGGTTAAGAAACGTGTGTGCATCCACTTCACTGAAATGGCCTGATGTTTTGCCTATTGTATTGATGAGCCTTGGAAGTACACCTGATCGAAGAACAGGATTAAGTCCTCATAAAATCCTCATGGGAAGAGCAATGAGACAAGCATTTATACCGGGAAAATAATGGATGCATATAACTGATGATTTCATTTTGGACTATTGCAAAGGGCAGGCTGATCTGGTACATTCTGTATCTCACCAGGATGAATAAGATCCGAACGCAACAGAGCCAAATCAAGCTCATGATTTTTGTCCTGGAAACATGGTTGTGATAAAGAAGCATAGGAGGAAGTTGGTTTGGAACCCAGGTAGAAAGGACCTCATCAAGTCATATTGGTCAAGACAACAGCAGTGAAGTGTGCTAGGGTTCCGAATTGGATCCACGCCAGTCATACACAAAAAGTCCCAAGTCCCAAGTCCACCTGATTGACCAAAGCAGCAACTGGTAGAGCAAAGAAAAGAACCAGAAGCTGAGAGTTATGAAGTCGAAGAAATCAGAGAACCAGAATCTGAAGAACACATTGATAATGAACAACCAAGTCAAGTGGAGTGGGCACCAGTTACTGGGACTGAAGAAATTGCTGTAAAGACCAGAGGAGAGCTTGAACTTGAAATTCAGAACGAAGTAAGAAAAATCCAGAAGAATCCATTGCAGAAATCCCAGATAAAGCCCAATCAGAAATAGAAGAGTTCATTGCAGAAAACCCAGATAAAATTCAGGTCCAAGAAGAAGGGAAGACTATTGCCAAAGGTTCAAACCAAACTTAGGGCTCGATTAGGATCGCGGTGAATCCACATCCTCCGGGTCGGCGGAAGCAACCGCCGGCCCGGAGGATGCGGATTCACCGCGGCGGACACAGAAAAGACCCCCCGCCAAATTAGGATGGCTGGGGGGTCATTTTTCCATCCACCGCTTTTCCGCCGTGGTCGCCTTCCGACCGCGGCGGAAAAGCTCTAATATTGTGGCGTGTCTATCAGACACCGCCAGCCATATTAGGATGCCGGCGGAGACATGCTTTTCCAAGGTGGGTTTTCCGCCGTAGAAAAGCATGTGGAGTTTGAGTTTGGGGGCCCGTTGCGGGCCCCCAGGGGTTTTGGGGGGTGGGGGTGCACATGGGGGGTACCTATGGTACACCCCTGCCTTTGCATGCACTGAGCGGCAGGCACCACGCGGTGCCTGTCGCTTCGTGCATGCAAAGGAAAACATGCACATTTAACCTTGCGGCGGGTGCTGCTTGAAGCAGCATCCACCGCAATGTTAAATATAGGGGATGTGACCGCCAGGGTGGCGGTCACATCCTAATTCCGAGGGAGGGAATGCCGCAGCCTCTGCGGATGGTCCTTCCACCTCGGGGGTGGTGGGCGGATGCTGGTCCATCCGCCATCCTAATCGGGCCCTCAGTTAGGGAAATAGAAGGAATCAGCTGAAGAAAATTTAGATCAGAGGCAGTCAGAAGAAGAAAAGAGGAGATTAGAAAGTCAGGAACAAAAACAAACAACAGAAGAAGAGGCACAGAATTCAGAATAAACCCAACAAAGAGAAAGGGAAAATAAAAGGACAATTGAAATAGGTGAAGACAGTGAAAAGACAGTACAGACAAAAAGAGTTAGAAAGGGAGATCATTGGCTAAGTGGAGTGAAAAGACTGAGATACATCCTAAGAAGAAAACCAGGGAAAGAATTCGAGCAAGTAAACGAGATATCAAGTCAGGCTGAACAAGAACAAACAAGAAGATCATTAAGATTGTCAAAAAGAGCAAGGGTACCGAATAGAAAATACAAGGCTCCAGAGTGGACAAACATTATGTTGGAAGATTCTGAAAATCTTGATCTAACAAATGAACCAGAGAATAATGAAGTTAAAGGATCCGATGAAAGGGATCTGAGACCACCTTAAAGAAAATACTTTTGTACAAAAAGTGCCTTCATTGAGAAATTATCAAAAGGAGAAAAGATCAAGAGGGAAAAGGACTGACCGGAAGCTGAATTTCTTGGAAATGTGGGATCACACAAAGAGTTTACATATTTTATTTTTAGAACAAAACTAAATTTAGAATTAATTTTAGAACTTAAAATTGGCAGAAGTGACTGAATTTCCAAAATCTAACTTAAAACGGCAATGTGTTAAATGTTGTCTATTTAGTATTACAATGTTAATATTGATGTGGTTGTTAATAAAACTTGTGATACCTGTATTAATGGTAACTAATAATCAGAATGACACAAATGTAAGTGTGAGGGTAAGTGTGGTTATTAAGAAAACTACTACTACTGAATTAATACAAGTGGATAAAAGCATGTATTATCATGATAAATCAAGTAGTCAATTGCCATTTAATGTATTCACTAAACTTCTTTCTCGTTATGTGGAAACAATGGATGTGAGTGATTGTTATATTTGCATGAAACTACCTATGTCTGTCTCGGAGGGTCTGACCTATGACCATCTTTTATTAACTTATGGTGTGTCTTGTAGTGTGGTAACTAGTTTGTTTTATTCTACTGGTAAGTTGCAATATTTCTATAGCAACATGGATTAAGTCTTTTCAGAAATTCCTATTAGAAGAAATATGAATCCAGAACTTAGTGCTAGAAATGCAGAGTTTATGGGAAAATTGTTTCTAACTACGAATCCCATTGACATTACTAATGCACATAGAAATAATCTAACACGCCTTTTGCGGGATGAAGAAAAGGATTTTCTAAATTTAGTAGAAGAAAGAAGGCAGGATTTCCAAAAGAAAGCGATTGAGCAAAAATCCTATATACCTGCATGGGCTGCTTTAGAAAGGGATTATAAAAAAAGCGAGGCTCATGCTGCAATGTCCTTGGACTTGTCAAAACTGGGGAAATTCTGTCTACATAGATTAAAGACTGAATATAATAGTATATTCATTGGTACTAGTGAATGTGAACATACCTTCCTAATAATGGAGGGATGGGGACTAAAAGGAGAAACTGATCCCATATTTCCAGGAATCTATTATGTGTGCGGTAAAAATGCCTATTATAGATTACCTGCACAATGGTATAGCAGTTGTTACATTGCCATTGTATTTCCGAAGGTATATCACATTATTAAGAACAATGAAATTAATGATATAAGTAAAGAAATAGAGGAGCACATTTTGCAGAAATTATAGGCAATATATTTGGTTCATTGATACCGTCAGTTGGAGTTACACTAAATTCTCATAAAATATGTCTATTGTCCACTGTAGTTGATCAGTTATCAACCAATACTGCTGGAGGATTCTTAATGATCAATACTGAAATGGTTGCGATCAGATCTATGGTTTTGCAAAATTGACTTGCCCTTGATATTCTTTGGCAAGGGGGATAGAGTCTGTGACATGTTGAAAGTTCAACATTGTTGTACATATATCCAAGATAAAAGTAATGGTATTGAGGGATATATCAAGAATATAACGAAGATTTATATTGATTTGACTCAACTGGAGGTTGACGGTGCATGGGAACATTTTAGAAAAAGTCTTTTAAAAATAGGTAACTGGTTTTCCATTCTTGGAAGTAGTTTATTAGGAAAGATATTAATCCCTATGATTTCAATAGCACTAGTGATAATAATGATAGTAATGACCTATAAATGTTATAAGTGAAACATGAGAAAAGGGTCAGTGGTTGAAATAAAGAACAAATGAATGGGAAGGAGGAGAAAATGGGGAGGAGATAGAAATATAGCAAATGAAAGACAATTTGTTTGGTAAAATGAAAGAAATTAACATAAAGGAGAAGAATAAAGAAGGTGTAAAAACTAATGTAGACACTAAGATTTAACATTAAACTTGGCAATTGGTAATGATGGGTATTTTATGATGGCTCTAAAATGCCATCAGAGGGGGGAATGATGGAGCAAGGATTCAAGGAAAAGAAACTTGCTTGAATCAACCTCTCATTAACAGGTACTAACAAAAAATAATAGATAGAAGAAAATTAACATACACATGACATTCATACATGGGGAAAAAGGCTTTATGCTTGCTTAAATACTAAAGATTAATTTGCTGCTCAACTGAAATCACACTTGAAACCAAAAATCGTCTTGCACAAGTGCAAACTAATAACGCATAATAACCATGTGATTAACTCATGCGCAAGGAGTCACTAACTGTAGGTCTAGAGATACCACGTGCCTGGCGTATGGTTTCATGAATTTAAAAAGAGTTGTCGCTGCTAATGCTTTTGCTTACCAAAGAAGAAAATAACATGGGATAGAGTAGCAGAGGGTGGTGAACAGTGATAATAACATATTTGAGAAAATAACATCTGTTTATGGTTCCTTTATTAAAAGTGTGCGTTTGGGTCCAATGTGCTAAGCCAAAAGAGAAGATGTCAGTTGAGACGTAACACAAGTTCAGTCTGCGCACTGAAGGTTTTGGCGTGACCTGGTTACCATATCGCTGACCGGCTGCCAAGAACCAAGGATGAGATGCCTGGGAATGTTTCTTGACTGAAGATAATACTAATAGTGTGTGTTTGGGCCTGATGTGCTAAGCCAAAAGAAAAGATGGCGGTTGAGACGTTACACAAGTTGAGTCTGCACACTGAAAGTTTTGGAGTGACCTGGTGACTGTATCATTGACAGGCTGCCAAGAACCAAGGACGAGATGCCTGGGAATTTCTTTTTTTTTTGTTGTTGTCCTCATATATGCCACCAGAAAGTATCAACTCTAGATGGGGTCTCTCTCACAGGGCCACTGGCACCAATCGATTTCGATTCCGCCCCTGGATTGAGTGCTAGGCCTGCAGAGGTCGCCCAGAGGTAGGCTGTCTCCTTGTCCAACTCCCATTTCCGTTCCGTTGTACCTTGCCCCTTGGGAGGACCGGACCACAAACCTCTGGCATAATCATTGGACTCTTTATTTGTCAGACCATACTTTCAGAGCAGACCATACCTTAGTAGCACCCTCTCCGCTACACAACATATCAAACTGACTGATAGCCATGACATTTCTTAGGCAGTCAGCGAATCTCGGGGGGCCTCAGATTTCCACTCTCTGCAAATCTCCCTCCTAGCGATAACAATAACATAGAATATGAACTGCGTGGCACTGTCTCTGATGTTATATCCACGTGGGAGGCCTAAAAGAATCAATCTCGAACTACAAGTAACTGGTGTTAATAGTACCTCCTCTAGGAACCCACACACATGTCGCCAGTAACCAATAATTTCTGGGCAGTCTGCAAACATATGTATGTCGTCAGCTGCAGGGAATTTACATCTTGGGCAGTAATATCGATTAACTGAGATCTTTGATAGTTTCGCTGGAGTCCAATACATTCTATACGCGGTGAACAGGTGGTTCCTTCTGAGGTTAGCAGGTTTTATGAGATTGTAAATGAGTCTATCCAAGACTTCATCATCTCATCGGTGTTATCAATTAAAAGGTTATCCCAAAGCTTCATGATTTCAGACTCTATACTATCCTTTACACCCACTAAAGAGTTATACCAAAGTGAGATCTCCCCTTTCCTCCCTCTCCCTCTATTGGTTGAGTCTAGGATCTCGGTCTCTTCCTCAGTCCCCCATCGCTGCCTCCCCCACCAAGAGGACAATTGATAATATTTAAATCTTGTGAGGGACCCCCCCGTTAGATTAGATAGAGATTCCCAATCCATTAATTGAGAATTATTGCAGAGGTCACCCCATTTCACAAAACCCGCCTCCCTCAAGGGGAGGGCCAATCGATCTAATAGACAGTCAGGGGTGCCCGGGGAATCCCATATTGGGGCTTGGGCATTATAATATGGGATCCCCAGAATCTGACGTATGGACTGCCAGTTCTTTAATGCCGCCTGTAGTAGCTTCAAGCGGACCTTTTTGTAGTATTTTTGATCCCCGAATTTGTAGAGGAAGTAATCTAGGCCTTGTGGCTGGTCAGATAACAAAGCTCGAAAGAGACGGCCGTGAGAGGAGGAGTCCAAGTTATTTGCAAGGAGTCTAAAGTTTTTTGACTGGAAAGCGTAACAGTAGAAGAGCAAATCAGGGAGAGCCAGCCCCCCCACTTTTAGCCCCCTTCTTAATTTCTTCCACGCAATCCTTGGGGATTTAGTTGCCCAAATGAAAGACCCGATCTTCACCTGTAGACTACTAATATCTTTGTGATTAAAGATCAGGGGAATATTGTTAAATAAAAAGGTGACTTTGGGGAGGATGATCATTTTGATCAGATTGACTCTACCATAAATATTCAAGGGTAGACTGCCCCATCTGCTCAGCATCTTACTTATCTCCTTTACCACTACCTGCCAACTGGTTTTTGGAACTTCTGCTAGTTTCTGAGTGAGGTGTATACCCAGATATCTAATTTTTTGTTTAGCACCAGGTATCGGGATCGGGATATTCCAGCTCATGATATCTGTTTTTTCCTTGTTTATTTTATATCCTGACACTGTGCCAAATTCTTCTGCTAACTTAAATAATCTGGGAATAGCCTCTGCAGGATTGACAGTATAGAGTAGAAGATCATCAGCATATAGTGCAGTCTTTAACTCTAATTCTCCCAATTTAAAAGGAATAATTACCAGATCTAATCTCAGAGAGCAAACAAAGGGCTTGATATATATATCGAAAAGAAGCGGGGACAGAGGGCAGCCCTGCCTCGTGCCTCTGGAGATATGAAACCAGTTGGTCAGGCCGCCATTAATCAAAACCTTGGCACGAGGGCTCCTATATAATAATTTTAATCCTTCGATGAAGGAAGAGGGGAATCCAAACTTTGCCATAGTCTCCCATAAAAAGACCCAGTTGACCTGGTCGAATGCTTTTGCAGCATCAATCGCAACAATGGTGAGTGGCAGTCCTTTCTCCTCAGCTACGTCTATTGCTCCAATCACCTGAAATGTGAGCTCGTTTAGCTGACGGCCTGGTATGAATCCCCTCTGGTCTGAGTGAATTATGGTCTTGATCACTTTAGCCAGTCTAGTTGCTAATATTCCGGAGAATATCTTTAGATCTGAATTTAGGAGGGAAATGGGTCTGTATGATTCGATCTTTTTAGGGTCCTTATTTGATTTTACTATCAGGGCAATGGTGGCTTCAGACCAAGAGGGTGGAATATCACCTCCATATCGAAAGATTCTGTTGAAGAGTGACAGTAATACAGGTAGAATCTCCTCAAGATTATCCTTATAGACCTCAGTCGGTAAACCGTCTGGGCCAGCAGCCTTGCATCTGCTCATCTTATTCACCTGTGCTCTTATCTCCCCCTCGGTGATATCACTGGCTAAAATAATCTTATCGAACTCGCTCAGTTGGGGCAATTCCCTCGAATACCACCACTGCTCCAGCTCTTCAACTCCCGGGCGGTTATTTTCTTGATACAATTCCATCATAAAACCTCTTGCTTCTTCCCTAATCTCCTCATCTTCCGTTAATACCCCCCCTGTGTCTCGCTGGATTAAAGAGTCGATGTTATTCCTACTCCTCTCAGATCTTGATTTCCAGGCGAGAAGGGCGCCGCACTTTTCTCCATACTCAAAGTTCTTAAGCTTACTACTCTCCCATCTATCCTTAATTAATTTTTCAGCTCTAGCATTAAATTGTGATTGTAATTCTAAGAGTTCCTTTTCTAATTTCGGTATTTCTCCTCTGTCTTCCAGGGCAGCCAACTGTAACTGTTGCTCCTTCTTTTTAATGTAATCAAGGTCATTAGAGTCCCTTTCCTTAATAGATCTTCTTTTATGGGCCATCTGAGAGCTCAAGATCCCTCTCATATAAGTTTTAAATGCTTCCCAGACTATTTGTTTCGTGGCTGTGCCCATATTGAATAGGAAGAACTCGGAAGCACTGTTCTTAACCTTAACTTTAATTTCCTCATCTAGTAAGAGTGATCTATCTAGGGTCCATCTATAGTCTAAAGGTCTGGTCTTAGCGTTGACCTTTAGTTCGACCACAGAGTGGTCAGAAAGACCTGCTGGAATATATGAAATTGAAGCAATGTCAGACATAAACACACGGTCTACCAGAAAGTAATCAATTCTGGAATATTGCCTATACTTTTTGCTGTAGAAGGAATATTCCCTTAAGGCACCATGCTTAGCTCTCCATATATCTTCCAGACTGAACTCCTTCATAATATGTCCCAGAGCCGAGAGAGAGTTTCTTGGGACATTATATTTAGCTTTAGAAGTACGATCCAACTGACTTTCTAGCGCTAAATTAAAATCGCCTCCAAATATTAGTGGCGCTGTGTACTGTATCAGGACTCCCTGTAACTTTAGAAGGAAGCTGAATGTCCCTGCTGTGAGTTTTGTCTGTCCTGGCTGCCGCTGAATGCAGTGAGTATGAGTGACAGATGACTCCCACGACGTCCACTGCACTCTCCCTCGTTTGGGCTCGGCAATATTGAATTCACAGCGGGCAACAAGGCCCTGTGAGCACTCAGCAACAAACAGCAGTGCTGAGACAGGCCAAACTTCCTGCGGCGCTCTAGAAGGACATGACGTCCCTTGTGGTGCTGGAGCAAGAATTTGAGGAAAAGAAACTTGCTCGAATAAACCTCTAGTTAACAGGTACTAACAAATAGAAATAATAGATAGAAGAAAATTAACATACACATGACATTCATACTGGGGAAAAAGGCTTTACTCTTGCTTAAATAACAAAGAATAATTTGCTGCGTAACTGAACTCCCGCTTGAAACCGAAAATTGTCTTGCGCATGTGCAAACTAATACTGCATAATAACCATGTGATTAACTCATGTGATAGGGAAACCCTCACGCATGCACAAGGAGTCACTAACTGTAGGTCTCGAGGTGCCTGGCATATGCTTGCCTGGATTTAAAAAGAGTTGTCGCTGCTAATGATTTTGCTTAACAAAGAAGGAAATAACATGGGATAGAGTAGAAGAGGGTGGTGAACTGTGATAATAACATATTTGAGAAAATAACATTTGTTTATGATTCCATTACTAATAGTGTGTGTTTGGGCCTGATGTGGTAAGCCAAAAGAAAAGATGGTGGTTGAGACGTAACACAAGTTGAGTCTGCACACTGAAAGTTTTGGAGTGACCTGGTGACTGTATCATTGACAGGCTGCCAAGAACCAAGGACGAGATGCCTGGGAATGTTTGTTGACTGAAAAATTATATTAATTTTGTATCTAATCTATGTGTGTGAAAGGAAGTTTTTCTGGAATGTGAATAAATTAAATGGGAAGGGTTCACTAGACAAAGAATTAGTTAAAAAACTAAGAATGACAGCATGAGGTGATGACAACTCCCCTGTCCTTCCGAATCGCAGACCAGGATTCAAGAATACTTGCAACTTTTCAATCAATCAATCATTGACACTTATAAAGCGCGCTACATACCCGTAGGGTCTCAAGGCGCTGGGGGGGGGGGGGTGCCGCTACTGCTCGAACAGCCAGGTCTTCAGCTTCTTCCTGAAGGAGAGGTGGTCTTGGGTCAGGCGCAGGTCGGGAGGGAGGGAGTTCCAGGTCTTGGCGGCCAGGTAGGAGAAGGACCTTCCTCCCGTAGTCGCTCTTCGGATGCGGGGGACGGCGGCGAGGGCGTGGTTGGCTGATCGGAGGTGGCGTTTGGGAGCGTAGAAGTTGACTCGGCTGTTGAGGTAGCTCGGGCCTTGGTCGTGAAGGGCTTTGTGTGCGTGGGTGAGGAGGCGGAAGGTGATTCTTTTGTTGACGGGGAGCCAGTGAAGGTCTCTCAGATGTCCGGAGATGTGGCTGGTTCGTGGGATGTCGAGGATGAGTCTGGCTGAGGCGTTCTGGATCCGCTGGAGTCTCTTCTGGAGCTTGGCGGTGGTACCGGCGTAGAGGGCGTTGCCGTAGTCCAGTCGGCTGGTGACGAGGGCCTGGATGACGGTCTTCCTGGTCTCGGTGGGGATCCACCAGAAGATCTTCCGTAGCATGCGTAGGATGTTGAAGCACGACGAGGAGACGGCGTTGACTTGCCTGGTCATGGAGAGGGAGGAGTCCAGGATGAAGCCCAGGTTGCGTGCATGGTCTGTCGGTTTGGGTGCGGTGCCCAGGGCGGGAGGCCACCAGGAGTCGTCCCAGGCGGAGGGTGAGGAGCCCAGGATGAGGACCTCCGTCTTGTCCGAGTTCAGTTTCAGGCGGCTGGTCGTCATCCACTCGGCTACCTCTTTCATCCCTTCGTGCAGGTTGGCTCTGGCGGCGGCGGGGTCGTTGGTCAGGGAGAGGATCAGCTGGGTGTCGTCGGCGTAGGAGATTATGCTGAGGTTGTGTTTGCGTACGATGGCCGCGAGGGGGCTCATGTAGACGTTGAAGAGGGTGGGGCTCAGAGATGATCCTTGGGGGACGCCGCAGATGACTTCGGAGGCCTCTGACTTGTACGGTGGTAGGCGGACTCTCTGCGTTCTTCCGTCGAGGAAGGAGATGATCCATTCCAGCGCCTTGTCCTGGATTCCGATGTTGCTGAGGCGCCGTACTAGGGTGCGGTGGCAGACCGTGTCGAATGCCGCGGAGAGGTCAAGGAGGATGAGGGCCGCTGTTTCTCCATTGTCCATCAGGGCTCGGATGTCATCGGTGGCGGCGATGAGGGCGGTCTCGGTGCTGTGATTGGCTCGGAAGCCCGACTGTGATGGGTCGAGGGATCCGTTCGTCTCGAGGAAGGCGGCCATCTGCTTGTTGACGGTCTTCTCGATGACTTTGGCTGGAAACGGGAGGAGCGAGATGGGGCGGTAATTCTTGAGGTCGGTGGGGTCCGCTGTTGGTTTCTTGAGTAGAGCGCTGAGTTCGGCGTGTTTCCAGCTCTCAGGGAAGATGGTGGTGTCGAAGGATGTGTTGATGATGTCCCGCAGGTGGGGTGCGATGACAGCGTCGGCTTTGTTGAAGACGTGGTGAGGGCAGGGGTCGGTCGGTGATCCGGAGTGGATGGAGTTCATCGTGCGGATGGTGTCTTCGGTGCTGATCGGGGTCCAGGCGTGGAGGGTGGTGGTGGGGGGTGGTTGCTCGGTCATGGTGTGCGTTGGTTGGTTGTTGAAGCTGTTGTGTATGTCCGCGATCTTGTTGTGGAAGTATGAAGCGAGGGAGTTGCAGAGGTCTTGCGATGGGGTGATGTCGTTGTTTCCTGCGCTGGGGTTGGAAAGCTCTTTCACGATGTTGAAGAGTTCCTTGCAGTTGTGTGCGTTGTTGTCCAACCGGTCCTTGAATGCTGTTTTCTTGGCGGCGCGGATCAGCTGGTGGTGTTTCCGGGTGGCAAGTTTGAAGGAGGTCCTGTTGTCCGGTGTTGGTTCCCTTCTCCAGACTTTCTCGAGGGCTCGGCAGTTCTTCTTGGAGCTCTTGAGTTCGTCGGTGAACCATGGGGCCTTCTTGCTGCCGGGTCTGCTAGGCGGGGTCCTCAGTGGGGCGAGTTCGTCCGCGCAGTTGCTGATCCACTTCGTGAGGTTGTCGGCGGCCTGGCTGGGGTTTGCTGAGCTGGCAGGAGGGTGCTGGCTCAGGGCGGTGGCGAGCTGGTCTGCTGTGATCTTGTTCCAGCTTCTGCGGGCGGCCTGTTGCTGGTGTTGGTGGGTCGTCGTTCTCTTGAAGGTGAAGTGGACGCAGCTGTGGTCCGTCCATTTAAGCTCTGTGGCGTGGCTGAAGTCGATGTCTGTGCTGGAGGAGAAGACTGCGTCGAGTGTGTGTCCGGCGAGGTGGGTGGGGGTGGACACCAGTTGCTTGAGTCCCAGGTTGGCGAGGTTGTCGAGCAGGGTGCTGGTGTTGCGGTCGTTGTTGTTCTCCAGATGGAAGTTGAGGTCTCCCAGGAGGATGTAGTCAGCGGAGGGGAGGGCATGCGGGCTGACGAAGTCGGCGATGTCCTCGCTGAATTGCGTGCGTGGTCCAGGGGGTCGGTAGATCAGGGTGCCTCTGAGGGTGGTGTTCGGGTTGGTGTGGATCTGGAAATGCAGGTGTTCGGCGCTGGTCAGGGTGTTGTCGGTGCTGGTCGTGAGACGGATGGTGCTCCTGTGGATGATGGCGATGCCTCCTCCCATCTGGTTGGCGTTTCGGTCCCTCCGGACGATCTTGTAGCCCTCCGGGATGGCGATGGCGATGTCGGGAGCTGAAGAGGCGTTCATCCAGGTCTCCGTGAGGAAGGCAACGTCAGGGGCTGTGGTGTCGAGCAGGTTCCAGAGCTCGATGGCGTGTCTGTGGACGGAGCGGGTGTTGAGCAGGATGCACTTGAGGTGGGTGCTGCTGGTGTTCGACTTGGCGGGTGCTGGTGCGAGGCTGGTCCGGATGCAGGTGAACTTGCAGGCGTGGCAGCTGAAAGGTCCGTGGGTACGTCGTGGAGTGGCTTGATGGCAATCTGGGAGTCGGCCGGTGTTGAGAGCGGTGAGGGTGGCGGCGGAGTACGTCAGGCGGGTCGGTCGGGGTCTTCGTGGGCCAGGGGTCCTGGCACTGGGCGCGGTCCAGGCGCGGACGGGCGTAGACGGGCTTACCTTTGGCGCGCCTTCGGCGCACAATCGGCGCGCCCGCTGCGCGTTCGCACGGTCGCCATTTAAGGCGAAGTGCGCGGGTGGGCGGAGCAGCTGGGAGGCGGGAGCGGGGAGGGTACAGAATGGAAAAAGGGGCGGGGAAAAGCGGCGGTGGCGGGAAGGGAGGGCGGAGGGCGGCGAGGTAGGCGGACAACAAGGAAGGAAAAACCAAAACACGGGGAAAATGGAACAAAAGCAAACAGGCACAATTTAACGACAAAACAAGGGCAAAATGAAAATAAAACAAAACAGGCACAATTTAACGACAAAACAAGGGCAAAAACAACCGCAGCGGAGGCAGCCGGCAACCGGCAAACGAGGCAGCAGCGAGGCAGAGGGCAGGCAAGGGGCACACGCAGCAGCTGGTGGCCGTGCGGCGCGGGGGTGTCCCACAAGTGGGTCACACTCACCTGCGTCGCACGGTCGCCATTTAAGGCCAAGTGCGCGGGTGGGCGGAGCAGCTGGGAGGCGGGAGCGGGGAGGGTACAGAATGGAAAAAGGGGCGGGGAAAAGCGGCGGTGGCGGGAAGGGAGGGCGGAGGGCGGCGAGGTAGGCGGACAACAAGGAAGGAAAAACCAAAACACGGGGAAAATGGAATAAAAGCAAACAGGCACAATTTAACGACAAAACAAGGGCAAAATGAAAATAAAACAAAACAGGCACAATTTAACGACAAAACAAGGGCAAAAACAACCGCAGCGGAGGCAGCCGGCAACCGGCAAACGAGGCAGCAGCGAGGCAGAGGGCAGGCAAGGGGCACACGCAGCCGCTGGTGGCCGTGCGGCGCGGGGGTGTCCCACAACTTTTGAGGGTGGGGCATGCAGAATTAAAGAGTGACTAAATGTTGAGATTGTTAGAGGTGACGTCAATGCTGAGTGAGGAGTGGGGGAGAGCTGGTGCTAGAGAAGAACATACTGGGAAGATTCAATACTGAAAGACAGCCTGATTGAAGAATTGCAGAAGAACATCAAGGAGGGAGGGATGCGCTCCGGTGTGTCCGGTTCTGGAGAAGTGTAGTAAGTATAATCTTATCCTGCACCTGTCCTATAGTCTTTGTCTTCTGACTCTTTATCAGGTGACCTCCACCAATCCTTTTGGCCAGGGGTTGGGTTTCCCATTTCACCACTCGATAATTACATTCCTGTCTTAAATTTGCATACCCTTTTTGCAAAGGTATGAAATAATATGTTTTTTGTCTCTCCATCTATCCACTCCAAATGCATTGAATTGTTGAATAGATCTATGAATTGATGTATTTGATAAATGAGTTTTCTCTCCCATGAAAGTTGATTGAGTTTGCACTGTGAATCTGTATAAATGAGTGTTCATTTTTGACTGTGTTCTTAGATAAATTCATTGAATCTTACCCGGAGTCTGTGATTATTTTATTGAAAATTATAAGTTAAATAAGTTAAATTGTTAATATCACCATCAACTAACTACTCGACTAATGGTCCATTGACCAAAGGAAGAGTGTTGATCTGTGAGGATTATTTAGGCATTAACTAATTGAGATCAAAATGAAAATAAAAACTTGACCCCAGCGAAACAATCAGGAAATTTGAATGTGTCCATGGGCCCATTTGAGTAATTTGTTGATTGTGAAATGTTCATCCTGCCCTTTCGCTGGATCAGCAGCGCTACTGTATGATTGTATCAAACAACCTGACTGGGCCCAGCCCTGAAGTCAGGTTGTCTGAATCAGGGATGTGCGGTGCTGCAGAATCATCACATTAAGATACATTGTAGCACTGTGATGCTCCCAGTGGAGCCTCCAAGCCTGATGGAGGGGCGCACACATGGCACAGGCACTGTGCTTCCACCTAACACTCACAGTGCCTTCCACAGTGCTTTATTGTGACAGCTGACATATCTGTAGATATGCATGACAATGCATTTCAGTGCGGTGATGCGGTGCACCACACCCAAATGCATTAGTCTAACATGTGATGTGTGGTACTTGGCAGTACTGCAATCCACTGAATGTCCCGTTCACATTCTATACACATTATCCATGTCTATTTCCATTATAGCTCTATTGGAAACTAAAAGGGAAAAACACTAACCCTAAAATATAAATAACATCCTAAGATCAATACACAGGCTTGGACCTTCCCCCTCACTACAGGGGCTACAACTGTGTGTGTTACAAATAAGGATTGCCTATGTGGATGAGAAATTAAATGGGCCCAAAATGTTTCAAATATCAAGTCAAAAGTAGGCTAGATGGCAGAAGACAAACTACAGCCTATGATGAACAAAATAAGAGTGACTCAGAATGTGGGATAGGATACAAATAATTAAAATGGCGTTCAATGGTACAAATATATATTTTGAATGATCCCCAACAGGCCTGTCTCCACTGTGCAAGTTTAAAATCCTTGCTTCTGGAGTAGAGAGTCCCACATTTTGCGTGATATTGACTTCCTTGTAATGTATGCACACGAAATGACAGACCAATCCCTGTTTCACTCTTTATCTCGATATGGAAGAATGCTGGAAATGCTATCGGTGGCCAGTGTTGCCACCTCAGCCGGTTTTTACTGGCCTGGCCAATGTTGTTCTAGGAGGCCAGTACCCTATTGGTGACTGTTAGACCTGGCACCATTGTCGTGGGTCTCCCTTCCATTTTTTACTGTTGTTTCCTGTGTTTTGCTGTGTGTTGGACTCCATTTTGATGGTCTAGATGCTTTGGGCACTTTGCCTCTGCTGTTCAGTGCCAAAGTGCCAGTGCTCCTTTTGTAAATTACTGTCATGGATTGGTGTTTCCTTGATTGGCTATTTGACTTACTAGTCAGTCCCTAGTATAGGGCACTGTTTGTGCCCAGGGCCTGTAAATCAAATGCTGCTAGTGGGCTGCAGCACTGATTGTGCCATACACAGAAGCAGCCTGTAAAATGTAACTCTGGCCTCCAATTGTAGAGCATGTGTGCTGTCTGGGACTCCCATGTCGTCTTGGCAAGTGCACACACTTGCAAGTCCCTAAACCTTCACTTTTCTACATATTAGTCACCCCTAAGGTAGGCCCAAGGTACCCCTGTGGACATGACCTGATGTTTGTGGCATGTCCTGATGAAATACTGCCCACTTCGTGTTTCACTATTGCAAGGCTACCTGTTCCCATAGAGCAGAATGGGGAGTTTGTTTATAACATCTTATAAACATAACTGGCCCAAGGAGCAAGGTAGAAACATAAATATTAGTATGCCTGAACTCAGAATGTTAAAGTGCATCTTTTAATGAAGGTGACTTTTTCATTCTGTGTTTGAAAATACCACGTTTAGAAAGTAGGTATTTTCTTGCCTAACCATCCAGTGTGCCTCTGCTAGGTTTGTATACTGCATGTCTGGCTTTTGAATGACAGGGTGAAGAGGGGATGTGGCTCCTGATGTCGGATGAGTCAGGGCTGAGCTGAATGGACCTGGGCTGCATTTAGAGTAGGGGGAGGAGATTTCCTTTTCACCTGAAAGGGCCTGGTCTGTGTTCAATAATGTGTTCTCCATCTCCTGCTGGAAGCTGCACCAGTGAGGCCAGAACTGGTTTTGGCCAGGTACAGACACTCTCTGCCTTCAGAGAACAAAGGATTTTGGTATATAAAAAGAAGGGGCCAGCCCCCAGACTTTTAGATCACTTCTGGGAAATCAAGAGGAACCTTTGCCAAGGAGAAGAGCCGGAGAAGCTGAGGAGTAAATCTGCCCCTGTGCTGTTTGCTGTCTGGAGTTGGCCTGCAGTGGCTGCTTGCACCAAAGAAAGGAGAAAAAGGACTTTGCTGTTGGCTTTGGAACCTTCTTGAGGAAATGATCTCCAAGGGATTGAAACTGGTAGGAAACAACAACAAGTGGCTACACATATATCAGAAGAGGTCTGGGAGATGCATTTGGGATCTAAGACAGGTTGCACAAGAAATATAATAAAGCCAACAGAAGTAAGGTCAGTGGAAAATACAGGGGGCAATGATAATGCAAGGGAAAACAGCCAGCTAATGATCCAACAGACAACAGTGGATTTTTTTTAAGTTATAGCAGATGGAGTAGTGTTCCAGGGCCAAATGGCCTCCCTCAAGCACTAATTAAAGAAAATCCACAATATTGGGCAAAGAACCTGTCAAACGTATTCAATCATGGTTTAACGAAGAAAGAAGTCCCAGACAAATGGAGGGGATCAATTTTGCTCCAATTTACAATGCTGTTCAAGTCTCTGATCCTGCTAATTATAGATTTAGAGCTTTAATGTATTGTGAAGTAAAGTTTTTTACTAAGTGTTTGTTAACAGAACTAACAGCTTGGGTTTATGCCAGTAATTTATTTCCCAAAAATCAAACAGGGTTTATTAAAGGCATGGGACGATTGTTAATATCCAAATGTTAGTTCTTATAATGGAAATGGCCAGGTGCCATAAAATGAACCTTCATTTGTGTTTTATTGATTTTAGCTTGGCTTTTGACACAGTGCGATAGAAATATTCTTTGGAACAAATTAACGAAAATAGGAATCTCACCGAGTCTGTTGGGAGCGATACAATTGTTATATACCAATACTTGGAAGGGAGTAAGGCTGGGACAAGGCACAGTTCTGTAAAAAAAAATTATGATAACGGACGGGTTGAAGCAAGGGTGTGTTTTGGCCCCAACCCTATTTAACTTGTATTTAGCTGGTATTTCATCTAGTCTTAGTGAAATTAACTCTCACTCCCCGACTGTAGCAGGGTTTAATGTTTCACATTTATTGTATGCCGCTGATATTGATTTAATAAGTTACACCAAGGTGGGATTGCAGAGATTAATTTTGTGAAAGTGCACATTACGCCTCTACTCATGGGCTAAAGATTAACTTAAAAAAGACAAAAACAATGTTGGTGACTAGAGGGTTGGCTGTAAGACCAAAATTGCGAATGGAAGGTTCTGTTTTAGAATCTGTCACTGAATATAGATATATGGGAGTTATAATAGATGCTAGGGGCCCCAGCAAAAATCAGCGCGCTGCACTACAGAGAAGAAATAACATATTAATTGCAGCATTTTCCATACTCCAGAATACCTTAAAAGGGCTTTCCCTTAATCCATTATTACAAATTATGTCAGTCAAACATGTTCCAACTCTCACATATGGAGTAGAGACTTTAAGAGAATGTGCTGACAACACCATAGATAAGCTAGTGACAGGGACCTACCGACGCCTGTTTAATCTTCCTCGACAAACTTCACCAGCACAAATCCGACTTAAATGACAGAACTTAAATAGTTTAGGAACATATTTAATATTCTGCCATAAAATTAGAAGGGATAATATTTCCTCGTTCATGACAGTGGTCTGGGAGGCAATATAATAAACGTAAGCAGGGTCATGAATTTTTTAAACTGGCGATAGAAACGTTCAAGGTGGGACAACTATGGGCCTTACCCTTTTCACAGGTGGCTTTTAACAAAGTTATAAATGGGTGCAGTAAAAAACTTGTCGTCTTTATGGGATAAAGCAGTACTGGCAAAGAGATCACATGCGTGGTCAGTTATTGCTTCGTATGGTATGTTAAAACCTCAGAGCTATCTAGGAGACTCAAATAGCCAAAGGGCAAAGCTGAAGTTTATGAGTCTCCGATTTGGAAATAGACAATTTCTTGGAGACGCCCCTACATGGGAAATGATGAGTAGTGAGAGGAAGTGTCGCCTCTGTAACCATAAGAGAGAAGATATTTGCCATATCATCTGTAGCTGCCCTGCTTTAATAGATAAACGTAGGAGGCTGTTAAGGTCAGACTTTAATAGTCAAATGATACAAACATGTAGACAGCAGTCATAGCCAGTTACAAGGAGAATGTTTGCAATTAATGGGCAGACTTCTGAAGTGTATAGAAATAGTGGAGAAGAGACTGCTTAACTGTGGACAATGAGGATTGCTTTATATATTCTTGGTTTTATAAATTGATAAAAAGTTTCTTTTAATTATGTGGTCTTAATAATGTATGAAATGTAAGAAGAACTGTACAAACGTGTTTTAATTGTAAGTTAACTGAGCAATACATTTTTTCATTCATTTCATTTAATTTTCCTGTCCCCTACCATTTTCAATCTTTACCTGGAACTGCTCGCAGAGGTGCTACGCACCGCTAATATCTCCTACGACATGCATGCTGACGACATACAAATCTACATTAAAATCTCTTCTCCTAAGGACATTCTCTCCCTGAATAATGCCTTGAAGCTGACTGTTCACTGGCTCACCTCTAACCAGCTCAAACTGAACGCAAAAAAACTAAGTTTCTTCTTATTTCCCCACCCAAAACCAATGCAGACATCCAAGAATGGATCAAGGCGATCAAAGCGCTAAACTGCCCTCCTACCATTGTGGACTCTTCTAAATCCCTTGGAATAACTCTAGACGGCAGCTTGAACATGTGTGGCCATATCAACTCAATGGCCAAAGCTGACAGATTTCACCTGAGTTACCTAAGAAATCTGAAACCCTTCCTCGACCCTCCCGATCTAAAAATGGCAACCCAGGCACTAGTCATCTCCAGACTAGAACACGGATGCTCTACTCTCGCAGGTCTACCTAAGAACTCTCTGGCCCCACTTAAAGCCTGCCTCAACGCCGCCACCAGACGTCTAACCGGTTCAAAGAAATTCGACCACACCTCTCCCCACCTTAAAGCTCTGAACTGGCTTCCTCTCGAGGCCCGAATCCAACTTAAGATGGCCTGCTTTACTCACAAGCTCTATACTCCAATTCCTCTCCATTCCTCGCCCAGAAACTCGTGATATCCAGAGGAGCCAGAAACTCCCAGTCTGCCAGAGACCTTTTTCTCCAACCAGCTCGCTTCCGGAAAAAAAAAACTACAATCGGGCCTTCGCTGGGGCCACTCCAGGAATATGGAACTCTCTCCCGCTTACCATCAGAAGACTGTCGTCTTTGGCATGCTTCAAAAAGGAGACTACAATTTTCCTTATGGGCAAATTCCTCGCCCAACGATCTCATTGCAATCTCCTCCACGACCTTGTTCCACCCACCATTACGGCATTATCCTTGACTTTTTCCAGATGATACCTTCCCAGCCCTCCTGGGCATCCTACCCAGGAGCTGAGACTACTTATTTTCTTGTATAATTATTCTGCCTGTTTTTATCCCAAATGTATCCGGAATTTGAGACTGCTTTTTTTCCGGTACAATGTACCTAACCCTTTGTATCCCATTGATATCCTCCCCTCCTAAGTCCTTTGTATACCACCCTTCAATCCTGTAAAGAGCTCTAATACTCTCAAGTGTCTGGTTTGTGCTCTATAAAATTTTTAAATAAAAAATAAACCTATTATGTGAATATGTGGAACTGAACATTATCTGCTTCAACCTCTCATTTGCTTCCTTTTATGGCCAAAAATTCACCCATCAGGCTTCTAGTCCTGAGTTTGCAAAATATTATTGGCAATTGTTCAGAAGGTAATGTATTTAACTCAGGGTACTCAGTAATCACACCTGTTTCATCTCCTCCTTATTTTGTCGCTTTCGCCCCATATTGAGATTATCTCATTAAAGTGCTGTTACTTTCAATATTTGATCATGAGCTTGTAAAAACTTCATCATTTTACAATTCATTTGGGAGTCAGTTGGATCCAGTCCTCTAATGATGGCAGTTCTACACAAGTTTATTCGTCTATCCAAGAAGGCTCTCTTTAAAAAGTGACACACTCTGGTTGCAGCTTCTTAAATGACATATAAGATTAATTAAGTCTTACTTTTGATAGCTGCAAAGACGGCATTCTTTTGACTCAATGTGCTTCCAGTGTGGCTCATCAGCCAGGGTAGGAAATTTGCCAAACAGCAATGCCATCAGCTGTCTTTTAATGTAGATAGAGAACGTAGAGTCTAGGTAGGCCGTCGGTTTAAGGGTTTTGTAGTTATTAATCACTGTCCACGAATGAGGACGATGAGAAGAAATGCCTTTACCTGTTATCTACGAATGAAATTTGCTGCTTTGTTTAGAGCCAGCTTAAATGATGAGAAAGGCATATTTTTATTCCAAAGATTAGTAGAACAGGTTGCCTTCAGTGCACTGGTCAAAAATTGGTTGGCCTGTGATTTTTTTTGCATTGGCAATTCCAGCCATAACAATATGTCGAGGATATTTTCCTCTGCATTTTGCTTTATTCAATACCACACCTTTATATATGTATAAAGTCTGCCCAGTGATTCGTTGATCAGTCCAAATTCTAATCGCATTTGCGCAGGCGAAGCGCTCATGGGAATTTGAAAAACCTTTTTTTATAGATTCTTGTTATTAATTTATTAAGAATTTCCGAGTCCTTTCCATGCATGGCCGCTCTGGCATATGATAAGGTTGGCAGTGCTTTGCCAGAAATAATCGTCAGGAGCGGCCTTAGGGATGACCCTACCAAGTTCTTTGCCAATTACCTAAATGCAAATATTAATGCCCCCGCTCTCTGTGTCATGTAATTTTTCTGGTCACGTAGGGATAACTTATCATCCACGTCATATCCCAAGTACTTATAGCTGGATAATGTTTCCAATTGTTTGCCTTTTAGCCAGATGTTGTGTTGTGGGGCTAGTCGAGTGGAGATAAGCATTATTTTTGTTTTAGACTAATTAAGTTCCAACTTATTTGTAGACAGAAAATCTGAGAGTTCAGTTAGTAGCCTAGTCAGACCAACTTTAGTTAAGCTCAAGAGGACAATGTCATTTGCATCGGCAAGATAAGAGAGTTGTAACTTGCCTAATTTCAGAGAATGTGAGTTGGTACTGTCAAGTTTTCCAGAAAGATCTGAAATAAATAAGTCCCTGTTTCAAGACAATAGTTGTACACTTTTCTTGAGATTCTAGCACCATCCCCGAGTTTCGCTTGAATCCAGGTATCTGTGTAGAATAATAACAAACCCCTCAATAATCTCTTCGGTATTTCCCACTCTTTCAACTTTGCCCACAGTAATTTCCGGTCCACACTGTCAAAAGTAGCTTTTAAATCTATGAAACACAGATAGATGCAAGTCCTGTTTCTCACTCTTACATTTTTCTGCTATCATAGTGATTGATAAGATATTCAAGATAGTTCCAATCCCCTTTCTAAAACCTGTTGAATGATTGGGATCAGATTATGTTCCCAGACCAGTTGACCAGATCTTCAAGAATGAATGTGGCAAAATATTTAGCTTCTACATCCTGTAGGGCAATTAGCCTGTAATTAGTTGGGTTTGTTCTTTCTCCTGGGGGTTATAATTGATCCTTGCCAGCTGTCGTATACTTGATTATTAATCTCTACATCCCCATAAAGCTTCTCTAAGTGTGTGCTCCAGTATTCAGAGGCATGTTAATAGATGGCTTGCAAATGCCATTTGGGCCTAGAGCCCCATCGCTTTTGCCTTTATTTATTATATTTGCTATGTCCTCTGCTGTTTAATCGAAGTGATTCGTTACAGGGACTAGGTCTTGCATAAATGATTGAGTTGAACCTGTTGTTAGTGATTGACAGTCTCCTACGTCCATTAATATTAATTTATTTGAAATTACTGTTGCTGGTTGTTTCTGTTGAGCATTAGGTGACATCTGTTTGAATTTCTGCGAAGGAAAGTTGACCTATTCCTGTTCCTGAACATTTGACATTAGGATGTTTCGGTGCCTAGTCAGTTGATTTATCGTATGCCAAAATTTATTCGAGTTTGGTTGCCTTATGCTGAAAATTAGTTTGGTCGGAAAGCTCTCAGTTTTCCCTTATTTGAATTCCCATATCTTCCTTATGTATTGTTTTCTCAATAGTCGAAATTTCTCCAATGCAGTCCCTTCAGTGTTTTTTTATTGTAACTTCCCTTGTGTTCTTTTTAGGTCCCTTTTTAAACTTGCACCTCTTTTGGTAGATCTGTAGTTGGATAATATCTTTTATCCTTCACTTTGGGTGCTTTCATTTTCATCTTTAGTTTGCCTGGGAAAAGAGACCAGGTTTGAATCTTATCCATAGGTTAATTTGCCAATTCAGCCAGGATATCTTTTATTATTGACAACCACTCTGTTTTTTTTATTGTTTGTCCACTTAATACGTTATAAATTAGTTGTGATTATTTGGCCCTCTGGTATATTGGTGGACTAAAATCTTTCCACGTGAAAGTTAAATTTGATGTGTTGAAACACGTGGTCACTCAAGGTGGTGTACTTTATATAAAAACAGACCAACACTGCAATTAATGAAAGAGTTATAATTGTAAACTCGAGTATCGTTTGTGCCCTAGGGCCATAGTATGTTTTTTTTCGGCAGGTGGTCTTCCTTCGTCCTTCCATTGAGCACTTGCATACCTTGGCATTCGAGATCTGTTACTAATTGCTGGCCCAGTCGATCTTTACGAGCCTTCGTCCCAACTTAAGATTGCTGTTGAACACACCAATATGTGTTGTCTGCTGTCAAGATTTCATCTTTGTCCGGCATGAATATCAAGTTAGAGTTAAAATCTCCAGTCACTATTAGACTCCATGTATGCTCGGCATAGCGTAGACCTGAAATTTTTTTGTTCAAAAGAGCATTTTTTTCCTTTTTAGTTCAGAACTTTGGTTGTGTGTAGTAATTAATCAATATTATCGTTCTTTTATGTCTGTGTTTTGATCCGAGAATTTAATAAGTTGTATCCTAGGGTCGGGAGATTTCAGCTGTTCAGTTTTAATTTTTAGAGCAGTAGATACGTAGACTGTCAGTCCGCCCATTGCACGGCCATATTACTTACATTTTTCTGCTGCCACAGTATAATGGAGGAAGCCTGCTATCCGGAGATCTTCATATGATCATGTCTCTTGCAATGCTTTAACTACATTTCCCAAAAATATAGTGCCTGATGTGATGTCATCTAAGGGCGCTGTAATGGACACGCACATGTGTTTCGAATTAGCAGGGTTATTTAAACAGTGGGCTGGAGCTGCTTACCTGTCGACTTATACACAGACCGGGACGTTTTGGGAATCATCTCTACACAGATGAGTGAGTAATGGCAGGCCACTTCACACTCATTGCACTGGTAAATATCTTTTGTATTCGTAGTGATAGGTGTTTATATGTACTAAGAGGCATTAGATCTTGGATAGTCTTGTTCTACATATATTTTTTTACTTCGTCATACACTTGCCTATTCTTTATCAACACCCAGACACCCGTAGAGGCATTAGATTACGCAATTCTATCTGTTATCTCATACTCGCCAATACCAGCATCTTAAACACACAATGAAGCTTTTCGTGTTTTTGAAGATATGGGGTCTGACTGACATGGAATTTTACTCGCGTTTTGTGAGATTTGGCTTGTGCACTGTATACTTATGGGGACAGACAGTATTACAGATTTTTGTTGATTTAACGTAGCCTCCGTATATCATGGCTCGAGATAGCTGGTTATTGACTTTGAATCAGACGCAGGGCGACTGCAACATTTAGGGAACAAAAAATGTTGCTCTGTGGAGACGGGCAGAATTTGATGATCCAACTATCACTCAGCTTGTGTAGAGTATCATGGTCACTTAATAGACCTGGCATGCACGTACTTGTGCATAGGAAGTAAGAGATTTAGCGTATGTCTGAGGAACTTACGGGGATAACCCTGCTAGTTGGGTGTCTTAATATGCTGCTCTCTTCTCTTATATTGCGCAGTGACTTCTAATATTGACAGTTCTAAGGGCTACACATAATGTTTATGCTCTCTTTTCGTCTAGTTTAACTGGCATATTTGAGACACAAATCATGATAGCCCACACAATGGTTGTGTGTTGTGGTTTACATGACTTTAGATTTCCTTTTGGATATACGTATCCAGTTATATAAATCTATATACCGATATCATAAGGACTCATTTACACTGATCTGTTCTTTTCTTCTCTTATCCCTTACATATATACTACGTGTAGGCGCTGGCCACGAGAAAATATTTGACTCAAGCTTCACAAAGGAACAGGAGGAACTTTCCCTGTATTATACTAAGTGGATAGAGGGGGACACGCCGAGCATATTATTATGAGAGTAAGTGAATAGACTTAATTTCATTACATATATCACTGATAAGATATTCTCAGAGTAGGGACTCATTATAGAGAGAGGAGTATGAGACTTTATGTGGTATCACTTAACTATACTAGGTAGGCCAGCACAGTAATAATAAGATGTTAAGAAAAAAAAGTCAAGGGAACCTAGTCACATACAGCAATATGGATTTTAATTATGTTTGTTACATGTATGGAATTGTGTGATAGAGAGAAAAAAATGTTGATTCTTTGAAAATGTTTAAATTATCAAATGAATACAATCAAGGTCACATACTCTGTGCTATGCACAACGACATGCGATGTAGGCAGAAATAATATATGCATAAATGTAAATGTTCTGGAATATTGTCACTATGCTTATTTGTTGCTTTTTTTGATTCAATAATTTTTGTTATTTCATCTTTAGATAGCTGACTGTAATAACATAGAGACTATATGGTGGCAGTCGCATTTCTTTTTCAAAATTACTAATTGAGGTATGAGGACTCAGAGACGGTATCATGAAATATAGACGAAATGGTATTTTGCATGTATAGAGCAACTACCTGTACCACTTGAATTACTGTCTAAAGATAGTGCTACATACATATACTCTGTAGCCATTACTATAAGAAATTACAAAAAAGAAGGTAGTTCTTTTTAGTATGTCTCCTCCCGACGTTTTACTTAGGCTACCTTGTATTATGTGTAAGACACTTTATAATAACTTTGGTCTAAACTTCCCCAGAATATTGATTGAAATAAAACATCCAAAAGATTTGCTAAAGAATTATAAGGGTTTTTACTATGATTGGATCTTAAATATACAATGACAATATGAAATGACTAGTGTTATATGTTTGATTTTAATAAATGTTAACTGTATAGAGATGTATTTGTATTGTATTGTAATATGTATTTTTTTATATATATAATTGCTTACAGCCCTGAAGAAGTCACGGATGTGACGAAAAGCGTTGGCAACAAGCAATAATGTTATTTTAATTGCAACATTGAACAAAGAAAGTTTGAAAATCTTCAATCAACTTCTTTTGAGATTCTTATTTGTGGGAAGTTTTCTTCTGATCATCGACAACATTTGTGAATTATAGAACTTTGATAATCCAGTACCTGTATACAAACCTTGGTGCGGGTCAATCTTTGTGGCTTTTGCAATGCAATTACGTCACCATTTGCCTATTCCTTTAGTGGGAAACCCTCCTAGAGTGGTTGCCTTGCCCCAGCTATATACCAAGATAACATATGTATCATCCCAGATTCAACGTAATCCTCCCTATCTTTGTTTTGTCAATTACTCCTCCTATTGCTAAGTAAGCTGGAAAGCCAGTCCCATTGATCTAAGTTTGAATTGATTTCCCCATGAGGATCTTCATCTGATCTCTCTGGGGACTGGGCTGTATTACTCCTACCTTTTGCATTTTGTAAAATTGAGTAGACCTGTGTATGTGCTGCCGTCTTATCTTATTTTCTATCTAATTGCTGTGTATGAAGTTCTTTCAAGGGAAATGGATAACGGGGAATAGTGGGTGCTGATATTCGTATACCCCAGGCTAAAAATGTACCTGAACTATTTAATAGTATTTCCACTAGCTCAGGCGTTTTCCTTGTGGTTAATGTTTGCTTTTTAGTTAATTTATTATTCCCTGGAAGAAATTGGACAGCTAAGAGATCTGTCGATTGTATAATATTTAGTTCCATAGTTTCAGCCATAAGTTTCAAAATATTGCTTCTATTCAGTGTCGTGCCTGCCCTGCTTTTCATATTCAGGTGTCCATATTATTTATTGATATATCTCATTGTACTGTAGTGATTCCCTTTTTAAATCCTTAACTTCACGATTCTTCAAATGAGATTTGCCATGATTTGAGATACAGAGCTTAGTTGACCTTGTAACAAGCTGCATTGCTTTGCTGCATTGAGTCGTGGTATTGGGCTTTGAAGTGCTTCTGAAGGGCATTGGTCACTCGCTTCTTTTACTGTCTGTAGAGATGAAGTAGTCATTTTCTCTTTCTCTGCTTCTGTGGTAATTTCCATAGGGGTAATTATTTGAATAAGTGCATTATCTATTTCCCTTTTTACTGCAGGTTCAAGTGTCGATTTTTGGGCATTCAGTGGGATTTGTAACTTTCATATCTCTTTTTATCTCAGATGTTTTTAAATGTCCCTGGTGGTTTCTACCTATACCTATTTCACTTTCTTGTGACTGCAATCTCATTGGAGTAGCTGTTGCCTGAGTTTTATACTTCTTATGACAATGGCTAACCGCATCGTCAGCCACTTTAGCAATCCGTGTATTTTTTTCCCGATTTCCTATATTAACTGAGGGTTTACCCGGCCTTCACCACCTTCCGGGAATCTTTTGTTGGTTGTGAGGAACAAATCAATTTTTCCGTTGTGGTTGCATCCTTGAGATCTTTTTTCAGAGCCTGAGTTGTGTTAATGTACTTATCTCCTGTCCCTTCAGTACCAGAAGCAGAGTTACGTAAAGATCTGTCCAGTCTAGTTTCAGAGAGATGTTCTTCTTGAGATCCACTTGCTTTGGATTTAGAAAAGATAGAGTATACTCTAATGCCTCGCTGACGCTCAAAGGCAGTTTTTTTGTTTCTTGTTTTCCTTTCCTTATTTCTTTGTCTTCTCAATTGCGTCAGCTTCGTTTCTTGTTGTTCAAGTGTATCATTCTGTGCTATAGCGTTATTAGTTCCTATGTATTCCGTGTTCCCGGCTAACGGGGTTTGAGCTTCGTTCTATTGTTCTGGTGTGGAACTACTTGTGGTTGTTTCTGATTTATAGATGCTCCAGATTGTTCTATGTAAGCTGTCTCTGACTTAAATGCCGGGGTGATCAATCGTTTGTTCAGATTGAGTATCTGTTTTAACATTGTTGGTAATGATCTTAATTTATCTAAAATTGGCCTACATGTACAGGCTGTGGGGGATAAATTGTTTGTACTCTTTTAATTAGATTGGTTAAATTGTCAGGTTTCGTATTTATCCCAGCTATGTATGATGCAATGATGTTTATTAAATCTATTTGTATATCCAATTTGTCTGATTGCATTAACAAAGTTGCTGTTGATGTTTGCCACACTTGCAATAGCATGAATTCGGTTTGCGCAGCAGTATTGCTAATGTTGATGTTTACTCCTATTTTGGGAGTTCTGCCTGATCTCTCTATTTGTTTTGGTGATGAATTGTCTCTGGCATCTGTTATCCTGCATTGTCCACTGCTGTGACAAGTACTAAATGATTTATTCTCCACTTCTTCACTTCCTTGGGCCTCCTCAATTGTCTCCTCCGTATCGACTGATAATTTGTTTGCCTGAGACTCATCCATGTTAGCAAGGGATAGACATAAGTTTAGCCATAGGTGTGCGAGATCTTCAGTACTTGATTGTAGTCATTGTGAGCTAACTTTTTGATCTTGCTTAGTAGCTTGGGAAGTGAGATTCGTTGTGATATTCGGATCTTGAGTCTTTTTAGTCTTTTGGATTATAACCAGACCACCTGGCGTACTTTCTCCCTTGGTTATACTAGGGGCGAGTGGTAGCTCTTGCTGCTCTGTGGTAGTATCTTGGCGAGTGGTAGCTCTTGCTGCTCTGTGGTAGTATCTTTTGATGCCATATGTACTGTTGCTGTTGTTGTAATGGTATTTTCTAATAGCGTTCTCCTAGCTGGATTACTTTTGTCTTGTTCTTCTGATTGTTCACTCCTTGTGGGTGGGTTACGATTCTCAATAAAGTTTGGGTTTGATTTCTCCAAGTAATTGTTTGAAGTTCATTTCCCTCTTTGGGTCTGTCCGCAATGGATGTTTTAAGGGTGCCAGCGGAGTCATCAGACCCAATATTTCCACATGAGTTGCACAGAGAGATGATCCGGGATCCTTTAAAAATTAAAATCTCGAATTTTGTGTTCTTTTTTTGTTTGACTTGATCTACTCTGCTGCCCTGCTGCCTGCTGCCCTGAGTGATGACGACTGGACCTGCATCTGGACCCCAGGACAACTGGAGTAACTCCAAAGACTAGTTGGCTGGCCTCCTGATGAGAACCTTAGAGACAGAAAAGGCTCCAACCACCTTGAATCCAGCACCTGGACTCTATCTCCGTGAGACACAAAAGTGCGTCATCCCAGTCCTAGACCCTAGAAAATGGACTTGAAGGTGATCTGCCAATCCAGCTGTTGACTCTTGGGCAGAGCTGATGAAATGTGATGCATTTCCTCGCAGCTCCCCATCAAAGTCACCACCTGGTGGTGCATGCCACACCTCATCGGAACCACACCTGTGTGACGCATCCCTGGCCAGGAGTCCGCATTGCAAAACTCTGTCGACAGCATCCTTGACGATCTCACATTGCAAGCCTCATCAATACCTTCATTGAGCCACTGCTTCGTGATGTATCCTCCGCAGAGCACATTGCATGGCCACCCACATCTCATCAGCACCACTGATGTATGACACATCCTCAACACAGGATCTTGCAATGCTATGCAACACGGATTTAAGGTACTGTGCTCATTGGGCCTAACTTGGTCCTTGTATAGAGCCCACACTCCATTGCAGTCGGCTTGAACCTGTGACTTTATCCTGGTCCGGCATGACTAAAAAACTAAAGTTCACACTTTGTGCTTCGAAGTACTGTTTTCACTCAAAAGCTTTAACATTGCATATCTCTAGTTCTACTGATTGGGTTTTGTGGTTTTGGTCCCAAATAATTGATTACATTTTACTTCAATTTTCTAAATTGGTATGGGATTTTTCTTGTGTAGTGTTTTCACTTTATCACTGTTTGAAGTGTTGTATAAATACATTACACATTGTCTCTAAGTTAAGCCTGACTGCCTTAGTGCCAAGCTACAGGTTAATTTGGGTTTTTTTGTGACTTCACCCTGAAAGAAATTGGGTTTTCTGCTTGATTAGGGTTCCACCCCCTTATCAGTAAGCCAATTTCCTACAGTCAATATACTTCTGTTCTGTTCTACTGCTTTTCTCTCAATTGTGGCATCCCACAAGGCTCATCCTGGAGCCCAACAATGTTCAATGTTTAAATAGCCCCTCTTTCTGCCCTAGTCAAAAGCGTTAGTTTCAAGCATGCATCATATGCTGATAACACACAGGTTTTAGTGACCATCTCGGAGAACAAAGCATCCACTAGAGATACATTTCACAACTGCATGTCTGCCATACCAAAAGTGATGAACTTCAGCTGTCTGAAGCTCATCAGAGAGATAACGAGATTGTACTATTAGGACGTTACGCCTTTATGTGGTCATCATAGTGGTAGCCAGAAGTCTTTGGCATTACCCCTGCTCTGGTAAATTTGGTTAGGATCTTGATGTCATCTTTAAAATGTACTCTTCACTACTCAGAATAACTAGGTAGCAGTCATAGGTTTCCTCATTCTTCAGACTCTTTACAAGATTAATCCTGTGCTCCCTATCAACATGCTCCAAAAAGTTATTCAAGCCCTTATTACGTTCAGATTGAACTACTGCAACTCTTTTTACCTGGGAGCTCTACAATATGTTCTACAAAGTCTTTAAGTGCCACAAAATGTGGCTGCCCATCTGATGCTTGGAATACTCAAAACTTCATTGCTGAAATTGCATCTTATATCCTTATATTTGTTTCAAGTGCTAAAACAGATCCATCTCAAAGCACTATAGGCCAGATATAGGTAATCCAGATTTACCGATTCTAAAATACCATATTTTACCGATTCAGTATTTTAGAATCGGTAAATGGGATGTAGGAATTCATTCGGTAAATTTTACCGAATCGGTAAGATTCGGTAAATACCGAATCAGTATTTACTGATTCGGTAATTCCCATTAATTCCTATGAATGGTAATGAGGCCCATAGGAATGAAAGAGATTTACTGAATCGGTAAATACCGATTCAGTAAAAGGGGGAACACATTCAAGGGTGTCAGGGTGTCACTTTGACACCCTGTTGCACCCCTGATAGTGCATGGGTGCACTTGTTGCACATATACATGCCCTAAGGGCATGTATGTCTGCCACATGGCACTGTTATAAATTGCAAGAAATTGCTTTTTTTAGGGTTTTCGATATTTACCACCAACTTGTAGTTGATGGTAAATAACGAATCCTGAAATGGGAAAAGTGTTCATTTGAGTGCTCCCTACATTAAGGATTCGGTAATTTACCGAATCTGTATTTTAAGAATTCGGTAATTTACTGAGTCCTTAAATTACCGATTCGGTAAATTACTGAGGCCCACATGCATCAAGCATTTTTGCAGTCGCAGACGGTGCGATTCCTTAAAATCGTCCGTTTGCGAATGCAAAAGTGCTTGTTGGGATGCATCATGCCATTTTAGAAGTCGCATCTTTTTTACGATTTCTAAAATTGCATTAGCATTTAAGAAATCGCAATTGTGCGATTTCTTAAATGCTATGCATCATTATAGAAAAATATGCTTTTTTTAAAATTGGAAGTGCAAATTACCACGAAGTTCAACTTCGTGGTAAATTGCGAAATTGATTAAATATGCACAAAAATGCATTTTTTAAACTGTAAAGTTACACACACACATGTCCTTAGGACATGTGTGTATGTAACTTATGCTGAAAAGTACATTTCAGGGGTGCATGGGGGGTCCTTTGGACCCCCCCCTGCACCCATGAAATTTTCTAAGTGCCACTCGCAATTTCCATTGACTCCTATGGGCCTTTTGGCCCATAGGAATCAATGGAAATTGCGAAAATTAAGTTAAGAAATCGGTATTTCTTTGGGATTCGGTAAAAAATGCGATTTTTACCGAATCCCACAAGAATACCGAAAATATTGATGCATATCATTTTGCATTTCTTAATTTGCGATTCCTTATTTTTCGCAAATTAAGAAATGCAAAAAGACACAATGATGCATGTGGGCCTGAATCCTTCAATTTGTCCTCCTACATATGAAAATTCGGTAATTTCGGCCGTTACCGACCGGTATTAGGCTACCTACATCTGGCCCTTAGTCTGACTCACAAATCCTTCATTAACTCTAGCCCTACTGATCTTAGATTTAAATTCAGACAACACATACCCCCAAAATATCCTCAGGTTTGTTTCACTGTCCCTCCTAGAAATTACCAAAGTTAAATGAGCTAGGCATGGAGGAAAATCCCTTTCCTACCTTATTGTTAAAGCCTGGAATTACCTTCCATTGGATATACAAAGCACTAGTGAAGGCAAGAATTTTAGGGAAAAAACGGAACTTCCTATATTCTATTGTTCTCTTTGGGGAGTAGAATTCTCCATGGAAGCCAATTCACCAAAATGCCAGACGTGGCGAAAGTGACTTCACATACCCTTTGATCTTCACTTTCACTCGCACACATACATTCACACATATACACACACTCTCTCTAAAACACACTCTCACGTGCACGCACACAACGTACATTTAAACGCATTCTTTTTGCTTATCTCAGCTGTCAGGGAAGGTAACATCCCAGCTAATGGTACTCCATTTATATTACACTAATAGTGCCTAAAGTCAAGTCAAGTCAAGTCATATAATTTGTATAGCGCACTACATACCCAGAGGGTTTCAAGGCGCTTAGGAAGGGGAGAAGGATTAGTTGTCAAATATCCACGTTTTAAGTTGCTTTCTGAATGCTAGGTGGTTCTGGGTAAGGCGAAGGTAAGCGGGGAGTGAGTTCCATGTTTTAGCAGCCAGGTATGAAAAGGATCTGCCTCCCATGGTGGTCTTGTTGATGCGAGGTACAGTGGCGAGGGCTTGGCTGGAAGAACGTAGTTGGCGGGAGGGGGTGTAGAAGGACAGTCGTGAGTTGAGGCATTCTGGACCGATGTCGTAGAGTGATTTGTGTGCGTGGGTAAGCAGTCGGAAAGTGATCCTCTTATTGACGGGTAACCAGTGGAGGTCTTTAAGGTGATCAGATATGTGTTCGTTGCGTGGGATGTCTAATATGAGTCTGGCTGAGGCGTTTTGGATTCGTTGGAGTTTCTTCTGGAGTTTTGCGGTAGTACCTGCGTAGAGGGTGTTTCCGTAGTCCAGTCGGCTCGTGACCAGAGCGTGGGTGACTGTTTTCCTTGTGTCGGCGGGGATCCAGCGAAATGTTTTTCTGAGCATGCGAAGAATGTTGAAGCAGGAAGAGGATACGGCGCTGACTTGTCTGTTCATTGAGAGTGAAGAATCCAGGATGACGCCTAGGTTCCGTGCGTGGTCTGTCGGGATGGGTGCTTTTCCGAGGGCTTCCGGCCACCAGGAGTCATCCCATGCAGAGGGGGATGTACCTAAGATGAGGACTTCTGTTTTGTCTGAGTTCAGTTTCAGACGGCTTTGTTTCATCCATTCGGCAACTTCTTTCATTCCTTCGTGTAGGTTAGTTTTGGCGGTGCTGGGGTCATTGGTGAGAGTCATATTAAGTAATATTATATATATATTATATATGTATTATAGTATATTATAATGTAAAATGATTCACTATTAGCGTAATTAAAAACAAATGACAGAAAACAAGGAGTGTGGAGCCTCAACTGACGTCCGTAAGGACGAGCTGCTGCTGTGTTCCAGGCACTGATTCTGTCACTTCTGAGGGCAGGGGTCACAAAGGCAGTGCCAGGGGTCCAAGGGACAAGCCAGAGGTCGCATCTGTGACCCCTAAATTACATCCATGGAATCCTATTGTGCCATGAGGCCTTTTACTACCTGTTTCACACTCTTTATATGTTTTCCATGCATTCATACTTTACCATAGCAATGTAGCTATGATGTCTAAATGCACGCTGCCTTAAGATAGATACTGCAGCTCTGCGCTCAGTTCACCAGTTTTTTTGCACATGTGAATAAAGAGACTAAGAAATTTTACAGGATGGTCCAAAAAACTGACTTCCCACCCCGATGCCTGCAGGGAATCCATGCAGACGTGTGAACAATAGGGCAGCTCAGTGAAGACTTACAATCCGGGTACTCAGGGGCATATTATCAAGGACAGAGTTAAAATTATCGCTGCATTAGCGGCAGGAAACTTCCCCTAAAGCAGCGATAATGGGCTTGGTAATATGCCCTTGAGAATTCCAATAGAAGCCCATGTTCACACCAGAACATGGGCTTCTATGGGAATTCACAAAGGCATATTATCAAGCCCATTATTGCCGCTTTAGCTGCAGTTTCCTGCCGTTAAAGCGGCGATCATTTTTACGCCGTTTCTTGATAATATGCCCCTGAGAGACAAGCCTGCTTTATGCCTGCCCAGTACTGCACTGGATTTGATTAGTGCTTTGAGATAAGAGCAGTCTGAGAAAAGATGGCTCTCCTCCCTCATTACTTCCGCTTTTACCTCTGTTGCTGCATTGATTGCTCCTTGTGATGTATTACACCTTTCACTTGTTTCACTCGAGTCCACCCTTTTCCCCATGCTTTCCTTATCATGTCCAGGCGCTGGCCCTTTCTGGTTGACATTAGCCCTTTGCTGGCTCCTTAATAGAGCACAGTCTGGGAAATAAAAGAAATCTATGAGCGCGTTTGCAGAGTACCATAAAGGAGAGCTCAGAGTGCAATCTTCCAGAGGCACAGTTACTATTTCATACACATTTCAAGAAGAATCTAGTTAGACATGAGCACCAAGGGAGAAGGCTTGTTCAAGACCAGCTTGCCTGAATGTGGAGTTTTGTGTCCTTAATCATTACCTATTGGCTTTGCAAATGCGTTTTGTAAATCATTTTATTCATCGGCAAAAGAAAAAAATTTCAAAAATCTTGTTTGCCAATGCAGAACAGCATCGTCAAAAACAAAACAACAGGGCACTGCAGGCTGATGACATATATGAGTGCAAGAATCACCAAGTATGGGAATGCCTGAATTTTAATTGTGTAACTATTAATTTACCATTTTAAGATGACAGACCCTAATCTTGGAGCTGTAAATTAAAAAAAAAAATTGAAAGCACGTTTAAAAAAAAAGGAGCGGTCCAGTACCAAATGTGAGTTGCTGGGCCCTTTAAAAAAGTTTCTTTTTTTCATAAAAAAAAATTCATATATGAATGCAACAGTGAGAGGCAAGGCAGCAGTTGAAGAACCAGTGGTAGCTTTAAAACGAATGCCGGAGAGGCTGTGGGTTAGAAGCAACAAGGAACGTGTAGAGGGGTCGCCTTGGAGGTGGGGTAAAACCTAGAAAAAAAATGTAAAAAGTAGACTGGGAGGGTTTGTGAAACCAATGGACCAACCCTTGAAACATGGAGGGGAGCACATTGAAAGCATGTGGAGAGCAGCAGTACACAAAGCTCTTCTTAAACTTTCGGGCTGCACTGTTCTTATACATTGTACTCGTACATCGAATTGTGCTATGGAATTTACTGTCTTGTTAAAGGCATGTTTCTTGTCACCCATGCTTTCTCCCAAATTAATTCTCAATATCCTTGTTATGAAAGAAAGGGGTACAATCACATATTTAGAAGGCCATTTTGCAAAATACTTATGGGCACATGCATAATTGTAGGATTTTGCACTTCCTAAATTGCGAAAATTAAGGAATCGCAATTTAGGAATTGCAAAATCCTATGCATCAAGAAATCCTAAAAGTTTTTAGGATTTCTTAATTTTCGGAAATTGCGATTCCTTAATTGCGAATCGCAATTAAGGAATGGCATTACATTGATTCCTATGGGCCTAGAGGCCCATAGGAATCAATGCCGTTTTGCATTATTTTTTTTGCACTCGCAATTTGTTGATGCATTGCAAGGGTGCAGCCCCTGCACCCTGAAATGTATTTTAAAGTGCATGTTTCACACACACACATGTCCTAAGGACATGTGTGTCTGTAACATGAAAGTTTAAAAAATGCATTTTTTTGCTTTTTTAAAGATTTTCGCAAATTATCACGAGGGTCAACCTCGTGTTAATTTGCACTTCCTATTTCAAAATTCGCAATTTTTTAAAAATTGGTGCATTGCATTTAAGGAATCGCACAAATGCGATTCCTTAAATGCATTCGCATTTTTAGGAAATGCAAAAAATAGCGAATTTTGAAACTCTGTTTCATGCATCCCAAAAACGTATTTAGGAAGCGCAAGCGGCCGAATTTACCGATTCGCACCGTTTGCACTTCCTAAATAGGTTGATGCATGTGCCCATTAATGTACCTTTTTCACTTCATCCACTACATTACCAACTCCAAATCAATCAATTGCCGGCTTTCTAGAAACATGCAAGATTGGACTATACAGGGTTATTTGTATAATGGACTTGGGGTCAATATTTAATCAAGTCCAAGGCTCAAATAAACTTTGCCACTTATATTGACTATATATTCAAGAGCAAGATACTCTTACTCAAGCATTGTTTTGTCTTCGTTGTTCTATATATGTAGCACAGCACTGTAGTTACACTGGGAAATGCACAATTTGTGTTGCTTTCTTCACTGTTGCCAATGTGTATGCAATGAAAGAATTAAATATTTTCAGCCTTATTCATCAACGGGCCGTTTTGCGAGCCCCTAATAGCGATTCATAAGGAATCGCTATTAAGGACTTGCAAAACGGGATTCATGTAGGAATTGCAAAAAATATTGCGATTCCTACATGTTCCTTATTTGCGAGTAGCAAATTGCTAATCGCAAATAAGGAATAACTCCCCATGCATTCCTATGGGCCTACAGGCCCATAGGAATGAATGGGGAGTTATTCCTTATTTGCGAATAGCAATTAGCTACTCGCAAATAAGGATGCGATTTCAAGGGTGCAGGGGTGTCCAAAGGACACCCTGTAGCACCCCTGAAATGTAATCTACATTGGTGTTGCGCACACACATGTCCAAAGGACATGTGTGTGTGTAGCATGCAACTTAGAAAAATGCATTTAAATGCATTTTTCTAAGTTTTTGCTATTTACCGAGAGGTCTGACCTCTCGGTAAATAGCGGCCCAAAATTGCATTTTCGCAATTTTAAAATGATTCATGAATTGCATTTAAGGAATCTCAAATAGAGATTCCTTAAATGCAATTATTCGCAAATGTGCGAATTCTTTAAAAGCGAATTTTGCATTTGGGATGATGAATCCCAAATGCAAAAATTGCACTCGCAAAAGGCAAGATTCTGAGGCCCACATGCATCAATATCGGCTTTTGCGAGTTCTAAATTGCGAAAAATAACGATTCGCAATTTAGAACTCGCAAAAGCCTATGCATGAATATTTTTGCTTTTTTTTTTGCAATTCGGTAAAAATCGCTATTTTTACCGATTTGCAAAAAAAATGCACATTTTCAATTGCGAATTCACAATTCCCATTCATTCCTATGGGCCAAAATGCCCATAGGAATGAATGGGAATTGCGAATTCACAATGTGCAATTGCAATTCATCAATGCATTTCAAGGGTGGAGAGGGGGGTCAAAATAACCCCCCCTGCACCCATGAAATGTACTTTTCAGCATAAGTTACATACACACATGTCCTAAGGACATGTGTGTCTGTAGCTTAACAGTTTAAAAAATGCATTTTTGTGCATTTTTAAACAATTTCGCAAATTACCACGAAGTTGAACTTTGTGGTAATTTGCACTTCCAATTTTAAAAATCGCACATTTTTCTGTAATGATGCATAGCATTTAAGAAATCGCACAATTGCGATTTCTTATATGCTAACGCAATTTTAGAAATCGTAAAAAAGATGCGACTTCTAAAATGGCATGATGCATCCCAAACAGCACTTTTGCATTCGCAAACGGCCGATTTTAAGGAATCGCACCGTTTGCGACTACAAAAATGCTTGATGCATGTGGGCCTGAGAATCTTGCCCTTTGCGAGTGCAATTTAGCTTCATGAATCAGGCTGAATGTCTCTTAACTATCGATATATGGTTGTCCATCATGAAATATGATTTTTTATGGAAACTGATTGTTCATTTTAAAGGTGCATTCCCTTAATAACTCGAATGTTTTTGTTTGCTCCTGGAGGAACCTCTTGTTGCTCATTTTATACGAGGGAAGACTAAGAATATACATGCACTCTTAAGGAGTGTTGAAATAAAAGAAAATAAATTAAGTATATAACAGTTTACCATAGGTGGATAGCCGAGGGAGACCGTGTTGTCACCTGTATTTTATTTTAACAAAAAAGCATTGGCACAGCTTGCTTTAGATGTATGTGTTGTTTGCTGTAATGGGCGTAAATAGTGTAAAGTGTTCGGATGCACCTACAGAAAACACACACACATATAGCAAAGTGCATACACACAAAATCTGATATTGATAACATTGCTCTAGTAAAAATTCTGTTAAGATTGCGCTCGCAGTGTAATGGATTAAGTACGTTGTCAATTGAAGGCAAGTTACCTACAAAACGTTTTCCGATGTGGGGTCTTTTGCATAACGATCATTGCTGCCATTATGCTTCCCACTGCAAAGATGAGTAAAGATGTTTGCCAGAAAATGTTTCTTTACTTGCTGCTTCTTCCAGTGGCTCCGGTGTTATTATGATAGCCGTGGCTGAAGCTGCTTGTGGCACTGACTTGCATAATGCAACATTTGCTCTGATGCTACTATTCAGGGTTCACAAGAATGCTTTCATTAAAACAGTGTGTTATAATAAATTGTAGAATCCTGCAAATGAAGAAAGCTGTTGTTGGCTAGCCGAGAGCTCCCTCCTATTGTTACAGCAGCTTGAAGAGTGCTTTGATGACTTGCATTGTGTTGGTATGTGGTCCATCTCCAGGCCTCATGACAAATCATCATGAAGGTACACATAAGCCCAATTGTTGTAATTAAATGTATTCCAGACACAATGCCCTCTGTGCTCTTGCTAATGTGCGTGTCTTGCTCCTACAGAGCAGGTTCATTGCTTTTGGCCAGAGACTTATGGCCTCCTCTGGACGCAACATGGTCAAGATTCCGAAGAAATCACGGTTACCTGATCTTCAGCATCTCAAGGGATAATGTGCATGCTGCTGAGCTGTGTGCACCTTCCAACTTGACTTACTTGACTAGCTTCTGGCCAACGAATCACGAGGGCTTACCAATGTGACTCGTTTGGCACCCTTGGAAAACATGCATTTGTCCATGGCCAGGATGTTGAGAGGTGCAATAACAAAAGTCGATGGACAGAATGCAGAACAATGCCATACATTCACCCCAGTACAGAGATCTGGGCCTAAATCCTTCGTTTGTTTGCACTCCACACTACCCCAGTTCAGACATGGCCATATGCAAATCAGCCTTGACCCTGTGCCTCATGGGAACAGTCCAGCCCGAACTGCCAAGCCATGTCTTTCCTGGACCAGAATCAAGCATTCTAGGACCGGTTTCTGGCTTTCAGCCGTCTTCAGCCAGGATAGCTTGACTCCAGTGGTGTGGAGAGCATGGGACTCACGTCTGAGCATACCCATCCCACTCTGGGTGACAAATGAAAAAACAACAGTTGATGGACAGAATGCAAAACAATGTCAATACCTTCACCCCAGTACAGAGATCTGGGCCTAATCCTTCGTGTTTTTGCACTCCACACCACCCCAGTTCAGACATGGCCATATGCAAATCAGCCTTGACCCTGTGCCTCCTGGGAACAGTCCAGCCCGAACTGACAAGCCATGTCTTTCCTGGACTGGAATCAAGCATCCTAGGACCGGTTTCTGGCTATCAGCCGTCTTCAGCCAGGATAGCTTGACTCCAGTGGTGTGGAGAGCATGGGAGTCACGTCTGAGCATACCCATCCCACTCGGGGTGACAAATGCAAAAACAACAGTTGATGGACAGAATGCAGAACAATGTCATACATTCACCCCAGTACAGAGATCTGGGCCTAAATCCTTCGTTTTTTTGCACTCCACACCACCCCAGTCCAGCCCGAACTGCCAAGCCATGTCTTTCCTGGACCAGAATCAAGCATCCATTAAACCCAGATCTGTTGACTGGGTGTGAGTGTTTGATTGGTTCAGATGCTCCGTCCATCACCACCCCCTTTTGTACCACTTTGTTTCACCATAAGTTGGCAGGGTATGCTCAGACGTGAGTCCCTTGCTCACTTTGCCACTGGATTCAAGCAAGCCAGGCTGAAGACGGCTGAAATGCCAGAAACCGGTCATCAGAAGCTTGTTTCCAGTCCAGGGAAGGCATGGCTTGGCAGTTCGGGCTGGACTGTTCCCATGAGGCGCAGGGTCAGACTGATTTGCACATGGCCATGTCTGAACTGGTGTGGCAGAGTGGGCTAAAAAACGGTGATGGATTAAACCCAGATCTGTTGACTGGGTGTGAGTGTTTGATTGGTTCAGATGCTCCGTCCTTCACCACCCCCTTTTGTACCACTCTGTTTCGCCATAAGTTGGCAGGGTATGCTCAGACGTGAGTCCCTTGCTCACTTTGCCACTAGATTCAAGCAAGCCGGGCTGAAGACGGCTGAAATGCCAGAAACCGGACCTCGGAAGCTTGTTTCTGGTTCAGGGAAGGCATGGCTTGGCAGTTCGGGCTGGACTGTTCCCATGAGGCACAGGGTCAGACTGATTTGCATATGGCCATGTCTGAACTGGGGTGGCAGAGTGGGCTAAAGAACGGTGATGGATTAAACCCAGATCTGTTGACTGGTGTGAGTGTTTGATTGGTTCAGATGCTCCGTCCATCACCAACCCCTTTTGTACCACTTTGTTTCGCCATAAGTTGGCAGGGTATGCTCAGACGTGAGTCCCTTGCTCACTTTGCCACTGGATTCAAGTAAGCCGGGCTGAAGACGGCTGAAATGCCAGAAACTGGTCCTCGGAAGCTTGTTTCCGGTCCAGGGAAGGCATGGCTTGGCAGTTCGGGCTGGACTGTTCCCATGAGGCACAGGGTCAGACTGATTTGCATATGGCCATGTCTGAACAGGGGTGGCAGAGTGGGCTAAAGAATGGTGATGGATTAAACCCAGATCTGTTGACTGGGTGTGAGTGTTTGGTTGGTTCAGATGCTCTGTCCATCACCACCCCCTTTTGTACCACTTTGTTTTGCCATAAGTTGGCAGTGTATGCTCAGACGTGAGTCCCTTGCTCACTTTGCCACTGGATTCAAGCAAGCCGGGCTGAAGACGGCTGAAATGCCAGAAACCAGTCCTCGGAAGCTTGTTTCCGGTCCAGGGAAGGCATGGCTTGGCAGTTCGGGCTGGACTGTTCCCATGAGGCACAGGGTCAGACTGATTTGCATCTGTACATGTCTGAACTGGGGTGGCATAGTGGGCCAAAGAACGGTGATGGATTAAACCCAGATCTGTTGACTGGGTGTGAGTGTTTGATTGGTTCAGATGCTCCGTCCATCACCACCCCCTTTTGTACTAGGATGTTGAGAGGGGCACACAGCTCAGCAGCGAGTGAATACTATACTAATTTGTGATGCTGAAGATCCAGGCACCTGCTCAAGTTTAGCCCGAGCCTTCAGAGGGTTGCCTACCTCTATCACACAGTGATGAAGAGGACAAAGGCATAGGGGTGACGTGAGTTGACTATCATTAAACCATTTGCAGAAGCAGGCATGCCTACACCACAGTGCAGGACTTCTTTTTTTAGGATTAATACCTTTCTCACAACACCATATTTTAGTGAGTGAACTGTGAGACTATGTGGGCTCCTTCCCCGAGGTCAAGTACATGTTGGCTTACAGACCTGTTTTCTTCTCACAGACTACCAGTTTGATTTCTGTGTTCCCTATATCTGTAAAAAAAAGGAGAGAAATATGATCAGAAAGTGGTTACCTACCAGCAAACAATTTGTCACAAGCGGAGCTTCAGATTAATAGAAAAGATGCCTTCTGGTTCCATAGTTTCTATTTTGCTCAGTACACACCAACTGGGGTGTTAGGGGTTCCAATAGTGAGACTCAGGAACTACTATCCTCAAAGAAATGCCACTGTGCTGTGGAGTTTAGCTGACTTCAAATGCAAAATACACAACAAGCTTATTCTGGCAAAGTGTTAAAGCCAGGATTAAACATCAAGGGCCAGATGTAGGTAAAGTACATTTACCGATTCTAGAATACCGAATTTTACCGATTCGGTATTCTAGAATCGGTAAATGCTATGTAGCTAAATATTCGGTAAGATTCGGTATTTACCGAATCGGTATTTACCGATTCGGTAAATACCATGGAGGCCCATAGGAATGAATGGCAATTACCGAATTGGTAAATCGGTAAATACGGATTCGGTAAAATGGGGAACACATTCAAGGGTGCCAGGGTGTCACTTTGACATGGCTCATGGCACAGTTGAAAATGCACAGATTTGCATTTTCAAAGGTATTATAGTTGATGGTAAATAACGAATCCTTAAAGCACGTGAGCACTCACAAATGTGCTTCCTACATGCCATTTACCGATTCGGTAAATACCGAATTGGTAAATTATGATTCTGTAAATACAGAATCGGTAAATACCGATTCGGTATTTACCAAATCAACACCTACATTGCAAATGGCTCAATACTGGTCGGTAAGCCTGAAATTTACTGAATTTCGGGTTTACCGACTGGTAATGAGCTACCTACATCGGGCCCCAAATCTCCTAGTGCCGTGACTTAAACTTTCCCACGTTTCCATGCTTAGCAGTGTAGATTAGGTGCTTGTATATGCCCACCTCAGTGAATTGCACACCTTGATGAGGGTATTTTTCAAGAATGGCTTATAGGATTCGCTACCTTAACAGAGCCTGTTTCTTAGCATTGTTAACGTTTACACTTAAGAGAACAAAAACTTAAGGAGACTGTGAGGCCCATGAGTCTAGCTCATTTCAATTCAATAAGCCAGTTACGTGCATTGTACACTTGACTCGCCAAAGTTAGCGATAGTAGGAGAGAATGTGGCATAATGGCCAGAGCAGCCGATTTTGGAGCTGGGAAACCAGGTTCAAGTCTTGGCCTGGGCTCAACATCCTTTGATTTTGGATACATCATTTAATCTCCCTGTGCCTAATAAAAAACCTAAAAAACAACTATAAATATGTCCTTGTGTAATGAAGCTGATGCTCATGTTAGGTGCTCAAATACCTTTTGGTTGAGTTTGCACTATATAAACCTGCAAAATAAATATATGAGAAGGTTTACCCTAAGGTAGGCTAGTTGGAACACCACTGCAGGCATAGCCTTGAATTCAATTTAAATTACGGCAGCATAATTCTGGATTTACAATTTAGCTTGTTACGTAAAATTACTGAAATTTCGCAATATATTTATGCCATTTTGCATAATTTTGCACCATTAACTGTGAAAAAAAAGTACTGCCAACGGTGAAAATGGCAGTGTTCTTGTCTGCATGCATACTCGCACCTGATGCAAGGATGCATTTTGCACTAAAATACAGTGCAGAAAGACAGATTTGCATTTCACATAACTATACACCATTTAACATAATAAATCAAAAGCAAATTACATGAATTTCGTACACCCTACTCAGAGACTGCATAACCTTGTGTTATCAAATCTGTCAAGTATATCAAAATAAGCCAACAGGAGGGGGCGTGGCTTGGGTGCCGCGCAAGATGGACGGCTAGGTGAAGAACTCCTCCGTGCCGTATCACCTCCTTCTGTCTTCCCGGCGGATATTTCTGTCGCAACTCTACGGATTTCTCAACTGGAACATGGTGTGAGCAGTTTGTAACTTTTGTGGCCTTTTTCGGACCTCCCCTGAGGTTTTGAAGTCGGAGACCGAGAACGAGATGCCGCGATCCGCCATTTTGAGCAATGCCTCGGCGTCAGCGGCTCCTCTGACGAACTTCTACCCTTCTACTTGCTGAGAAGATTATCCTTATTTCGGTCCCTGCATTATGCCGACAATTCTTGGAGGTGAGCGTTGGGAATTACTTCATGGCTCTTGCCACCCCTCTTGTGTTCAGACGCGCCTTTCACCTTGAGGTGTTGCAGCCGCCATTTTAAGATTACCGCGGCTGATTTGAAAGTCGCGGTTCCTCCTTTTGGCGCATTATCTCCATCCTGTTACACGCTTCCTTCACTATTGTGACTGTGACCTCCTGCTGCACACGGACCTTTAGCTGCGACATGTCCTGAGGTCAATGTTATATGACTATCCATGCGTTATTGGTTACTGTGTCATGTGCACGTTCTTTTCTCTGAGGGATTCATGCTTTTTGCCCGATACTTTCTTGGTTTTTGTAATTGAGCTTTGATCTAGATTATCTACAAATACAGCTGGCTAGGCTTTCTGCCTGTTTATATGCAGTATATCATCCTATATTTCTTTCATTTGGAAACAGTCACTCATACCAAATGGAGTTACCTGCACCTTGGATGCTGTTATAATATAGTAAACGTTCTCTTCAACTGACTCGCTGTATGATAATCCACTTGAAGCTCTGTGTGATTTACTCTGGATGAACACTTCCATGCTTTCGTTGCATCAGCGCCTTTGTTATTGATATTCAGGTGGATTAAAAGTCCCTACTGTTCACTGGACGGAGTTTCTATATACATTCCTTTGCCAGGTATCTTCCTCTTGATTCACGTTCATCTATAGTGCGGTTACGCAAACCCAAGTTTGTGTTTAATCCCTCTGAGAGGATTCCTGTGAGTTCTTCCATCTTGGGTACCTCCTCACATTCTGTCAAAATGTCGACTCCCGTCACTCAGCGCTCTTCTTCAGGCAATCCACCATCAAATAAGTCTTCCCCCTCTGCATCGTCAATCAAAAGGTTGAAGCAGAACTCTCCTACACCTGACTCTCCTCCTCCACCTTCTATGGACTTGATTTTGGAAGAGATCCGTGAGTTGCGTCCATTTATTGAGGACACGAGCAGAGATATGCAACTTTTGAAGGACAAATGGGAAGTAATGGACACTCGCATTTCCTCAATAGAACAGCAACTTCCTGAGGTCCACTCCAACACGCAACGCATAGAGTCCCTGGAGAAGACTGTCCTCTCTCTGCAAAGACACACAGAGGATTTGGAAAATCGTAACAGGAGGAACAACCTACGCCTTTATGGTTTACCGGAAACTCTTGAGGGGGATGATCCAGTCACCTTTTTTACCTCCTTTCTTCCGAAATTATTGGACATGCCACCGTCCACCTCCATCAGCATTTAGAGAGCCCACAGACTTGGAGCACACTCGTCCACCTCTACTAAGCCTCGTGGTGTTATCATTCTATTTTTGAAATTTACTGATCTATTATCCATCCTCTCTGCTGCTAGAGGCAAAAGACAGTTAACCTGGCAAGGTCAGCGTATCTACATATCTCAAGATGTTTCTAATGCCACTGCATCCAGACGCAAGGAATTCCTGGCTCTACGACCATCTCTGCGTTCTCTAGGGGCCCGTTATGGCTTGTTCCATCCATGTACCTTCAGAGTCACCCATCAGAATAAGTCTTGGTCCTTTCAAGAACCTGGCGAGCTCCGTAACTTCCTTCTTCTGCACAACAACGATGGAATGGAATCCTCACCTTCTACTAGTGGCTGATTGATTCTCTTATACTCCTTGTGTATTTGATGTTATTTGCTGTTGTTTGCTCTTTCCCTGCATTGACCAGTTTTTTCGTTTGTCCTCCATTATATTGGATCCCTCTTGACTTAGATCTTTCTCATAGTGCTTAGAATATATGTAATATGTTCCTGATCTCATTGTCTTTTTTTTTTTCTCTCTCCTTCCCCATACAGATGTGTCTCAGTCTCCCCTTCTCCGTGTATTATCCTTTGTACCCCTGAGAGGTTTCGGCGCGGCTGTGTTCCTGATCCTAGTTTCCCCGTCTTGTTCCGCATCACCACTTCCCCACCTCCCTTCGTGTACCCTTCCCTTCAGGTATGTCTCCTACAGTCATCCGTATGGATTTGCACTGTCTTCTATGCATTCTCTCTTTTCTTTCCTTTCTACCTTTCTCATTCCATATTCCTTTTTCTCCACTATTTCCCCTTCCTCTTTTCTTATTCCTTTTCCTTTCTCCCCTCTTTCTCCTATTTTTCCTTATTCTTCCTTCTACTACTCTACTGGTTACCGTAATTTTTATCAAGCTATTGCTTGCTTTATTTCTTGTACAGTATGTTCTTGCACCTTTCAATTTTGAACAGTTCTTATGTTGTGATTTTCAAAGTTATTTCATGGAATGTGAAAGGATTTAACCATCCTATTAAACGGCAGAAAGTACTCTCCCACCTCTCCTCTTATAATCCCGACATTGTTCTCATTCAAGAAACCCATCTTTCAGATGTTGAATCCTTGAAACTTAAAAGACTATGGGTTGGCAATGTTTTGTTTTCTCCGGCCTCCCATAAAAAGAATGGTGTTGCTATTTTAATTCACAAACGTCACAAATGTAAAATACTTCTCGAAGACAAAGATGATGAGGGGCGTTGGATTCTAGTTAAGTTGCTTCTTAATAATATCCCAATTTCCTTGTTCAATGTTTATGGTCCTACAGGTTTTGATTCCTCTTTTTGGCCCGTAATTACTGCAAAATGTATCCAACATAAAGATGATTCCTTCCTTTTGGGCGGGGATTGTAATCAAATCATTGACCCCTTCTTAGACCGCAAATCCTCTGTACGATTCACCCCCCACAAACCCCATAAACAGTTTCTCGATACTATCACACAGGTTCACCTTGTAGACTCATGGAGGCTCACACACCCAGACACTATAGATTTTTCTTTTTTCTCCCCACCACACGCCTCCTTTTCCCGTTTAGATTATATTTTTCTCTCTTCCTCCTTATCTCAAAATCTTATATCCTCGTCTATTGAACCTATTGTCATTTCTGATCATGCCCCTATTATCACTGATTTTGATCTTTCTCTTCCACCTCCTAAATCTTCTCGTTGGCGTTTTAATTCTTCCCTACTTACAGACCCTCTTTTTTCCTCCTCTTTTCGCTCTTTCACGTCTGAATTCTTCCAGCTTAACTCTGATCCCGATATCTCTCCCCATGTTCTTTGGGACTCTTTCAAGGCCACAGCCCGCGGATTTATTATTGATTTTGTTTCCAAAAAAAAGAAAAAGTTTCTCCAAAAGCGCAAAGTTGCTCTTACACATATCAAATCGCTTGAACACCAATTTTATACCTCCCCTCCAACTCAAATACCTTCTGAACTTCTTCAAGCTAAAATTGCATTTAACAAACTTACTACAGATTCGGCTTCCTCCTTTCTCCTTTGAGGTAGTGCGCGGTATTATGGGGGGCGCAACAAATCGGGCAAATTGCTTGCTAATTATCTGAAATCACGTAAAGAAAGAACTCTCATAGACTCTATCTATTCCCCTTCCAATGTCCTCTTGCACACAGATAAAGACATTCTACAACAGTTCCAGTCCTTCTATGAGTCTTTATATTCTCCTGAGAATCCCCCTACCCCAGATCTCCTACAATCATATTTTGAGGGCTTGCCTAAACCAGATGCTTCTACACTTAATTTCTTAGACATTGAGGCGGATTTTACCCTCTCTGAATTATCCACAGCGCTATCTTCTCTAACCAAGGGCAAGACCCCGGGGACTGATGGCTTTCCCGTTGAATTTTACTTACACTTCTCTGATCTCCTCTTACCTAAACTTCTTTTTCTTTTTGAATCTTTTTGCTCCGCAGGTTTGGCTCAAGGCTCCTTTCAAGATGCGACCATATGCCTCATACCTAAGGAAGGGCGTGACCCAAAATACTGCAAGAATTATCGCCCAATATCCCTAGTCAATGTGGACTATAAAATCTATGCAAAACTATTAGCCCTTCGTCTTGATCTTTTTATACCGCATCTTATTGGGAAGGAACAATGTGGTTTTGTTAAGGGCCGCCTCACCTCAGACAACTCCAGACTCCTCCTCAATGTTCTCAACAAGGCTTCCTCTCTCTCTATCCCCCTTGCGGCTATCTCGGTTGATGCCGAAAAAGCCTTCGATCGAGTTGATTGGTCCTTTCTGATGGCTTCACTGAAATGGCATGGCTTTGGTCCGAAATTTATCTCCTACGTTTCTTTGATATATTCTTTGCCCAAAGCATCGGTCCTTGTTAATGGTCAACTTACCTCCCTCTTTACCCTTCAACGAGGTGTACGTCAGGGCTGTCCTCTTTCCCCTCTTCTTTTTATTTTAGCTCTTGAACCCTTCATTTCTTCTATTCGTAACAACCCTTCCATTTCTGGTTTCCCATATGGTGAGCGTCAACTTAAGTTATCGGCTTATGCGGATGACATCCTTTTATTCATTTCAGATCCACATACTTCTGTCCCAGCCCTAATGCATGAATTTGAGAGATTTTCCCAGGCTTCAGGATATAAAATTAACTCGGATAAGACGGAGATTCTCCCTCTAACTAAATTCTGCCTTCCACATTTCTTTGCTTCCACCGGTTTTGCCTGGAACAGTACGAAAATAAAATATCTTGGCGTCCTCTTCTCTACTTCTATCCTCTCTTCTATCCGACTTAACATGACTGCAGTCATTTCTAGAATTGATTTGCTTCTCACTTCCTGGAAGCCTTTATACCTTTCCTGGTGGGGTCGTCTTGACTCGATTAAAATGATGATTGCTCCGATTTTGATCTATTTACTCTCCATGCTCCCTGTACATATCCCAGCTCTCTACTTCCGTCCCATTGATTCTCTTTTATCCAAATTCCTTTGGAAGCAGAAGAAAGCTCGTATATCTCTCTCAGCTCTTCGTAAATCTAAATCAAATGGGGGGATTAATTTTCCTAACTTCCGTCTTTATCACAAGTCCTTCTCTCTTCGCCAGGCCTCACGATGGTTATCGCAAGATGTGAACCCTTTTGCCCCTTTATGCTTATCGGTTGAACGTGAGTTACTCCTTCCTTATTCCTTTCAGGATGCGCTGCGCTTTACTACCAAGGCTCCTTGTCTAAACCCTCCATTGTTCAAACATACCTCCTCTCTTTTGCGACCCTTGCTGTCCACAGCCTCTCTCTCTCGTGAATCCTTTTTAACGTCACCCATTTGGTATAACTCATCCATTCTCATACGGAATAGACCTATTGCCTGGACTTCGTGGAGATCAAAAGGTATTATATGGGTTCATCATCTTTTTGACGGTTCGTCTCCTCGTTCCTTCCCCCAATTTCAAGCCCAGTTTCATTGTCCTACATCGTTTGCAAAGAAATATTACATTCTCATGGACATTGTTCTTGATCGTTACTACTCTTTATCCTCTGATGAACTCTCCACCTCCCTTTCCTCCTTACTAACCATTCTCTCTACCATTCCTAAAGCTTCTCTTATTTATCGATACTTCTCTGCTCCTGACCCTGATCGCCCCAAGTCAAAATTGGAACTCTCTTGGGAAAAGGACTTAAACTGCTCATGGCCGACCTCTCTTTGGGACAAACTTTGGGCGAAATCCTTGAAGACCTCTCGCACTGCATCTCTCACTCAATCCTTATTCTTTTTCTATCACAGACTCTATCTTTCTCCTCTTTCTCTCTCTCGTTTTCTTTCTTCTTCTACCACCAACTGTTGGACCTGTGATGCTTCTAATGCTGATCTCTATCATCTTTTCTTTCTCTGTCCTTCTGTCCGTCGTTTTTGGTTTCAAGTGTGGTCCCGCATCTCTCGAATCTTTCATCTCTCTATTTCCTTCTCTACCTCTTTGGTTTTTCTAGGTAGCCTCTCAGAAGCTTTAGATCTCCCCCCACATTCACGAGATCTTTTTGACCTTTTTTTAGCACTTGCACTCCAACATATCGCCTCCAATTGGAAATCCTTGAACAATCTCTCCATAACCTCCTGGTGGAATTTACTATGTCATTCTCATAGATTGGATGTTGCCTTTGCATCCTCCTGCAAACCCCCTCGAAATGTTGAACTCTACTGGTTACCTCTCACCTTATACTTAGATCATTCCACCAAAAAGACTTATACTTCATTGTCCCCTGACAATTTTAAACCCCCTTGAACGTTTGTACTTCTGCTTGTAAGTTTATACTTCAGTTCTCACTATTGGAAGTTTCCTTTTTTCCTTTGTTTATTCATATATTAATAAGGTTTTAACTTGTGCATTTATTAGTCACTCTTGCATTTACTGTTCTATTTGCCAGTAACTAATTTGCTTCTCTTATATTGTAGTCTTAACTGTATTATACATTGTTCTATTTTCCCTTCCCCTCCCCCCTTTCCCTCCCTTAAAACTCTTAAAATGCTTTGTTCCCTCATTGTGCCATCAGCTGACTTCAGTTTATTCTCCTATGATTGCCCTCTCTCATTTTATTCTGCTGTTGTCACCTTATTGTATTGCTAATTCTTTATTTCAATAAAGCTTTCAAACTAAAAAAAATAAATAAATAAGCCAACAGGAGACGATAGGAGTTTAAACAATTCATTGACAGTTTTAGGGCAGGATTTAATGTATGCCAGATTTAGTATAGTCCGTCAGGGTGGTAGAATACATTAAATCCGTCACTCTGACGGATTTACATTAGCCACATTTAGAGATAAACCGTTGGCTCATCTGTTATTTCTATGCCTTGGAGCCCCTGTCAAGGCAGTACTAGAAAGGTACAAGGCGTTTTGTGGCCAAAGTGGCAGTTTCTTATACAAATAAATAACGGGACCCATCTGAAGAATGTGACTCCACTCAGTACCCAATATTCACCGCCAGGGAAGGCACTGACAGCATAAAAGAACTTCTTGTAATAGGACTAGCCCCTAAAACAACCCCTCTCTCAATGGCTAACAAGAAAAGGAAAGATCTTGCTGTAGTAAACTCAGCCCTAAAGATAACTCCTTCTCAACCGACAAACAAGGAAAGGGTGGATGCAAGCACCCATGTCACATTAATCCACGAGCACTGCACAGACACCAGTGACAGGGCCCCTAATAATATGAACATATCTCCAAACGGCCAGTCCACTGCTTGGCCAATCTCTGGACTCACCCAAAATGTGTCTCCAACATCAGGGACATTGGGTATCAACCCAATCAATGCTTCCCCAGCACACCAGTCCACAAGACTAGAAACAATGCACTCAAAGGCCAGCATGGGCACCTTGGAGATGGTGCTAACCCCCTAATATAATGTCAAATGTTAACATCTTATCCTAAACAGGGGAAAGATTCTACATCTACTTAACATGTACCATCTTTGGCCAATATTCGCTCGGATGACCTTTCCTGAGTCAGGTTTCTAAATCTCCCCGGCGATACTCATGGAGAGTCAACCCTGATAGGCCTCTGTCAACAGCCGCACCAGGTCACTGTGCTCAAAGAATTGCGGAATGGGGAACAGACATTAAACAAAATCTCCCAGAAAAATACCCACATGTTCTTCATGAACAATTCCTGAAGCAGGCGAAATCCCGTACTTCGAGGGATCAAATAGAATCCATCCTGCTTAACAACTTTAAAAAAATCTCATGAACAAATGAGCAGATGGTTGTGCACTCCTGAGACACCAACGAGGATCGAGAACAGTAATAGGAGCCTCTGCCTGATCCGAGTTTCCATCAATGGCACTTAACACCACTCACACTTGGACGCAAAGCAAACGCCCAGGGGGGGCTGTTTCCAGCCCGTTAACAATCATCTCATGGAACGTGGCAGGCCTCAAGAAAATTACCAAGGACAATTCACCTCTCTACTATCTCCACAAAGGATATATCCTATGCTTTCAGGAGACCTGAACTTTGGGAACGACTGCACTCCCAGGTTACAATGAATTTAATTCTCCAGCAATTAAGGGTAATATCTTCAGAGGACTATCAATCTACGTCAAGCTAGACATACAGTGTCCACCTCAATCCCCAATAACTCAAACACAATTCAAGTTCTGCTCATTAAAGACCCAAAATATGATTTCAAATCACCCCCACTGTTGTTAAATAACTGCTATGGTAATCCTGCACAGCACGAGAAAAATACAGGCTATAAACCCTTTAATAACTAAATCCGAAGAGCTGTTGAACAAATATGACCCTCATAAGTCAATAATGGGCAGAGACTTTAACACCAGGACCCTGGACAGTCATATGTAACTAACCAGCCAATCCTCAGAGGGTGCTTCACTACAGAGCCTCCTTAAAACTACAGGCTAACGTCAGTGCAAATCCTAAAAGAAGCAAGTGAGACACAATGCATATTCTTCTAACCTTTGGGAACATATCCACAATCGACTATATTTTTATCAGTGAAACTTGACCCCCCAAGATCGGTACCTTCGAAGTAGACGACAGGGTAGAAAGTGATCACAGACCTTTATAAGTAATCCTGCAATAAGACAGCGAGGCATCACCTCAGCTACTCCTTCACGAGGAATCAACAGAGGACAATGCAAAGTCCTCCCTGGAATTAAATGGAAAGAAAACCTCGGCAAAACACTAAATAATATGATTACATCGAAAGAGGCCAATGACAAGTCACCCAGCACACTTACACTGTGGCATAGGGAGGAACTTGTTGCAAACCTTGAGATTGCCCTGGGAGGAGGACCGAGGCCCACTTCTAAAAGATACCCCCCCTTTAGACCTAGAGCTTCCCAAACAACAAACAAGGAAGCAGCCATAAGTAAGCGCAACCTTCAAATAGCCTTAGTGGCCAAAGGAAGAGGTGACAAAAACATTTTGGGAGAAACAATTGCAGCACAAAGAGCAGCCCACAGGTGGATTTCAGGGCAGAAAACAAAAAAAATTAAAAAGATTGGATAAAGATATTTACCACTCTCCAAGAGAAGAATCACTCCCACTTTTGGAAGCACACAACCAGCCTCAATATCTGCAGGTAGAACAAAGACAACAGTGTGGCAGAAAGGGAGTGGATTATTTAAGCCAAGCTCTTGAGGAAAAGTGTTCTTCTGATCGGCATCATTTGTACCGGGACTCCATTGCTTTTTCATTGCCATCTCGTGTCAAACACTTCCGCACGACCCACCTGGTCGTTTCTGCTGATGCCTGAGGAAAAACGAACACGACAACAGCCATCTTGCAGCCTGCATTTCTGCCCAGGATCTGTCGCACACCCAAAACCCCTGTTCTTTGCAGTTCAACTGAAAGCCACGAGACACTCACACCCTGAGTAAATGATTTGTTTTCCATCTCCTGCTCCCAGCCTGGTAAACATCATTGACACCGTGATCAGGTTATCTGGACAATGGTCTGACTACTGGGCCTTGATCAGGGTGATTAAACAATGACTTGAAAGACCGGGCTTTGATCAAGGTGATTGAACAATGACCTGAAAGACTGATCTTTGATCAAGCCAAGTGAACAATGATTTGTGTACCAAGCCTTGATCAGGTCACCATCTACAAACATCGTCTGGATCTGGTTATCAACTGCAAACACTGCCCTGATTGAACAATGAACTAACAGCCAAAAGACTGGAATGAAAAAGTATAAAAGGCTTGTAAGCTGTGGAGTAAAGCAGCAGCCTCCTCTGTCTTGTTTCTGACGAGCTTGGGACTCTGTTCCATAGCCCGGGCTATTTGAATAAATCTGGATTCCTCCTGCAGACGAAGGCTCCTGTGTCTCCTTTTACTACGTATGAAGGGTATGGAAGGCTTGGGCGGTTCCCCCGCAGCCAAGACCCAGTCTGTGGGTTATTCCGGTTCTTCACTCTTATACATGGATGATCAGGCAAATTAAACAACATCCATCCTCATGAGGCAGTCTCAGACTGCCTCATGTAGTCATCCTCCTGCTTTACACAGACTGCATTCATCGCCATAATTCGAAAAACGAGGAGAGATGGATCCCTTTCACCCAATGGCCTCCCATCTTATGTCTTTAAAGCCACATGAGACTTTTGGCCTCGGGTACTCACTCTGCTTTGTAGCCAGGCCTTTCCCACCATAACAATCCCAAATTCATGGAGGGGTTCCATTCTTTTCCCGATTCATAAAAAGGGAGATCGCTCGAATTCTGCAAACTACCGCCTAATTTCCTTTCTAGACTTGGTAGCAAAAGTATATGCACATATCCTATTAGAACACCAGGAAGCCTGGGCCACAGAAAATAGCATCCTTCCAAATTTTCAATCTGTCTTTAGGTTGGCAAGTTCCACAATTGATAACGTTATAGCACTATCCAATCTGTCGTGCCAAGCCACACAGAGAACGAACCACTACTGTTCAGGTGTGTCGTCAACTAAAACACAGCCTTCAACACAGTCGATCGAGGTAAGCTTTGGGAACAATTAATAGCATGGGGGCCCCATCCTGCTCCTCAAAGCCATAATATAACTATATCAGGGGACTTGGGTTCGAATAAAAACTGGCCCCACAACATCCACCACAAAAGTCTCCACCAATAATGGACTACAGCAGGGCTGCTAGTTGCCCCCCTTCTTTTTACCCTTTGCACTGACAACCTGGGCAAAGCAATACAAGGTGCCAGCCTAGTAACTTCCAGACTGGAAAGTCTATGCCATCCATTTCTGCAGTATGCAGATGACATAGCAATTATGGACCACAGTAAATCAGTTCTAAAGAAAGCCCCTGAAACAATTCACAACTTTAACAAGGCCAACAGACTTCAGGTGAACCAGGGCACGACCGACCAAAATCATCATCTTTTGATAAAACCCTCACAAGAAACAAGCAGACTGGCAGCTCTGGGATTTAATAATAATAACAGTAGAACTTTACAATGAATTAGGCGCTTGGGTCAGCGTAGGGGCCAAAACAACGGCCCACTTGAAGCACCTCAAAATCGAGGGCGCTGGAGTTATTCACTGCCTAAAACGCCTTAACACTCACCTGAAAAGTCCAACTGCCAAACCAATGCTAAAAATCTTGAAAGCAAAACTGATTCCATCTCAAAACCATGCCCATTTTGCCACTCCTGGAGTACTAGTAACACAACTAAAGAACATACAAAACAATATTCTAAGCACATTGGCAGGCCAGAAGAGTGAAACTGAGATTGGAGCTATGTCTCGGAAGAATGGACGTTGAATGCCAAGGGGAACTAATAAAATACTACATCAGGACCCTGTAGGCCCTTGGGAATACACTCAAGGCACCACTTAAAGGTATATTTTAGACAAGGGACTCCCCATGGCAAGTGTATCTAGTTGAGGCAATTAGCAACCAGAAAATTGAAGTCGCCAGTCTACACTGCCCCAACATACCTTCTTTAACCTAGAAAATGACAGTGAACTTGCAGGTTTTGAAAACCTCCTAGTACTGGGCACAGAATGTCTCCATCGTTGCCCCATCTATGAGGCACTAGACACCTCCTACAATAAGGAAATAGCACAACCCTACTTCAATCAAGCCTTCACAGTCCACACACTCAGGAAAATCCTAATATTGTGGCTGCTCACCCTACCAATTATGGATTTTAACTCCTCTTGGAGAAGGCAGGGCATGATAAGATTTTGCAGATTGTAACTACCACAGAGAATCCCGGCTCCACTCACTATGCTGTTGCCACAAACTTGCCAGTGACTGCCACCATCTGTTAGTCTCCTTATTCCCCACAAATGGAATAAGAGTCTGCAGAAAAGCTTCAGACTTATGGTTCTCAAACAACACTCCAAGGATCGTAGCAAAGCTGGGGAAATTCACAGATTCCATTCAATCAGCACTCCAATCTTCATACGTGTGTGCCATTGGTTCTAACTCAACATGAGCACCTACTGTCTCCTTTTAGGATCTCTCTTCCTCCCCTAAAGCCCAAAGTCATAGTTTGCTCCCTAGTCCCCCAGATCTCCTGCAGTGGCACTTTCTGAAAAATGGTCACATCCCCCTCGTCCCGAAGAATTTATACAAAGACAATGTGGCCCTTGACACTCATTAAGACGCACCAATAGCACTTTGCACTTTCTTGTCCCTCTTTTTTTAACTCTTTGTGCTCTCTTCAAACCTTTTATTAAGCCTGGGTAGAGTTCATGGAGTTAGGCAGAACTTTGTGAAGCGACCAAAAAAACTCTACGTGGAGTCCTGCGAGCAGCAGTGTGTGATACCTTGCGCCATTCGCACCGATTTTTAGTGCCAGGTGTTTAACACGCACTGTAAAATCAGTGCAAATGGCATCTCGCACAGTAGAAGAGGATGCTGCTTCTTTCTATTGCTCGAGTAGAATTTCTACTTGATTGGCAGCATACTCAACTCGAACACAAGGTTTCTCAATGCAAGCGGTGGCTACCATCCGCGACCGCCCGCATTGAGAAATCTCGGTGGGACGTGGTCTAGGGTTGGATTTTCCTCGCTCACATTCGTCAACTAACCGTTGGCAAGCAAGGAAAAAACTCTGCTTCGCTACGTGGAGCAGAGTTTTTCATAACTCTGCAAGTTCAGCTGAGTGCAAAAAACTCTGCAAACTCCGTGAACGGAGCAGAGTTCACCCCCCAAGCTTACTTTTTATAAGGGTAATCCAGGCCTCGTTACATGTCATGAAGAACTAATACATATCCTGCTTGTCTTTGATATTATTCTAGGAACTTTTCAATTTCCAATATGGTCTTAACATTTTTATTTTTCCCAAACCCTGGGAATACTGTGTCTGTTGTTTCATGTAATGATTTTAAGTCATTGATCATGAATAAATTCCTTCAATTCAATTCAACACTTCTTTGGATCACTGTAATGGAGATAACTAGATCAAGTAGATCACTCAAGATAGTCATGGGGTAGAAACCTGGAACTCTATACCTTCCACTTGTAAGAGGGTCTACTGTTTTCCTGTGATTGTCATTACTATCTCAAAGGTGCTATGACTCATAATTAGGATTCTTTGGACAAATTTGGTAGACCACTGTGGTAAGGACAGTAGAGGCCCTCTTGGTATCTGCAACCCAAAATGATTTGCATTTATAAATCTTGTTCCATGGCAATATGGCAATATTGTTGTGGGATGTCTTCATGCTTTCCTCCTTGTAATCGTATATGGTACAAATAAAGAAATTGAAACCCACATGATACCTAAACATGCAGGCCTATCTCCAGTAATCTGTGAATGTGCATGCAGCCTATTCACTTTGTATTGCAATATTTCCTAATCCTGTGAAATATTAAGAGTTCAGTTCAAAACCTTAGCATCAATAAAATGAGAACAGATACTTTGTAGATAAAACTATTAGGCCACAATCATCAGGACAGGTAAAAAAAAAATAGGATACTTTATATTTTACTTTCTTTACAGACAGAGATTTCTATTGTTTTCATTTCTCTTTCCCATTCCTTTCTTTAAAAAAATATAAAGCAGGACTCAGCAGATGGTGCAGCATGGTCATCTACAAAAAAAATAAGCAAAATTAAATTCAGATTCGAACAAAACATTTACTCCAAAATTAATGTAAACAAAATTGGATCCTGAAATTAATTTCTTTAATATTATTCTCCGGAGAATATTGATAAATAAACTAGGGAGGCAAAATAATCACATGAAAACATTCAAACCACTCAAAAGTAATAGTATCACAGTTTCAATGAAGGGAATAATAATTTAATAGTCATGGTAAAACGTATAATATTCAAATATAAAAACAGAGATGGAGTGACAAAAGAAATACTACGTCATTTCTGCTTCATTCGTAGATTAGTAAATCAGGATTATGTAATTGATGAAAATATAGTTGAAGAGTCACTGTGCATGCACAATTATAAAGTGTATCGAATTATTTACACATTTGGGTTGCTTATATACAGAAAAGTGTTGAAATGAAAGGTTACATTGGAAGTAAATTGATTTTAATGAGTTAGTTATAGCAGATGCAGAGTAGGATATGCAATTAACAATTTCCATAATTCCTATACCTATCTATGTAACAACAATACTAGTAGCTAAATTGTATTTCTATAGAAAAAAACAAGCACAAGTTTCATTTTGGCATCTGGAGCATTTCCTAAAGGATCGTCCAAGTGATTTAAACCCTGTAAGACAATAGGAATTGGAATAATCACAGTAGTACTTGCACCTAAACCTTGTTACCAGACAGAATTAGCAGTCTAAATGAATTGATGCTTCAATTTCTCGAAAAGTAGAATAAACATTTCAGCAGTACAGCAGACTTTGAGTCAGTGCCCTTCAACCACTTTTTCTTTGCTTTGCTTTGCTTGGATAGGCTGTCAACTGAGATCATTGCATTTAATTTCTGGGTGTCCGATTTGTATTCATATTAGGTTTTGGATTTGGGGTTATGTGACAAAGTGGATTTTTAGTTGGGTGGAGCATAGTCCACCACAAATATTGTCACTATTCTTGTTCGGTCCAGTAAAGGTTTCAGTAATTTAAACCTGAGCTCAACTCCTGGCAGCTGTCACCATACAGGCAAGCTTAACTTAAGAAAATGTGTAAAACATTTAGGAGTACCAAAACAATTTAAAAAAAGTTAGAAGCACAACAGAAATCCCACTCCAGCTTATAAAAATAGAGAATAATTTAATTTACAAAATGACACCAAAAGAATAGGCATTTGTAATGCAATTGGTTCCGCATTTGTGAAAGTTAGAGCTATTGGCATTGTAAATGACAATGTTTTTAACTTATGTTATCCAAAGCAACAGAAAGGTGACCTGTCAACACATGCAAAGAGCCTTCCGTTCCACTGCAAAAAGTGTTGCTGTGTTTAAATAACACGTAAACAGTTTGAACTAGAAATGATTTTGTTAAAATCTGCATGTTTTGCAGCAGAATACATGGCAAATCCATATTTATGCAAAAATCTCCACGATTTGCATAATTCCAGTTGCTCTGATTATACCTCAAAACGGTTGCATGCAACATTCAACACAGAAGCAGGCCACACTCAACGCAAGACTCTAAGCCCCAAGCACTCACCAAAAGACTCGTTTAGAGACAGGTATGCCTTGACCATGAAGTTTGGGGTGCCCATAACCTGGGATTCCTCAAACACATGGCCTGTTTCCTGTTCAAAAGCGGTACAAAAGGGGGTGGTGATGGACGGGGCATTTGACTCAATCAAACACTCACACCCAGTCAAAAGATCTGGGTTTAATCCATCACCGTTCTTTAGCCCACTCTGCCACCCCAGTTCAGACATGGCTATATGCAAATCAGTCTGACCCTGTGCCTTATGGGAACAGTCCAGCCCGAACTGCCAAGCCATGTCTTCCCTGGACCGGAAACAAGCTTCCGAGGACCAGTTTCTGGCATTCCAGCCGTCTTCAGCCCGGCTTGCTTGAATCCAGTGGCAAAGTGAGCAAGGGACTCACGTCTGAGCATACCCTGCCACACTTATGGCGGCCAAAAGCGGTACAAAAGGGGGTGGTGATGGACGGGGCATTTGAATCAATCAAACACTCACACCCAGTCAAACGATCTGGGTTTAATCCATCACCGTTCTTTAGCCCACTCTGCCACCCCAGTTCAGACATGGCTATATGCAAATCAGTCTGACCCTGTGCCTTATGGGAACAGTCCAGCCCGAACTGCCAAGCCATGTCTTCCATGGACCGGAAACAAGCTTCCGAGGACCGGTTTCTGGCATTCCAGCCATCTTCAGCCCGGCTTGCTTGAATCCAGTGGCAAAGTGAGCAAGGGACTCACATCTGAGCATACCCTGCCACACTTATGGCAGCCAAAAGCGGTACAAAAGGGGGTGGTGATGGACGGGGCATTTGAATCAATCAAACACTCACACCCAGTCAAAAGATCTGGGTTTAATCCATCACCGTTTTTTAGCCCACTCTGCCACCCCTGTTCAGACATGGCTATATGCAAACCAGTCTGACCCTGTGCCTTATGGGAACAGTCCAGCCCGAACTGCCAAGCCATGTCTTCCCTGGACCGGAAACAAGCTTCCGAGGACCGGTTTCTGGCATTCCAGCCGTCTTCAGCCCGGCTTGCTTGAATCCAGTGGCAAAGTGAGCAAGGGACTCACGTCTGAGCACACCCTGCCACACTTATGGCGGCCAAAAGCAGTACAAAAGGGGGTGGTGATGGACGGGGCATTTGAATCAATCAAACACTCACACCCAGTCAAAAGATCTGGGTTTAATCCATCACCATTCTTTAGCCCACTCTGCCACCCCAGTTCAGACATGGCTATATGCAAATCAGTCTGACCCTGTGCCTTATGGGAACAGTCCAGCCCGAACTGCCAAGCCGTGTCTTCCCTGGACCGGAAACAAGCTTCCGAGGACCGGTTTCTGGCATTCCAGCCGTCTTCAGCCCGGCTTGCTTGAATCCAGTGGCAAAGTGAGCAAGGGACTCACGTCTGAGCATACCCTGCCACACTTATGGCGGCCAAAAGCGGTACAAAAGTGGGTGGTGATGGACGGGGCATTTGATTCAATCAAACACTCACACCCAGTCAAAAGATCTGGGTTTAATCCATCACCATTCTTTAGCCCACTCTGCCACCCCAGTTCAGACATGGCTATATGCAAATCAGTCTGACCCTGTGCCTTATGGGAACAGTCCAGCCCGAACTGCCAAGCCATGTCTTCCCTGGACCGGAAACAAGCTTCCGAGGACCGGTTTCTGGCATTCCAGCCATCTTCAGCCCGGCTTGCTTGAATCCAGTGGCAAAGTGAGCAAGGGACTCACGTCTGAGCATACCCTGCCACACTTATGGCGGCCAAAAGTGGTACAAAAGGGGGTGGTGATGGACGGGGCATTTGAATCAATCAAACACTCACACCCAGTCAAAAGATCTGGGTTTAATCCATCACCGTTCTTTAGCCCACTCTCCCACCCCAGTTCAGACATGGCTATATGCAAATCAGTCTGACCCTGTGCCTTATGGGAACAGTCCAGCCCGAACTGCCAAGCCATGTCTTCCCTGGACCGGAAACAAGTTTCCGAGGACCGGTTTCTGGCATTCCAGCCGTCTTCAGCCCGGCTTGCTTGAGTCCAGTGGCAAAGTGAGCAAGGGACTCACGTCTGAGCATACCCTGCCACACTTATGGCGGCCAAAAGCGGTACAAAAAGGGGGTGGTGATGGACAGGGCATTTGAATCAATCAAACACTCACACCCAGTCAAAAGATCTGGGTTTAATCCATCACCGTTCTTTAGCCCACTCTGCCACCCCAGTTCAGACATGGCTATATGCAAATTAGTCTGACCCTGTGCCTCATGGGAACAGTCCAGCCCGAACTGCCAAGCCATGTCTTCCCTGGACCGGAAACAAGCTTCCGAGGACCGGTTTCTGTTTCCTGTTCAAGACACCATATATTCCACCAACCACTTGCTTGGTGTCCCAAATCCTTTTAAAGTGCTTTGTCTTTCCAAAGGGAAAGCACTGAAAAAACTATACACCCAATTAAGGCACGGCTGCTTACCCATCGGGGCACTGACTCTCTCTTGGTCAGGGAAAGAGAATGGTTCCTGCCCAGCATGCAATTGTACTAAAGAGGACATTGTTCACATTCTGTTCTTTTGCCCGGCGTATAGCAGTATACGTAGATGCTGGTTGGTACCGTTGTGTAAAAACTTGGGATTAAGCCAATGTGCCCAGGCCTGCAGGATCCTAACCTATGACACCTCTCCCGCCATTGTCTTCTCGGTTTCCCGCTTTTTACATGGAATGTGGCGAAGAAGGACTTCTTTGCTTAACTAACTGTCTTTTTTTTATTCTTTTTTTACTGTGATGGCCATTTCTTGATAACTTCCAATTTAATAATGTCTTATCTTAAAAACTCTATTTATATTTTTATTATCTATGTACATATTTTATCTGTGCTTTTATGGTCTTTGACTGAAACAAAGTTATCAAATAAAGAAAAAACAAATATTTTTAAAATGGGAAGGGACAAGAGGCAACAGAGAAGTGGGTCAGGGTAGTGGGTGGGATGTAAGGGAAACTAAGTGCACGAAGGCGCAATGAAGGCAGGGAAGACAAGGGAGAACACAGGCGCAAGAGCAACAGAGAAGAGTGGGAGAGAAGCATGAAGGAAGCAGCTGGAAAACATGTACTCGTGGAGTGCTTATGGAAAAACAAAAAGTATTTCTTTAAAATTGAGCAGTGGAAGGACGCAAGAAAATGGATGGGATTCTAAGTCCCTGTAATTTTGAGCTTTACAGGACAAACATGCAGGTGCTCCCTTTAAGGTGATACATGGAATTAGGGTGAAAACGCCGGCAGCCTCTCCATCCAGAAATGGAGTGGCTGGAATGCAGACAATTGTTTTGGGAGGTAAGGAATGGTGGCACCCAAATTAAGAGGGGCAAAGTCTTTGTGCTACAGAGTCGGTGGTACCCAAAGTGAGACAGGCAAAATCTTCGTGCTACCGAAGTATCTCTTGCTTGTTGTTTGTTGGTAAGGGGTGCAGAGTCCTTCTGTGGGGGAAACAACCTTTACAACGCAGTCATTACATCGCACTACATTTACAATGCAGTCATTACATTGCAGCATCCTATACAACGCATGTCAGTACAACGCAATCATTACATTGCATGTCACTACAACTCATGACTCTACAACGCATGACACTACAATGCAGGCATTACATCACATTTCATTACAACACATAGTACCCCTACACTATCCAACACTTACCCTACTGTTGCACCCCTGGAGATAAAATAGTAATTTTTACCCCTACACTATCTAACACTTACCCTACTGTTGCACCCTCTGGAGTTAGAATAGTAATTTTTACTCCTACACTATCCAACACTTACCTTAAATGCTATGTATTGTTATGCGTTGTAATGGTATGCGTTGTAAAGGTATACTGTGATGTAATGGAATGCTTTGTAAATGTATTTTTAAAAAATTCGTTGTAATGGCATGCGATGTAAATGCATGCGTTGTAACGTCAAACATTCTCCTGTGGCTGTAATTAGAGGCTGAGCTGCCACCCGCTTGGTCTTAGCCTGCAGGTTTGGAATAACATGGGCTCTTTAAGCCATCCATTAACAACAATAGCCATTAAATAGGCAAAACATGGCTCTCCAATACCAACAGAGCTTTAAGTGACATACATGCAGGCGTTCCCATTAAGGGGATTAGAGTAATTAGGGTGAACATGCTGGCTGCCTCTACATCCAGAAATGGAGTGGCCGGAATGCAGACAATTGTTTTGGGGGTAAGGAGCGGTGCAGCTGAAGTGAGAGGGACAATGTCTTTGCGCTCAAGAGTCTGTGGCACCCAAATTAAGAAGGGCAACGTTTTTGTGCTGCCACAGTACCTCTGGTGTGTTGTCTGTTGGTGAGGGGTGCAGCAGACTCCCGTGGCAGTGATTAGAGGCAGAGCTGCCGCTCGCTCGGTTTCAGCCTGCAAGTTTGCAATAACAGCTGCACTGTGCCCATTCCAGGAACAGTACCATACTTGTGTATCTGCATACTACACACAGTCAACAATCATTGTATTTGTGGTGGGTGTTGGCTGCAGTTTATTACTCATTACATACGTCATATTTGTACATCTCCCCCGGGCACCTTCTTGGGGCCCGGGTCATAAATCATTATCATGCATTGTCGCAAATTGGGTATCACTCATTGTTTTTTGGACATCATAAATCAGGGGTCATAAATCATTTGGTATCGTAAATCATTCTGCCGCAATCGGCCATTATTTTGTTGTCATAAATCACTCCTCCTGATCATCATAAATCAGCAGCCATAAATCATGGTCATAAATCATCAGGATGTCATAAATCATTCTGTCACAAATCTGTCATCATTTTGTTGTCATAATTCATTCTGCATGAGTATCATAAATCATCAGCCATAAATCATCAGCTGACGATAAATCACTGGTTTGCCTTTTGCTCATTTGCATCTCCTAGGGTCGTAAATCACCCTGACAGTTCGTAGATTGTTCTTTGTTGTTTTCTACGCCCCTTTGCTGTGGGAGTAGCCTTTCCACAGAGTTAGACCCCAATTTGCTACCTCGCTAGTCTCTTTTGTGCCTTGTCGTCTGGCGGGGGCTGGGCTGCGAGTGCCATCTCCATTTGGTACCCTGATTTTTGTCAGGCGTACTCACCCAGCTGGGAGGCATCCCAGAGTGAGTTGCCCTCCTTCTACACACTGCCCTGTTGGTGTCTTTCCATAACCAAACCAATACACATTTTGTTTCTGCCACGCTGCCAGGGAGGCTTCCGTCTTCCTGCTGCTCCCCCAACCCTATGTCGTCCCTTTGCGCCTACCGCTGCTCTCTCTTTGCAGCCTGCGCCTGGCTTTGCTCTGCTCGAGTGCTAGTATGCCGACCTCTAGCTGTGTCTCCGGGAGGCTGACGTCTGGTAAGCTCTGACGGCAATCTTCCCACAATCGCCATGGAGTGCTCCGCTCCGTCCTTGCCATTCTGTGGTGGTATGCTTGCGTTCTGTCACCATGGGTCATACATGAAATCATAAATTGGGAGACAGTCAGGTACCACTCTTGGAGGCATGATACAACATATATTGCTTAAATAACATCCTCTACTTCGCCCATGCTCCTGGCAGGCTCCCCCCTGTAAATACCCCTGCGAACCCAAGAACCCTGATTGGCATTCGCCCGTCTGTACTACACACTCCACTGTACTCATTTCTTATTCTGGGAGGAGGAAAACCCAAGATTACACTGCTGGGGGTGCAGGGCACAAGCCTAAGTATAAGTGAAAGATTCTTAATTTGATCCTGCAACTACAGATGGGCCCCCTTTGTGGGCCCTAGACCTGGTGTGTATTTTTTGTGTTTTTTATCATTCCCCCCCCCCAGAGCCATGGGCGTACAGTAAATCATTTCCTCCTATTGTATTGGAAATTCTTAGTTAAATTCTTAGTACGTGTACCCCATGAAATATAAAGTGTGTAAATATTATCCCTGTAACATTATTGAAGTTCCTTTCTTAAACTAACGAACTGTATCCATTTTTTTTTGTTGAAGATTTCTATGGTGGGCACTTGACCCACAGATATTGGAGCGCTTTACATGAGCACCAGTTTCGTTACACAAGGACTCATTCATTATTGTGGTGGGCCCAGGGGGAACAAGTGATTTTCCCAGAATCACAGGATCTGGAGTCGACCCGCCTTCTTAACTTTACTGTATACTTACTTAATTGCCCTTTATTTGGGGTACCCTTCTATTGGACATTAGTCTTTCTCTGCTACCACCTCCACTGCACCTATTTTGGAAACTGGGGGGTGAGACCCGGTTTGGTGCTGCTGTGGGCAGCGGGCACATGACCTACCTATTTTTTAAAGGCAGGTACACCCCAGAGAAACCAGGCGGTGACCGACAGATATTGATTGTTACCTAACTATCTTTTGAAAATATTGCTTTCTCTTTCATCCTGTGATTCGGGGAATGCTTCACTGGGGCCAGTCTATCTGGGAGCATTGACGCCCCATGCTCACACTTGTGTCCTTGTCAACAAAAAGCAGCCTATGACCTTCTCTATTGGATTACCACAAAATCTTGTTCTTCTCTTAGCAGTTACCTTGGCAATGCATCTGCTTAATCAATGTAAGTGTGCACATTACCATCTGAACAGTTCACAAATATATATTAATATATATTCACTGAAAAAACCATAGGTTTCACACCAGTTATAGTTAGGAATTAGCATTTAAAAAACCTATTAAATTCACTGAAAAAACCATAGGTTTCACACCAGTTATAGTTAGCTGGAAATTTTACTCGCATAAAACCATTGAAATTCCCACGTTATAGTTATTTGGACTCACTATAACTTGCGCGTGCAATGCACTGCTGATGACGTCACATATTACATCACTCATGACATGGTCAGTGACATCACTCATGACATCACTGATGACACCATCCAGTGAATGTTTGTCTTCCGAGAAATAAATATGTGTTATATATGTATATGTAAAAGTTGATGGAAGAATAAATTAGTGTTTAGATGTTTTTTTTTTATTTTTAAGTTTGATTGGTTAACTGGCTTATTAAGTGTATCTTAGGCAATACATATATTAGTGAGTAATGTTTAAATATTTAAATATAAGGATTAGTGTTTCACTTTCTGTATAAGTGGCTGCATGGGTTGGTGAGTAGCTACATGTGTATGTATATGGGTTATTAGATGTTTGTTTTAGTATCAGTATGAGTGTTTGTATGGTTTGGTGGGGGTATTACTTAGCACATAGATGCATGAATAACTGACTCTCTGTATGTGTTTTGAAGACAGCATATGTGCAGGACTGTATGGGTGGATGAGTGTGTATATGCGTGTGTTAGTGAGTGAATGACTGTCTCACTAGTGTCTTTATCAGTAACTACATATGTTTTAATCTAGTATATGTGAATATTGATGTATGTAAGTGAGTATATGTGAGAGTATGAGATTGTAAGAGTTCCTGTTTAAATAAGTATGTGTTTCTATAAGTGATTGTTCAAGAGAATAAATATGTGTAAATTTCCTTAGAAGTAAGGTGGTAGTGTGTGTATAGCTCTATATTCAAATAAATGGATGTTCAATAGTTTATTTGCATGTGTGAGTATGTGTGTGAGTAACTTTTGGATGACTGTCGGTGTGTAACAGGATGTATAGGTGTATCACTACATATGATGAGTGAGTATATGTATGAGTGACTATATAGAACTGTTGATGAATGAGTGGATGTGTATATAGATGGTGGAAATATTGAATTGGTTGTTGTAACTGATATGGGTATCTCCATTTTTTTGAAAATTTTTGTTTCTATTTTTGAATATGTGTTTCAAGGGTTACATTACAGTGAAAGGAGGTCTGTCACTGTGTCACAAGGATGGTGTCATCAGTGATGTCATGAGTGATGTCACTGACCATGTCATGAGTGATGTAAAATGTGACGTCATCAGCAGTGCATTGCACGCGCAAGTTATAGTGAGTCCAACTAACTCTAACGTGGGAATTTCAATGGTTTTATGCGAGTAAAATTTCCAGCTAACTATAACTGGTGTCAAACCTATGGTTTTTTCAGTGAATTTAATAGGTTTTTTAAATGCTAATTCCTAACTATAACTGGTGTGAAACCTATGGTTTTTTCAGTGAATTTCATAGGTTTTTTAATAACAAATCTCTATAGGTATGAAATGTAATATTTTTTATAACGAATTTTACATTGTATAATTATGTAATAGTATTTTTTTTTTTTTTTTGCCCCGGAGCGCTCCCGGGGCGCGTACCGATGCGCTCACCGGTAAGCGCAGTGCTACGGCGCGCCCCGGTGAGCGTCCCGTTAGCGCTATTCCCGCGAACGAAAACAACATTGTGACGTATCGCGAAGCCGCGTGATGCATCATATGATGCACAGCGTAAGCGCACCAGGAAGCACGCGAGCGCATATGATCGCGCAACATCCTGACGCGCTTATGCAACGCGCCCCGGGCGAGCCCCGGGGCGCGTAGCGTAAACGCGTCAGGTCATGTGATCTGAAAATAACACTTTTCATTGGTGCAGATCAGTTTTGGTTTCCAAATGATGAAAGCCCGGATCATGTGACTTGAAAATATCACTTTTCATTGGTCCAGAACAGTTTTGTTTTCCAAATGATGAAAGCCCCCACCTTTTTTCCTTATTCTGACTTTGTCCTTTGACTGAGGAAGACCTGTTTGGAGATCTGTCTCTAATCTTTTCTACTTTAAAAGGGTTACAGTAGCAGCAGCAGCTGGAGCATCTGCACCACCACCACCACCACCAAGAGGACCACCACAACATCACATTGGTGGTCAAGAAGAAGAAGAGGAGGAGGAGGACGAGGAGGGGAGAAGGACATTCCTCCCAGAAGACAATACCCCATATATGCCAAAGGAGCACATTGTATGGGAGTTTTTTTCCATCCCAGAGGGCAAGAAGAAAGTGAATGCGCCCAAGGTAACTTGCCGAATCTGTGGCATGGAACTTTCAAGGGGCAACCCTAATAAAAAATATTCATTTGGTAATTACACCATGATTCGTCATATGCAGCGCAAGCATCCCAACAACTATGCTGCTGCAGAGCTGAGAGAACTGGCCAGTAACCCTCCCCAATCTTCACCCCGCACCTCCAAAAGAAAGCAACCCACGCCATAGGGACCAGACACAAGGGAGACGATGCCAATCATACAACCACGGTTTGGTGAATTCAGGGTGACATGTATTTTTTGTGGTAAGACCATCAGCTATGGTGAGCAGAGCGTAAAGCTCATCGTCCTTGCTGGTGACAACCACAATTGCCCCAAAAAACCCTAATTTTTTCCTGATTTTTTTCTAGCTCCAGTTGAGCCGTTTACAATTCCCTGTTTTTTGTTTCTCCCCATAAAAAATAAAAAAAAAAATAAAACTGTTCTGAAAAACCAAAAGAAGTAAAAAAAATTCAAAAAACAATAAAAAAATATAAAACAACAAAAAGAATAAAAAAACAGTTCTTTTTAGAACTACCTCCAATTTATAAAAAAAATGCTATATTTTTTAAAAACTCTGTCATTCTTTTTTCTCCAGGGTACGCGCACCGGGGCGCGCACCCAACAAAAAGAAAAAAAAAATAATGAAGGAGTGAGCATGAGGGAAGGGGACAGAGAGAGTGATGTTAAGAGAAAGAGAGCTAGAGGGAGCAACACAGATGGACTGTGTATTACATAGTAAGAGAGAGAGAAGGTATAATAGAGTGTAAGTGAGAAACAAAAATGATTAAGGGAGCGAAAGAAGGGAAGAGAGAGGAAGAAAACTAAAGCAGAGGTACTGGGAGAATGTGAGTGGGTGTTGAAAGTAAAGGGAAGGACAGTAAATTATGGGGAATGAGGGGTAGTGATGGAACCGGAGTAAAGGAACAACGGTGATGGAGGGTTAGAAAAGAGCAGTGACTGTAAGTAAAGAGGGGTTAAAGAGGGTGGATAAAAGTGAATAAAGGTAAGACATGGGGAGCGACAGAGAGAAAAGAGAGAGAGAGTAAAGGAAGGAGTGACTGAAAGGTAGTGAGTGAAGCAGCAAAGAAAGGTAAGTGAGGGAGTATGGGTGAGTTGTAGGGAGTGAGCATGACGAAAGAGTATTGACAGAATGAGGGGACAGAGACAGCGACGATAAGAGAGACAGAGTGAGGGAACGGAAATGAGGAACTGTGAGAACAGACGGACTGAGAGAAGGAGTGACAGGAGTAAAGTAAATGATTAAGGGAAAGGGAACGAGTGAGGGAACAAAGGAAGGGAACAGAGGGTAAGGGAAGTAAAGCAGGGGGACTGAAAGAAGTTGAATGTGGGAGGGGAGTTAGGGAAAGGGGAGTAAACATGGAGGATAAGAATAAGTGAGGGAAGCAGAGTAAAGAAAGAGGAGTGAGGTAGGGTGAGAAAATAGTAGTGAGGTTAAAGCAAAGGGTGATGACAAACTAAATTTTTTTAGTCACACTTACCATATCATTAATGTACCTTTAATTAAATTTTTTTACTACATTTTGTATCTGTGAAAGAGAGAAGAAAAAATAAGTTATAATTAGTCAAATATGTATTTTAAAATAAAAGATACAAATGAAGAGATTAAAAATCATAACAGTGTATTTAGAAATAAAGTAAGAGTGAAGGACACAGAAAGGGAAATAAAGTAAGGTAGAAGGACAAAAAGAGGGAAAAAGAAATAGAAGGAGAGCAAATTACTAAGAGTAAGGCATATAGATTCACTAACAGAGAGGAAGATAAGAAGAGAGAAATGAACTGAAGGTAAGAAATATACTAAAAGAATGTGAGTTAGCAAAACTAAATCAGGAAACAGGAGTAAGTAAAAAGACAATGACTGAGAGGGAAAGGAGTCTAATTAAGGATGCATTTAGAAGAATGAGTAATGGAAGATAACTGAGAGTAAGTGAAGCAGAGTCATAGAGTGAAGGCATGAAGGGAGAGAGGATAATATAGAAGGATTGAGGGAAAAGGAGTGAGGAAGTTAGTAGACAGAGAGACTAAGAGAAGGACTGAGTGAAGTGGAGTACAATGAGTGAGGAAAGGAAATGAGTAAGGGAGCAAAAAAAGGAAAGAGAGGAGAAGAGGACTAAAACAGTGGTACTGAGAGAAAGTGATTCGGTGATGAAAGTAAAGAGAAGGGCACCGAAAGATAGGAAATGAGGGGTAGTAATGGAACCAGAGTAAAAGAAATGGGATGAAGATCGATGAGAGAGGAGCAGTGAAGTTGTTGTAAAAGAAATGATAGAAGGTAGATAAACACAAGTGAACATAACACAAGGAGAGTGAGGGACTGAGGACATAGAGGTAGTGAACGGAAAATAGAGAGAAGAGGTCAAAAGAAAGGAGCAAAAAAAGATAAGCGACGGAGAGTGGGTGAGTTATAGTGATAGAGTGCGACAATACTGCTGAGTGAGTAAAGAGGAATTACTAAAAGAGCAAAAGAGGATAAGACGGAAAAGGGAAGTAAAGCAGAGAGACTGAAAGTTGAAAATTGGTGCAAGGGAGAGAGGGGATGCAGACAGTTGAAATGAAAATGAGGGTTTGTGAAAGAAGTGCAGTAAACGAATGGGTGTGAAACAGAGTGAGAGAAAGACATTATAAGTGAGTAAAAAGAGCTGAAAGAGAATGCAAAAGGCAAAGTGAGTGTGAGACAATGAGAATACAATTTAAATTACACAATACAAACTATAGAATAACTTGTACAACATGTTACATAGTTTATTTTTGCAGTTCTCAGAACATATTGAATTTCACTTAAAACAGTGAGTTCAAACTACTCATCATATGACAGCGGGAAAAAAAAAACACAATCAAAAAGATTGTGTTTTAAAAAAACACATCTAAACTTAAAAATCACAAATGTACACTAATCTTTCATTCACTTACTTTTCCTTTAGGCCAAATAGTACATCATGAACGTCCTTTTCGTTGGAAAGTACTCTGATTTTCTCTAAAAATTCCATTTCATCGACTTTCTAGAAGAAAAGCTCGAAGAACATCTGAAATATGTTTTAATGTTTTCATATACTCCTTTTTTTCAGTCATGACTCTTTGTTCATTCCTTCACTTTTCCTTAAGGCCAAATAGTGTCAGATGTATCAGTATATTTTCAAATTACTTAAAACAAATTCTAAAATTACCGTTTTCCCGACGTTCTGAAAGAAAGGCTCAAACAACATTTTCACAATATTTAAATATTCATAATTCCATCTCTGGCTCTCTCATGTTCAACATTTCCTATAATACTGATATCACTTAATATGCGATCCACTTACCGTACCTTTATGAGAACTATAATTTTTATATTATCTTCATCACTTTTACTCACAATATAATTTTAAACAGCAGACTAACTTTTAATAACTGCTCCCGTCTTCATAGGGCAATTACCTTTACTTAAATTTTGGTTCTAAAACACTGGGTATGAATTTTTTAAGTCAAAAGGCAAACGTTGTTTGAAAGTCAAATGAGTGTCATTACAGTGGGTCCAACCTTTACGACATTTTAAATAGCATGTGTAATGCCCTGATGTTGTTGAAGGACCGTCATGATAAATAATAGCTACAGTTGCAAAAGTTCTTCCTGAAATTGATAACTGAGAAGCCACAAAATTTTTAATAGAAGTTGACAATTTACTTCTATCAGGTCTACATCGTCGGAACATTAAAATGACATATTTACCAATAGTTTGTAAAAATAATGTGGACAGCATTGCAGACTTACATTGGGTACACACCATGTTGTGATCAGCTGCTTTGACTAGATTATTAAAAGGCACTGATTTGCAGTCTGGTAAAGTCAAATATATAAATCTTTCAGTGTCTATTCTAGTACTACTTGATAAACTACAATTGTCGCAGTCATGCTGCCATTGATAAGAAAGGCTAAAAAGATTTTTTATATCTACACCTTCATCTTCCAATACATCAAACATATACATTAAAAATTCCTGACAATCCTGCTGAATATTCTGTGAAAATTGATTTTGACCAGAACATATGTCTAGATTTCGAATATTCTGAAACACTTTCTATTTTTGCTCTATCACTGCTACATTTCTCAAACACAGAATTCAATAAACAGCAGAATGTTTCATCCCGATTTTCAACAATCTGTTCTTGTACATTTTGAAGAAAAAAAACAACAATAAGCACTACATTAGCATAGCAGTTGACACCAGAACTGTTTTCAAACTGAAATCCAACAACATCTTCAACAGAATCCTTTTTCTTTCTGCTTACAATTACAGTTTCATCTACTTTTTGTCTTTTTGCTACTACCTCACTGCAATTATTCTCATTTCTTCTTTTTCGGCCTACCACACGTTTTTCAAACAGAGGATATTGAGGCAAATGTGGAGCATACTCTCTTCTTAACCTATTGTATTCTTTAACACAATCTAGATCAGCACAAATCTTTGTTTCATCACACTCAATCAAGTACAATCCTGATAAAGTTCTGACTCGTGATAATGCCACATATGCCATACCCTTTTTAAACACAGAACTTCCACTGTTCACCAAAGCACTATCTACACTTAAACCTTGAGATTTATGAATTGTCACCGCATATGCCAAACAAACAGGAAACTGTTTTCGGTGAACATATAAGTCTTTCACAAGCAAAAATCTAGCTGAACAACGACAAATTTGTTCTATTTCGTCAATGCCGTCAAATTTAATTTTTAAAATTTCAATTTCATCTCAATTTTTGTAATTCACAAAATCAACAACATGACCCATTGCTCCATTTACCAGACCTCTTTCAACATTTAAATTCCTTCTCAAAATGATACGACAATTTAAACACACATTCAGAGTCTTTTCAAAACCAGCAGTTTTAGATATACTCTTCTCTAATGAATCCAATTTTGATTTCAAATTTTCAGACAAAATAATTGTTGCTCCCATAAGCTCTATTTTATCTATAGCTTCCAGTTTCACAATCTCTTCATTTTCTAACTTTAACATTTTGTGGTTGAAGATGGAACATTCTTGCAGAGTTGGCATCAAGCATATCCCAGATTTGTTCTCAGTAATTTTCTTAAAAATATTCTCTGGAAGAATGTTTTCATTTGGATACAAATTTGAAATTAATCATGCATGTAATGCTTCTTTCCCATGCTCACTTAATTTTCCGATTCTTACATCTTGTAGAATATTTTTATAATCTTCATCCTTTGCCTGACGCATATTTTGAAGCAGTTCTGCATATTTAAAATTTAACCATATATTAACGTTTCCAATACTTCCTAGGCACTTCCTGGTATCTTCATGCGTGACCATTTTAAACACTGGTTGTCCTTTCACTGGAGTCAACTGCAGTAGATCTCCAAAAACAATAATGTGTTTTCCTCCGAATAAGACATCATAGTCTGTTCTAAGAATTTCTTGCATTCTCAAATGCACAAAAGCAAGCATTAGATTTGAGACCATGCTTACCTCATCAATGATAAGAAGTTTCATTTTCTTTAGGACTCTCGAAACTTCAGAACAAGCATCTCCAGATAGCTTGTGGTATTGTAATTTGTTATCATGCTAAAAAAAAAAAAAAAAAAAAAAAACTGGTAGCATCAGTAAACGATGCAAAGTAATCCCTTTAATGTTATGTGCTGCCAGCCCAGTTGGAGCGGTAACAACACAAGACAGCAGTGATTCAGTCCTTTTCTGCAGATAAGTTGCAATTGCTTTAATCATAAAACTTTTTCCAGTTCCCGCTTCTCCACTCACATACAGTCGGACAGGCTTAAATGATGTACATGAGCACTCTTTTTTCTCATGACTGAATCCATGTTCAACCTGTTCTTTGACTTCGTCATATATCTTTTTCTGCTCAAGGTTTAGTTGTTTCACCAAATCTTCTAAGTTAACTACATCCTCTTCAGCTTGTTCCATAGCTCCTTCCACCTCATCCATGGCAGTGGCAGCCTCATTTTGAATAATTGGTCCTCCTAGTGGATCCTGACTCAATGAAGTAGAACTCTGACTGTCTTGAGAACTGTCTCTCGCAATCTCTGCAGCAATTGTTGCTTCTTGCTCTATTTCTTCGTTCAACATTTGCAGATAATTTGGAAAAACAGGACATTCTATGGTATCCTTGGTTGCATTAAAAGAGTCTTCGTAACAGAGAAAATCTCCAAGTAGTTCCTCCTCTGTACGCCATGGTTTAAAGAGTTGCAAAAGAGCCAAATAGTAAAATTCCCTTTTGTCTGGATTTTCGCAACTTAATTTTCGATGAGTAATCAAATGACCTTTTCTCTGTTTCACTAGACATCCTTCACATCCAATGACAGCATATATTCCATTATTGATATCTTCTCTGATGTTCCTCTTATAAATATATCTTTGCAGAACTTCATAGAGACAAGCGTTCTCAAGGTAAGGACTTCTATTTGGATAGTATGTATCCAACATGTTTGTCTTCAAAATATCTGTACTTTCTGGTTCTTTCTCCGCCAAATACTCTATTTCTTGTACAGATTTCAAAACTCGGTTTCGTGTTGCAGCAAGACCTAGACTCACCCAAATGATGGTTCTAGATTTGGCATATAGACTTGCTGATGACAATCGATCAGAACATTTATATGCTCCAATTTCTCGATGTGACAACATCTTCAAACTGTAACTCTATAATTTCTTGCTTAGACTCTTTTCATGTGAAATATCCTCCCACATTTCCTTCAGTTCTGTCTTTTCTTTTTTTTTGATGTAAGACGTCACATATCGAGCCACAGCAATGGAGTTGTCAGCAACAAATTGAATATCCATGTTAGCATTCCACATGGACAAAATCACTGGGTTGTAGTCGTTGATATACTTGGATTCTTCTTTTTTGTTTTTTAAATTGTATGTATTTTTGGGTGATTTCCTCGTCACAGTATGTCGTAGAGAAGACATCAAATTATTTACTCTTCCTTTAGAAATCACTGGTCGTGGAAAGCTGAAACAACATTTTGTGTAAAACTTTTCCTTGTTTTTGAATTTTCGACGACAATACTTCCCACAACGATGGGATTGAAAGCGTAAAACGTGTTGCCTTAAACTGTTTTCCTCGGTAGTTTTTGGAACAGCACATGTTGAATACTCTTCAATGAAACTCATCACTGTTTCATCCGAATCTGTTCCAAATTTGGGTGCATCTTTATTCCAAAACAACATATATAGGTGAGGAGCACCTCTCGCTTGATACTCCTTTCTCCAAAAGAAATCCAAAACCTCTCCAAGGGTAGGATTTTTTTTATTGGAAATAAAAGACATCATAGCTTCAAATCTATGATTGAAATATCTGCATATATTCACTGGATCCAAAGAACACAGTTCTCCAGGTGTTTTGTATTGAATATTTGCAATGTTTTTATTTGCCTCTCGTAGAAATTCAAGTAAGTCTTCCCAAGCATACTCAGCACAGCTAAGAGTGAGGAACCATGTAGGAGTTCCTAAGTTTCTTAGCATACATTTCAATTCCCCATGACGACGGTACCAATACTCGTTTGTACCACGCTGACATGCCATGAGATTGATTAGATGAGATTCCAAAATATTATCTTGCAGATTGACTTTCTCCATAAAGTCCCTCGCCGAAACATTTTGCAGATGTGCTCCATTTTTCAGTATATGGTTTACTGCATAAGAAAGCCCAGACAAGTCACGTTCATACAGTAGATGAAACAAATAGGGGATGCATTGATGAAACCTTGGATCTTCAGCATATAATCTTAAAGTCCGGTATTCAGATGCAGGAATTTGAAGTGGTCGATCGTCATATCGTCCACCTCGACCAGTTGGAAATAGCTGTGGAAAACAACGAGCTTCCAAACTTTCTTCCCATACACTAATGGGACTTCCTTTTGCTGATTTCATTTGAAACCAGTCAATTGCATTCCCAATTACTTCTTTGGAATGCAAAGGATGAACAGTATAATGTTCATATATTTCTTCACTTGTAGACACATCAACTTTTTCAATTTGGCCAGCTGAACAATCACTGTCTTCATCTGGAGCTGTTTCCTCTGCTCCAACACAAACATGTTTGTAGTACTCATTGTTTTTGACCAAATACAACGTTGCCTTTTTGACTTTCCTAACATCCACTAAATCTTGCCAGATTTTCTTACTCTTTGTCGGAACCCCATTAACTAGAATAACCAGAGGTTCCTCTTCCACTTTCTCTACACCAATTGTATCAATATTTTTCTTGAAATCTAGAGGCAAATAAACAACTCTTCCCTTTAATCCTCTATGTAAATCTGAAGGAGGCAATTTCCCTATCTTAGGCTCCATGCGAACAATTGCCTGAAAAGGATGGACACATTGAATCAAAAAAGACTCATATGTATTTAAATCCATCAATTCAGGAGGAATGTCTACCAACTCAAGATTATTATGAACAGCTCTAGCAGGCATTCTGTTTTGATTTAATTTATTACAACAATATTTACAAATACGCTGATCAGAACTCAAATCAAAAGAATTCTCCACCCACAAATAAGTTGCAAAATCCTTCCACTCATAATTATTTATCTTTTCACTTTTTACATATAAATCAACTAATCTAGTTTGATGCTTATAATGAGTTCATCGACAACACACACAAGTAAAATTAGGCCTTTCACTTGATTTCACCTTAAACCTGGTAATTTCCTGGTCAAACTTTTCTGTACTTGAAATCTGTACTTTGTCTTCTACATTACCTTGTATTACTGTGTCAATTTCTGCACTGTTCTCTTTTTCACAAAAATAACAAATCTCAATTTCTTCACAAATCTTCCTCACATCTAATTCAATTCCATACAAAAGAGCACTGTTTAATTGTTTAAGCTTAAGTGCTGGACTTTTTGCATAATACAACATTCTCACTAAATTCCTCATTTTGTTATGATGCACTGCTAACATCCTAAAATGATGAAAAACACTCTGACATACTTTTCTAGAAAGACAAGCCAGTGAATGCCCTTGCAAACCTGTGTTTTCTCTCACTCTGCAAGGATCTAAGTCTTGCAACATCTTCATTTTCTGTTTTAGACTTTTCTTACTATATGTACGTAAGAAATTACGAAGCAAATCGATTGATTCCTGTCGCACACTGCAAATACTACTACACTTCCAAGTGTACACTGGACCCTTAGTACTTCTCCCTAAAACTTCATCAGCTAACACCTCTTCTGCTTCTCTAGGCACAAGTTTCTCTTTTTCAATCGGACAACCGTCTTTCACCTCATATGCTCGACCACTGGTGTCAACTGCATGCACCAAATCATTCTCCTGGAAGTAACTCTCCTCATTAAAAAATGGCTCACAACTTGAACTATGCATCCATTCTCCAGAAAAAACTTTACAAAAATGAGTCCAATTAATTACTCTTTTGCATCTACTGTTTGATTTGAAAACATCAATTGTCTTGTTAAGTGTCCTAATTCTATTGATTACTAAAATAAATATTTTTTTCTTAACTTCAAAAGCCTGATCAACAATCTTCTCTACACTTTTCTTTTTCCTATAAAAAGCAGCTCTCTGGTTACCTTTCTTAATATTTTTTAACAAATTTAAAACCACCCTATTGCGAGACATTCGTTTACGAATGTCCCTAAATTGATTTTGCCTTCTATTCCTATACATATTATTGTCTCCTGCTGCAGTAGTAACATTTTTTGGGGATCTCTCCTTCCTCTTCAAATTTGCTCTCTCCTTCTGTACATTCACATGTATATTATCATTTTTTTTGGATCTACATATGTTCCGAAAAAAAGACTTAGTTGTCTTACCAGGAGCTTTTTTCGCGTTTTTTGAAGTATTTGTTGTAGGAGACTGCTTTAATTCCGTTGCTGTTTTTGATTTTTTTCCGCTTAGCATCTTTCCATCTCCTTACTATTGAAATCTTGATTTCAATCTGTGGTAAACAAATAAAAAAAAACTCATTATAGACCACTATTACCAAACAACAAAGCAATGACAATAAGCAAACGATATAAACACTATAATGCTTATACATATGACCATATCTCTGTTTTTTAAATGTTATTCTAAAAAAATATTTCGGGCACATGAATTGGTTTTACATTATTGGCAAGGATTAGATAGTATCTGCATGATTAAAAAAATATATTTGCACATTTCACAATCATATCACCTGTGTTTCCTCAGATTAGTAAGCAGATTGTACACATGAGGTAAAGCCTGTCCTGGGGAGCATAGGTGGTGAGACCGGTGTCTAAGAGTGCACTGGACTGGAATACATGAAGCCTATCCCCCACTACACTCTTAGACACAGCTCTCACCTTCTTTCCACCCCTGGACAGACCTCTCTTCCATTATACTCTTCAACACAGGCATCACTTCCTATGCACTCCTGGACAATCCTCACCTCATCTGCAACACTGAATAGACCTCAAATCACCTGCACCATTAGACAGGCCTTAGTTAATCTACACCCCTGGAACGCCTCTTCTCATATGCACCCTGTTACCATCAATTATACTCAATGTATTAAGGTCTGTCCAAGGGGCGCAGATTAGATAATGCTTGTCTAAGGGTCAGAGGAGGTAAGTCTTCTCCATTGCACTCATGGACACAGGCCTCAACTCCTTTGCACCCCTGGACATGCCTCACCTCATCTGCACAATCCACTTCCTAATTTGAGGAAACACAGGTGACATGATTGTGAAAGGTTCAAATATTTTTTGTAATCATGCACACACTATTTATTCCTTCTCAAAAATGTAAAAGCCATTGATTTGCCCCAAAATCGTTTTTTGAATAACATTTTAGAAACAGAACGCAGGTCCTATGTACAAGCATTCCATTTCAGTACTGAAAACTCACTATTTACAAAATACATTTCCTCTCTATTGGAAACATTCCTACCAAGCATTACCAAAAAAATGACACAAACCAACAGCAAAGAAGCTCAGTCTGCTTCCTAATCTGAGGTAACACAGGTGACAGGATTGTGAAAGGTTCAAATATTTTTATGTAATCATGCTCACACTATTTATTCCTTCTAAAAAATGTAAAAGCCATTGATTTGCCCCCAAATCGTTTTTTGAATAACATTTTAGAAACAGGACGCAGGTCCTATGTACAAGCATTCCATTTCAGTACTGAAAACTCACTATTTTACAAAATACATTTCCTCTCTCTTGCAAACATTCCTACCAAGCATTAGCAAAAAAATGACACAAACCAACAGCAAAAAAGCTCAGTCTGCTTCCTAATCTGAGGTAACACAGGTGACATGATTGTGAAAGGTTCAAATATTTTTATGTAATCATGCACACACTATTTATTCGTTCTCAAAAATGTAAAAGCCATTGATTTGCCCCAAAATCGTTTTTTGAATAACATTTTAGAAACAGAGCGCAGGTCCTATGTACAAGCATTCCATTTCAGTACTGAAAACTCACTATTTTACAAAATACATTTCCTCTTTATTACAAACATTCCTAACAAGCATTACCAAAAAAATAACACAAACCAACAGCAAAGAAGCTCAGTCTGCTTCCTAATCTAAGGTAACACAGGTGACATGATTGTGAAAGGTTCAAATATTTTTATGTAATCATGCACACACTATTTATTCCTTCTCAAAAATGTAAAAGCCATTGATTTGCCCCAAAATCGTTTTTACAATAACATTTTAGAAACAGAGCACAGGTCCTATGTACAAGCATTCAATTTCACTACTAAAACCTCACTATTTCACAAAATACAAATCCTCTATCTTGCAAATATTGATACCATGCATTTTCAAAAAGCATCACACAAACCAACAGCAAAGAAGCTCATTGTGCTTCCTAATCTGAACTCTCTATCTATATTGAATGAATCATAACTCACCTTTACAAATGCTTTGGGAGATTGAGAACAGTGTCAGATACACACACCAATATTTCTTTAGCAGAGCAAAAGGTATGTACTCCAGGCACTGCAACCTTGAATGGCACAGAAAACCTCTAATTCTACACACATATCTCTCATGTTAACCAATTAAAACTCTTCCCTCTCTATTTTCAAACCAACACCCTTCCCCCCTCAGCCCTTTCTGCCTGTTACCATAGCAACTCCCTCCTCACTGAGCTCTCAGGTTTAAAAGTTTATTCTACAATGTTGCAAATGAACTCAGCAAGGATGTTTGACCTCTCAATACACCAGCTTATCCAGTGCAATGTTTCTTTAAATGACTTTTTCTTAACCATTCAAATTACTTCTTTCACAGAACAGAACCATGCACCCTAACTTTCAGTTTTCAACTCTCTGAATCCACCAATCATTGCTTGTGATTCAAGAGCACTGAAACTCCACAGTTTTGTTTGCAAACTACTACTGTTCCAACTGCCATTTCATTCCTACACTTCATCTGACTGCACCAGAACCTCCTCTCACCATGTACTCTGTCTGGATTATTGGACATAGCTACATTCACTGGGCTCAAAGGTATGCAGCTATCAGAAATTTTCACAACCTTGATTTACCAAATGTGCACATCAAGTGGATTGGCCAAAGAGGATTGAGATGTCATCAATTGACACCATTAGTGAAAACCTTTTACCATCTGCCACACCCTGACCTCATTATTTTGCACTGTGGTGGAAATGACCTAGGCACTTTGACTGGGGTAGGTCTGGAGATGCTTTTAAAGGACACCTTTGGGCAATTGATGACACTTTTTCCACAAACTACCTTGGTATATTCCAATATATGCCAAAGACAGAAATGGAAGAGGTCCAACCAATTTTGTCCACAATTTGAGAAAGCACGGAAACATGTGAATAAATCTGTTTCTGCTTACATGAGAGACTATGGAATGGGTTCAATATACAACAATAACTTGCGTTACAACATGCAAGATATCTACAGAGGAGATGGTGTGCACTTCTTAGATGAGGGGAATAGAATATTCCTCCTGAATTTAAGACTGTGCATTGGAACCTACTTGTAGGTACCTAAATCAGCCACAGAACCCAAAAGCTCTTTTCAGGGCTACCCTACATCTGATCACTCAAAATGATTATTTTACTCTAACTTTTTTCACAAATTTTCACCAAAGTACGCTCCCCGGTACGCTCCCCGGTGCGCGTACCGGGCGCTCCCCCCGCGAATTTTTTTTAAAAAAAATGTTTTTTTTGGCCTATATGGGCCTCCTAAGCCCCCCTCAGAAAACCTAGGGGGTCAGAGGGTCTCTATCGTGTCCCCTTTTACCCATTCCCAACGTTGTTTGTCCTCCATCTTGTGTCTCAAATCTACCGAAACACAAGATGGAGGACTCCCGTTGCGCTGCCACTCCCAAAAAATTTTAAAAGTTAATTTACATAAAAACCACTGGAGACACTTTCACCAAATATAGAATAAGCCCTACTACATACCAGTCCCTACCATTTTCCCACACTTGGTGGAATTCCATTGAGCCATTTGAACTGTAGCACTGTCTAAATATTCTGAGGTAAATTACATGACAAAAACACATATGAAGTGTCAGGATTTACAACCAATTAAAATGTTACTTTCATTTTCTACTTTTTTTTCCTGACATTTCATTGGTCATGTACATGAATATATATGAAAAATGAGAGGGAAACACGGCCATTTTGACTACAACTACCTGAGGTACATCTTGAAAGAATTTTCTCCATTTATCTTCATCACCTTTTAATAAGGTAAGTTGTTAATTTGTAAGGGGCACTTTAAGTTAATTTGTAAAAATGTTTTCTAATAGTTATTTACTGTCCCTCTGTTATAGTTATAGCTTGAGATAGGCTTCTCTGTTATAGTTATGGATTGAGTTAGGCTTCTGTGGTATAATTATGAATTTACTTAGGCTTCTTCACATACACTTTTTTATATTTCTACTTCCTACCTCATACCATACACTGCCCAAAGATAACTTCACTGTTATAAACTCAGAAGTACCTGTCTAAACTTAAACCCAACACTGCCCTAACTCTACTGATATATTTATTTTTAATACAATTTACAGCAAGAAAATGGAAGGAAAACCAAATATTTCTTTCGAAATTCTTCTGGAGAACAATCCTGAGGAAGACTTTGACTTTATGGATCAGTCTCTGGACGACGAGTTAGTTAATTGTGTGGAAGAAATGGAATCATGCACTGAAAATGAGGACATTCCTGACGATATAATGTTGGAAGTTCTTTTAAATTTTGAAAAATCACAGCAATACATTTTTATTTAATAATTAAAAATTGTCCTAGACATTATTCTTTTTTATATGTGATTCATGAAATAGTACCAAAATGAATATAATATAAAGTGAGACTTATAGTATACTGTGCAACTTTTTTGTGTTACATAGTAATTTTGCTCATAGTTACTTCCTTTCTCCCACTATATTATCTCCAATGTGTATTTCACATCTCTTTTTCATCTCCTACCTCCATGTTGTTTCTGCTTTCCTGACAGACTATGGTATGGATTCCATATACCACAATAACTTCTGTAACAACATGTAAATTATCTACAGAGGAGACGGTGTACATGGAATTTAAGACTCTGTATTGGTACCTACATGCTGGTACTTAAATCACCAACACAACACAACAACTCTATGCAAAGCTACCCTACCTCAAAGCACTTTAAATTATTATTTTACTGTTTCACTGGGTTTTCCTCATGGTACGCTCCCCGGTGCACGTACCGGGCGCTCCCCCCGCGAAAATCGATTTCTTTTTTTTTTTGCCCCGCAAAGCCCTTTTATGGCCCCCACATCAAACCAATGGGGTCAGGGGGGGTCTACCCTGCCCCCTTTTTGTCATTTCCCCTTTTGTTTTTGCCACCTCTTGTGTCTCGATCCTACCGAGACACAAGATGGCGGCCGCTATGGACTGTTTGGAATGTTGACAGACACCCGAGAGCCAATCAGCTTTCCGCACGCGAACTCGCGGTGCACGCCGGGTGCGCTCCCCAGTGCGCGTACCGGGGCGCGCTTATAGATATATATATTTTTTTGAACCTAAATTACTCAAAATCCTCTGGAGCACATATCTTGAGACATAGGAAAGGCACATCGGGCTACCAGTCCCTACAATTTTGCCAAGTTTCGTGGGAATCCATTCAGCCGTTCGGGTTAAAAGTGAGTCCAACCGCCCTATGGAAATTAACATGGGAAAAACACGTTTTGGGACCCCCCTTTTATCTCGGCCCCCGCTTAACGAATCCCCCCCAAACGTTCAGGGAAGGAGCGGAGCGGAACTGGCCACCAAATTTGAGAAATTCGCGAAAATTCGTCCTCCGGCGCCAAAGTTATTCCCAATAGAATGTTGCGGTTTTCCTATGGAAACTAGGTCCTAACTATAACTACCTAGGTAATATATATATATATATATATATATATATATATATATATATATATATATATATATATATATATAAATTCTCGCTCAATTTCCTTCGCGGGGGCAAAGAATGGACCGCACTCCGTGGCTCAAGTCAGTTCATATTTATTTCAAGTTTTTCAAAATCACAGCATAACAGGACGCGTTTCGGCTTCACGCCTTCCTCCAGCTGTTTATATATATATATATATATATATATATATATATATATATATATATATATATATATATATATATATATCCAGCAAAAGTTTCCTCACGTAATTGAGTAAGAAAGAACGCCGAGCCCCAATTTTCAGTGCAGCAATATTTATTTCATAAGCAGCAGTGGCAAACACCACCCTGTGGTGTTTGCCACTGCTGCCTATGAAATAAATATTGCTGCACTGAAAATTGGGGCTCGGCGTTCTTTCTTACTCAATTACGTGAGGAAACTTTTGCTGGATTTAAAAAGGTTCGCAACCTGGCCGGAAGCCCGCCGTCACAAGAGGCAGAGGTAATGTGCGAAAAGGATTTGTTTGATATATATATATATATATATATATATGTATCTCCGCTCCAATATCCGTATCTCTGGACTTCGGTCCAACCGGAAAAAAGGCACTCACGGGGGATTGTTTGGGTTATTTATTTTCACCAGCAAACAGACACTTCATCAACAGACGCGTTTCGGTAAAGAACCTTCTTCTATGTTAATATGCAAATCAGCAGGGATGCGCCAGTTATTGTGCGCCATAGCTCCGCCATCATGGATGCGCCGCATTTACAATGTGGCGCACCATGGTGCAAAAATGGCACAGATAAAAGTGACGCATTGCTGGAGTTGCGTCGCAAGCGCAACGCAGCTCCAGCATTGCTCTGGAGGCCCTATCTAGTTAATGCTGCGTCAAACCTTATGCCTGCTTCAGGCAGGCTCAGGGATTTGATGCAGCATGGGCCTAGAAGTGACTGAGTGAAATCTTGTAGATTTCACTCAGCCACTTTTAGGAGGCGTTCCTGCGCCGGAACGCCCCCCTGCACAGGAACGCCTACATGTGGCGCAGGGCATTACAACGTGACGCATCTCCCAGATGCGTCATGTTGTAAGTACCCCTGCACCATGGAGCAGGATTTGCACCGCCGCTGCATCACAAAAGTGACGCAACGGCGGCGTAAATGAGGCGCAAGGGGGTTGTAAATCTGCCCCTAGTGTGCCAACTTTAGAGCGCTAAGCAGTGGGGGCTGGACAGCCGCTTCAGTAGCCGTGAGTGGTTCGGGAACCGTTCCGTCACAAGCACAGCGCACCCGAGGCTCGTGACCGAGCGGTTCCGTCACGAGCACGGGAGCGCCACGCAGCCCCCCTCCCCGTTAGCACTGCGTCAGAATAGCCGCCGCAGTGAAGGGGTTAAATTACATATGTCCTACTTTTTATCTACACAGCACCCTATCATCTGAACTGAAGGAGCCTAATAAAAAAAGTTGTTCCACAAAAGAACAGAGGTGGCAGTGCCTATTTGCGAATGCACATCTACATAACAAATCAACCGGAAAGTCGTATGTGTATTTATGCAGTGCAATGTGGTGCTCTCAAAGCAATAGGTCTCCTTCCACCCTCAAAGAGATAAAAAACCCGAAGGAAAAGCATCTCCGTAGAGTTTACAAATGATATGGACATTTGCAGAGACACACAGAATTTAATCCATATTGTAACAATAGGCAGTAACCAATGCAGTAATCACAGGGATCCGTTAAGATATTCCTTTCTCTTGATTCTCTTATTCTTTTTTTCAAAGATTCATGAAAGAAAACACACTGACAACCGACATGTGTTTAGTCCAATGGACTTTTTCAAGGCTCGGAGGTATAGGAAATAAAAACGCCACCGCATAACACTGTGCACAGGTAGTAAATGTGTAAGCGAAGATTCTGAATATCTGTAAACAGATGTCGAATTTTGTAAAAATTGGCATTTGTTTCTTCACAATAAAAGCCGGATAACACAAAATGCATTTGGAAAACTCTCTAACCGTTAAATAGGTCGGTGGCCCGCCGTTCCAACAAAGAAAACCTGTACCTGCTGATAAACACAATGTAGCGTAAAGATCGAACGTTGAGTCAATCTCTGGCTTGTAGCTCCAACAAAAGATGGCCGTAGCTGCAGGAAATCACAATGTAATGTAGAGGTCCATCACAGAATAAAGTTTGGCGAGCACTGTATCCTTTAAACACCTGGTGGGAATGTATATCCCAAACCTGTTATGTTTAAATACCGAAGAAAGCAGTACACGCATGAGTGCAACCAACAGAATGTACTGTAGGTGCCACCAGAGAAGTATCACGGTGACCGACTGATCATAAATCCCTGAGAAGCCCTGAGAAGCTCAGCAGCCCAGGGTCCTACGACCTCAGGAACAGCTCTCTGGGGTCAAGACTCACTCCAGCTGAAACCACTAGCATGGTCCAGGCAAGTCCAGTTGAAACTGGTCAGCTGGATTCTTCAGGAAAAGGGGCGTCTTGCAGCTTGTTGGGTCCCTGCAGCTCATCAGCAGATCAGCCAACCGAACCTTGGAGTCCATTTTTGTTCTTTGTACAAGTGGCAGCAGGTCCAGCCTCTCAGGTCTACTCACAGATCTCAACAGCAGGTTGAGTCCTTCTTCTAGCTTCCACAGGTAGAGTAGTGTTCTGAATAGGGTGAGCAGGGTGCCATGTTTTATGCCTGGCACTAGCCTCTGAGTGGGGGTGACTCCTGGCCTCTTCGTGACCAATAGGGAAAATGTTCCCAGGGGTAACTCAACCCACCTGTGTAGCATTTCCTGTGTGCCCTGCTACAAAAAATCCCACAGTGCCCCTTTCTAAATCCAATATGGTAGAACATTTCATCCATAGAGCAGAGCTCCTGTGTCCCCCTTGGAAATGTGTAACCACTACTCTGTGACCATTCAACCTGTGTTGGGGGCAGCTCCTCTCCCACTAGGATTGGTGCCTGGCTGACTAGAAATACAATGGAGGTGACATGCCAAGGTATTAGCTACATCTGCCTGTGCCCTAGGTAATACTTACATCTCCCTGTAACAGGGCAGTCGTCTTGGAATTTAAGTAAGTTCCTAGGTACAGTTTAGGGGGTCATCCTGTCTGAGGAACAGCATACCTCCTGTTAGATCTGGGGGTCTCTAGTTGGCAGAGGTAGGTACCAGTGTCCAAATAGGGACTCTTGCTTCTAGTCAGGGCAAGGGTTACACACTCTTTAGATAACCCCTGCTCACCTCCTTGGTAGCTTGGCACGAGCAGACAGGCTTATCAAAGGCAATGTGTAAAGTATTTGTACCAACACTCACAGTAACACAGTGAAAACACCACAAATGGACTCCACACCAGTTTAGAAAAATAAAGTATCTTTATCTTAACTACACAAGACCAAAATGACAAAAATCCAAAATACACAGTTCAAAGATATGATTTTCAAAGAGTTCTAGGGTTTGCGTCAAACTAATCCACAGTTGCGTCACCTTTAGCCCAGAGTACCTGTAGATGCGACAAAAGTTCCAAGTGGAAGCCGCAGTGTTGAAAAACAAGAGATGCATCACTCCTGAGACCCTGGGGAGGCGATGCGACAGCCCCACTGCACGCAGCGGGCGTGTTGCGATGAGTCCGGTCTGTATGGGGAGGGATGCAATACCTTATATGGATTCTGGTGCGCAGGTTCGGTAGGAAGCATCTCGCACAGGCGCGATGCGACGATCTTCGGGACGGCGACGATCTTAGGTGCAGTGGCGATGTGCGGCACAGCGTCGATCTTCTCTCGCAGCCCCTGGATGCGGTGGCTCTGTGACGATGTTCGCAGCGACGTGATACGGTCCGCAAGCAAGCGGGCGACGATCTCGCCCAGCAACGACAGGCTATGCAACAATACTCGCAGCGACAGGAATCTTCCCGCACCGGGGCGATGTGCTCCGCAAGTGAACAATGCCTCGATTCTTGCAGCGGTAACAGGCGCTGCGACGATCAACGCGGTGACAGGAATTTTCTCGCACTGTAGACAATGCGCTCCACAAGCGAGCGATGCGTGAAAATTGCAGATCATCTTTTCTTCTTGTCCAGCTCCTCAAACAGCAAGCACAACTTCCTGAGGCCCCACAATTGGCTCAAGCACTCTAGGAAGGGCAGAACTCACTCAGCAGAGTTCAGGGGGGAGCTGGGGGTGAAGTTTTTCTGTTCCTGGGACTTCTTAAAAGGAGGCCAGCTCTCCTCGGGCCCTTGGGGATCTCTTCAAGCAAGGGGGCACAGCAACAGCGAATTCCTTCTCCTCTCCGTGGCAGCAAAGCAACTGCAGGTCAGTCCACAAACACACAGCAGGACAGTCCTTCCTCTTCAGTCTTCCAAATTTCTCTTTGGCAGAGGTTCCTTCTTGATTCCAGGATGATCTAATTTTCTGTAGTCTGGGTAGCCCTTTTTATACCACTTTTCTCTTTGTTCTCTGAGGGCAGAGAGGCCTTGCCTTAGTCAGAACTAGCGCTGGCCAGTCCTGGAGCACTTTGTTTACTTGACTTCTTTTTTCTTTTGAGAGAGAGGGGCAGGGTCGTCGGCCGCCCAGCAGGATGCGGAGCCAGCATTGTGCAAGGCAGGCACAGCCCTATTCAGGCCCAGGTGCTATCCCCTCCCACCACTCAAGATGCAGATGGAGCTATTCAGCCCAGGGGTGACTCATTCAGCCTCTGGGAGCCAACCAAGCCCCTGTCACTCACAAACAGACAGTCAATTTACAAACAGGCCAAGGCACACAGAAAGGTTAGACAAAAAGCAGCCAATTTCTAAAAGTGCTGTTTTCAAACACAGGATTTAAAAACCATCCTTCCTAAAAGATGTGTTATTAAATTCTGAGTTCAGGGATACCAGACTTTAATTTTCCATCTTGCTCCTATGGGAAGATATGCAGGTAAACATTATACACAGCATTCCCCATTATAGCCTATGGGCAAGATAGCCTTTCAATAGTGAAAAACAAAAATGGCTGTAATTCACTACCAAAGCATGTCACACACACTAGTACATGCTCTATCTTTCAGATACACTGCACCCCGCCCAGTGGGGTACCTAGGGCCTTCCATAGGGGTGTCCAATGTGTACAGAAAGGGAAGGGTTAGGTCTGGCCAGTGTGGACACTGGTCAGGTCAGGATGGCAGTTAGAAACTGCACCCAGGCACTGCAGTGGCAGGCCTGAGACACCATTTTAGGACTACTCATGTGGGTGGCACAATCAGTGCTGCAGGCCCACTAGTGCAAAATAACAGTTGATGGACAGAATGCAGAACAATGTCATACATTCACCCCAGTACAGAGATCTGGGCCTAAATCCACCGCTTTTTTGCACTCCACACCACCCCAGTTCAGACATGGCCATATGCAAATCAGCCTTGACCCTGTGCCTCATGGGAACAGTCCAGCCCGAACTGCCAAGCCATGTCTTTCCTGGACCGGAATCAAGCATCCTAGGACCAGTTTCTGGCTATCAGCCATCTTCAGCCAGGATAGCTTGACTCCAGTGGTGTGGAGAGCATGGGACTCACGTCTGAGCATACCCATCCCACTCGGGGTGACAAATGCAAAACAACAGTTGATGGACAGAACGCAGAACAATGTCATACGTTCACCCCAGTACAGAGATCTGGGCCTAAATCCATCGGTTTTTTGTACTCCACACCACCCCAGTTCCGACATGGCCATATGCAAATCAGCCTTGACCCTGTGCCTCATGGGAACAGTCCAGCCCGAACTGCCAAGCCATGTCTTTCCTGGACTGGACCCAAGCATCCTAGGACCGGTTTCTGGCTATCAGCTGTCTTCAGCCAGGATAGCTTGACTCCAGTGGTGTGGAGAGCATGGGACTCAGGTCTGAGCATACCCATCCCACTCGGGGTGACAAATGCAAAACAACAGTTGATGGACAGAATGCAGAACAATGTCATACAAACACCCCAGTACAGAGATCTGGGCCTAAATCCATCGTTTTCTTTGCACTCCACACCACCCCAGTTCAGACATGGCCATATGCAAATCAACCTTGACCCTGTGCCTCATGGGAACAGTCCAGCCCGAACTGCCAAGCCATGGCTTTCCTGGACCGGAATCAAGCATCCTAGGACCGGTTTCTGGCTGGGCCTAAATCCATCGTTTTTTTTTGCACTCCACACCACCCCAGTTCAGAATGGCCATATGCAAATAGGCCCACTGGTAGCATTTGAATCACCATACTAGGGACTTCCTGGTAACACAAATATGCCAATCATTGATAACCATTGATAACCAATAACAATAACAATTTACACAGAGAGCATATGCACTTTAGCACTGATCAGCAGTGGTAAAGTGCCCAGAGTCCTATTGCCAATAACCACAGGTCAGGAAAAACAAAGGGGGAAGAACCAAAAAGTTTGGCATAACCCTCCTAACACCCAAGGACTTTGTCTAAACTTTGGGAGCAAGTTCACACCTTATCAGTGGGGCTATTTAGCTTCTGGGTGATAGTTGAAAGTTCATACTGGTGACTTGTTAAAAGTACCTTTTGCAAATTATTTGCAAATTATTTGTTACAAATCTACCAAAGGATTAGGCGTGCAATAAACATTTTAAAAAGTCCAAAAAATGACCTTGTAGCTGATTCCTAAGTGTACATAGCATTAATAATTGTAAAATTGTATCCCAATGCTTTCCTATAGACCAGCTAACCCTGATAAAGTAAAAATGTCTTATATGGTCTTATCAATGTAAAGGCGTGTTTGACATTAAAGGTTTTGGTGTCCTATTTTTAAATGCTATGCACCCAGCCCTATGGGCCTTTTAAGGCCTACTTCAGGGTGACTTATTATTATTTAAAAAGAGGAGTTAGGTCAGTCAAAAGATGGTATTTAAGCAGACTAACTTTGCAGTTTTAAAACTGTGCAGCCAGGCTGCAATGGTAGGCCTGCAGTCATATGTTGCACTGTCACCCTAGTGGTGGCACAACATGTTCTGCAGTTCATTTGTGACATTTAACTTACAGGCACTAGGTACCATATAATGGGGCCTTATATGTAAGTCTGATATGCCAATTAGGAATATAGCCAATGTCAATATGTGTTAGGGATCAGAGTATAAGCACTGGGGCCTGGTTAGCAGAGCCGCAATGGGCAGAGTAAAAAACAAATAGCGTCATCCCAATAAAAAAGAGTGGGTGATCATGCAAAAAGCGGAATTTACAGGCAGGTAGAAAGTAGTCCCTTTGTTAGCTTAGATCCAGTATATGTTTTATGATGCATTCAGGGACTAATTTAGAGATTGACAGACAAAGTAAAGGCATTCAGAGTGACGGAGGATTTTATGTCAGCCACCCTTCCTTTACCCTGCCTGACAAATTTGGTGCTCACCACAGGCCTAGCAGTGAACTCTAAGGGTTTTTTAAAACTGCTGTGACAAAGGTGTATACAAAGCTTTTTAAAAGTTTGGTGTGAATCCATCATTGTTGAGGGACACTTACACCAACCTTTCATGCGTTTTTTTACTTATTAAGAAACATGCTCCCAAAGCGGGAATTTGTTTTTGGAAAAGAAAGCACTAATGGCCCCAACACTAGGGGATTTTGCTCCCATAGCATGGGGTCTTTTTGTTTATACTTATTGTCCTTCTAAATAGAGTAGGTGGGTGGATTGCTGACCTCAGACAACCTATACTCCCTAAAGCCATCAGAAGAAGGTTTATATCAACTGAGTACATTTTATTCTGCTAGTGTTGGTGGTCTGCCCAATTCAAAATTGGGTAGATGGACCTAGACTTAGGAGGACAAATCACTCCTTCCCATTGTGACAGAGAACCCTGCCTGACAAACCCTAAATTAGGCCCTTAGATTACTGATATGATAACATTTGACTTGCTGGTATATTCAATTTGTTTGGTTAGGAATTGCATCCTATTTGACTGCATTAGCCTTTTGTAAAGAAACAATGAATTCACGTAGGGCTAGATGTAGGTAATTGAAATTTACCGATTCGAAAATAGCAAATTTTACTGATTCAGTATTTTCGAATCGGTAAATGCTATGTGGGTAAAAAAATCGGTAAAAAATATCGAATCGTTAAGATTCAGTATTTACCGATTCGGTAATTGCCAATCATTTTACCGATTTGGTAAAATAGGGAAAGAGTAATGGGTGGCAGGGTGTCACTTTGACACCCTGTTGCACCCCTAAATAGTGCTGGTGTGCACATGTGGCATACATACATGCCCTAAGGGCATGTGTGTCTGTCACATGGCACTGGGGTAAATGCACACATTTGCATTTACAGAGGTATTCCTTATATACCACCAACTAATAGTTGGTGGTAAATAACGAATCCTTAAGGCACAGAAGCACTCTTCAAAGTGCTTCCTACATCTCATTTACCAATTCGGTAAATACCGAATCGGTAAATGATGATTCAGTAAATACAGAATCGGTAAATACTAATTCGGTATTTACCGAATCGGTAAATTTGCCACCTACATCAGAAAAGCCTATTAATGGTCGGTAACGGCTGATTTCAGCCGTTACTGCCCGGTAATAGCCTTCCTACATCTGGCCCGTAGTCCCTTGCATTTTCATGTAGTTTGCTGTCATGATAGCATGCTGCTGGGTTTATCTGGCTCAATGACATGATGACTTCGAACCCCAACTCTCACCAAATGCCAATTCACTAGAATTTACCCTTGATACCAACTTCTTCCTCAAGGAACACATTGCCACAAAACAAAGACCAGCTCTCTTTTATAAAGAAAGTCAAAGCATTTATTCCAGAAAGCGATTTCAGAAATGCTGTTCAAGCCCTTTTACTCTTGTATCTGAATGGTCGTGAAGCCCTACTCCATGGCCTCCCAGTCTCCACACTGGCACCCCATAGGGCATCATACACACTGCAGCGTGTCTTATCCACGGCTTGGAGAAATATGATCACATCACTCCCACCCTGATGTAACTCCATTGGTTCCATGTGCCAACCTGCACCCTCTTTAAAACCAGCTGCATCATTTACAGCGCCATCACAGCCAGCACCCCTGCTTATCTAGGTCACCATCTCAGGTGGTTCTTGGCAAACCTTCAGCCAACACACCATCTGGAATGCAGACTAAGACGTGTAAATAAGGAAAAACAAGACTACTGGCCTTTTCCATACATCCAAGATCTCGAGCAACATCCCTGTGTCCACCAGCCCTATTCCCAATTCTGCTCCAAGTTAGGAAACAGTTATAGACTCACCTTTTTAACGAATTCTACATCACAATTCATTAACTGTTACCAATTCAACTTCATTTCTTATTATTCGCTGACTTTGAGCTTGCCATTGACCATGTACAGCACATCACTGCCTTTTTTTCTAGGTCTGCCCTATAGAAATATTGTATATAAACATATAACTTTTCGTTCATAAAGTAAAATGTGGCTTTCATAAAGATGCAATGAAAACATCGAACCTTGGTCAAACGTATTCTCTATGCAATGTTTTGCTTTGTATGCCTTTGAAGTTCATCACATACAATCACTTTCATTGCAAACTTCATCGTCTAACTCTTTTTAATAACAATCTTCTTTCTTTATGGGTATGGCTAGAGTCTGCAAATGTAGTCTGTACAGTATAAGGTCCATACTCAGATCTTGAATGCTGTTGCAGCGGATGTATGACATTACAACGCATGCTTTTACCACGCATGCCTTTACAACGTAGTTTTTACAACGCATGCCTTTACAGCTGGATAGTGAATAGTTTAATTTACTATTCCAACTCCAGTCCCCGTGGATAGTAGGAAAGGTGTTGGATAGTAAATTAAATCTATTCCCTATCCTAGAGCGCCCCCCAGCGCAATGCATTGTAATGGTTTGCGTTGTAATAGTTGCGTTGTAAAGGCACTGCGTGGTAAAAGTTGCGTTGTAAAAGATGTTTCCCGTTGCAGCTCAAGATTTTGCTCCTTTAAGGGGCTGTCTTTTTAGGACAAATGGGAGTAGCACATACAGAGTCACTCAACTATTAACAAGCAATGCCTCTAACAAAATGCCAGATCTATTGCCTTTGCGGGTGCTTGCCATTTGAATTGGATGGCTGAATCTTCGCATAAAAAACACTTGAGCAATTCATTAAAATGTATCCTCAAATTGGCATTGCTTTATTTTCATATAAGTGAGCGTGCACCCAACCAGTTTAAACATACACTGCATACATTGAATTTCCTGTAGCAGATTGATTTGCACCATACTTCTCTGTGGTATTTGAACCAGTTTGGATTATGAAGGGGCACCGCATTAAAAGGTGTTACATTTTAGCCTATCTGCTCATCAATAAACACGTCTGTATATTATTCATGTCTATAGTCCAAATTTATTTTTAAAGATTGCATATGTTAGAATGCTCTGGGTTCCATTTAGTGGCAAAACCTGTGGATTGTGTAAGAGTAATATAACATGAAAGTTCAACTGACCACTTAAAAAGGCATTGTACCAGAACGCGCTTACATTTTAATGTAATGAGATTATTCTAGCTAACAATAAGTAAACAGCAGGAGTCACCTCAAATGCTTTTGGAAAATCAGCCCCAGCGTACAATATTCTGATTTTCAAAATAGGGAAAGATATTCGCATTTTAAAAAAACTTGAAATTACAATCCAAGACCTTTGTTAAATAAGAAAGGGGAGTAGACCTGCCTAATGAATTATTGTGTAATGGTGTTTTCGTGCGAGGGAAAGAAGGTTAAAATGTGCTACACAAGGTAAGTTATGATTTAATGGCTGAATCCACACATTGAGGTCTAATGAGTGTGTAGGAGAAACGTCTCTTTGAAATATAATTTAATCAAAACTCTGAGCAGCAACATAACAATTAGGGCCTCATTAATGCACTGCATTTCCAAAGAATGTTTCCTTGTTTAATTGGTGTTTAACAAGGCAGCTAAAGGAAGCTATGAAGGAATTAAATTTACTTATTAAATGGCAGTTTTAAATTTGAATTGATGGTTAATTTAATTGTGATATACTGTTATGCATTAACTAAGTGTGGTTAACCTTTATAGGTCCTGTGAAATATCTGCTATACTGTTTAATTATCTGCAAATGGGACAATGTAATTTTGTGTGCGTTTGAACAGTTCAAATAATACATTTAAATACCTTAAATAGAAATGATTAGGAAGACAGATGAACGACCATGCATCCGTGGATGTGGTTCGTAGTGGCCAACATATGTGGGATATAAAGTCTTTCTTTGGAAGGTTTTCTTCCCAAATTGATGGCCATCAACAAGTACCCCCCCTACCCCCCCCCCCCCGTCATTGGTGTCATACCAGCACACTATAATGACTCTGCAGCTATGGTATACATCGCCAGTCCATGGGCAAATTATTTTTGATTTCTAATGGCTATCTTTCTAAAATAACATACTTTTTCCAGCGAAGACAGAGCATATTGCTCAACACTGGAAAACGTTATATGGGGAGATCACAGTTAGCACTTCCATTCCAAAGTCCTCCAGGAATTTCTTTCCTAGCCCATGTCACACAATTCCAATATAATCACCAGGTGTGAAGGGCTTGACCCAACTTGAAATTCCTTTGCTGGTTAGTGTAAGTATGTACAGTAGATTTTTATTTTTCCACAAATATCCAGCACCAAAAGTGCATGTTTGAATGGAATGGTCTTTTTGGCAGAATGTTTGAAAACAAAGCATGACCAAAGGTCAACTGTCACGACTCGCTACCTGTGTTCTCATGTCCACCACCAGGGGACTGGACTGTGTGACTCTCCAGTGTTCTAATAAGCTCCAGACTCTCCCCTTCCTGTATATACTGACTTCCAGCCATTTGGACTCTACTTGGAAATGGCCATCCATTCCCAATCCACACTGGGTTTTGTGGTAGCCAGCCTGCTCAAGCTTAAAGCCGGCCTGCTCATGCACGAAACTGCTTTGTCTCCACCCCTCCAGCCAATGATTGTTGGAGGAATTCAGCGCACCTGTGGTTAGCTGCTTCTAGTCGGCTCACACCCGATGCATGTGATTACTGTGAGCTCTTTAAAGTCCCAGCTCCCTACAGTGCCGGGTTGGTCATTGTAGCTGTGTACCGGTGACACCGACCCCTGTTTCCAGTGTTTCCTGAGCATTTGATATCCTTGTTTCCAGTGTTTCCTGAGCTTTAGCTATTCCTTGTTCCTGAGATGCTGCTGTTTTCCTTGTTCCTGAATTAGCACTGCCTGCAGTGCTACCTTGACTCCTGAGCCTTAGCAATCCTTGTTCCTAAGCTGCAGCAGTTTCCCTTGTTCCTGAACTAGCACTGCCTGTAGTGCTGCATGACTTTTGAGCTTTTGCTAAATTCTTGCTCAAGCACAGCCTTCAGTGCTACTTTGTTTTCTTGACTCCTGATCCAGCACTGTTCTAGTATACCCTTATAGCCTCCCCGTCTGTATATCCTTTTCTAGTCCCTGCCTTTCTTCCCATTTCCTTGGTTCCTGTTCCTAGTTTGCTGCCTTTATATTCTGCTGTCTTGGTTTTATTACTGTGTATGTTTGTTACTTGCTGTGTGCCAAGTCTGCCCTGTGATTTCCTTCCTTTCCTGTTAAGCACTCCTCCTTACTAGCTCCTTGTCTTTTGTGCTTGTGTTTAGTTCTACCCCTGTGCTGTTACTGCCTTGCGTGTTCCTGTTTGATTACCAGGATCCGTGGGCAAAGCTGACTACCTAGGTGATGTTTCTTGTTCACTGTGAGTATTGTCTTTGAGTTACATTTATAACACCACCATAGGTATAGGTATCAGCTCCACAGACCCTGCCTTTGCATGCATATCCTATATGTGGGTATTTGCAGTTAGTATCTGTAACAGCAATTGTGGGTGAAGAACTTACTGAACTTCAGTCTTACCGTGTAGAGCTCCTGAGTGCTTTACCCCATACTCCTTTATTGTTAATGTTGGTTTTTATATATGTCTTGCACATCCTTCCTGGGTGTAGTTATACCAAATGCTAAATCATTTTTGAGTTCTAGCTACCTTGTTCCTTTGTACAGGCTTCCCCTTTGGATCCCTTTTCTCCTCTCTAACTTCCTGTGTGATTCTGGACAGTGCTGTGCTACCTTTTCTGCTTATGTATGTTTTCTACTGAGTCCCAAGCCCAGTGGCTATGCCTGAAGTGTTTGTTCAGCATGGCCTGGAGACAAGGTATAACAAAAGACTCACCCTTGTACCCAGTTGGGTATAGCTGGTGAATGTGCAACCTTCGTGGTTTGTAGTACTAACATTCCGCGCTGTAACCTGTCTACAGACCGAGTCCGCTTTACAACAGAAGGGAAATAGAATACTCACAGTCGGGATTCTCGAAAGCTGATTGGTGTGAGCCTGGTGAGGATATTTGAAGAAAGGGCGCATCTTAATGTTACAGCTGGCCCGGCCGGGCAGGCTGTATCGAGCGTCCGGGGACGCTTGGTTATCCACCGAGATACCCGTGGAGATAATAATTGATTGCTGCCCAAGTCCTGAGGAGGCCTAAACAATATAGGCTGAAACGCATCGACTGTTTTGTATGTTGGCATCACTAAAAAATAAAACTAAAACAAACAGTTGTTTAAAGAGCCACAATCTGAAAGGGGAGTAGAAATGGCTATTTCTTCCCGGCTTCTTTTTGTTTAACTATTGTGATGATCAAGAAGAAGGAATTAGGTTGATAAATACGTGCTAAACCATTCCTTTGTTATAAATAATTGGGCACTGAAGAAGAAAAAAAGTGTTTTCTGTATGTTGTATTTGTGTTTCGTTATTACTGTAGATATTGTGTATAATGTAAAAAATGTATAAAGATTCAAAAATTATATATTTGTAAAAAACAAATGTAGATAAGAAGTAGAAAGGAAATATGAAGAAAAACTTATGTTTTCTACAAAAAAAAACTGACTGACTAAAAGCAGTTGAAAGAAACATAATTGTGTTTGATTTCCTTCTTTTTTAGTTGAATGGATAGTGATTGGATGAACCATGAGAGATTATTGGTTAGATTAGTTCTAGAACTATTGGCTATAGTTTTAGACAGTTAATTCATGGTACCTGTCTGAGCAACTGGACGTAGAGAATTGGTACCATTGGCACCACTATATATAAGTTCAGTGTGTATTCCCGGGTGCCTACATGGTTTAACGGGGAACCCCTTTGATAAGAGGTCAGTATCTGTAACAGCAATTGTGGGTGAAGAACTTACTGAACTTCAGTCTTACCGTGTAGAGCTCCTGAGTGCTTTACCCCATACTCCTTTATTGTTAATGTTGGTTTTTATATATGTCTTGCACATCCTTCCTGGGTGTAGTTATTCCAAATGCTAAATCCCCTTTTGAGTGCCTATCCTTTTTGAGTTCTAGCTACCTTGTTCCTTTGTACAGGCTTCCCCTTTGGATCCCTTTTCTCCTCTCTGACTTCCTGTGTGATTCTGGACAGTGCTGTGCTACCTTTTCTGCTTATGTATGTTTTCTACTGAGTCCCAAGCCCAGTGGCTATGCCTGAAGTGTTTGTTCAGCATGCCCTGGAGACAAGGTATAACAAAAGACTCACCCTTGTACCCAGTTGGGTATAGCTGGTGAATGTGCAACCTACAGAATACAATCCTTACTGTAGGCAAATATTGTATTTCATTGCATTCACATGCAATGGCAATTACAATCTAATTCCCCTGTTAATATTAACCTATGTTCCTTAGACTAAGGGGCCGATTAGGATTTCGGTGAATCCGCTTCCTCTGGGTCGGCGGAAGCCACCGCCGGCCCGGAGGATGCGGATTCACCGCTGCGGTGCCTACAAAGACCCCCCGCCAGATTAGGATGGCTGGGAGGTCATCGGCGGACGGGAAGACCGTCCGCCGCTTTTCTGCCGCGGTCGCCTTCCGACTGTGGAGGAAAAGCTCTAATATGGTGGCGGTGTCTATCAGACACCGCCAGCCATATTAGGATGGGACAGAAAACATTCTTTTCCGCGGCGGCTTTTCCGCCTTGGAAAAGCATGTGGTCTTTGGTGTTTGGGGGCCAGTTGCGGGCCCCCAGGGTGTCGGGGGTGGGGGGTGCACATGGGGGGTACCTATGGTACCCCTCAGCATTTACATGCACAAAGTGGCAGGCAGTGCGCGGTGCCTGCCGCTTTGTGCATGTAAATGTAAAGCATGCATTTTTAACCTTGCGGCGGGTGCTGCTTCAAGCAGCACCCGCCGCAAGGTTAACGATACGGGATGTGACCGCCAGGGTGGCGGTCACATCCTAATTGCACCGGAGGGACCGCCGCTGCCCCTGCGGACGGTCCCTCCACCTCTGGGGTGGCGGACGGACGCAGGTCCGTCCACCATCCTAATAGGCCCCTAAGTACGGAATCCTTTGGAGAGCTTACTGCAGAACTTTAGAGGCAGATCTTAGAGAGGACTAATTTGAGCTGAGAATACCCTTCCAGTCTTTGCTAATCTTAACTGCTTGAATGGTAAGGCGTCATGCCTAAGCATGCCTATTCTCTCATCGAAGCCCTTCATTTGGGTTTTCTGAACTGACACTTTAACTTGCTTGGAGAAATCAAATGCCTTTTATAATCAATCTTCATTAATTTAGATTAGGGGTTTTCCTTGATGGAGCACACTTGTTGAATTTTCTCTATCCTTTTTGTAAGTCCTGGCATCCTTAGTGTGGTTTCCCTGACATTTTTCCTTCCGACATCCTGTATTTCTGACTTCATTTTTGGTAGCTTTAGAATTCTGGGCTCTTTACTACTTTTAACCAGTGCTAAAGTGCATATGCTCTGTACTCTAAACATGGTTACAATTACATGACTTACCAAAATTGGCATCTTCAATTGACTTATAAGTCCCTGGTAAAGTACATTATATGTGCCTAGGACCTATAAATTAAATGCTACCAGTGGGCCTGCTAGTATATGTACAAAAGGGTAACCCGAAGTTTGTAAGGGATTAAGGTTACTTGAGTAATTCTAGAAACAACGGTCCCTTAACAAAAAATGTAATAGTCATTCTGGATACAAAAATCAGTTCCATAAACAGATTCAATGATCAGAGTTTTCAATTTTATTATGACAATTCAAACAAAAATTTGAATTATCCCAGCCAGAATAATTTCAAAAACCAAAGCTCAAGGGGCCAGATGTACGGCCCACCAATTTGCGACTTGCAAATTGCGTCGCATTTGAGACTCGCAACTTGCAACTCGCAAGTTGGGATGTACAACAGTGTCATAGACACTGTTTGCAATTCCTAATTGGGTTGTGAATTCTTTAATATTAATGAGGCATGCTCAATTTGCGACCCCATTAGGAATGGCTAGCACTCACAGGGATGGTGGCCTGCTGGGGTCAGCAGACCACCATGTTTGTACCTGCTTTTAAATAAAGCAGTTTTAGTTTTTTTTAAATGCAGCCCATTTTTCTTAAAGTAAAACGGAATACATTTAAAAAAAAGAAAAATGAAACATTTTAGTTTCATCTTTTAAGGGCAGGCAGTGGTCCCTAGGACCATGGCCTAGGTCACCCATAATGAAGGCCTAGGCAGCCCTGTGGGCACGGTGCAGTGTATATAAAAGATAGGACATGGAGGCGTGGCCAACCGTCTAGCAAGATGGCCGCTTGCTAATGCGGCTCTGAGCCCCATTAACAAAAATACCCCGCCATTCATCACTACATCCATCCCTGACCACAATCTGAAGTAATTCACTGGATAGTTAGTGAAGGTGAATCCAGTGCCCTACTTTGCTTAGCGCAGAGTGTGGCAGAAACAAACATAGGTGACCTGAAAGCCTGAGTGTCTACCTTTCACTGGGCCCAGCCTCGATGCCGGTGGTTGCTGGAAAGGAGTGAGTAGCAGGCTGCCCATGGGAAATGGAGGTCAGTGAGGCGACTGTACCCGGCGTGGGTATACTACCATAAAATAAAAGACCGTAACTGAGTTTGGCGGGAGCCAAAGAGGAGATGGCCTTGGAGTGCAGACCTGCGGCACCTGCTTTGCCCCGGACGACTGCTGTGACTGAGCTCAGGCATCCCACTGGGTCTACTGTTGCCGCTGTGGTGGGGCGGAGGACCCGGTGACAAGAGCCTGTCCCATCGAGCAGAGAGTAATGAGTGGAAGTGTCAGGCCTCCCTGCATTGTTACTGTGGTCAGACCCAAAAGGAAGTAAAGATGTAAAGTGAAGGTCTGTACAGAAGGCCTCTGTGTAGGGCCTGATGAGGTCTTGAATCGGAGTGGAGTCAAGGCCTGGAAGACGGTGAGGGCCCAGCATTCCCTGGCTGAAATAAAGATTAAGGTACGGACCCCTCCCTTTGGACTGAAAACTGCCTGTGCCAGCATAGTGGAGACATTGAGGAGCGGAATAGCAGCTCTTACTGTACCTATTGAATACCGGAGATCTCACATCCCTTAATATAGGATCAGTGAGGCTGATGATTCCACAGAGGGGCTGCCTGACTCTTGGTCCCCGGTGATTGGCTTACGCCCCAATGATAACTGATTGCTGCTGATTCGGCAGTCAAGGGCCGGACCTTGGAGAAGGTTGAGCCTCCATTTGCCTATTGGATTCCTTGGAAGACCCTGGACAAGTCTGCGGCCGGGGCCAGGGGTGAGCGCTGGAAAGCCAAAAGGCCGCAGGGTGACCACACTTCACCTAGGCAGGCAGCGGTGAGTATGGTGGTCCCCCTCATTCCCCCACCTCCCTTTTACCCACCAGACTCCACTGTGATTGACCAACTCTAGATGGAGACCCCATGCTTGACTCTAACTATGACAGGGGGGACCAAGATGGATAAATACACCATCCTGAAGGATGCGCCACTAGTTGGCAGCAGTGTGGATGTATCAACCCAGACAGCAACTGGCTCCCCCATGCTGCGAGATGTAATGGCGGCAATCCAGGGAGTACATACTTCTCTTAAAAATGAGATAAACATAATGAACTCAAAGCTTACACTGGTATGGGCGGATCTGAGGAACGTAGGGGCCAGGGTGAAAGAAGTGGAAAACACAATGGATATGACCTTCTTAAAAACACAAGTGGCCAAACTAAAAGCAGTAATGGCTGATCTGAAACCCCGACCAAAGATTCTGAAGGCTGCTCGAAATGGAACAATATCCATCTTTTGGGAGTCCCTGAAAGGGCAGAAGGCCCGGCCATGGACCTATCTATAGAAGGCCTCTTACTGAAACACCTCCAGCCATGGTCTCTCTAAATAATTTTTGGGTGGAGAGAGCTCATAAGATCTCGGGTGCCCAGCTGTGGCCAGGGGCACCCCTGAGACCCATCACAGCGTGCCTGTTTAATTACCGGGATCGTGATCTGGTTCTCCAGACGGCCCACAGCGCCCCACCGATCACCTATGAAAATACAAGCATTACATTTTTCCTTGACTTCACTTTAAAAGTGTAAAATATGCGCTGCAGTTTCTTCAAGGTTAAAAAGACAATGCAGGACAAAGAAATTAAATACTCCATGATATTTCCAGCCGGCCTGAGAGTTGCAGGTAAAACTTGGTATGTCTCCTCTGCAGTGGAGGCCTGGGACTGGCTGGATGGCTGGAGGCCTGTTCATAGAACTGGATCGTGGAGACACCTGGGAAGGCAGAAGCGAGGTGCTGCTGCTCGAGAACCACAGCAAATGATGGACACTCACAGGGACCAGAGCAACTCCCCCCATTACTCTGAGGTATAATAACATATCAAAGATCTTTCCTATCTTGTTACACCTGAGTTGCTGGATACAGTAAGATGATAGGTTTATGGGGACTGACGGGGGGCCGGTGGCCATATCCCTCTTAAATACTTGATGTTAGATGTTATTTGGGGTGACAGGCACTCTACATCATTGGGGGGTGGGCAGTTTTGGGCCCACTTTGCAGGGAGGGGGGATTTTGTTGGAATTATATTACTGATCTATTCACACCATCATAGGCAAAGTTGAACTATCTTCTTGTTCTGACGCTCACCACCATGCACGAATGCTCCATTTTAGAATATGCTGCACCCCAGTCATTCCACTCGACAGGGAGACCCGGTTCTGAATGCCTACCCAGACACCATACATGACGTTACCTATGAAGAGGGCCCGACTTTGACTCATGGCCTGAAATGTAAATGGCCTGTGTGACAAGCTCAACATTGTCCTGCATTATATCAAGAGGCATTCTCCCGATGTTGTTCTCCTGCAGGAGTCACATCTTGTCTGCACCACGTATAGGCCCACATGCATCAAAGGAAAAACCGGTCGCAAACGGGCAGATTCTCAGAATCTGCCCCTTTGCGACCAGTGTTTTTGCATTTGGGATGCATCATCCCAAATGCAAAAATCGCAATTTAAGAAATCGCAAAAATTGCGATTATTTAAATTTTGATTGCATTTAAGGAATCTCAAATTGAGATTCCTTAAATGCAATGCATCAAAGTAAAAAAAATAGTGATTTTGCTAATAGGAGGAGCAAATTACCATGAAGTTGAACTTCATGGTCATTTGCTAGAACTTTGGAAAATGCACTAAAGTGCATTTTTCAATTTTCCATTTTACACACACACATGCCCTTGGGGCATGTGTGTGTGCAAGATGTACTCGTATGCAGATTTCAGGGGTGCAACAGGGTGACCTATTGACACCCTGGTACCCTAGAAATTGCATCCTTAATTTGCGATTCTCTAATTGAGAATCGCAAATTGAGAATGTCTTCCAATTCATTCCTATGGGCCTCTAGGCCCATAGGAAATAATGGGGAGGTATTACTTAATTGCGATTCGCAATTTACGAGTCGCAATTAAGGAATGTTTAGAAATCGCTATTTTCTTAGCAATTTCTACATGCACAGGTTTTTGCAATTCCTTAATTGCGATTCCTTAATAATCGCAATTAAGGAATCGCAGAAGCCTACCTTGATGCATGTGCCCCATAGAGCTTTAGATAGATGGGGGTTACAAATGTTGGCCCACTCGGAATACACAATGGGGTCCAGGGGAGTGGGCTTTTTAGTTAAAAAATCATTGGCCTTAAAAGTACACAGCTCCTGGGTGGATAGGGGTGGGAGATCTGTGGCCATTGTGGGAACTTGGGAGGGGACATCCTTTAATATTATCAGTGTTTACAGTCCATCAAGGCTTCAGGTTACCACATTATGTGACTTGAGTTTGCAACTCCTGAATCTCCCAGACTGACAGCTATTCATGGAAGGTTAATTTAATGTAACACTCAATAACTCCAACGATTATTGGCCTCTCAGGAGCATGCCCACAGGCCAAACCCCGTTTGGGAGACTTTCTTAATGTCATTGGTCTTGTAGATGTGTGGTGCTCTGTTAATCCCACGATGCAATGCTTCACTTTTCACTCTGAGTACACAGTACCTGTTCTAGACTTGACTATATATTGGACATGGCTCATCGTCTCCCCCATTTCCTAAAGGTTCTTCATCTGGCTAGAGGCCTCTCCGATCATTCCCCGCTCTGCGCAGTGTATGGTCTTGAAGACCCCGGAGTCCAACATACTATAAAGCCTAATCCCTGGTACCTTAAGATCTCCAGAGTGAGAGAAGGTCTTACGCAAGCCGCAGAACATTCTATTACTGAAAATGAGGCAACTGTAGATTCATCCTCAACAGTGTGGGAGGCGTATAAAACAGTGATAAGGGGGCAGGGCCTCTCCCTAATCATTGGCCTTAAGAGAGATAAAAAGGGCGAATTGAAAGCTATAGAAAGCAACATCTCACAGTTGGAAACATAGTTAAAACAACAAAATCAAACTGATACCACACATAAACTAGCACTACAGCAGTAAGAATATTGTGATATGGTGACGGAGGAGGGCAGGGCCAAGCATAGGGCAACTTTATGCCATGTCTATGAGGCGGGAGGTAAGGCTGGTAGACTTCTTGCCTTGTTGGATAAGAAGGCGAGGGCGAGCCTATGGGTATTGAAGATTTGCTCGGGGAGGGAGATTGGATCGCCGATAAACTGGCTATTACTGAAGCTTTTGCCACTTACTATTCTCAATTGTACTCCCAATCTTGTATTGTGAGAGGGGAAGAATCTCATGAATTCCTGGTGGACCTAACTCTTCCTTCCCTCACTACTGATGATAACACCCTCCTTGAGGGTGATTTTTAACATAAGAATAGAAAGTTTGCTTGATTCAAGATCTAAATGCAAGTAAAGCGCTGGGCCAAAATGGGGTACCCATCAAACTTTACAAACTCACTGCTCTGAAACTTGCCCGCACATATTACAGATGTTTAAAGAAAGCAGAGCGCAGAGGACCTTCTCCAAAGACCAGTGAGTGGCTACCATTGTCGACTCGCCATGCACAAGGAAGGAAAACCACCAGAAGACTGAACCTCATACAGGCCAATCTCCCTCCTCAACACTGAAGTTAAAATACTGCCTTAACTCTTGGCATCCCAGTTAATACAGGTCATTCTTAATCTAGTCCATCCGGACCAATCGGGATACATGCTGGGCATTGCACCACGCTCAATTTGAAGAAACTGCAAGCGTACTGAGCCGACTAAGATATATTAATGAAGATGCTATTGCCCTCTCTCTTGATGCCATCATGGCCTTTGATATGGTTGAATGGCCTTATCTATTTGAGGTACAGGTGAAATTGGGCTTGGCCCTAGGTTTACAGGCTGGCTCCGCCTTCTATACACTGAGCCCCTGGTCCAAGTGGTGGTAAATGGAGGAATATGGACAGTCTTTCTACTACAGTGTGACACCTGCCTGGGATGCCCACTCTCCCCCTCCTTTTTGCCCTTTTGTTGGAGCCCCTGGCTGCCTGCATTTGAATGGATCCCCTAATTCTGGAGCTCCACCTGTCAGATCAATGAGAGGACAGAGTCTCACTTTACGTCCTGTTGTATGTGGCAGATCTCAAAATCTCCCAGAACTGGATAATGCATATACTTATCATATTTGGCCGCTACTGTGGATACTCGATCAATTGGGCAAAATCATTGATTTACGTGCTACATGGCCCCCTTCTGAGCTGCCTCAGGACTGTGAGGTATCGGTGACCATGGAGGGTTTCACATATCTAGGAATCTTCACCACCACTTACACAGAACTTTTTTACGAGAAAACCCCACTACGGCTCCTAGATAGGCTAAAGAGAGACGTTCAGATTTGGAGATCCCTGCCTCTGTCTCTACTTGGTAGGGTAGTCATTTTCAAGATGATGGCACCGCCCTGATTTTCATATGCCCTTCATAATACTCCATACCCCATCACAGTGCAATTATTTAAATCAATAAACTCCACAATTCACACTCTACTATGGAATGGGGGATTAGCACAAATTGCTCTTTGCAAACTGACAAAGGGGTGGTACAATTATGGGATAGCATTACCCAATATATAAAAGTTGTACTGGGCATCCCAACTTGCCACAATCAACCAATGGGTGCACTTACAAAAGATAAGCCTTCACTCCGCATGGATTGCCGAACTATGCACCCTGGGGGGTATCTGTGGGCCCTATATTCTGCTCCCCTGCGTCCCTCACTGTGAGGCCCAGTGGCTATTTTGGTCAGTCTTTGGCAAACATCTCAGGTAGCATTGGGATAGAAAGTTAGATTAACACGATCTACGCCCCTATGGGATTCAATGGCATTGGACACCATGGGTGTGCTGCCGGGCTTTGACAAAAGGGACCTGATAGCGCTGTCTAGCATTGGGGATCTCTGGGCACAGGGAGAAGTTGTTCCCTTTACTGGCTTACAGAGAGACTACAGTTTAGCTCCCTCTGAGATGTACCGCTATTTGCAAGCTAGACATGCTCTCCAAACAACACTACCCAGGGGCAAATAACTTCCCAAACCCTCTCCTCTAGAAGATTGACTAGTTGATGACCACATGACACACAAAACGATGTCCGTCACGTATCGCAAACTCATCAATAACACCCCTAACATCCTAATTCATATGCACAAGAAATGGGCTTTAGATTTTGGTGGCATAGAGGATGATGAATGGACTAAGGCCCTGGCCTCTCCAAGGGATATAGCAATAAGGGCTGGGTTCCACCTGGTACACCTTAAAATATTGCATAGAACCTATTTGCCTGTACCATGTTAATGTAAATAGGTAGGGCATCAAATGACTTCTGTCTCAGAAAGTGTACCCTTGAAAGGTACCTTTTTCAATATTATCTGGGAATGTCCTGTCATACAATGTTATTGGGAGGCAGTTGTAAGTTGTATGAACACTTGTGGGGCTCACAATGCACCATATTTTGTATTTGTATTTGTATTTGTATGTGGATTTATAAAGCGCGATTGCTGCCCGGGGGCGTCCACGCGCTAAGAAGCAACAGAGGGGAGAGATGGCATCAGGGGGGTAGGTGAAGCAGTTACTGAGGGGAGTTGAAGAGGAAAGTTTTGAGTTGTTTCCGGAATGAGGAAAGGTTGGAATTGGCTCTCAAATGGAGGGGCAGGGTGTTCCAGGTCCTGGAGGCATTGTGGGAGAAGGTCCTACCGCCAGTTCTGGCCTTCTTTATTCTGGGTGTTGTGGCCATAAAGGCCAGGTTTGATCGAAGATTCCAAGTAGGTTGGTAGTGGGAGACTAGGTTACGGGTAATGAGGGGGCCTGTTTTCCAGAAGGCCTGGTGCGTGATACACATTGCTTTGAAGTGTATTCTTTGGCGGACTGGTAGCCAGTGTAGTTTGATCAGACCGGCTCTGACAGATTGTCGGCGAGGGAGCTGAAGTAATTTGCGAGCTGCACAATTCTGCACAGTTTGAAGTCTGCGTAGTGTATATTCTGGGGCAGCGAGGTAAAGGGAGTTGTTGAAGTCCAGGCGGGACTGAATCAGGCCCTGGATAGCTACCTGTTTGGCCTCCATGGGTAAAAGATGGAGGATCTTCCTTAGCATCTTAAGGAGGCCAAAACAGGTAGCTGAGAGCTTGGTGGCTTGGGTGCCAAAAGAGAGGGATCTGTCCAGCCATACCCCAAGGCTCTTGATGTTGTCCTTGGGAGGCGGGGGAGTGCCCAGGCAGGGTGGCCAAAGAGCATAAAAAGATCTAGGGTCGGCCGGGCCCAGGAGCATGAGCTCTGTTTTGTCCCCGTTCAGTTTGAGCGATGAGGAGACCATCCAGCTCTTTACTTCCTCTAGACATTTTCTGAGCCCTCCTGTCTTAGGCAGGTTGGCTTCCTGCGCCAACGAGACCACCAGCTGAGTGTCGTCAGCGTAGGAAATGATCTTAACTCCAAACTGACGGACAACCTCAGCCAGTGGCCTCATATAAATGTTGAAGAGCGCCGGGCTTAACGAGGAGCCTTGTGGTACTCCGCATCTTAATGGTCTGCTGGTAGATATTGCCTTCGCCCTAAGTTGGCAGGGTATGCCCAGACGTGGGTCCCTTGCTCACTCTGCCACTGGATTCAACTGGTCCCAGGATGCTTGTTTCCTGTCCAGGGAGGACCTGGCTTGGCAGTTTGGGCTGGACTGTTCCCATGAGGCACAGGGTTAAGACTGATTTGCATATAGCTGGATCTGAATTGAGGTGGCGAAGCTAGCTAAAGAAAGATGATGGATTCAACCCAGATCTGTGACTGGGGATGAGTGTCTGAAAAGTTTCAGTACACCATCCATCATTTCCTTGTGTTTGCTCTGTAGGAGGGACTGCCACTTTCATAAGTGTATTGCTCTGTTGGCCTGCTGATTGTTGTGCTGTAGAAGGGACTACAACGTTGCTACCTTCTCTACTGTGTTCTCCTGCTGCCTCTTGCCTGTGAGTGAGAAGGACTAGGCCTGTTCTCTGCATCCTTGCACCCAGGTTTCTCCAAGGGCTTGTTGGCTTGCCTCCTGTTCTCTGAAGTCTAAGGGTCACAAAAGACCTCTTGCAACTCTGCTGATGCTGCTGGACTCTGTCATCTACGATCCTTACCCTTGCCTGATGTTACCCCCTCCAATCATGGGCCTCAGAAGTGAGTTCTGCAGCTGTTTTCCTGCAAAAACTGACAAGGGACACTTTTGCCCTGATTGAAACCTATGTAGTTCCCTCCATAACCGGCGCAGTGCTGATTCAATGACAACGCAGGTCCCGACTGCAAAGTTTACTTATTTATTTATTTATTTATTTATTTATTTATTTATTTATTATTTTTTGCATTTGTAATGCGCGCAGATACCCACAAAGGGTTTCCCGGCGCCAGGACTAAGAACCAAACAGCACAGAAAACAGGACGGCCAGAGACCAATTATTTATTGAAAAGCCAGGTTTTAACGCTTTTCTGACACCCTCATCCCGAACAGAGGCGAGAAGGTTGCACATTTACATTGGGACCGGTAGAGTCAAGAAGGCCGGCGTGATCCCAATCGAGGGGCACACACACACGGCCAAAACATGTCGACCACCTGGCAGTAAGAAGGGGTATAAGGAGCACCTTGCATCTACCAATCACCACCATACTTCACGTTTTTAACAATGTCCGGAGGGTCCAGGAATAAAATTTAGGTACAGCGACACCTCAGAGCTAGTTTTAACCTACACCACACTGCACTTTTCACATCCGGTGTTTCCAGTCACCTTTGAAAATATTGTTTCTCTTTTGTGTTGTATTGTCTTTCCCACCCCTATTGCTCCATCGCAGGCGTCGGCTGCGCCGGGGTGTTTTGTAGCAGCCTATCATGAAGCATGTCACACAAATTGTGTGAGTGAGGGCAGTATTAAGACACACAACACATGCCACCACAAAGTTTGATGATGACACAGCCCTGATCTGAAGACGCTGCTGCCAGGCCTGACTCCGAAGCATTTACCTGAATACGTGAATTGGAACAGAGGCATCAAGTCATCAACTCTTACTCCATACGAAGGTACTTTTTCAGCAGACCCCGTGGGTTCTGTAGCCAGCCTGCCCTCCATCACAGTTCTGCCTGAACTTTGAATTTACCCTGGTCTAGAGTGACCTCAAGTAACCTTTAAGTGCTGTTGACATCTAAGCACTGTTTTTGGGTTTAATCTTTAAAACTGTATATCTCAAATTCTACTTCTTGGATTTTTGTCGTTTGGTCCTGTTTTACTCAGATAAATATTCTCTATTTTTCTCAACTGGTGTGGATTATTTTTGTGGTGTTTTCACTGTGTTACTGTAATTTAAATGTTGCCCAAATACTTTACACGTTGCCTTTTAAGATAAGCGTGACTGTTCTGTGCCAGTCTACCAGAGGGTGAGCGTAGGTTAATTTAGGGTGTATATCTGACTTACCTGACTAGGATTTAGCTTCCTGCTTGGACAGGGTGCATACCTCTGCTACCCAGAGACCCAGTTTCTAACACTCACTAATGTGGTATTTTATATTTTCTTAAAATGTTGACTTATAGATTATTTGACTCTCTAATGATGATGACTAAATATGAAGACCCAGCAATATAAAAATCAGTCTTGACCCTGCTACCCAAGGGAGCAGCCCAGCCTAAACGACCTGGCCAGGTCCTCTTTGACTGGAAAACAAGCATCCTGGGATCAGTGTCAGGGTATCACTCCTCATCAGCTTTGCTAGCAATAATCCAGTGGCATAGCAAGCATGGGACCCACATCTGGGCATGCACTTCCCGCTTGAGGTGATGATGATGGATGACAAAATGCTGAACATTGTCAAACATTAACCCCCAGTCACAGATCTTGGTTAAATCCATTGTTGTTGGGCCCAGGGCCAGTCACGATGTCCAAACCACGGCAGGTACCACTTTAACTCTAACTCTTACTAGGGAAAAGATTCTATCCCTTAACCATAAGACCAAAAACTGCCATCAATGTATTACTGTCGACAAGTGGCTAGGGCCAATATGCTGCCATACATGCAGAACCCAACTTAGTCCGGAGAATTGGCTACCAAATAGTGAACAGGAGATCCCCCTTCGAGGAGGCCTGATCAACGCCAGGTCAGTGTGCAAGAACGGGGCGCATATCTACGACCTAGTGACGGAGACTGACCTCGACTTGCTCTTTATAACAGAAACATGGCTGAAAGCCTGGTGCAACCCAGCAATAGCCCAAACAGTCCCCCAAGGATATCTTATCCAGAGGGTTGACAGGAAGGAACAGAGAGGGGGTGGTTTGGCCATTATTCATCGGGATTCCATCAAATGTACCATATTCGAACTTGCAGATATAAAGGGGGCAGAAAGCATGGGTTTCTGCATCCAAATAAATGAGGAAAATACATTTGCCGGTGTCCTAATTTATCGTCCACCTGGACCACAGAAAGATTTCTTAGAAAGCTTCGAGGAAGCACTTAGCAACCTAACTCTCAAATTCGCCAATTTCACAGTACTAGGCGACCTAAATCTTCACCTCGATAAAATTAATGACCCCAATGCAATTTGGCTCAGAGACCTAACTAACATCTTGGGACTCACAATACTGACCAAAGAACCCACACATAAAGCTGGTCACATTTTAGACTGTATCTGCACTAATAATAAAACGTTGACAGTCGAATCCCCTCAGATCCAAACTTGGATGGACCATTGGTTGGTCCCTTTTAATCTGACCACTAATAAAAGAAGGGCTAAAACAGTAAACAGGAAAATTGAGATCCAGATAAAAAGAGACTGGAAAAAAATAAAAAAGTCCCCTAATCGGCACCTCATTGCGGAAGACGCTAAACCATCTCTGACTGGTAACACTGAAACAGACTACAATATTTTCTGCAAATGGGTCACAGACTTCTGTGGACCAGCTGACGTGGAAAAAATAAGTAAAAAGCGGAATAAAATGTCCGCCCCATGGTTCTCTCCCCCTTTAAAAGAAAAACATAATGAGGTTAGAGCCTTGGAAAAGAAATGGCGTCGTACCTATGAAATAGATGAACTCATTATCTATAAAACCTCTAGGAGGCAATATCATACAATGATAAAAAATGCAAAAAAAGATTACTTTCTAGAAGCCATCAACCTCTCAAACAATAAACAGAAAGACATTTTCAAAATAGTCAATGACTTCATGAACCCCAGATTCCTCAGACAAGAGATTCCGCCATCACTCTCACTATGTAATTCCATAGCTAACTACTTCGAACAGAAAATACTTAATCTTACCAAAGACTTTCCTGACCCCCTAGAGTCTGTTTCTGTTGAAAACACCAACCCTATGAACAATAAAATCAAATTAAACTCTTTCTCCCCCGTTAGTCTTGATGAAACCCGTCAGGCTATTCTCTCCAGTAAGTCAGGTTCCCCTTTTGATCCCTGTCCCCCTTTGCTACTACAAGCTCTAGTGGACACTGTAAATCCAAGCATTAATGCTATTATCAATTCCTCATTGGCCACTGCCGCCATTCCATCTTCATGGAAACTAGCCGCCGTAAAACCTTTACAAAAAAAAACCTTAGCAGATCCCACCACTCTCTCTAACCTCCGCCCTATCTCTCTGCTCCCACTCCTCTTCAAACTTACGGAAGCAGCAGTAAACAAACAACTGACCAGGTACCTGGAGGAAAATGACATCTTACATCCTAATCAAGCAGGTTTTAGAGCTAAACATTCCACGGAGTCAGCATTGCTTCACACGGTAGAAACACTTAAGACAGCATTGGACCAAGGAAAAAAGGCCGTCCTGGTTCTGCTGGATCTATCGGCGGCCTTTGATACGGTCTCGCACCCCGTGTTAATTGGCCGCCTAGCAGAATCAGGAATCGCAGGAACTGCTCTTGAATGGCTGAAAAATTTTCTCAGCCACAGGAAGCAAGTAACAATACTAGGAAGCCACTGCTCAGACGAAAAAGTGTTAAAAACAGGGGTACCACAGGGCTCCAGCCTGAGTCCAATACTTTTTAATCTTTACATGACTCCTTTGATAGAGCTGATTTCATCCTTCCACATCAGCACAGTATCCTATGCTGATGATACTCAGCTCATCCTCATCCTGGACAATAACACCACTAAGGCAGAGGAAAACTTAAGAGACTTTCTGACCGCAATTTTTGAATGGATGAGAAATCACCATCTCAAATGCAATTCAGGCAAGACTGAGATTCCCCTTTTGGCCAAAAAAACCTCTTCTCCCCCAAAGACTGGTGGCCTCAGGATGCGGAAACCCCCCCGAATACCATCACAACTGTCCGTAACCTTGGATACGATTTGATGAGGCACTATCTTTCAGACAACAAGCAGGCACTGTGGCAGGATCCTGTTTTAATATAATCAAAGGCCTTAGAAAGTTTTTTGACCTTCTCCCTCTGACAGCCAGGAAGACGGTAGCGGTGGCTCTTATTACATCTCGTCTGGACTACTGCAATAGTCTTTATGCAGGATCCAGCAAGGCTGCACTGCATAAACTGCAGATTGTCCAGAACGCCGCCGCCCGTCTCGTGCTGAGATGGCCTAGGAAATCCTCTGCCTCAGCAGCACTCAAGATATTGCACTGGCTACCCATTCACAAGAGGGTGCTATTTAAAATTCTAGTGATCACTTTTAGGGCCTACCACCAGCTGGGTCCCACCTATCTGTCCAAAAGGTTTGAGAGATATGCACCCTCCCGTTCACTTAGATCCTCCAACCTCAACCTATTGATGACTCCCAAATTCAGACTCACTACAAAAGGAGGAAAATCCCTGAGAGTACTAGGAGCTAGGGCCTGGAACAAACTTCCACTTCAACTGCGTCAGATCCCGGCAGAGAATCTCTTTCGAAAAGCGCTTAAAACATGGATTTTTAAAATTACTGACACCTTCTGTTTTTTTTTATTTAAATCCCCTTCTCCTGATATATAGATACGTCTCTACTGAGTCCCCATTAGCTCACTGATATCCACCCCTCTCTGACACGAATGCTCAGCGCCAAGATGCTCCCTGGAGTGTAAGTTGCGCTTTACAAAAAACAACATAACATAACATTGTTTTGTTCACCATTTCACCCCAGTTTGGACTCAGTCATATGCCAATCACCCTTGACCCTGCTCCCCATGGGAACAGTCCAGCCCAAACTGCCAGGCCAGGTCCTCCCTGGACCAGAAAACAAGCATCCTGGAACCGGTTTCAGGGTTTGGCTCCCAGACAGTGATACCAAGGGGGAATAGGTGTGGGCAGGATGGGCAATCTCTGACCTGATTGAAGGGTTGGAGCTGTCACCTACCACACTAACACATCACAAATTCTCTGCCTCAGCACACTCACAAAGGGTTGCACACTGGTCTTTTGTGCCCCCAGACAACTGGGGGCCAGGGCAGGGAGGCAGGAAATTCCAAATGCCTCTGGGGGTGGAAACCTCTTGGACCTTCTCTTACTTCGAAGCTGCCATCAAGTACAGCTATTGGACCCTCCAACCCAGCTCTTTAGCAACTCTGGACCTGTGGAAGACTCGTAAGGAGCGATGTGCTGCTCTGCAGCAGGTTGTACTGCTACTCTGCTGCCCTTCTGTCTGAGTGCAAAGGACAAAAACCTGCATCTTGAACCCAGGATCACCAGAGTGATTCCAAGGGCTAGTTGTCTGGCCTTCTGATCTGAGTTCAGGGACAGAAAAAGGCTCCATCACCTTAAACTCAGCACCTGGTTTCTCTCTGCTGTGAGTCTTGCCCCCCCCAGGTGGTGCCACCTCAGTCCTGCACCCTTGTAAGTGGCCCTTACGGTGCTCTGCCAGCCCAGCTGTAGCCTTTTGGGAAGAACCGATGCAGTGCGACCCATCTCTTCGTAGCCCCATTTCGGAAGTACTGCTATCTGACGTATGACTGGTGCACAGCCTCACATCGCAGCTCAAAGCCTCTCAGAACCACCGATGCATTATGCATCTCCAACGCAGGACTTCACATCGCAAGCCTCCGTCAGTGGCATCCTCAACAATGACTCAGAACCACACATCACAAGCCTCATCAGCAGCTTCATCAAAACCTCAGTTGACCGACGCATCCTCAATGTGGGATCTCGCACCACTCCGCAACCAGGATTTAAGATACTTTGTTCAGCAGGCCTAGCTTTGTTCTGTATCTTGCTCTCGCTCAATCACAATCAGCCGGAATTTGTGACTTTGTCCCGCTTCGGCACAGCCATATAGCCACAGTTGGCGCTTTGTGCTTCGAGGTGCTCTTTTTACCTAAACCTTTTCAATTACCTATCTCCAGTTCTACTTATTGGATTTTAGTCATTTTGGTTTCAAATAATGTATTAAATGTTACTCTATTTTGTTTTTATTGGTTTGTTTTTTTGCTTTGTTGTGGCTTACTTTACTACTGTTTGAAGTGCTGCAAATACTTTACAAATTGTCTCTATTTTAAGCCTGACTGCTTTGTGCCAAGCTACTAGAGGGATGAGTACAAGGTAGTTTAAGATTTGCTTCCGTTTCACCCAGATAAGAATTGTGGTTGCTGCTTGCGTAGGGTTTCAACCCCCTCAACTAGTAACCCAATTTCATACACATACCCTCTTCATGCTCAACTTTGAGTGACAAGGGCTTTAGCCAGACCTGTTATGGGGCAATAAACAAATACCACCTGAAACCGAAATTAAAGATGGATCTCTGGAATCCTCATTGTTGTCTTTAAAACTGTATTAAAGTACTGGGTAGAAACACAGGTCAGTGTGCCAGTCTTATCATTGACCAAGGTGAGGACCCACAATGCAATATGGGTTGAAATTAATTGTGCTCTAGAGCTAGGATCCTTTATTTCTATCTTTCTACCAGGGGGGACAAACTAGACAAGAGCACTACCAAGCAACTGTAAACTGCCTTGAGAAAAGAAGAACTACCAACTGTAGGGAAGGAGATTGTGGGACTGCATCCCCAGAGCAGAAGCCTGCTTTGTGAAGTCATCAACCCAAGTGGCTGGTGACTAAAGAGCATGTGCCGTTTGTCTTCAGGTAGGAGGCTAAATTCACTCTGGAAATGATGCCAGGTATGTGCCATGCAGAGGGACACTTTGTTGATTCATTTAGCTTCGCTTGTATCCAAGTATTTTTCTTTTTTACTTGCAAAAGCACTGACTAGACAACATTGTTTTGATCATTACGTCTGTTCTTCAGGTCTGATTTTCCACCTCACATCACCTGACTGAGGATGTCTAGGACCACTCTGCCACCCTTAACTTGAGAATCAAGGGTTGTAAGGGTACACTAGTTTTTCAGTTAGGGCCAACAATAGTATGGAGACCCAGAGCACAAGTGATACATTACCTCAGTTAAGGGCCAATAACCCCTTGATGCCCTGCGAAGTGTGTTTGGAATGGCAGTTTAGAAATTCAGCTGTTCTGGTAAAGCTTTTGCAGGTGAGGCATAAAAATGGCATGTTTTAACAGTGTGGGGAGGATTCCCTTGGACAGTGAAGCATTTCATTCTTTTGTAATGTCTGATCCTAATATCAAGTGAAATTGCTTCAAGAGGACATTAGATCTTAGCTCCACCTCAGTTTTGGATGTGCTGGGGCTAATCTCTTCATTTAAAAAAAAAAAATTTAAATAGAAAGTCCAAAGGTTTATGAAAAATAACTCAAGTAGAATAATTTCAAAGTTGTAGTGCACAGTCATACTTAGTTGTAGCAAGCATACGAGTGTAATAACATAACGTATTGATTTAGGTTAGACTAACAACTGATGCCATATTAACAATTACTTATTATATATTAGGCCTGCTTTTCATGTTGTGCTGTTGTTTAGTATGAGCTCTTGATCTCTCCCTCTGCAGATGCTGTACCTTTCCAGAAGTATTCTGTTAGCTAGTGAATAAGCATTTGTTATGTATTAGACACCTGATAGTGAGGTTCTCACTGGGAGAAGAAGAGATGACAGGAAATATGACTCATGGGAAGAACTGTCTGGACCACAAGATGTGGACAAAGTATATTTTCAAGTACTTATTTCTGTGGTCTATTCTGAAGGCGTGACAAACAGTGAATGTATCAGATGTTACAATTTGTGTTCTCGCAGATTTCTTTTTGCGTGTTGCTAGAGTAGATATATTAATTCACACACATTCTCTCTTGCCACTCTGACTTCTAGCATTCTGGACACTTTACTGAGAACTGTAGGCTTATGTCTCATCATAAAAGATTTATTTTAGCTCTTTTCTTTAAAAAGTTGTCTGCTGATTTATAGCTAAGAAAACTTTTCAGCTTGAAATGTGCCCTTGCTCAATTACGAGAGCTTTGTGCTTATGCATCTTATTCTCTCATCAGATCTCTCCATTGGGTTTCTGAACTGACACCTTTAATCTGTCATAAATTGTCATTCAACTCCCTAGCTTGGATTAGGGAATTCCCTTTATGGAACATGCTTTCTGAATTATCTCTTTATTATTTGTGATTTTTACTAGTTTGGTATTTTACCTTTTTTTGAAATATCAATTAATGGCTTATTTGAACTTGTAACACTGATGACAAAAGGCAAATATATGTTGAATAAAACAATTTAAACTGATTTAAATTGTTAATGGAATACTTTAACTCACACTAACACTCTTTATTGATTATTGTGAAGCCCCAAATGGACCTTACTGTTCATGGTGTTTGATGTATGATTTCTTCTTTTATTTTCTGCTTTTTGACAAACAAAGCCCCATACGACCAGTGGCTGGGGTTACTTAATGACTATACCTGAAGACTGAGAAACAAAGATCCCAGCGCTGTCAGTTGCTTTGATTAGACCCCATTGATATCAATCTCCATTTTGAAATCTGTATTAAGCATGGCACATCATTAGGCATAACACACCCAGATTCCTAATTGTTATATCTCCAGAAAGAGTTATGATATGAAAACGGCACACTGAAATCGTAAAGCCCAAACTAACAAGCATTCTCAAATCTAGGAGGTCTAGCTATTTTATTTGGGAAATAGGTTTTGCATGGATTGTGATGTTTGTGTGCCTGTGAGTGAACATCAGAATGAATCAACCATTGGATAGGAAAGAATATAGATGTATATATGAATAAATAAATGGATGGAAGAACAGTTGAATGAGCGCGTTAAGAGAACCTCAGGTGAATGAGTGTATGATTCGATGGAAACATGTTACATTATGTTTCTTAAACAGCATTAGTGAAACGTTATAAAATGTAAAGAATTACCAGTATTATGCAGTCACAAGCAATGTTGTAGGGTTAGGCGTCACTGTGCAAAGGCTGACTACCATTCGCGGCTGCACCCGTGAGTCAGTAGTAGGGTGGGGAAAGGGGTAGAAGAAAAATAAATCACTTACCTGTGGGCCGGCCGGGTGGCCCACCGCCTCTCTTCTGTCTTCTTCCTGACTTCTGTTGGAACAGGAAGTAGGATAGGCTCCCCTAAGCAATCACAATGCTGCAATGCAGCGTGGTGATTGGTAAACACCCAGGCTCCCCATAGCCAATCACAAAGCTACAATGCATCGCTGTGATTGGTCTGAACAGCATAGTTTGGTGCTCAGTATGGGAATGGAAGCCTGGGCATTTTCTCCACCCAGGCTGCAATACAGCCGTAGCAGCCCGTGGAGTGAGTTCTGCGGGGTGGTTGGGAGGGGCAGGGGAGGGGAAGGGTGGGGGGCAGTAAACTCCGGCTCACAGCCGTCCAGAGTAATGTAAAGAAATAAATCAATAAAACAAATTTCATTGCGTGCACTGAAACACATTTGGCATTTCTGTGCGTGTAATGTCATTCATTTTATTTATTTATTTATTTACATTACTCCGGTCTGCCATGAGCCAGCGTCTACTACCCCCCATCCTGGCCCTCCCCGGCCCCGCTTTAGCTCACCGCTGAACTCCCTCCACGGGCCGCTACTGCAATACAGCCTGGGTGGAGAACATGCAAAGTGCGCATGAATGTTTAGCCGGCCCCAGAGGGTGCCACCACTCCTCCCCCCAGTGCAGCCTAGTCCCACCACACAACACTGCCCCGGCACAGATAAATAAAATGATAATAACATCTCATTATTATCATTTTATTTTTACTTTTTGCCGTGCTGAAGGCAGTGGGGTGACGCTCCTCCACCTTAGCAGAGGAGCCGCCCTTGCTGACTACACTATATAAATAATTTAATTATTATGTCAGTGCAAGCAGTACACCAGAGGTGAGATTCCAGTTCCAACAGTACCAATTGTATGTTATGAATAAGGCCTAAAATGGCAGTGCAAGTGCCAGACAAGATGTAGTAAAGGCCTATTAGGTAAATGCAGTCAAAACCGTGATCTATAGCAGAACTTAGGTGAGTGGAGTGCACTTTGCAAGGTCTGTGCCATATACGTGTAAATACTGCTGCTGGGTGTAAATGCCAGGGCCAACATATTGTGGCATGTTGCATTTAGACACAAGATTACTGCCATGTTGGCAGTCTTTTTGTTCCTGTTGATTATAGAATGTGTATATGGCAGCCATAATGTGTCATGTTACATCTATGTGCAACATAACACAACCTTATGGCCAGTTTGGAATTCTTTTTTTTCTATTGTTCAGTATAAATATTAGGGGTGGGCGGAATTTGCGTAATCGGGTTACACAAATCTCCACTAACACGTGGAATTGTTTGTTCGCGGTGCTTTTTTACTGTTCGCAATCGCTATTTGCGTGCTTGGGGGGGAAATATCTTGTGAACACGCATTTGAGAACACAAACAAGCAAAACATTTCGCGAAGTCGCAGAACGCAGAATTTTGGCCAATTTCACGTTTTCCACGGAATGCAAAATTACCCAAATTCCGCAAATTCCACGAAAGGAACGGAATTACCGCCCAGGCCTAATAATTATACCATCCCCACTTGCCCACTATGTTGCTTCTGTCCACAACATGATGCAACGTGAGAGCCAACCTGGGATTGTTTAATAGTATCGAACAATACATACAAAAAAATCCAAAATGGGCGCTCAAAGGTTTTGGCTTTATCATGTGAACAGGTTTTATAATACAAACTCTGGAAGTGGTGTGAGGAGGCAGCGGACGACAGCGGCAGGCAGCAGCCATATTTTTTGTGTCCAGGCTTCAACGGGGAGTCTGGACACCTAGGGGTATATTCACAAGAACGTGTGCTAAACATCATCAAAAAATGCTAACGCACCTTTACACATCGCAGCCTATCGCGGGAAAATAACCCTGTGTTAACGTGGAATTTACAACAAGGCGGTAGCATGCGATAGTCTGCCGAAACCGCGGCCAATGTCCGTGATACAACCACCGCAACGCAGATAAAAACACAAACCACAATGCATAAAAAGAAGCGATGTGCCCAAACACGATAAGAAAACAGTGACAACCAGCGAGAGGCCAGCAATACCCATGTGTAATATGGGAAAAAGCACAAGAACAGCAGATGGAAAATGACACTAAAAACACGACATCAACTGCGGAGTACAAGGGATGCACCCTGACCCACTGCAGAGCACAACATGAACCCCACAATCCCCACGGAGGAACACCCAGGAATACAGGGCCCGTGGAAGGCCAATGAGAAGAGGAAGAGGAAGATGGGGTACAGTCACCAGGAAAACCAGATTATCGCCACCGATGAGCCAGAACACCACCACCAACTGTACGTCACCTTTCAACATGTCATTGGCAACAAAAAGGCAAAGATGACACACCGCCTCAGACCATGTGAATGATGTTGCATGGCAGAGGAGGACGATGGAAGAGCACAAGAGGCCATGGACTAATGGGAATGGCAAAACCAAGCAGAAACTCGCTGCCAACATGGAAGAAGCTACGCACCCCGGAGGAGGGGGCCCAGCAGAACACCAGGAGCTGAATGACATGGAGAAGTTGGTGGCCACAGTCACCAGGCGGGAGACAGTGACAGGAGTCGGGGATCCGGACACTGTCCAACATGACCGACACCACATCAACAGGGTGCGCACCGACCAGGGAGTGGGTGGATGGGGGAAGCAGGCCCAATGGCACACATGCACAATTAAGCAGAGCACATTGCACACCCACAATGACTCACGATCATGTCCCTGATCCCACGGGAACACCTCAGCACACACAGAAACACCAAGTAAACCCACGTACACCATGGGGCACCCACACAACACATCAACAAGCACACAACCAACAAAGCACACATGCAAAACACAGCAAACATGCATATACATCAGCCACACTGACAATGCAAGTGACACCATATGACGAGTAGCTTGACTGCTGCCCAATCACCATGACAATGTGCACAATACTGAGGTGGCTGAGTGCTGACCACAACCGGAAAGGAGCAGGTCACACTCGAACACAACCACCTGCACAAAAAAACCCTGACGTCAACGACTCATCTGTGGACACACCATGCCCAAGAGTCACAATTCAACAAAGAGCACAAGTTACCCAAGTCTGCCACATCTCAGCACCGTGGAAGCACAGAACTGACAGGTACACCGCATGAAAGGGACCAGTGGCAGACAATTCAGAGCCGCAGGAGTGAATCAACCACCATGCAAAACATGCACATAAGCAGAAGTGCGCCTCGACAATGACAATATCCCGGTACGAACAGCAACACCTCCACAACAGAACACAGGACACTACTGGTGCCGCAAATGTGCACGACATGGCAAATCAAAACTGGCACAGCAAGAAACTGTGACATTACAATGTACAAGTACAACCTGTAACCTGCAAATATGTTTTATTCACACCTGCTGTGTTTTTGGACATTTTGTGCTGTCCCATGATTGCCAGGGACGGCCACAATGTAACGTGCTCATGAGAATTAATTGTCAATTATGGTGTTCCTATGGGCCATTCCTGCCGCAGCTTCAGTGGGATGTGGGCCACCTGCCCCATCGTCCCCATCATTGTCCGGTACTTCTGGAACTGGGGTCCATGGTGCATTAGTGCGTACACAGATGTTGTGCAACACACAACATGCAACGATCATCTTGTACACGATCTCCGGGCTGTACAGGAGCTTTCCACCTGTGCTGTCCAGGCACCCGAAACATGACTTCAACACACCAAATGTGCGTTCAAAGATGTCCCTGAGGCTTATGTGGGCCGCACTCTACTGCCTCTGGGCAAATGTGTTCGGGTTATCGGAGGAGTGTCATCATCCAAGGGAAGAGTGTATATCCTTGATCACCTGTGACAGTGCATGGAGAAAAGAGTCAATAATTGGTTCGGCAGAATGTGATGGCAGGCCCACTAGTCCAGTGACACCTGTGCTGGCTATGTGTGGGGTGAGTGCAAGCCAGCCCTCAGGGAGTAGATGGTGCTGGCAACAACTCCAACAGTAATTAGACACTCAGACAAGCAATGGCAGAACAACAAGGGGGTATGACTTGAGTCGCTCAGGGTTAGTGGCCCCGGATGCACAGCGGCCGACACGGGCCCACCGCCACAGGACGCTGATCTGGGGGAGACTGGGGTAGGAGCAGGTTTCCATAAATGTAAAAGGAGCGGGTCGCAGGGTGTCTCGGAGGACAGTGGAAGGTATACCTCAGGGCATGATGCAGAGGGCACTTGCCAGCTGTGTCCTGCAACATGAAGGATATGGATGCCACAGACTCATGCCAGACACCAAGTCTGTACCTGCCCGTTGCTGATGACAACCCCCAGGCCACAGGCTCAGACACCAACGATGTTCCGCCAGATGCTGACGGTCACTCACGGCGCACAGGGTTAGTGGCACAACGTGTCGACGGCCTGCCATATGGAATTATGCCTCACTGATCAAAGTGTGTCTGGTGCTGCGGCCGCTGCCACGGATTTCGGGCCACTGCCATTCAGGACTCAGGACACAGTTCCACATGTGGGACCTACTGTGGCGAAGGGGACTGTTGAAGGCCTGCCATATGGATTTATGCCTCACTGATCGAAGTGTGTCTGGTGCTGTTGCCGCTGCCGCGGATTTGGGGACACTGCCATTCAGGACTCAGGACACAGTTCCACATGTGGGACCTACTGTGACGAAGGGGACTGTCAATGGCCTGCCTAATGGAATTATACCTCGCTGATCGAAGTGTATCTGGCGCTGTGGCCGCTGCGACTGATTTGGAGCCACTGCCATTCAGGACTTAGGACACCATTTAACATGTGGGACCTACTGTCATGAAGGGGACGCCGGTGGGGTATGTCAATGAGAAAGGAGTAATGTGGCCCAGCATTGTGGGGACCAGCGATGGTCTGTGGAGGCTGCAGAGCTTGCGGACTGAGGCTTGGAGCTTGCCCCGGCACATGGTGGGCCCTCTTTGACACACCATGGTGTCGGCAGGTGAGCAGTGTGGCCTTGGGGTGCTGGGGCAGGCCTGGTCTGGGTATCAGCGTCCTGGGGTGCAGCAGGCACACAGGTTCGCAGGCCCCGCTGCTCATGGTGTCGGCCTTGTGGCGGACTGTGAGGCACCGCCCTGTCAATGACGTTGGCCTTTTCGGGAGTGAACCACGCTCTACGCCATGGGGTTTTTGTCCACACCCCTGTGCAGCCCTGGCATACTCAGGGCCCACCCACTACACTCCCGCACACAGGGGGGAGGCAGCAAGTGACATTTCCACTATCTGGGCCACGGCCTGGTGTGACATGGTTGCATCCACTGTTCACTACTCTCCAGTCACCAGCAGTTGTGGTCTGCATGGACAAATCTGTGGTTTGCCAACCCATGTCTGTCCAGCACATCCACGCCCCACTTGTCGTTGTATGCATTCCAATTTACGGGTCACTTGCATCCTTCGCAAATGGCTGCATTCTGCACATACACACGGTCAGCTGTTGTGTGGCTGTGGTGCCAGGATATGGCTGTATTGTGTGCAAGGGTAGCCCAGGATCACCATGGAGGGATGTTGTCATGTCTGGTAGGTGGGCATGTTAATTGCCATGTTGTATGTGGTTTGGTCATGTGTGCATTCCCACAGTTGTGCGTTGTGTGATGGTGGCTTTGAGGTGTGTGGTGTGTTGAATTGGCACGCACTTACCCACAAGCAGTCCAGGACCATATGTGCCATCCTGGAAGCGCTGGTTGATGATGGACTGTCGGAAGATGTAGGAATCGTTCACACTGCTGGGGTAGTTTGCGACGACATTGGCGAAGAGTCCCCTGTGGTCCACTATTGCCTGCACATTGATGGAATGCCTGTGCTTTATGTTGCGGTAGTGGTGTGCTGTATCAACAGGGGACACAAGTGGGACATGTGTGCAGTCTATTGCCCCAACACGGCCGGGAATCCAGCTATGGCGTAGAAGCCTTGCTTGATCTCCAGCTTTTCCTTCGCAGTGTGGGGGAAGTGAAGGTACGGGGGTATGAAGCTGAGGATGGCATCCAGGACAGGTGTTATGAACTTTAATAGGGCTGGCTGTAAGACCTCTCCGACTCTGGCAGTTGTTGTTTGGAGGGTACCAGAGGCCAACAGGTGCAGCACAGCCCGCAGCTTTGTCTGCGGAGGGATGTTGGTTCTCCACTGTGTTGGGACAGTCAACCGGTGTGTGATGTGGGTCATGATGCGGATGATGGTTGTCCTTTTGAGCCTGTAATGGGCAATGACTTCCTCAGGCGTTAGGTCTGTGAGACTGGTGCGTTTTTGGTTGGTCCGCTGTCTTACTTTGCGCTGCCTCTGTGGTGGTCCGGGGGCGGGTCTGTGTCCTGGGGAAGGTGGCAGTCCAGGGGGTGGTGGCGGTGGGTGGTGTGGCCCTGTTAGGGCTCCGAGCTGCATAATGAGTAGCTCTGTGGCATTGTTTGTTATTCGGGTGTGGCTGTGTGTGCGGCTCTGTTGCCTACTATAGGTAGTTGTCTGGCTTTACACCTGCTGGAAGCAGGAGTTAAATACCTGCTGCTACCGCGGTTTATCGAGTGGTTTTGTTTCGCATCACATATCTGGCATTTCGTTGTGAAAGTGGTGTTATGGTTTTTTCGTGAGTTTTTGCACGGGAACGCCTACTCTGCATCTCATTAGGGGTAGTTGGTGGTGTCCACCGTGAAGTTAAATTTTGGGGCAGTTATCGTGGGAATACAGGCGAAGTCTGCAGTTTGCACCAGCTTGTGAATGGGGTGTTAAAATTATCTCCACTTTTGATGCATTAAGGTGGGGATAAACCGGAGTTGAGTCCTTGTGAATATCCCCCCTAGTGAAGTGAAAGGGGAGCACAGTGGCGGCAGGAATATTACCACCTTCTTGCATAACAACAGGGAAAGAGAAATACAACAAAAATGGACATATGACTGTAAATTAGGCTCCCTTGCTATCCCGCCAAGTGAACTGATGGTCAGATGGTAACAGACTCTTCCTTATAGTTCTGTATTTGTTGAAACAAATGTTTAAGTGAAATAGATAAGAGGCAGCCAATAATGAAGGCGTCTTTGCCTTCTGATCTTTGTTTCAGTTAGAAACAGAAATATGAGTCTAGTGACAGTCTTCTTGGTATCCAAGTGAAGTGATGGTCTGCCTAAGTTACATATCACATACACCTCAAGAACCATTTATCAAGATATTTCAACCCAGAATCATGCAGAAAATGGAAGTTGTTTGCATAAGTAGCGTAGAAAGTGATGACTTATTTTTAGCAACCTTTATAAAGGTCTATGGAGACCTTTGAAACTTTTGTTTACCTTGCCACTTCCATGTGAGAATACTAACCTTGTCAGAAACACTATAAAAAAGGGTAACGTTTTTTACGCACAGTGGCATTTCGTATGGAAAAGCTCAGCAAAAGGGAAAATGTTTGCAAAAAGAAAAGACCAACTAAAACTCTATATACATTTTCCAATGTGGCTGGGATCAGTTACATTGAAAATGAATCCGTTATGCAGTGGAAAAGCCTTCACTCAGCTGAAGGCTCTCTCCCCAGTTAATGTTACAACCTTTACAAAGGACGAAAATCAGAAACGAACAAACCTTTACTGGCTAAAAATGTCCCACACTTACCGGATAAGCACATTTCCTCTCATTTTGTACCATTAATTCACGGCAAATGATCAAACCATTGTGTTCATCTAAATATAATAATTATGTAAACAACAAAAACCGTGCTTGCGTGTGTCAGTAGTCCAACCAACAGGATCACCAAGCAAGAAGTCAGAGCAAAAGCCTGTAATTCTTGAAATGGCTTCTCTGCAAGCCAACATTACAGGATGTGGAGGAGGAAATGCCTGTAATTGTACGGTATTAGGGTGCATCGATGTAAGGGTGTGTTCTGGGGCATCAGACGGCGTGGAACATCACGGTAAAAACCTACAAATGCGAGTCTATGATGGCGAGCAGGATATCGTGTTGTACCATTAAAGACACGTTCCCCCATTCCCCCACACACACACACACACCCCAGCCGCCTTCGGCCCTCCGTCTGCTCTAGGCCTCTGTTTGAAGCACTGTTATAAAGAAAAATTAAATAATCTCATCCCTCATGGGCGCCCTAGAGTGATGCCGCAAATTGTGCACCGAAGTCAGAGATTCACATCAGCAAATTGCAGATGATACAACTTAAAAACACAGAGGGGCATATTATCAAGGGCAAAATCGCAGCTTTAGCAGCACTTTTAGCCGCTCAAGCAGCGATATTTCTATCGCCCTATTACCAAGGCAGCGCTAACATGCATTAGCGCATGTTAGCAGCCGAATTACTAACGCTACACATCGCTAATGAGATACAAAGTAGGCGTTCCCTCCTAGGATAAACAGTGAAATGCCCGCAAAACCTACATCGCGGTATTACCAACACTGCCCCTGAACAGCGAAGCGATGAAAAAAGGTGCGCTAAGGCCCCATTATCGCAATATTCTATTGCCTGAATAAAACCCGACTTACCATTAATGCCTACGGGAGGTGGATTGTAAGTTTAAGTACACACTCCCCTATTACCAAACTTTACATTAGCGCTGTGAAATCATTGCTGGCTTTCACACGCTAATGATCAATATTGCAGTCTATCGCTGGATTTCACATTGCCTGTTAGCAAAGCCTTGCTAATACGCCTCTAACACGGCGATGTAATCCAGCGATAGCCAGTAATAATTAAAATCACGCTAAGCGTGCTTTGCGATATTTATCGCTGACTGTTGATAATATGCCCCAGAGAGCATAAAACAAGCTGTTAAGATGGACACTGCCTCCAGGAGGGTACAAGGACTGCATGAATCACTTCGTAGTATTTCTATACATAAAGGAGTTTGTATTAACTCCCCACATCCTGGCTGCACGCAAATGCCAGGGCACTGAGCAGCAGCCTGCCCAGCGAACTGCATTTGGATCAAATGTGCCTAATGATCCCCACGGCCAAAAGGTTTTTCTCTGAACCCAATAGGAGATCACAAAACAAAAACCTGGATTTCATGAGGCAGTTAAACTTTTGCACTACTCAAGCAGGCTTTTGAAGAAGCTGACAAGGCCACAGTTCCTTACTGATTGTCATTTTGATCATGTGATCCAGTCATTTGCTTTTTGTTTATATTCGTGGACTGTTGCATCTTGCATTGCATTGTGCAGCTCATAATTACTGACGGAAGTTATAAAATTACAAGGATATAGACCGTCTGTACTGCTTACATGGGACAGGCGGCACCTTCTGAACACTCACAATACTTTGTGCAGGTCTGGTGAGTAGATGCAGGTTCTCGAGTCCATGTCAAGCAGTGCAAACCTGCCACCTTGTGACAGGTTCGTGCTAGGAAAGAAGAAGCAAAAAAGGTACATTAATTGACAATAATGTTGCTTAATAATATACCACTGAGGGCGAAAAAAAGGTGGGTGGATGGCGTGAATTAATCTTTATAGCAATCCAGTCCATCGTTGTTTGCCTACAATGCCATCTAAGACCGGAATACTCCATAGGCGTCTCAGCCTTGGTCCTTCTACAAATGGAAGACGCCAGCCCCAGCTGCCAGGCCAGGTTTCCTCTGATTGAGAACCAGAGGCGCAACTAGAGTCAAATTTCGGGGTGGGGGCAGCTAAGAAATTTTTTTCGGGGGGGGGGGCTGAATCTTTAGGCAATCGGCAGAGTCGAGCTGCAGGGGCTCTTAGAAGGGGTGAAACAACAACAAAGCCCCATTTTCATGCACAAGTTATTTTAAAGACCTGTGAAGTGCTCGGGTGCGGCTGTGAGTGGCCCGGGAAGTGTCTCCTCCCGGGCTGCCAGACACCACGGGGGGGGGGCACTGAAGCCCTTTGAGGCCAATGGGTGTTGCGCGCCTGTTGAGAACACAAGCAAGCTAAGGCCGTTTTTTCTGGGCATACTTTTGTACTTAGTGCACCTCAGTGAGAAAACCAAAAAAGTGGTGTGTGAGAGGCTTGCACAATTTCTAGTACAGATAATTACTTGGGGCCACATTCCATTCCATCAAATTTGTGTCTACTGTGTAACCTCAGACAGGATGTAAAAATATTCAATTCAACCTAACCCCTACTCCAAAAGATGTGATCCAGCACAGGTCCCCTCTAAACGGGGAATTGCCCATCGGGCATTTCCCCGAGGGGATCAAAGGGTGGGCAGCCGCTTTTGTCACTGGGGAATTGGGGTGGGGGGAGGGGGTTGTAGCAGTTTTAAAAGCACTGCAGAGTTCCATGTATATCCAACAGTTTTTGGGCAACAATAAAAGTGCTGAGATAAAACTCTGGTGATCAGGGATCATTTTGTTGCTGTGCAGTTTATAAGTTACAATCGTAATCTAGGTTACAAAGTTATGTTTTTTGTCCCAGATATTCATTATCCTAACTAGAAAAGAGTTTGGGTAGAAACACATTCTTATCATTAAAGTCAACCCTAACCACTGTTCTACGATCTGAATCCTGAGTTTGTGCTTCCCCAGACCAAGCACTGTTATAAAATGCCTACCAGTATGGATGACACGTGAGCTCTACTCCGTGTAGTCACCTTTGTCTTATGTAAAATTTTCTATACACTGATTTACACACATATGATTAATTGTTTCTGTGTGTGTGTTTAATGTAAAATGTTCCAACTCCTACACTGGTATGAGTGCACTATAAAACAAATCAAATACATGTGAGAAAGGGGCTATGGAGAGATGAGGGGCACTGGTGGAGGGTGATACTGAGGGAGTCATTGAAGAGCTCCAACAAAGATTACCATACCCTGGTGCACTGTAAGGTCATTATTTACTATGCTTTAAAAAGGAGCACAATTGAAGCTATCATCGTAAATGTATTGTAGAATGCACTGATTTTGCCATTTTCTCCAAATTTTGGGGGTGTAGAACCCCCTCCCTCTAACTCCCAAAACCCCTTGCAGTGGACAGCCTCGCTCGCTTTGCACAGTATGGGGGCTGGTATGACAAACTTTGCCAGAGCTGCTTTGGGATTTCAGAAGGCCCTGCCTTCAAATAGTAGCAGAAGCAGCCCCAAATCCATTTAGGAATGTTTACCCCAACAGAGAAGTGCAACATTCTATCAATTAAGAGTTTGTATCGCTAATAATATACAATTAGCACAGGTTCTAGTTGGCATTCTCATGGGATAGTTGCCCACCACTCAACTCAGGTTATGCCTGCTCCAGGCAAAGACTCATGATGAAGGTGAAGAACAGTCATCTGAATAACAATGCCGCTCTAAATTGTTCAAGTAGAATATCGTCGCTCAGGCCCACATCAGCCGCGGCGGGTAGTAGGTGTAACTGCAGGGCGGTGATGTGGGGAGAGGGAGGGGCAGGGTAGGGGATAGTAATGTATGGATTATGGACTTTAACAGGTAAGTAAACATATAAATAAATAAAACGAATTTTGTTGTGTGCACTGCATCACCAAATGCAATGCAGTGCGCGCAACGAAATTCGTTTTATTTATTTATATGTTTACTTACCTGTTAAAGTCCGTAAACCATACATTACTACCCCCCACGCCGCCCCTCCCCCTCCCCACGTACGCCCTGCAGTAACACCTACTACCGGCCGTGGCTGGCCCACATATGCTTAGAAAAGTCTTTCTGCACGGTATGCCTTTGCCTAAAATATATGCCAAACATTATTTATTGAGAAGCAGTGTAGCTGGAACTCATAAGCAGAGGGCGAAATTCTTGCATGGTAAATAAAATGTGGGAATTTTGCTGGGTTGCTTTTCCACGCAAAACGGGAATGTGGCTGATCCGCTGCTCCATGGATGGGAAAAACGCAAGCACAGTTGCTTTTTGAAATATTGTGAGGGGCCGGGCAATATGGGCAGTGGCGGCTGGCACGGATCGGGGGTAACGGGCGGGGGCATGAGAGTAGTAAACAAAAAGCCAGTTTACCTCCTTGCCGCAGCTGCAGCATCTCTTCTCCGTGTTGCTCTGCTCTGGCTGGAATCCAACAGACTCCTCTGAGCCAGCAGCAATGTGATTGGTCTGAGCGCCGTGGTCAGTGCTCAGCCAGGGACTGGGGGCCTGGGCATGTTCTCCACCCAGGCTGTAATGCAGCCTGGGTGGAGAACATGCAAAGTGACAGCCTGGGTGGAGAACATGCAAAGTGCACAGGACGGTCTGTTCTGCCTGAGACGACCAGCCAAACTGTCATGTGCACTGATAAAAGTATATACCCCTCCCAGTGGGTGCCTGTTATCCCCCTAGCCCTGCCCCAAAGACTCTGCACATTTAGGGAAAAAAACGATAATAAACCATGGTTTATTAACGTTTTCTTTTCTTTAGTTGCTTGAAGGTGGGGGCGTGTGCTGCCGCTGAATATGAGTATCATAATGCTAGGTGTACTAATCTGACTGGATAATGCAGTGGCCTAGCACGGAGGGGTGGGGATCGGGATGTGTGGGGGTGGTCCGCCCCGTTGGCATGAGATTTGGGGGCGGGGGAGACCCTTTTACCCTCCTCGTCGTCTGACCCAACCCCCTTGCCTGCGCCCGTCGTGGGGCGGCAAACGCAGGGACCGCCACAGGCGGCGGAATGTCTAGCTAGGCCACTGTGCTAATGCACTTCAAAGCAACTTTCTCAGCAGGGAAGCATGTGTGACGCGCACCTGCAGGGTCCTCGTGCACTGCACGGCACACAAGTATCCCTGCTAGGAAAGCTGCTTTGAAGACGGACGTCACGGTACGGGGAGGTCACCTAATGTAATTAGGAATTCTTGTTTGGCGGGGCACTTCTCCTGCATTCTTAATTTCTTCCCATGTTCATTCAAGGACAAGCGGGTGTGAAAGCACGAAATTTCCCGACGTTTTGCATCCACTACCAGGGAACTGAAAAAAGGGGATTTTGTCCAATATTATCCATAAGAAGCTCCCAGAAAAATTAAATGAAAAAAGCTGCGAGTCAAATTCGTATTGTTCATGTTCTTCAGAGTTTTTGAACGATATCCTTCCATAACAGAACCAACATATTCCGTTTTATGTATTTATATGATTTAAACATTAATTAATCATTGTCTTTTCAGCACTACAAAGCCAGAAATCGCCATAAACCAGCGTTGTTTCTTTTGGGATCAAATAAGGGCTTTTACATTCGTTTCCTAATAGGAAAGGTCTTTACCTGTAAACAGATCTTAATACTTAACATTTAATACACTATACATTTAATCTCATTTAGCTCCATTCAATATGCTGTGTTTCCCAAACCCGAGATCCCAATACACGCGCACACAATTTTGTTCTAAAAGAATAGGATTATTTTGGGGCCAAATTTGATTTGCACTGCAGTTTAAGCACACAATCTTCTAACCCGCGCCAGAGTGGCACACAAAAATCAATGTGTTTCAGTTTTGCTGGGTAAAATGCTTTTGCACATCAGTCCTTGAGTCTTTAGGGACATCAAACTCATTCAACATGGGAATTAGTCCATAATTTACCTGTGCGGAAAAAACGACTCAAAGGCCAATACTGCCACCTTGTGTCGTGCAAGTGTTATGACCCAAACCTTCACAGACGAATAGCACGATTGATCAAGAACATGTATCTCTTTTAATACACAGGTGCAAAGTGAATAATTGCTTGATCCTGTTAGCATGCTCTGACATTACCATAATCGTGTCCTTTTGCATTGAAATCATGCCTTACCGAAAATACCCGGCTATGCAAACTACAAATATGACCAGCATTGAAGTGTTTAAGCCTTACTCAGCGATTACACTGCCCTAGTTTCCAGAAGGCAATTACATCTTACCTGATAACTTAACTACTGGAGGAAACATTAGGAATCCATTTGCTGTTTTCCCGACGTTTATCTCAATGACGAAAATTGCCCGTCGGCCATAATAGGAAATTTCTGCATGCATCACTGGATCAAATGAATGCAAAGTCTGGGAGGTGCCATTAACAAGTCGCCTTTCTTAAGGCAGGCTTGATTATCCCTTCAATATATGCAAATCATTTCTGCCAAGTTAGGCCTTGCGCAGCAATTTTATATTGAAATGTCACATGCACTATAGCTTCGGTTGCTGCTGGATTCAGAAGTCGAGTCGGATATAAGCTATCGCTGTAATGATGATACGGAGACTTTTTCTCTCTTAAATTAACGCAAACAATAGGAAACAGAAGCATTAGACTAATGTACACGAGCCTACCCGGACCCCATTAAAGACGGAAACAGACAGTAGTCCTCTTTGTAAAATTGTGCCTTGTTGACCTATCAAATGGTCCGCGCTTGGTTATAAAGAGAGAAGCAGGCGTTTTTAGTGGCAGCCATTTTGTTAAGGTAAGACCAGAAGTAACTGAAAAATGTAGGGGCAGATTTACAAGCCCCTTGCGCCACTTTTGCGTCATTTTTCCCATGTTAAAAATGACGCAAAAGTGGCACAAGGCCCCTTAGTATCTGCTAGTTCACAAATCTGAGAGAATTGAGGTACAGACAAAAAAGTCCAAGTAGATTGAAGCCCAAAAATAATATCAGCAGAGTTGGCATGTAGGACATACCCAGAAGTTTTTCATATTTGCAAACTCAACACATTGAGCAAACAGCCCAATAGCTGCCAATTACACCATCCCAACCAATGTGTGTAAAGCACCATGTCCATCTGCGATGTCAAGTCATGCAGCACAATCATGCAATCAAACTACGGTACCAAAATTCTCTAATACCAGAATAGAATAACCATAAAAAGTCAAAGACACGATATCTAATAAAATACACAAAACACATCACTACTAAAAGTGTTGTGGACATAGTCTTGGCTGGACAACTATACTTGAACCCTTCCCCCAGCGCCTTGAGACCCTCTGGGTGAGTAGTGCGCTATACAAATGCTCGAACTTGAACTTGAACTTTATTGTGATGGTAATGTCCACAGACCTCGGTCCTTGGAGCTCACTCTCCCCGGCAGCTCCGCTGTGCAGTGCACTGCCGCAAATCTCAAGCCTCATACTGCATCTTCAGGTTTCGAGCACACCCTGACTCCGGTTCTCGCGCTGTGAGCATTGGTGGCTCTTTTGGGTGCTTTAATTACTATTAGTGTGCCTGCCCTACACTGTGTGTTTATTTTACCTTTATTGTGCCTGCTGCTGTTAGAGTCTTCTCTTTTGTTTGCTATCCTCCTTCTGTTATTTTCCCACTGCTAAGCCGTGACTCCTCCCCCTACCGCACGCTCCTGCCTCCCAGCTGCATGTCCCTCCCTTCAAATGGCGGCCGCTACGGCGAGCGCGTGTGAGTCCACAGACCTCGGTCCTTGGAGCTCACTCTCCCCAGCAGCTCCGCTGTGCACTGCCACGACTCTGATGCCTGATACCTCGTTTTCATGGTTAGAGCACACCCTGACTCCGGTTCTCGCGCTGTAAGCATTAGTGCCTCTTTTGGGTGCTTTAATTACTATTAGTGTACCTCCCCTACATTGTGTGTTTATTTTACCTTTATTGTGCCTGCCGCTGTTAGTCTCCTGTTTTGTTTGCTATCCCCCTTCTGTTATTTTGTCGCCGCTGCCCCGTGACTCCTCCCCCTACCGCCCTGCTTCCGCCTCCCAGCTGCACGTCCCTCCCTCCTCCCCTTCAAATGGCGGCCGCTGCGCTGTCGCGCCGCTCGCATGCCGAAGGCGCACCAAAGGCAAGCCCATCTGCGCATGTTCATCCCGGACCCCACCGCTACGATTAAACCACAATCCACGCACTCAACCCCGGAAGGCACGCCGACTGCGTAAGATCTTCACCAAACACCACCCACGGGCAGTTCTTATGCAGACCTTGCCGCATATCCTTCACCATCAGCAAAGCTCCCACGACCGCAGAAGGAACGCCCGATGCACTCACCACCCAAACCCTGACCTGCACCGACGGGGAACAGCCTTTACAACACGGGTATTACCACACGCTACCATTACAACGCAAGTCGTTAAACGACTTGCGCTGGAGGGCACTGTTGGATAGGGAATAGTTTAATTTTCTATTCCAACACCTTCTCTACTGTAACGTGGGCTGGAGTTGGAATATAAAATTAAACTATTCCACTATCCAGCGCTTACAGCGCAAGTCGTTTTAATGACTTGTGTTGTAAAAACTACGTTGTAATGGCACGCGTGGTAAAAGCCCGCATTGTAATGCCATACAGCCGCACCGACACGTGGTAGAGATCTGGGACCTCATTGACTCCCTCTCACCCGAAGTCGCATTCTTCACGGAAATGTGGACTAACACCACCTCCGGACCCGATATTGGCACTGCCATCCCCAATGGTTACAAGATCCAGAGAAAAGACCGGCAGCACCCCCCAGGAGGTGGACTCGCCATCGCACACAAGACCCCACTCTGGCTCTCCGCTTCCAGCATGAGTGACCCCACTCCAACACAGAACACCTTCACTTCCAGAGCCAGACTTGCCCCAGGACCACGCTACGTGACACCCTCATCTACCGACCGCCTGGACCTTGCACTCACCACACAACCACCATCACCGAACCTGCCGCACTCCACGCCACCACCTCCATGAACTTTATCCTACTCGGGGACCTGAATTTCCACCTTGACAACGGCAATGACCCCGAATCGACCAGTCTCTTCGACAACCTCGCCAACCTTGGACTGAAGAAGCTTGTAAACACGCCCACCCACAGAGCGGGACGAAACTGGAGCAAGGTCACATAGGAACACCTCAGCACCACCCTCCGTCAAAACCCCCCATCACCACGAACGACACCAACTCCGCAGCCAGGAAATTTCACAGCTGGATTTCCGACTGCGCTGACAAGCTCGCACCCCTCCGGCCCGCCAAACAACACCCTCTAAAAGCCGCCTGATTCACTGTAAAACTTGAAGAAGCCAGACGCTCCAACAGACGCCTGAGAATCACAGAATCACGGAACAACCACAAGAGCATCCTGAAGGATTACCACCAACGCATAAGAGACCCCAACGGACCTTCATAAGAGACAAAGTCCAGTCCAACGTATCCAAAGCCAATGAACTGTTCAACGTCATACAGCAATTCGCCAAACCGACCTGCGAATCCACAGACATCACACTCTCCCAGGAACTCTGCGACACGCTCAGCTCCTACTTCCATCTGAAGATCAAGGCCCTCTATGACAACTTCAGTGAACCAATGACCAAAACCACCCCCCTACCCACCGCCGCCGACAAATCCACCATCAAATCCTGGGAGCACACAACCATAGAACTCTTCACCGCGACCATGAAAAAAATCCACTAAGGAGCCCCTATGGACATTTGCCCAACGCACATATTCCACAGAGCCTGCGCCGCCATCGCACCTGAACTAGGACAAACCATCAATGCCTCCCACAGGTCAAGCAGCTGCCTAGACGACTTGAAACAGGCAGAGGTAAAACCCCTCCTCAAGAAACCTACGGCCGACCCTGCGGACCTGAAAAACTACCGGCCAAAGTCACAGAGAGAATCGTAAACCCCCAGCTGACCGCCTTCATTGAAGAGAACTCCATCCTGGACACCTCTCATTCTGGATTCTGCAGCAACCACAGCACCGAGACCGAACTCCTCGTAGCCACCGACGACATCCGCATGCTACTTAAATAGGGACACACCACGACCCTCATCCTTCTAGACCTCTCTGCAGGTTTTGATACCGTCTCACATCGCACATTTGCTGTCAGACTTCATGACGCAAGAATACAGGAAGCCGCCCTTGACTGGATCCGATCCTTCCTCTCCGACAGGACCCAGGGGATCCGACTCCTGCCCTTCCTCTCCAAACCCACGGAAATCAGCTGCAGAGTACCCCAGGGATCATCGCTTAGCCCCACGCTCTTTAACATCTACATGGCCCCCTTGCCGCCATCGTCAGACAGCATGGGCTCAACATCGTATCCTATGCCGATGACACCCAACTCATCCTCTTGCTCACGAAGAATCCTGAAGACACCAGACTCTGCTTCCAGGAAAGAATGAAGAACGTTCTGCCTGGATGAAGGACAGATGCCTGAAGCTAAACTCGGAGAAAACCGAGATTTCATCCTCGGACCCTGCACCACTGCCTGGGACAACTCCTGGTGGCCCACCGCCCTTCAGAGCCCACCCACCCCTACAGACCACGCTCAAAACCTCAGCATTATCCTTGACATCCATGAACTGCCAGATCAATGCCGTTGCCTCCACCAGCTCCAACTGCCTTTGCATCCTCCGCAAGACCTTCAAATGGTTCCCCCTGACTGCAGAAGGACCGCCACCCACGTGCTCATAACCAGCAAACTGGAATGCGGCAATGCCCTCTACACCAGAATCAACAAAACTACAAACCATCCAGAACGCCGCAGCCAGACTCACCCTCAGGACACCACACCATGAGTACACGACCCAACACCTACGTGGCCTCCACTGGCTCGCTGTCTAGAAGAGGGTCACTTTCAAACTCCTCACCCATGCCTACAAATCCCGCAACAACATCGGACCAAATTACCTCAATGAGAGACTATCCTTCCATGTACCCAAGAGTAACCTCTGCTCTGCCATCCTCACCCTGGCGGAGGTCCCATGCATCCACAGAAATAGAACCGGCAGGAGAGCTTTCTCCTCCATCGCAGCAAAAACCTGGAACGAGCTCCCTGTGAACATCAGACGCTCCCCACCCTGCACACGTTCAGGAAGGACCTCAAGACCTGGCTCTTCGACTGACCCGGAGCCGATGCCCCCATGCCTTGAGACCCTCACGGGTGAGTAGCGCGCTATATAAACCCCCTGATTGATTGATTGATTAATGCTTGTGTTGCACTGCACCTAGAGTCACCCTAGGCACGACCCTAGAATTAGGCCTTTGACTGCTCACCCATGCATTCCACGTATGGCCAGAAGACCAAGGTAATTTACTGTTTTAGTGAGTATCCTGAGCGCCATTGCTAGGGACTTGAGCTTTCTTTCTAAGCGCTGCGAGGCCTCCGGGTAGTTTGAGCGCTATATAAACATAATTTTTCATTTCATTTCATTTCATTAGGAGGGACCAGTGACCTGTAATAACCGCCCTTGGAAACCCCGCTTAACAATCCTGATGCAAGTAACTTTTCTTCAATATCACTACTTGCACAGCTCCTAAGAATGGGACGGAAAGGAGAAATGTCCTTCGGCAATACTCCGGAGTCAGCTGGGGCCGCCATGTTTAAATGGTGATCAGAAGACAGAACTGGGGTGCCGATATAGTTATTTATTTAAGGTGCATGATAGTGCAGAAAAGATAAGCAACATCTGTTGTCACGTTTCAAAGAATTGCAGGTGAAAAAATATTACGGCGGTGTTATGCCCAACAAGGTTGAGGGTCAACTATGAGGAGACTTTTGAAGCGCTTCTGATAGGAGGTGTTTAAGTATGCAAATGTGGGTGGGTGAAATAAGATGTTGCATTACAGAATGACTACCAATGAAGTCAACAGTAAATAGACTATTGAGACATATGTAGAAAATCATCCACCTCTCGTCCATTAAAGCTAGGTGGATCAAGGGGGGCGTGTCCTGCCGAGCAGCGGAATGGCCGCTCTCTGAGTGTGCTCCGCCGGCTGGGTTTATAATCCTATAATTATCCTGGTATATGGTGTTGTGGCGAGCCCATAAATGACATCCCTGACTTGCTGACCCACTGTGGACAGCCGTGGTGTGAGATCCGCGCTCCGTGCGGGCTCTGAGGCATGGAAACAGAGGTGCTGCCTGCTGCCTACGCGGCCCCTGTCCGATGTGAGTGAGGTGGGCGGCTGTACTGAAAATCGAGCCTGAGGCTGCTGTGGTACTGCGGGCCTAGAACCTGTGGCGGAGGTCCTGTGTAAGCTAGCCTCGCTACCGGCGATGAATGCGACACTGGTGTGAGGCGGAGGGGTGCCTAGGCTTCATGGTGTTTGGCCCCATCCGATGCTGGCGGACGGCTTTGGTTGCGGAGAGGGGGAGCTTCGGTGCGACCGAGAAGACCTGCCACCACCATTTTAAGGACTCTGAGATTAGAGGGGGTGATTATAGGCGCTCACGAGATATCTCGACCCCGCCGACCACTGCTCCTCGCTGACGTGCCTTGCGAACTGCGTTGTGGAGCTGGGGCACACGTTGCGGTAGGTGCGAATCTGCAATTGCGCCCGATTCTCTAATTGCTAGGAGAGAGTAATCACTGTTGTGGACGAGGAGCATTTTTTTAAACAATTGCGGCAGCAGTCGGGCGAAAAGGGGCATCCTTTTGCAGAGTGTCTGAGCGCCCTTGGCCATTCCCTTCGCTTCCTGAGCCCTGGACAGCGCTTTGTGGTACAGAGGCACTGTGGTCCCAGTGGCGGCGGCTGTGTGACTGCTCTGCCACCCGATCTCTTCGGTGCTGGAAGTTGGACATTGCTGGTGCGGGCGCAGGGCCTTCACATACAGACTTCGAGGCACCTTGACAGTGAGACCCCCGGAGGCGCAGTGGTGCATCTCCACTCCCCTAACTGCCTGAGTGGTGCCCTGGAGCGAGTCTGCACGCTGACTCCTGTGCTAGGCCTGATTCTCTGCGATGATGATTCTGCTCCCCGGTGCGGCCTTGACGGAGCTTCCCCCTCTGTACCTTACGTTGTGAAGCTATCTGCTGGCCTTCCTCCCCTAGCATACCTGGTCGGCACTGGTGCCATAGCTTGTCGCAGGAGAACGAGTGGATACAGGTGTGACGCGGCGTTGGGGAGTTGAGGAGATCCTGAGCTGGGACAAGCCGCACCGCACTCCCCGGATTGAGCTAATTGCAGGGAGGGGGTCGGAGGCTGGGGAGCCCGGAGACATACTTGTGGCCAGGGACTCTGAATTTGATTACATTTCTGTTGAACGTTGCCAGATCGCTTCATCATGGCCAAACAAGATGCCAAACAGCCAAAGCTCAATTTTGATAAACGCTCTATGCACCAAACTGAGTCGCCTTCTGAAATGCAAATGGACGAGCAGCAGGAGATGCACTCTGAGGACCAGGGATAAGATTTGCGCACCCTCATATAAGAAGTGCGCTCCAGCCTGAGAAACAACGACTCTAAATTAGACACCCTGACCATGCATCTGGACTCGGTTAAGGCTCAAGTTAATGTCCATGAAACATGCCTGGATGTCTTGGAAAACCGGCAAACCGAATTCCACGAATTCCAAGTGGAAACCAAAGAACAACTGTTACATATGGATAAACTTTTGGGGGTCATCCACACCAAGAATGACGATTTGGAGGCGAGGTCACGTAGAAACAACCTACGTATTACTGGCATTCCGGAGACCACTGCAATTGCCAAGATGGAAACTATTGTGCCGGACCTTCTGCATACGTTGTTTGACCCTCAGCTGTCCCCTGTCTTCGTGGTGGAAAGAGTGCACAGATCCCTGGGTCAAAAGACTCCAGTGGGGGCGCCGCCTAGACCGATATTGGCCTGATTGCTGAACTATCAGGATTGGGATAATATATTGAGAATGGCGAGGGAAAAAGGCCAACTGTCCTACCAAGGTAACAAGATATCGTTTTATCCATACTTTTCCCCGGCTGTACAAATGGTGAGACGCAAATTGCTACTGGCCAAGCGAATACTTCTTCAGGCGCAAAACCCCTACTCCTTGCTCTACCCTGCCAAGTTATGCACCTTCCATCCCTCTCCCACAAAATCCAATGATGCCTTGCATACGGGACAGTATGAGTAAGACCCTAGCTCAGAAAATGAGTCTTCAGACGTTTGATGACCTATGCCCTGGAGATGAATTTCGACGGACAGGTGGTACGGTTCACTGAGATCTTTTTATATCATGGAATACGCACAGTGTGCCGTTCTCTCTGGGAGGAGTTCGCAAAGGTGCCGCCGACCCTGCCTGCATTGGAAAACCTGCTGAAATTCCCATCTTCTCATAAACCTGTTACACGCCTATACACTCGCATGCAAGATACCGCTCCGATAGTAACACCAAACTCTCTTAAATGAAATGAAATGAAATGAAATGAAAAAGAAACTTGCTAAAGCGCACTGCGGCCAAGCGGCTTCCTGGCGCTGGGGATGGGGAACTGGATTCTACAAAGCATCCAAGGGGACTAACAGGGGAAGGCCTGGGAGAAGAGGAAGGTTTTTAGGGCTTTACGAAAAGAAGGATAAGTAGGGATAGAGCGAATGGACAAAGGAAGGCTGTTCCAGAACTGGGGGGCCAGAACCGAAAAACGTGTGCCACCAGTTCGGGATTTACGGAAACGGGGTACTTGGAGAAGAGAGAGGGATGAGGCGCGAAGGGTGCGAGCTGGGGTGTAGGGAGTGATTAAAGAAACAATAAAAAGGGGTGCAGAGTGGGTGTAAGCCAGGAAGGCTAAACAGGCCAATTTGAAAAATGATCTGAAGTGCACAGGGAGCCAATGAAGGGACTTAAGTACAGGCGTGATGTGAGAGGATTTGGGGAGGTGAAAAATGAGACGGGCTGCCTGATATTGAATGGCCTGTAACCGTCGTGTTTCAAAGGCCCGAATGCCCACATAAAGGCCGTTCCCGTAATCAAGGCGGGAGGTGATGAGGGCCATGACAATGGATTTGAGGGCGTTTGTGGAAAAAAACGGGAGATTTTTCGGATGAGACGGAGGGATAAAAAACAAGATGAAACAACAGAGCTGACTTGGGCATGCATTAAACATTGAAACAACGAGCTAGAGACGCTGTTGACCGAAGCCCAATGGGAATATTGTTGTGGGCAACTCTTGGAACTCTCCCCGAACTATAAACTAAGATTGATTCACTTCAAATATTTGCATAGATACTACAGAACTCCGGTGAGCCTCCACCGTATGGGCATTCGAGCCGAGGGTGATTGTTGGAGATGTGGCTATGCCCCAGCTACATTCCTCCACATGGTGTGGCATTGCCCCAAGTTAGTCGATTTCTGGATGCAGATCTTTGAGTCGGTGAACAACATATTGGGGGTTTCGCTGGACCTGTCCCCTACACTTGGCCTATTGGGGTATGTAAAGGACACTCCGCCCAAGTTGCGTAAGCTGCATGCCCTTCTCCTTCTGTTTGCAAAGCGACAGGTCGCTGTCCACTGGGGCAGACGGTGAGTGCCCTCCATTAAAAATTGGGTTAGAGACATCACATACGGGCACGTACAATTGAGTACATTTTTGGAATTTATGCCACCCTCCTCTAGACCCTGTAATATATGGGATCCGTTCTTAACTTGGAACGCTGGTTCACAAACAACAGCTGAAGTTGTGGATTTGGAGGTCTCGCAGACTACATCCCACACGTGATACATTCACACCTCACACCTACTCCCAATCTTAGAATGCAGGAGACGTTGTATCTGGCAAGTGGTTGGATGTGCAAATGTAGTAATGGCCCTCTCAGGGAAAGCTATGTGTAGCATAGTTACCTTTGTATTAATACTGATAAAATGTTCGTAAACTCTATTGTTTAATTAAGATCATGCCTGCGGTTTGTGGAAGATGGGTACGGTGTAATCTGTCATTAATATTACATACTGAAGTGACTCTGTATGTATGTTCTCCTTTATTGATCCATATTGAACTGGCTTGCTGGATTGTAATGACATTGTTTGTTTGAAATGTCAATAAATAAAATGTAAAAAAAAAGCTAGGTGGATCATGAAAGTTTGTTATTCTAAAAAATGGGTTGTGCTTATGAAAAGTTTGGGCGGCACTGCTTTAACCTTTGATTTTTTGCAGTGAAATTCAATTTTTTTGTAAATGGCAAAATAACATATTATTCCAATTCCTAACTGTAACTTCACTTTAACTTTTGTTTTTATCAGAGATTTTTTTAAACGTAAAGTAAGATGTTAATTGCCATAAGCAGCGTGGGGCCCAATGCCTGGCCTGAGGCCCTGCACCCTACACACCAGAGTTGCTAGATAGTGATTGACATTGAATTGTCGACCTGTATTTCTCAATTTCTCCGTTTATGTGCCCTACCACAATATGCCCTATTTGTGAGGAGGATTCCCTGGCATATTCTCAAAATAGAGCTTTATTAGGAGTTTGCAAAAAAAAATTATATAGCAACAGTATCAATGAGCTACGAGTCAAAATAGGGTATTTTGTAAGTATACGGTCTGAAACAAGAATCATGGGTGGCAAAATATCTTGTATCAGAATTCACAAAATGTGAATGTTTAAAATTGAAAATGAAAAACGAAAAAGGAGGCAGGGTTCCTGAGTTGCAATAGAGAAGTCGCTGGAGATATTCAAACTTTCATTTACAATGCTAAAATCAATTTCAGAGCTTCCAACAGGAAAATTTTCCTGTGCACTAGCCATTGACTGTAGAATTCCTACTACCCAATTCTAACGTTTTTCGTTGCAAGTTTCCCACCTGCTTTTGAAGCACTTTCTTTTTTGGGTTATTCAAACCCTCATATAAGACCTAAAACAAGACAGCCCCTGTTGGATTCCAGCAGGAAGCGCACAGTCCATTGCCTAGTCTCCCTCTTATTTAGATAAGGTGTCCTCCCCTGTGTCAGGCCAAAATTGGTTTTCCCTCCTGCTAGTCTTCCAGACAAAGTCTGGAACAGCCCTGGTACTGAACAATATAGCCTTATAGCCCGCCATAACGGGCTATACCTGCTATTAAAGGCCCGCTCCGACGTTAAAGGCCCGAGCCGAAGGTGAGGCCCTTTAACAATGGAGCGGGACTTTACTAGCCGGTATAGCCCAGCTAAGAAGGGCTATAAGGCTATTAGAACATTCTGCCACTAAAGGGATGAATGTTCAGGATGTTAGGAAAAGTACCCTTTGACATAGCCAATTGTTGCAGAACCTTCAGAACAGCACTTACAGATCTAGACTCACTCCAGAAGCCATCAGCAGGGTCTAGGACAGGCCCCGTTGGAACTGATAGCTGGACTATTATGAAAAAAGGACTTCTTGCAGCTCATTGTGTCCCTCTAGCTTAACGAGAAGTCAGCCAGCTGACCCAGAGTGTCCCCTTCTTTGGCCTGGATACAAGTGTGAGTAGGTCCAGCCTCTCAGGTCTCCATGCAAGTCTCAACAGCAAGATGCAGTACTGCTTATGTATTCCACAGGTACAGTAGTGTTCTGAAGAGGGTGGCCAGGGGTGCCACATTTATGCCTAGCACCAGCCTGTGGGTCGGGTGACTTTTGCCCCATTCTTAACCAATAGGGACAAGTTCCTGAGGTAACCCTACCCACTTTTACATCAGTTACTGTGTGTTATACTGCAGACAATCCCACAGTGCCCATCTCAATCTCCAACCAAGAGACATAACTTTTCTTTCCCTGTTTAGAGCTCCTGTGCCCATCCCAGAGGTGTGGCCAGAAAAATGAGCAAACACTCCCCTATGGTCACCACACATATGTGTTTTGGGGGAACTGTTATTTCACTAGGATAAGTTTATGTGTGACAAGGTGGACAAAAGAGGGCCCTGACCAGGTGTCAGTGAACATTTGCCTGTGACAGGGTGAGCCCCATTGAAGTTATTTAGGTTCCTGGGCTTAGCCCATCTGGTCATCGTGCAAAAGGACAGAAAACCGTCCATGCCCAAGGCGTTCGTCTCAGCTCTGGGAGCAAGTTCACACCTCATTAATGAAGCTTTTCAGTAACTGGGTGACGGTTGTAAGATTATGCAAATGGTGTGCTAAAGGTTTTAAACAGGGACATTTTAACTTTCCAAAAGTACCTTTTCTGAAATATTTATGACAAATTCGACCTTACTAGTGAATTAACATGTGTTAAAAAGTCCAAGAATTAACTTTGTTGTTGGTTCGTCGATTTAAGATAGCATCATTAAATGAAATATTGTGTCGCAAAGCATTCCTATGGAACAGTTAACCCTGCTGCAGTGAAAATAGCTTTTGAAGCCTTTTCACTTTTTAACATTACACTTTTTATGCATCCTATTTTTGAAAACCACGAGCTCTGCTTTATGGGCATTAAAACCTACTTAGAGGTGACTTATTAATATTTTAAAAAAAAGATGTTGGCCTTTCAAAAGGGGTTGATATGAAATGAGAGAAACTCCAACTTTGAAACATTAAAAGTTACAACTTGTGTTCCATTTTGCTTCCTTTTCAATTCAATCTATTGTTCATTCAGTGTGACTGGAACGTGGAAATGATTAGCTGGTCTTATCCTTCATTTGACCGGAAAAAGGTGAAATGTTTATTTAAAAAAATCACGTGCTTTGTTATTTCCTTTCTTCAACCGCAGTGCTCTAAGCTAATTCTGCACTGCATGCTTGAAAATATTGGTCGCCTGTGCAGGCTTGAATGAGCACAGACAATAACTGTGTTGTGCCCCTTTTATTATCCAATTATCCAAGGGTGTCTTCAAACATTCCTATTCTGATTTTATGTTTTCTTGAGCATATCACTGTATGAGAGCGAAAATAAAGCACTTTCCATTATCTGTCTTGGCAATACCCTTCAGCCCATTCAGAGAGTCACCTCTGGCACTTGCTTTGTGAAACACAGATAAAAAGGGCTATCTGCCTATCTGCGCGAGGGCATTCATAATTATAAAGATTTCTATCAAGGGCCTTACTGGTAACCTTGGCAAATTAAATTTCTTTTCAGAAAAACCTGTTTTTTTAATGGGTTGCTAAAGCCATTCTTACCCATTAAGTAAGCATATATCTCATGCTAAGTTGGTGTCCTTTCCATACACACATTTTAAACAATTTGACACAATAAGCAGTATTGGGTTCGTATTGATTTATTGAACAGAGCCTTCTCTTCAGAAGTTTGAATCAACTGAAATGGCTAACTTCATATTGCTGTATCCTATATAACGTAAATAAAATGTGCAGTTGGTCCCAAAATACCTGTAACTTTAGCTCAGCGACAGTCCGTGAAGGGCGTTCCACCGGGCGGTGATGTGGGGCGGGGGAGGGGCAGGGTGGGGGGTGTAAAATACGGGAAACGGACGATTACAGGTAAGTAAGGTAAAAAATAAATAAAACAAATTTTGTTGCGCGAACTGCATTGCTTCTGGCGCTGCAACGTGCGCAACGAAATTTGTTTTATTTATTTTTTGCGTTACTTACCTGTAATCGTCCGTTTCCCATATTTTACACCCCCCCCCACCCTGCCCCTCCCCCACCACACGTCACCGCCCGGTGGAACGTCCTACACGGGCCGTCGCTGCTTGAGCTACGGGACATTTGACAGTAAAGTAAATGTTAGGGGCATGGCTATTTATCCCCCATGCCCCCACCCCACACACACACACATTGTTGTAATTAACAACGGTTATGGATATGAAAATTATCACTATGGTCTCACTGTTGCATATGCATCTTCTGTTTGGTTTCTTGCTTGCATGCACACTTTTGCCTTGTGGTGTTTTTCTTTGAATCTCTTGGCTCATGGCACGATAACAATGTTCTATAATAGAGCATCTGATCGGGTCTGTGAGTCGAGATTGTCGGTTTCCTGGAGCCTGCGGTGCTGGAAGAGTTGTAGCTGGTGGCTCTTCCTTTACTGGGAATAAAGTCTTTTTTCCCTACAAATTGCTTGAGCCTCCTACTTAACAATTTGGCAACGAGTTGGAGGAAGCATCACATTGACAAACCCTACATGTGGATTGTTTTATCTTACTTTCAGATTCTTTGGAACTTATGAGCTTTTCAACCTCTTCCTACAGACTCCACGTTGCCATCGCATTTTATTTGTTTTACTCTCAGAGTTACGACAACGTGTACCTTCAAGGTTCAATTTCTGTTTGGAAATCCGATTTTGAAGGATTATTTGAAATTACTGTGTTCTTACTTCAGCCTTTGGATGTTCTTTTGGATATACATTTGAGAGTACCGGTGTTTCAACCGGAGTTTGTCCTTTGGAGCATGTATTCTGCATTGTCTATTTTTTTTTGTGACTTTGTGGATCAAGTAACAACGCTCTCCACCACTCGTTGCCATTGTTATTCTTCAAAACAAGTGAACGTTTCACTTACTGGCGGATTCTTGGTGTTCTCATCTCGAACTCTAGACACCGTTCTGTCATCCATGGAATCTCCTCCTTGCAACAAGCTCCAAAGTTTATGACGTTACCCCTTGGTAACCAACTTATTACTCTTCACGCCACGCAGGCAACCTTACGCTATGGCTGTGCGCTATGAGGTTGTCATAGCAATCCATCTATCATGCTCTTGCACGCTGGTTTCACATTTCAAGTTACTATAGCAACAGCTATTGTTAACTGCGTGCTTTGTTCTACTGCTACTTCTGTTTATGTGTCCTTCGTTGAAGAAGATTTATTTGGCATTACGCTTGTGGTGATCTTCATTTGAGACATCAGAAACGGTACTGTTTAATCCTTTTTATTTATTTATGCTCTTCGACTCCACTGCTGATTTCAAAATTAATTTTCTTGGGAAATACCTCTTCGTACTACACAGGGTGAAGAACGGACACTTTATCTACTCGTTTATTCTTCAGTGAACAATTCCTTGTATTTATACAGATTACTTCCAGAAAGAATCTTATTTATTGCCACTAGTATTGAACTGTTCGCTGATTATCTTTTTCTTTCTAGAAAAAATAAATAAATATATATATATATATATATATATATATATACATACATTTATTTATTTTCTCCCATCCTCTCTTCCTTTCAAGATGTGTGATACACTTGCTCCACCACAATGTTTTTGGCCTGCTGGTAATTCTCCTTCCATGCCATGGATTGAATAGAAATCTCATTTTTTAAATTATATTCAGACCATAGATGCTAATGGAAAAATGAAAGCTCATGGAAAAAAAGGCATTTGTTTACACTCTTTGGGTCCCGAAGGACTCAAGACGTTTAATCAGTTGCCTAGGGTGGAAAGTGATGCTGATAGAATTTTTTTTGAAAAAGCCATTTCAGATTTTGATCGTTATTTCTCTCCCAAAGTGTGTATAGGTATTTCTAGGTACAACTTCTTCAGGAGCAAATAGCTAATTGAGGAGTCAGTTGACAACTATGTTTCTGCTCTTAAGACTTTGTCTCTCGATTGTAAGTTTGGTACTTTACAAGAGGACTTATTTAGAGATCAGGTCTTTATGCATGTTTATAACTCTACCTTTAGGAGAGACTATGGATTAATGGTGACAACAATCTAGAAAGTATTAGGCTATTGTAAGGAAGTCAGAAATGTCCTGTAGGAGTGCAAAACAGGTCAAGGGTGTTGTTAGCAGTATCAACAATGAAACTGTTGCTAAAGTAAATGCTAAACATGCCCTCAAAGAAGAAGACGTTAAAAAAAGAAACAATTTAATTCTTATAAGAGTAAAGATGAAGTCAACAAAGATAATTGGAGATGCTACAGATGCAATAGCAAGTCACATCTCGCCAATTATAAATTCTGTCCAGAAATTAAACAGAAATGTTCTAGTTGTGTTGTTGTTGGACACTTTCCAGTAGCATGCAGAAGGAATAAAAATAACAAAGTTAAATGCATTGAAAAAAATGATGGTAGTGATGAAAAAGAAAGCAACACAGATTGTGGTGACAGTAGTTCTTTTGTTCTCAACATTAGGGATTCTGCTCCCATCATTCTCAATGTTGATAATTCCTGTATTAAAAAAAACAGTATGCGATATGGTTATTGTAGGTGTGAGCACCCAAATGTACGCAGACTCTGGGTTGCCTTATTCTACTGTAAATGAAAATATGTGGAATTCTCAGTTTGCTAAGAGATTAGGTAGTGATCTACAAATTCCTGATATTAATCCGGTAGGTTATTCTGGAGAAAGGATTGAGATCCTTGGTTTTAGAACTTCAGGTTCAAGAATCGTGAATGCATTGCTAAATTATATGTTTCTAAAAAGGGACCTTCCGTACTTAGCTGGTTTGAACAAGGTAAGCTTGATATCATCCCTAATCCCAACAGTCCAGAACCCGTCATGGTTATTGATGAGCAAAGTGGCATTGGGAGTCTTATGTTCATAAAATTTCCAAGTGTGTTTAGAGAGGGAATTGGCAAATTAGTTAGCTTTAAACACGAGATACACCTAAAAGAAAGCACTTGTCCTAACATATTTAAGGCACGCAATATTCCCATAGCTGTGCGTGAGGAAGTTAAAAAAGAACTTGAAACACTGGTTAAGGAAGGAATTATTGAGAGGATTGAATCTTCTGAGTGGGTTTCACCCATCATAGTAGACAGGGATGCCAATGGTAAGATTAGGCTCTGCATAGACTTGTGCCATCTCAACAATAATATTGTAGTAGATCAATTTCCCTTACTTCGTATATCTGATATGTTGGCCAGTGATGGTGGGGCAAAAATATTTTCTACAATAGATTTATTTGCCCTGTATCACCAAATTGAACTTCTTGAGAAATGCAAAGATTACACTGCATTCATCACTCCTTTCGGGTGTTTTAGATACAATAGAATGCCTCTTGGATTAACTTCCGCAGCAGCCATTTCCCAACATGTCATACAAGATATTTTAAACAATTGCAAGAATGCCATATGTTTCCAGGAATATATTCTTGTCTTTGGATGTAATGAACTGGAACAAATTACAGCATTGGAAAAGGTGCTTAGTGCTCTCAGTGATCATGGTTTAACCATAAAACACTCCAAATGAAAAATTTGGTGAAAAATCTGTAACTTATCTTGGTCATGAACTATGTGAAGAGGTCATTAAACTACTTAGGATTAACCGAGTTCTATTCAAAGTATATTCCCAATTTTTTAAGTTTCACATTTAACATAAGACAGTTAGCGAAGAACAAAAATAAGTTTTTGTGGTCTAATGATCGTGAAACCGAATTTCTAGCTGTTAAAAAAGCTATCTGTATTGCCACTGCTCTTTCTGGTTTTAACCCCTCACTCACATGCATATTTACCACTGATGCCAGCTAAAAGGGTTTAGGAGCTGTTCTTGTGCAGAGATTCGAATCTGGTAGAGAATGTATTATTGCACACACATCCAGAGCACTAACGCCTGCAGAAGAAAAATATTAAACTATAGAAAGAGAAACCTTAGCAGTCATCTGGAACACTTTAGGATATTTGTCCGGGGTTAAGAATGTTTGTTAAGAAGCGATCACAAACCTTCAGTACGTTTACTTACCACAGAAGGCATGTTGGAAGCTTGTGCATGCATAGCACGCATGTCTATGCGACTCCAGGATTTTTTTTACACATTGTTTATGTTCCAGGCAAGGATAATGTCACTGCCGACTTTTTGTCTAGAATGCCCCTACCTCTCAAAGAAGACATTCATAATGAGTGGGATGACTTTCAAATTGCTTTAGTGCATGATGAAGGATGTATGCCTATAGACCAGGCAGTGTGGAGTGAGGAATTTTCCAAAGATACTTTATTTAAAAAAAGTGGAAAGCTATACTTTGGGTGGATGGCCCAATAAAAAAAATCATCATTCCTGATCTTAGATGTTGTTTGGAAGTAAGAAATGAATTGTCTTGCACTGATGGTGTACTTAAAAGAGGCGACTGTGCCATTCCTCCTAGCAAGTTAAGACACAGCATAGTTTTACATGGTTGTTGGCCTTGGCCCTTTTTACAGGGTCATCCCTGAACTTTTTGCCTTCCTCCTGTATTTTGTCTGACCTCTTTTTGTTTGTTGTATGACTCTGTGCACTTTACCACTGCTGATCAGTGCTAAAGTGCATCTGCCCTCCCTATGGTAAATTAATGTATGGATTAGTGATTCCATGATTGGCTGGTTTGGTTTACTTGTCAGACTTGTACAGTGCACTGGGTGTGCCCAGGGTTTGTACACCAAATGCTGCTGGTGGGCTTGTAGCACTAGTTGTCCCACCCACAGAAACAGCCTGTAAAAGTGTGTCTCAGGTCTGCCATTGCAGAGCCTGTGTGCAGTCTGGTACTGCCATGCTGACTGGGCAAGTGCACCCACTTGCCAGTCCCTAAACCTTCCCTTTTCTTCATATCAGACACCCCTATGGTAGGCCCAAGGGCAGGGTGAATTGTAAGTATAAGGTAGGACATTCCCTGGCATGTGTGGCATGTCCTAATAGTGAATAACAGCCATTTTCGTTTTTTCACTATTGCAAGGCTACCTGTTCTTTATGGGCAAGAATGGGTAGATCGATTATTACATTTTATAATCCTAACTGTCTCATTGAACATGGTAGAAATTCGAGTTTAGTATGCCTGAACATCACACATGGACCTGGGAAACCTGGCGGCTCAGCTCTGTACCTCAAATGCCACATTTTTATGCACAATTTTAACCGAAGAAAATTGGGAAAACATCTGAACATCCCTCCTCAAATCCTTCCTATTGGATCAGATCTACTACCAGCCTACACCTTTCATACCCACAATAAGGGCTCTACTTGGGACCTGGTTATAATAAAGAAATACCGCATAATAATCTGAAACCCTCTCAAATTGATCAAACCACTTCTTCATTCCTCTTAGAAAAGTTTAATGTACCTTCTTTTCTCCATGCTAAACTGGAGAAGGACAAGATAACATTCAGAGAAACATTGGAAAAACTAATAACATTGACTGAATACACGGATGGGTGCATAAACAGGTATCATGTGCAGATGTGCATCGACTATTTGTGCTATATTTCTGTGCAACCTGCCCCTTTCTCCGCCTGCTATGAGTGTGCCTTATTGTTTATTCACCAAACTTGTGATGCTGGTGCTGTGCAGCACTGCCAGCTTGGGTGATAAAGAAACACACATACAAACCTCTACCCTCCTCAAATTGGTCGGGTCACTTCTTCTTTCCTTTCAAAATACTGATCTTAGAAATCCCTGGCCCTGGTAAACTGGAATCAATAAACGTAGAGCCTAGAGACAACGAACACATTGACAAAAAGCACTGTCACTGCCAATAGGTATAACATTATGGTGCTGATGCATATAAACACAGACCTGTACAAATGTGCACAGAAAATGTGTGCTGTATCCTGAGCAACTAGTGTATTTTTCTGTACCTGTTATGTAGGTGCTCTATATTGTTTTATTCCCCAAGCTTGGGATACTAAGGAATAATAATAAATAGAGCATAGACCAAGCACTAGTTGGATTAAAGTGAACTGAGACTTTGAAGTACAGCTTTCCATATATCCGACTTCACGTAAAAGATGCTGCTACTGCAAAAATAATTAATTTCAAGAATTTTGGGTAATGTCCTCTCCTTAAGAAATATAACATAAACATAAAGTAATTTATCACCTTCCTAAAGGAGTATTGTGCCATGGGGCTGCTGCTGAGAGGCTATTGGTGTAACACAACCATCCTAATAAAGTTTTCAATTATCAATCAATCAATCAAAGTACTTGTAAAGCGCGCTACTTACCTGTGAGGGTCTCAACGCGCTGAGGGGAGGGGGTGACGCTACTGCTTGAAGAGCCAGGTCTTGAGGAGTCTTCTGAAGGCGAGCAGGTCCTGGGGCTGCTGTAGGTGGGTAGGGAGGGTGTTCCAGGTCTTGGCGGCAAGGTAGGAGAAGGATCTGCCACCGGAGGTTGTTCGTTGGATGCGGGGTACAGCGGCGAGGGTGAGGCTGGCGGGGTGGAGCTGGCGGGTGGGGGTGTAGAAGCTGAGTCTGCTGTTAGGGTAGGCTGGTCCAGCGTTGTGGAGTGCTTTGTGTGACCGTGGGTGAGGAGCTTGAAGGTGATCCTCTTGTCGACAGGGAGAAAGTGTAGTTCTCTCAGGTGGGGGGTGATGTGGCTGGGGCGGGGGACGTTGACGATCAGTCGGGCGGAGGCGTTTTGGATGCGTTGTAGTCGTCGCAGGTGTTTGGCTCGGATTCCTGCGTAGAGTGCGTTGCCGTAGTCCAGTCTGCTGCTGACAAGGGCCTGTGTCACCGTTCTTCTTGTTTCAGTCAGGATCCACTTGTAGATCCTGCGGAGCATGCGGAGGGTGTTGTAGCAGGAGTAGGAGACGGCGCCGACCTGTTTAGACATGGAGAGGGAGGAGTCGAGGATAAATCCCAGGTTGCGTGCATGCTCGGTGGGTGTTGGTGCTGTTCCCAGTGTGGTCGGCCACCAGGAGTCGTCCCAGGCTGAGGGGGTGGGTCCGAGGAGGAGTACCTCCTTCTTGTCCGAGTTCAGCTTCAGACGGCTGTTCCACATCCAGTCAGCGATGGCCTTCATTCCCTAGTGGAGGTTGGTTTTGGTGGTGTGCGGGTTCTTGGTGAGGGAGAGGATGAGCTGGGTGTCGTCGGTGTAGGAGATGATGTTGAGGTCATGCTGGTGGGCCACTTGTGCGAGGGGGGCCGTGCAGACGTTGAACAGCATCGGGCTGAGGGATGAGCCCTGGGGACACCACAGATGATGTTGGTGGCCTCGGATCGAAAGGGCAGGAGGCGGACGCTCTGGGTTCTGCCTGAGAGGAAGGACGTGGTCCAGTCAAGGGCCTTCTCTTGGATTCCGGCTTCTAGGAGGCGTGTCTTTAGAGTGCAATGGCAGACCGTGTCGAAGGCGGCTGACAGGTCCAGGAGGATGAGGGCTGATGTTTTCCCATTGTCTAGTTGGCGCCTGATGTCGTCTGTGGCAGCGATGAGGGCTGTCTCGGTGCTGAGGTTGCGTCTGAATCCGGACTGGGACAGGTCTAAGATGTTGTCTTCCAGGTGGCGGGCCAGTTGCATGTTGACGATTTTCTCGATGACCTTCGCTGGGAACGGGAGCAGGGAGATGGGCCGGAAGTTCTTGAGGTCCTTAGGGTCCGCCTTGGGCTGCTTGAGGAGGGCGTTGATTTTGGTGTGTTTGCAGCTTTCCGGGAATGTCGCTGTTTTGAAGGAGATGTGGATGACCTTCCGTAGTTGGGGTGCGATGGCAGCGTCTGCTTTGTTGAATACGTGGTGTGGGCACGGGTCTGACGGAGATTCTGAGTGGATGGAGTTCATGACCTTGCGTGTCTCGTCGTGGTTGACATTGGATCAGGAGGTCAGGCGGTTGGTGCTGGTGGTGTTCACAGGGGAGGTGAGGTCTGGCGTAGTCGGGACGGTCATGGTGTTGAAGCTGTCATGGATGTCAGCGATCTTGCGGTGGAAGAAGATGGCTAGTGAGTCACACAGTTCTTGTGGGGGCGGTATGTCGGCGTTGGCGCTGGGGTAGGTGTCAGGCGACGTCTTCCTCAGGGTCTGTCGTGAAGTTATAAGGGCCCACCTCTCGATACCTCCAATTCCGAATGTAATTACTACACAGAATCTTGGAGTGATCAAGCGAGGGGAAAAAGGAATTGGGAAGGGAACTGCGGGGAAGGAGATCTGAAAAGGAAAAGTTAGTAACAAAATATTCTGCAAATTCTAAGTTAGCTATAACCTTTGTGGAGATTCAAAAACACAAGCCTATAAACAAGCTCTCTCTAAAAATCCAGAAAGCTTCTTACACAGTAGTATTCAACATATAACACCTTATTAATTATGCTGTTTAATTTTCAATCACTTGTGAATAGCGAATTCAATCTCTTGTGAATTGCGACAGATTCTTCATTAAAGAAATAACAACACACTTCAGCAAATAAACTCCTTTACCAAAGTTTTGAAGGACAAGCTAAATGATTACCTCATAAACATCATTAACAAGAAATAACCCATTTGACCTATAAGCCAGACATCACAAAAAGGGAATGCGCCTAGACAATCTTGCAATAGAAACAGCTTTTACGCGCATTCAAATATGCTTTGCGTTCCCCCTGAAACACTATCAACAACCCTTGCCAGCAATGGATTGCGATTATCTACTTGAGGAATAAAACATTAAAGGATGCGAACTTTCTTAGTTGTAGAAATCACTTATAATGCATTTGGCAGCTTTAAATATCATCTTTAAAAAAAGAAGCAAATTTCAACATAATTTAGCCAAGAACTGAGAACCAGGAATTCCTATTCCCTACCTGTAGAGTACGACCTACTCTACTACTCAGATGGATGAGAAATCCCCTTGAAACGCTCCAACTCGGTTCTTGAAGGCTGGAAAGCTGAAAACGGAGCAAGCTGGAAACTGCCACGCCCCCTGCAATGAACACCGAAGGCCTCCGGTGAAATCCCACTCCAAAACGCTGGGAAGTAGGAAACAGAAAAGGGAGCAGGAAGAAATCACAGCCACTCCCTAAGAAACATCCAGAATAGTGAGCACAGGAGGCAGGGCGCGGTCGCGTAAGTTAGCGTGCCTTCGGCGCTTACGCACGCGACCCGACAACCAAACCTCACGCATTACGCGTGAGCATGCCAAACCTCACGCATTACGCGTGAGCATGCGAAACCTCACGCATCAGGCGGAAACACAGCAAAACAGCAGCCAAAGGACAGGGAAACCTGCGCAAACCTACAAACATGGATGCAACTTAACAGCACAAGCAGGTTTGAAGCACATCAGCCACCAACGCCCTCTCAAAGAGGACTGATGCATTTTGCCACAAGGGCAACTCCGAAAGCAGAGTGGGGCGGGCCCTAGACCACCAGCCACCCTAGCCCTGACAGTACACCCCCCTCCCAAGAGTGGTCTAGGGCCCGGCTTTAGAGGGTGTAGGAGGTGGAAACGGCGTATCAAGCGCGGGGCATGAACATTGTCAGCCGGTTCCCAGGAATCATTCTCAGCACCGTATCCCTTCCAGGAGACAAGGTACCACAACTTGGAACCCCGACGTCTAGAATCCAAAATGTCTCGTACCTCATATTCCCAACTACCATGAACTAAAATCGGAGCTGGACGGGGAGCCAGATTCTGATTAGCAGGTTTAAGGAGGGAAGTATGAAACACTGGATGAATTCGTAGAGACCCAGGCAACAACAACTTGAATGTCACAGGGTTCACCTGTCGAAGAACTGGGTAAGGACCAATGTACTTAGGTTGAAACATACTTTTGTGTTTGAAGCTCAAGTTCTTCGTAGACAACCAAACTTTATCCCCAGGGGCATACGCAGGACCCGAACGATGTTTTTTGTCATATTGCTCCTTGTATTTCTTCTTGCTTTGTAACAAACGATCCTGAATTTGACGGTGAATAGTTTGCATAAGTTGTACAGAGTCTCTGACTGCTGGTACACCATTATCGTCTTTAGTCATAGTCAACGGTATGGTGTTAGGTTCATAGCCTTAGAGTGCCTGGAACGGAGAGGAACCGGTTGATGAATGCAGCGAAGTGTTATACGCAAATTCAGCAATCCAAAGCAATTCCAACCAAGATTTCTTAGAGTCCGTAACATAACACCTCAAGTATTGTTTCAAAGTTTGGTTCAGTCTTTCAGTCTGCCCATCAGTTTGGGGGTGATAACTAGTGGACATATTGGAAGTGATGTGTAGATCTTTACACCATTGTTGCCAGAACTTGGAAGAGAATTGAGACCCTCGATCCGAAAGCAATACTGAAGGCAGTCCATGTAAGCGCACCACCTGTCGCAGAAATATTTGTGCTAACTGTCCCGCAGTGGGTAGCTGCTTACAAGGGATGAAATGAGCATATTTGGTTAAACTGTCCACAACCACTAGAATCACAGTATGTTGTTGAATTGGTGGTAAATCAGTAATGAAATCCAAAGAAATATGTTTCCATGGTTCAGTTGGTGTAGGTAGAACCTGTAGAAAACCTTTAGGCTTAGTGTGATCGGATTTAAATCTTGCACAGATCTCACAATCATTAGCCATTTTCAGCACATCCTTTTGCAGCGTGGGCCACCAAAACATCTTTTGTATTTTTTCCACAGTCTTTCGAGGGCCTGGGTGCCCAGCCATAGGATGTGAATGTAACCAGTTAAACACAGTTTCTTGTAATTGCAAAGAGGGCAGATAAACTTGCTTTCCATGGAAAGGTATGCCTTCCTTGATGGTTTGGTTAACATTGGAGTTCAGCCATGATTTCCACTGAGAAGAAGGAAAATTTTCATGAATATTCTCCAAAAATTGGTCTGCCGAAAGTACATTAATTACTTTGCCTGGATCGATTATTGGTTGAGGAGTTCCTTCAAAGCGATGCAAAGAAGAGTCTTTTCTGGACAAGGCATCAGCTTTCTTGTTGTCTTGACCTGGACGGAAGGTAATTATGAAGTCATATTCGGCAAAGAACATCATCCACCTGAGTTGCCTCGGGGTCAACATTCTGGCTGAGCTCATAAACTGTAAATTTCTATGATCAGTGTACACGGTTACAGTAAATTTCGCTCCCATTATGTAATGTCTCCATTCTTTGAAGGCTTCTAGAATCGCTAGTAGTTCCTTCTCAGCTATTACATAGTTTTGTTCTGCGGGATTTAGTTTTCGAGACATGTAGGCAACTGGATGCATTTGACCAGTAGTGTGATGTCTTTGAGAGAGAATAGCTGCTATAGCTACATCAGAGGCGTCAGCTTCAATGATAAAGGGTTCCTCTACATTGGGATGCATGAGAACAGGAGCTTCAGTAAAGGCTCTTTTTAACTTCTGGAATGCATGTTCAGCTTCTGTGGACCATTCAAAGTTCACCTTCTTCCTTAACAACCGTGTGATGGGAGCTACCACAGCAGAAAAATGATCAATGAAGCGGCGATAAAAATTCGCAAATCCCAAAAAGCACTGTATGTCTCGAACAGATGTCGGAGTGGGCCAATCAGCAACAGCTTTGATCTTTCTGTCGGTCATTTTCATCCCAGTAGGAGTGAGGAGAACTCCCAAAAATTCAACTTCCCGAACATGGAAATCACATTTAGATAATTTGCAGTACAAATTATGAGATTGCAGAGCGTTCAAAACCTTTCTGACGTGCCCTTCATGATCAGCTTCGGAATCAGAATAGATCAAAATATCGTCTATATAGACAATAACAAAAAGATCCAAAAATTCTTTCAAGGCATCATTCAAAAAGAACTGAAAAGCTGCTGGTGCATTGCACAGCCCGAATGGCATCACCAAGTACTCAAACAATCCATATCGGGTTTTGAAAGCAGTCTTCCATTCATCACCTTGCCTGATACGAACCAAGTGGTAGGCTCCTCTGAGATCCAATTTAGTGTAGATTTCTGCCCTTTTAACTTGGTCCAAAAGAACAGGGATGAGAGGCAATGGATACTTATTTTTGACTGTGATTTTATTCAACGCCCTATAATCGATGCAAGTCCTCAATTCCCCATTAGCTTTCGGAATGAAAAATAAAGGAGACGCTGCCGGAGACTTGGAAGGGCGGATGAATCCATTCTCTAGATATTGGTCGAGATATTCTCTCAAATGCTGGTTTTCTTTTTCAGATAAAGCATAAATGCGACAATTTGGGACACTGGATCCAGGTACTAGATCGATCTGACAGTCATAACTTCGATGAGGAGGAAGGAGAGCTGCCTTAACTTCACTGAAGACTTCTGTGAAGTCCTTGTAGACTTTAGGTAACAATGTTTCTTTTTCCTCGGCTGTGGCCAATTGACTTAAAGTTGGTTTTGGGGCATTAAGACAAGAAGAATGACAAAAATCAGACAGAAAAACCAGTTCTCTCTTTCGCCAATCTATGGTTGGATTGTGTAAGCAAAGCCAAGGCATTCCTAAAATAAACCCATACTGAGGTGCTTGGATAACATCAAATTGAAGCTCCTCCTTATGTATTTGTTGCTTAGCATCTTCACAGCACATAACAACCTTAGAAGTTTGCATGGTTACTGGCCCTCCAGCTAGAATTTTTCCATCCACCGCTTGCACTATTTCTGGAGTCTCTTTTTGTTCACAGATGATTCCTAAGCGTTGGGCAGTTTCTAAATCTACAAAATTCCCTGTAGCTCCAGAATCAACTAAAACTTCCATTTGACATGTTTCATGACTTATCCTGGTTTGTACGGCCAATCTGAAATGAGCTTTGTAGTTAGAGACACATGAGTTCACAGAAGGGAAGGCAATGGTACCCAAGAGATCTCCCTTCAAACATCTTGGGCCAATTAGTTTTCCGATTTTAGATCTGTTTTTTCCAAAGCTGCTGACTTACTAGAGTTAGGAAATTTTCCCTTTGGCTTAGTTAAGCAGTCCTTCACGAAGTGACCCTTTCGACCACAATAAAGGCATTGTCCATTCTTTCGACGATTGTCTTTCTCATCTTTTGACAATGGTTGTCTTAAAGTTCCTATTTCCATAGGCTCCGAACCAGTTTCAGAATTTGTAGATTGAGGCCTAGATTTAACTTCTGATCTCCAGTTTGGTTTGTCTGTTCTTTTTTTATCTGATCTCCGTTCAGAGAGCCTGTGGTCTAAACGCAGTGTTAGATTAATCAATTCAGAGCAAATTACTGGTTGAGGATCAATTTGTGCCAAAACATCTTTTAGATCGTCTTTTAGACCTTGATAAAAGAGGGCAGCTCTTTTTTCTTCTGGCCAAGAAGTTTCAGCGATTAACCTGTTGAAGTGAGACAAGTAAGAAACAAGGTCCCTATTGCCTTGTTTCAACTGTAGTAGTTCTCGATCTGCGGATAAAGTAACAGTTCTGCGATCAAAAACCTTTTCAAATTCTTCCACAAACCTTTTCCAGTTGTAAAGCAGAGTGTCATCTTGTCTGAACAAAGGAACTGCCCAGTTTGCGGCATCTCCGGTCAAATAGGAAATTAAAAACGCAATTCTAGACTGTGGGGTTGGAAACGCGGCTGGTCTACAAGCAAAATGCAACTCTATCTGGGTCAAAAAGATTTGCACCTTAGAGGGGTCCCCAGAAAAACGTTCAGGAGCTGCCAAAGGAATCTGGGGGGGTACTGTAACAGCTATGTTTGTATTTCCTCTGCTAGCACCAGTTTCTTGAAACTCTTCCGGAAGAGGAGTACTCTGTAATTGAATATTTTCCACCTTAGCTGCCAACAAAGCAGTTACATCCATGGTTTCCTTTAAGTCTGCTTGTATACGCATAATTGCAGACATTAAATCATTGATGGTGGTCATTATGACTTCACGTACAGACCAGGGGGAAAATAATTCGTGGGCTCACTATTCTGTCAGGCGACGTCTTCCTCAGGGTCTGTCGTGAAGTTATAAGGGCCCACCTCTCGATACCTCCAATTCCGAATGTAATTACTACACAGAATCTTGGAGTGATCAAGCGAGGGGAAAAAGGAATTGGGAAGGGAACTGCGGGGAAGGAGATCTGAAAAGGAAAAGTTAGTAACAAAATATTCTGCAAATTCTAAGTTAGCTATAACCTTTGTGGAGATTCAAAAACACAAGCCTATAAACAAGCTCTCTCTAAAAATCCAGAAAGCTTCTTACACAGTAGTATTCAACATATAACACCTTATTAATTATGCTGTTTAATTTTCAATCACTTGTGAATAGCGAATTCAATCTCTTGTGAATTGCGACAGATTCTTCATTAAAGAAATAACAACACACTTCAGCAAATAAACTCCTTTACCAAAGTTTTGAAGGACAAGCTAAATGATTACCTCATAAACATCATTAACAAGAAATAACCCATTTGACCTATAAGCCAGACATCACAAAAAGGGAATGCGCCTAGACAATCTTGCAATAGAAACAGCTTTTACGCGCATTCAAATATGCTTTGCGTTCCCCCTGAAACACTATCAACAACCCTTGCCAGCAATGGATTGCGATTATCTACTTGAGGAATAAAACATTAAAGGATGCGAACTTTCTTAGTTGTAGAAATCACTTATAATGCATTTGGCAGCTTTAAATATCATCTTTAAAAAAAGAAGCAAATTTCAACATAATTTAGCCAAGAACTGAGAACCAGGAATTCCTATTCCCTACCTGTAGAGTACGACCTACTCTACTACTCAGATGGATGAGAAATCCCCTTGAAACGCTCCAACTCGGTTCTTGAAGGCTGGAAAGCTGAAAACGGAGCAAGCTGGAAACTGCCACGCCCCCTGCAATGAACACCGAAGGCCTCCGGTGAAATCCCACTCCAAAACGCTGGGAAGTAGGAAACAGAAAAGGGAGCAGGAAGAAATCACAGCCACTCCCTAAGAAACATCCAGAATAGTGAGCACAGGAGGCAGGGCGCGGTCGCGTAAGTTAGCGTGCCTTCGGCGCTTACGCACGCGACCCGACAACCAAACCTCACGCATTACGCGTGAGCATGCCAAACCTCACGCATTACGCGTGAGCATGCGAAACCTCACGCATCAGGCGGAAACACAGCAAAACAGCAGCCAAAGGACAGGGAAACCTGCGCAAACCTACAAACATGGATGCAACTTAACAGCACAAGCAGGTTTGAAGCACATCAGCCACCAACGCCCTCTCAAAGAGGACTGATGCATTTTGCCACAAGGGCAACTCCGAAAGCAGAGTGGGGCGGGCCCTAGACCACCAGCCACCCTAGCCCTGACAGTAGGAGAGTTCCTTTACGATGCTGAAGAGCTCTTTGCTGTCGTGTGCGTTGTTGTCCAGGCCGTCTTTGAGGTAGCTGTTGGGTGCTGTGGTGCGTGGTTAGTTTGTTGAAGGTGAAATGGATGCAGTGGTGGTCGGTCCAGTGGAGTTCGGTGGTGTGTTTGAAGGTGACGTGGGTACCTGTGGAGAAGATGGGGCCCAGCGTGTGGCCGGCGGCGTGGGTGGGTGCAGTGACGAGTTGTCTGAGTGGCCGAGGTTGGCGAGGTGCTCAATCAGGGTGGTGGAGTTGGTGTCGTTGTTGTTCTCGAGGTGGAAATTCAGGTCCCCGAGGAGGATGTAGTCCGTGGAGGCAAGTGCGTGGGTGCTGGCGAGGTTGGCGATGGAGTCGCTGAATTGGGCTCGGGGTCCGGGTGGTCTGTCGGGCATCGAGGAGTCGTTCCACCAGGTCTCGGTCAGGAAGGCCACATCTGCGGCGGAGGTGTCGAGCAGATCCCAGAGCTCGACGGTGTGTTTGCGTACGGAGCGGGTGTTGAGGAGTATGCAGCGGAGGTGGTTGGGTCCAGTCCTTGGGGGTTTGGTGGTTCTGTCGCAGGTGAAGCTGCAGGTGTGACAGGAGAAAGGTCAATGAGTCAGTTTCAGGGCGGCTTGGAAGCAGGTGTGGTTTTGGCCGGTGTTGAGTGTGTGGAAGGTGCTTTCCCCATAGCGGAGTCTGGTGTTGTGGCGTTCACTGGATTCGTGGGGTCCAGGGGTTCTGGCGCTGGGCGCGGACCATGCGCAGACGGGCTTGCCTTTGGTGCGCCCTCTGCACGCATCCGCAGCGCGGCCGCTGCGTGGCCTCCATAAAAGGGGGATAGGGAAGGAGGAGCAGCTGGGAGGCGGGAGCGGGGTGGCCAATGGGGAGCAGGGGGCGGGGCCGCAGGGACGCAGTGGCGGGAAAGGATCGGGAAACGGCGTGGACCAGCGGGCGGCAGGAAGCAGGACATGAGGCAGCTGGCGGCCGTGTGGTGGCGTGGGGAGCGACCTGCCTGCGAGCAGGCAGGGTCAAATTACGAGGAACAATGAAGAGTTTTTGTTGGCATTAGGGCTTAAAGCATTTTGCTCCTGCTAACTAGTGGAAAGGTGCTTGTACTCTCTCCTTAGAAACATGTTAATATTGGCCTACACCTAACTGGCATATTTAATCTACTTATAAGTCCCTTGTAAATGGTACTCCATGTACCCGGGGCCTGGAAATAAATTCTACTAGGGTACAGAAGCTCTTATTGTGCCACACATTCCAAACAATATCCATCACACTTCCCACACGGCAAGCACTTTGCAAACCTTACACCATTTTTACAATAGGTTATTTCTTACCCCAGTTTCTCTTCAAACATACAACCACAACATTGACAATATATGTTGGACCTGGAAAACAAAACTTGGCACTTATATCTATGCATTTTTCATTGCTCTTCCATTATCACTTTTTGGTTTAAAGTGTAGCATACAATTTCAAATGTTTTATTTGTTTTATTACTTCTCCTTTCAAACTTCACCAACATTTTTGGGGTAGTTTCTCACATTTTTGTTCGCAATCATAAACTGAGTTCGTTTTTGTACTAGCTTATTGCTATTGCTTTACAAATTATTACATCCTGCTGGAAGAATGCTACAACGGTACCTTTTACTAGATGGTGGAACTTATTTTGTCATCATCACAGACTGGATAGAGTAGGCGTCTCCAACAAGTACCTCGTGAGCTACTGGTAGCTGTCCATTTACCTGTACATAGCTCTCAAGTGTGCAGCCCAGTATACTGAATTAGATGTTTTTGCTTAGCAAAGTAGAGATTGTGTATTCAAACCATGTTAGCATTTTCAGAAGTCATAAGTAACCCTGGGCGTAGTACTTCGCTACGTTCACGGAGTGGGCGTAGTGTTGCCTACTTCGCCATTTGCGAAGTAGGCGTAGCAGGCAACACTCCGTGGGCGTAGCGAAGTTGCCTGCCACCTGCCTCCCTCCCGCCCTCCCTAAATACTTAAATAACACTTTTAAAAAGAATTAAAACCACTTACCTTGTCTGCTGCGTCTCCGAGGCTCCCTCTCGTAAGCGCGCCGCCATCTTGGACACTAATGCACATGCGCGGGCGGCCACGCATGCGCAATAGTATCCATGATGGTGGCGCGCTTACGAGAGGGAGCCCCGGAGACGCAGCGGACAAGGTAAGTGGTTTTAATTCTTTTTAAAAGTGTTATTTAAGTATTTAGGGAGGGCGGGAGGGAGGCGGGTAGTATTTAGGGAGGGCGGGAGGGAGGCAGGTGGCGCGTAGTGGGGCTACGCGAAGTGCGTAGGTGGACGTAGTTTCTTGCCCACTTCGCGTAGCCCCACTACGCCTACTACGCCCAGGCTTAGTCATAAGCTGGTGTTTGTAAAAAGCGACATAATTTACAAAATATATTTGATGAATCATGTGGTGTTTGGACTTATTACTAATATTATTACCTTAGTGCCAGAGGCCTTGGATGGCTGTTACATATTACCCATGTAGAGGGCCTTCAAAATTGATCACGCTGTATTTATATTACTGCTGACAACCATGTCTGATACACTGAGGTGATCACTGCTGGCAATCTTGCATTTTGTGACAACAAACATAGACTTTCATGACATGGTCACTATTACAGCCCTAATGATAGTACCTCAGGGTGATTTTCATTGAACATAAGTAGCTCCTATTACAGAAAAGGTTGGAGACACCTGGGATAGAACATATGCTGCTTCCCCACAAAAGCTCACAATAAAGGATTTATTCTGGTTACCCGTTACCACATATTTGAACTGAATGCCTACTCGGACTTTGGACACAACTACCATATTTAAACATCTATGAGTTACTTTATTACTTTAATCAGAACTGTGTGAATGTATATTTGTATAATTTAATAACAGTTTCTAATAATCAGTTACAAGTTAAGTTACACGATTTTGATAATCCTTCCCCTTCCTTCTGCTCTTTTTTTCTCTTTCTTCGCTTCTTATCTGTCCTTTTACTTATCTTCCTATAATTCACAAAAAAACACAAAAATATAAACTGCTAGTGCGTTAAAATACTGCATCATATATTTTTCACATTTTTCTATAGTTCTATAGCTCTATATTACTTATCACTTCCTATTATAATTTAAACATTGCATTGTTTCTGTTTTATAGGTGACCAAATCTATAGATACTATGTAATACTGTTGCTATGACTTCATTAAAGCTTTTTAAAAATGTAAGGAGGGTGGGATGCCCTTTACATGCCCCCTTTCCTTTACGATTCGGTAAGGGTTGGAAAGCACAGGGGACTAGCAATGCAACTTTTGCAAAAAAAACAACACAATTTTGCAATCACTAAGCCTGTGCTTTTGGAAACGAAGATATTTTAATTCTTAGGCCCTGGCCCAAGGCTATTTTGGAAAGAATGATATATGCTCAGACCTATAGTTACTAACTTTTCCTGCACCAGAGATCAGCAGAATATAGAAGCATGGTGCCAGTTAAAAATAAATAAATACATCGCTCTATTTTGGGGAGATGTTCATGGCAAAAACTGGTTCAGTTCATAGATAGGCCTGAGGTTTTACAGTTGGAAATTATGGGGCATATTACCAACGATTAGCGATATTTATCGCTAACGATGCTTAGCAACGAATTTTTTAACGCTAAGCATCGCCGGAAATTATCGCAGAGATAACTTGCTATTAGCAAGGTTTATCTCAGAAGTGATAAAAATCCTCACGCTAACTGCCAAATGAGAGATTATCGCTGGAAAACCAATGATAATCTCTCGTAGTTTGGCGTTAATTTGATGATAGGGGCTCACAAACTTAGCCATGATATCCACCTTCCATAGGATATCACGGCTAAGTCAGGAAAATACCAGGTGTAAAAAAAGCAGTGCTAACCGCAGTTAGCGCTGCTTTTTTTTATCACTAACAGGGTTAGCAAAATCCTTGATAATAGGAGAAATGTCGCTTAACAACATTTCTCCTATTATTTTGCTCTGGAACGCCCCCTTTGCATCTCATTAGAGATGCAAGGGGAAACGTAGAGAACAAGCATTTACAATGCAACGGTTTCGCCTTTGCAAAAGTTAGAGCTATTGGCATTGTAAATGACAACATTTTTATTTGTGTGTTGGTTTTGAAAACAGATAAATAAATGGCATTGTCATTTACATTGCCAACAGCTTAATCTCTCGCAAATGTAAGACCTATTGTACCCTACTGCCACACCCAGAGCCACACACACCTAGGAGAGCCACACCCACACACCTAGGGGGCAGGGAAGCGAGCAAGCACAGCGAGGGGGCAGGGAAGCAAGCAAGCACAGCAGGGGGCGGGGAAGCAAGCAAGCACAGCGAGGGGGCGGGGAAGCAAGCAAGCACAGCGAGGGGGCGGGGAAGCAAGCAAGCACAGCGAGGGGGCGGGGAAGCAAGCAAGCACAGCGAGGGGGCGGGGAAGCAAGCAAGCACAGCGAGGGGGCAGGGAAGCAAGCAAGCACAGCGAGGGGGCAGGGAAGCAAGCAAGCACAGCGAGGGGGCAGGGAAGCAAGCAAGCACAGCCAGGGGGCAGGGAAGCAAGCACAGCCAGGGGGCAGGGAAGCAAGCACAGCCAGGGGGCAGGGAAGCAAGCACAGCACCCCCTTGTGTCTCTTCCACAGAACAATTTGTGGAGAAGTCGTCATGCGCAACAGGCCACAACAGGGATTTTCATCGGAAACAGAATTAGCCCCTAGTTGTGATCAGAGGTCAAAAGTAGTACTGGAGTCACCGACCTCTGAATGAAAAGTATTCAATCCGCCCGGATCAGCAAAACTCTTGAAATGCAGATTGCACATAATTCTTGGCAGCAGGCAGATTAACCCGCTGAGCTATCTTTTGATTGGACGCAGACAGAGGCTTCCAGCATCATAAGAAAATTAATATACATTCGTCTGAAGTGATGAACACAAAAAGTTCTCCACACTAAAATGTTGATAACCTTTGTAAGTTTTCAAAAGAAAGAATTCCAACATCTCTCCACAAAAAATCAGGCGTGTGCAACGTTCTTTTTACATGAGTGAATAGCTTGTGTAAACAACAAATACTGAGTTACCTGTATGTCAGCTAATCTCTGTTAACTGTGAAATTAGGTAAATTAATCGGCGGCATGCTCTGTGGTATCACGTGAATTGAGAAACTGTATGAATACCTTGTGCTGCTAACCTGCAGTTCTCTTGCAAGCAAGTGGAAACGTGAAATTCGCACAAGAATATAACATGTCATACGTTTCCTAACATCTGCAGCACAGAAAAGGTATGGTTTAGCATCATGCAGATACAGCTCAAGGAAATATGTGCGATTTAGGCCAACAGGTGCAGCAAAGGTCAGGCAGGGCAAGCTTCCAACACAAACAGATGATGCTAGCTGGGCTGCTTGTCACGACGAACAACAAGTACAGCTGCCAGTAGACAAACCTGGATACCACAGATGTCAAAGAAATGATGGGGGTGGCTCAGGCTGTGACTAACGGCGAGGGACATCAGAGCATCGTGAAAGACACATGCAGGTTGACAACATCTGAAAAAATGAGAGAGAGATAGAGGAGAGAGTGCGTGAGAGAGAGTAGTGAGTGCGTGAGAGAGAAGAGAGTGCGTGCGTGAGAGATTTTGTTGCAGGAAGACTGGAAGAGTCGATGTTATTTGCCACATATTTACATAGCTCGGTGGGGGGGCATATAATGCAACATCATTGACATCTACACTATGTATCAAAGGAACCTCTCATAATGCAGTCTGCATACACAACTGTCCAAGTACAGACCCATTCACAGACTCTGCGACGCACCCAAGTCTCCACTTACAGTGACTCGTGCCTCAGATCCAAGACACTCCCAGAGCTCTCACAATGCATCCTCATCCTGACTAGTAACGTGCCCGGCACCCCAAGACTTAGAAAATCAAATATATTTGATAGAAGAAGTTCAAATGGGAATTTGAAATAATCAGTTATATTTATTACTTTTATCCAAAGTATGGTACAAAGACCTTTTTTTACATAAATAATATTGCCAAATAGAAATTGATAATCATTTTACTTACTTCAAAAGGATGAAAGGCAGTGAAGTCCTTCTGGGTATTTGACCCTGTGACTTACGGTACAATAATCATTCACTCATCACGACAGCACACACTCTCCTTCTTTGAGCTTTCTTCACACATGTATTTTTTCTACTCAGAACTCGCGGGCATGAACCTCGTAAAGAGAACTCTAGAAGCAGCAAAGTCGTGGGAAAAATACTTGAGGGAACAACTCGCCATTACTTCCTCCTGAGGTTGATAAAATGAGTACCAGTGAACTGGAGTATCACAGCCTCTTAACCACCTTAAGGTAAATTTGAATCAGCTGCATACATTTTGTCCATTTCATCTACGAACCCCACTGAGCCGGTTACGATAATTTGCCAGTCCGTCTTTACCCGTGGAAGTAGTGGGCGCAGAAGGTGAGCAGCAGCAGCCTGCATCCGGGGGAGCCGGGGTGCGGGCTGCAGAGCACCAGCAGAAAGGGCACAAGGAACGAGGGCAGCTCCTGCAGGAACCAGCCGAACTTGGCGGGCACAGAGATGTACGTCTGCTTCTTCAGCACGTAGGTGGCTGGGGTGAACTTCTGTTTGACTAGCAGGAGGACGCCCAGCAAGCAGAGCGCCGAGCTCAGGTACAAATCCAGGTCCCACGTGCACTGCATGCTGCCGCCGCTCTCTCGGACTTTCACCAGACTGTGCGCACGAGTGACTCAGCCGCGCGAGCTGAGGTTCGATGCGGAGCCAAGGAAAGGAGCGACGGCAATACATATACACCCCCCTGCCTTTTGATTTAAAGCGCCCTCCGTCACCCCCACCCCTTATACCCCCAGGGAGGGGCCGCACCTCTACCCCCCTGACTGGCGCCCGGCTTCCGAGAGCCACGAGGAGAAAACTTTTAACAAGTCAGGTCCCGGGCCGCGCTGTGATTGGCTGACGTCACGGGGTGTCCCGGGCCGGCAGCCAATCACAGCGCGGCCCGGGAATGACGTCACGGGGGTGTCCCGGGCCGGCAGCCAATCGCAGCGCGGCCCGGGACAAAGGGGCGGGGCTTAAAAAAAGCACCAGAAACGCCCCCGAATCGCGTTTTCGTGAGAAAGCGCGATTGACAGCCTCTGCCTCCCAATGGCTAGCCTCCATTTATGGAGCTAGCCAATGAGAGGCAGAGGCGGTCCGAACCTCACTACTAAAAACAAAAGATTTCGATTGGGAGAGGCTTCGCCCCTCGCCAAAGTCGAAACCTAAAAAGGGTGCCAACATGCGAATTTGCGTGTTAGCACCCTGTTGCTGATAGGGAGATCATTTTATCTCCGCTTTCTTGGATTTTAAAGCCAAAAAAGCGGAGATAAATCCCTTGATAATATGCCCCTGAGTTCTCTGTTCCTAAAAATGTCTTAAAATATACTGACGTAGTGTTTTGATTCTGTAATTTGTAAAGACGGCTACATCTCCTGCTCCGTTTTAAAACACCAGTCTGCACCCATTGCTGCTGACAGATCTCACGCTATTCCCGTTCTTACCTCCAGGCAAATCAGTGAACACCGCAGAATGATCGAGAAATGACAGTCAACTCAGGTTGTGAGCAGAGCGCGCCACTGATGATTTGCCACTATTGGAAACACAGCGCTTAAAGTGGGTAATTATTTTTAAAATGACAGGGGCCGCGCATTCCCTAGAGGAAAAGGAACAGACAGCTGTCATGGAGTCAATTTGTAAGTTAAATATTACTTTTTTAAACGGCGAAGATGACCTCGGGTGTACCTGCCATTTGTTATACTTTCTCTTGATCATAAGAAATGCAGCCTGGAGGAATATATTCCCTCAACTGAAGCACACACACTTAAAATACTCGTTCTCTCAGTGGACGAGCACAGGTGTTAAGACCCTAATGCAAGCGAGGAGAATGGGCCCTCCTGTTTAGCAGTTAAAGACAGCAACAATTGGAGAGAAGTTGCCCCCTCAGAGCCCTAGGACCCAGTGCTACTGCACCTTTTGCAGTTTTGATGGCTGTACCCCTGTGTATGCTCAATTGATGAAAAGTGTTTGTCAGTTTAAATAGCCACTTTTAAAAAATTGTGAAATATCTACAAAAGTTCCATTTGCAATATTGTGCTAACCTATGCATTTTCCTGTTTGGTAAATGCTGTACACCCGCTTGCTTTCCCTTTAAAATCAGTTTGCATGTGTTAGTCATTCGTGTTAAACACATTCGAAAACCAATTGATTTTAGGACTTGCGCAGGAAAATGCACAATAAATAAACTAAATAACCCGAAATAAGCACTTGCAAAGCAAGTCAATCTGGTCTTACAAAGCATGTCTTCTTTATTTTTGTTGTTGTTTTTAAATGGCATATGCAATTGACATCATGGGCCTTATTTATGAGGCCGTGCGTCACTTTTACGCCGCCGGTGCATCACTTTTTGTGACGCGCCAGCAGCGTAAAAAATGTGCCTTGTTGCACCATATTTACAAAGTGACGCATCTAGGTAGATGCGTCGCTTTGTAAACCCCTGCGCCACATCATACCTGCGCCAGGTATAATGTATGCAGGGGGCGTTCTGGCGTAGGAAAGGGTCATAGAAGTGATGCAGTAAAATCTATAAGATTTCACTGCGCCACTTCTAGGACGCAAATGGGTCAGTTTTACGCCTGCCTCACAGCAGGCGTAAGACTGACGCAGGCCCTTTAACATGGGGCTTGCCCCATGTGAAAGGACACATAGCTGGATTTGTGTCACTTTTGTGACACACTCCAGTAATGCGCCACTTTTGCGCCATACAGATACGTCAGAAATACTGACGTATCTGTAACTCCTTGAGACATGATGCGTCATACACTAAATATGACGCATCAAACGTGTCGCAAGGAGGGCGCATTGGGAAGTGACGCATCGCTGCTTTCACGCAGCGATGTGTCACTTCTCATAAATGAGGCCCCAAATGTTTGTATTTGTATCGTAATTTCATTTATATAGTGCTTACTACTGGCAAGGCATTGAATCCTTTCCACCAGAACGCAGACTGCTCCAGGAACCTAGGGTTTGTGGTTAGTCCAGTGTTTATTGTCAGTTATTTGGATTAATGTTGTGTAAATCATTCCAGGTATTTACTCAACTTTCTTAATAGTAGCTAAAATTAATAGGAGTTAAGTGTGGTCATTATTAGACAGCATGTGAGTTCATGTAGATGGTTGATTGGACTAATAAATTAGCTAGAGGGCAAGCAAATGACAAACGAAGTTCTTTTAAATGAGGTGTGGACAGTTTGTAGAAATATAATAATAAAGATTAAAGCAAAGATGTGTGACAGAGTAGACTGTTTCCAGAGAGAGGAGGCATGTAGAGATAGGAAGTAGTAGAGTGTCATTTTAATGTCAAACAGAGAGGGGACAATCAGACGTTCGTTGTCAAGGTCAGGTTTTCATGGAGGGTTGTATGGGTACTGTGCAAAGAATTTGGCTTCAATTAATAAGGACAGAGAGAAAGAACATGTTCCAAGTCCTTTAATGCTAACCACAGTAGTAGAAACTTGGCAGGAGGTGAGGCAAATGCAAGAAAAGGCAGATGAGGTAAAGAAAAATACTTGGTTAAAAGCAGGGTGCAGACAAGAGAGGAAGATGAAATCTGGGTTTACAAAGACCGCTAATGCCTGATAGTATGATCTCAAATATGGCCCTAGCATACCATGGTCAAGCTCACATTGGAAGAGATGCCATGTTACGTCTGTTTAGACAGACGTGGTACAATCCCAAATTCAGGATGATTGCAGAGAGTTTGTGCCAGAGGTGTTTGGTTTGTCAACAGTTCAATCCAAACAGGAAAACAATTGTGAGTCTGGGAAAGATAGGACGGGAGGGAGGTCCATTTACACAAATGCAGTTGGACTTCATTGAGTTCCCACCGTGTAATCGACTCAGATATGTTCTGGTGATCGTCTGTTTGTTCTCAAGGTGGGTGGAGGCTTTCCCCACAAGAAGGAATGATGGAATAACTGTTGCAAAGTTACTTCCATGAGAAATTATACCTAGATTTAGCTTTCCGGTGACCATCGAAACGGACTGTGGTCACCATTTCCAAAACGAGCTCATACAAATGGTATGTGAAGCACTGGATATACGCCAAAGACTACACTGTGCATACAGGCCTGAGGCTTCAGGAGTGGTTGAGCAGGTAAATGGGACAATTAAAAACAGGATTGCAAAAATGTGTTTGGCAACAGGATTGAAGTGGTCAGACGCCTTGCCACTTGTTCTGATGACTTTGAGAAGCCTTCCAGGCAGGAACACTGGGCTAAGTCCACATGAGATTCTGATGGGTAGAGTAATGAGAAAGCCATATGTACCAGTTGATAAGTTGTTAACTATTAATGATGACATCATACTGGATTACTGCAAAAATCTGGTGACCGCTCAGCCCTCCACAGGGCATGGTCGCCCCACTCACTGCTGCCGCTCCTGCCTGCCTTTGCCGCCTCCTGCCTGCAGATTCCTTCGCTCGCTGCCCGCTGCTCCTGGGAATTTCCCGCTGCTCCTGGGAATTTCCCGCTGCCCGCTGCTTCTTGGAATTTCCCGCCGCTGCCTCCCTGCAGCCCCGCCCCCCTGTGATTCCATTCGCCGCCCCGCTCCCGCCACCCAGCTGCTCCTCCCTCCCGGCTCCTTACTTAAGGGGACCGTAGGGGACCACAGACTGTGACCGCTCAGCCCTCCACAGAGCTTGGTCGCCCCACTCACTGCTGCCGCTCCTGCCTGCCTTTGCCACCTCCTGCCTGCAGATTCCTTCGCTCGCTGCCCGCTGCTCCTGGGAATTTCCCGCTGCTCCTGGGAATTTCCCGCTGCCCGCTGCTTCTTGGAATTTCCCGCCGCTGCCTCCCTGTGGCCCCGCCCCCCTGTGATTCCATTCGCCGCCCCGCTCCCGCCACCCAGCTGCTCCTCCCTCCCGGCTCCTTACTTATGACGCCCCCAGAGCGACCGCGCAGCGGACGCGCGCAGCGGGAGCACCGATTGAGCGCCGAAGGTGCGCCAAAGGTAAGCCCGTCTGCGCCCGTCCGCGCCTGGCCCGCGCCCAGCGCCAGGACCCCTGGCCCTCCCCGCCGAGGCAAGACGACCCGACTGACCTACGACGCCGCCACTCTCAACGCACTCAATGCCGGCCGGACCCACGCCTGCTGCCGAGCCACCCCGAGACGCACCCATGGATCCTTCACCTGCTGCACCTGCAAGTTCACCTGCCTCCGAACCTGCCCCGCACCCGCCAAGACAAACACCAGCAGCAACCACCTCAAGTGCATCCTGATCAACACCCGCTCCGTCCACAGACACGCCGTGGAACTCTGGAACCTCCTCGACGCTACATCACCGGACGTCTCCTTCCTCACGGAAACCTGGATGAACGCCTCCTCTGCACCCGACATCGCCATCGCCATCCCGGACGGGTACAAGATCATCAGGAGGGACCGCATCAACCAGACCGGAGGTGGCATCGCCATCGTCCACAGGAACACCATCCGCATCACGACCGACGCCAACGACTCCTTCGCCGCAGCCGAACATCTCCACTTTCAGATTCACACCGACCCTAAGACGACCCTCAGAGGCACCCTCGTCTACAGACCCCCGGGACCACGCACACAATTCAGCAAAGACATCACAGACTTCATCAGCCCGCACGCCCTCCCCTCCACCGACTACATCCTCCTCGGGGACCTCAACTTCCACCTGGAGAACAACAAGGACCGCAACACCACCACCCTGCTGGAAAACCTCGCCAACCTCAGACTCAAGCAACTGGTCAACACCCCCACCCACTACGCCGGCCACACGCTTGATCCCGTCTTCTCTTCCAGCAAGTACATCACCTTCAGCCACACCACCGGACTCCACTGGACCGACCACAGCTGCGTCCACTTCAGCTTCAAAAGATCCACGATTCACCACCACCCGCAACAGGTACCTCACAGGAATTGGAGCAAGATCACCACAGACCAGCGCACCACCTCCCTCAGCCAGAGGCCACCCGCCAACACAACGGACCCCAACGAAGCAGCCCGCAACTTCACACAGTGGCTGACCACCTGCGCCGATGACCTCGCGCCACTAAAGAACCCTCCCAGCAGACCCAGAAGCAAGAAGGCATCCTGGTTCACCGACGACCTCAAGGACTCCAAGAAGACCTGCCGCACCCTCGAGAAAGCCTGGCTCCTCGACCGGACCACCGACAACATGACCGCCCTCAAACACGCTACCCGCAAGCACCACCAGCTCATCCGCACCACCAAGAAGAAATCCCTGAAGGAACGACTGGACAACAACGCCCACGACAGCAAAGAGCTCTTCACTATCGTCAAGGAGTTCTCCAACCCCAGCACCAGCACCAACGACATCACTCCGTCACAAGACCTCTGCGACTCCCTCGCCTCGTTCTTCCACCGCAAGATCGCCGACATCCACAACAGCTTCGGCGCCCCACCCATGCACCCAACCGTCGAACCAACGCCCCCCACCGCCACCCTTCACACCTGGACCACGGTGACCACCGAAGACACAGCCCGCACGATGAACACCATCCACTCCGGATCACCGACCGACCCCTGCCCACACCACGTCTTCAACAAGGCCGACTCCACCATTGCACCCCAACTCCGGAACATCATCAACGCCTCCTTCAACACCGCCACCTTCCCGGAGAGCTGGAAGGACGCTGAGATCAGCGCCCTCCTGAAGAAATCTACAGCGGACCCCACCGATCTCAAAAACTTCTGCCCCATCTCGCTCCTCCCTTTTCCTGCTAAAGTCATCGAGAAGATCGTCAACAGACAGCTGACCGCCTTCCTCGAGACAAACGGATCCCTCGACCCCTTGCAGTCCAGCTTCAGAGCCAACCACAGCACCGAGACCGCCCTCATCGCAGCCACCGACGACATCCGGACCCTGCTCGACAAGGGGGAAACAGTGGCCCTCATCCTCCTGGACCTCTCCGCTGCGTTCGACACGGTCTGCCACCGCACCCTAGTCCAGCGCCTCAGCAACATCGGTATCCAAGAGAAGGCACTGGAGTGGATCATCTCGTTCCTCGCCGGAAGAACACAAAGAGTCCCCCCGTTTCGCTCCGAGGCCACCGAAGTCATCTGCGGCGTCCCGCAAGGATCTTCACTCAGCCCCACCCTCTTCAACATCTACATGAAACCTCTCGTAGCCATCGCACGCCAGCACAACCTCAACATCATCTCTTATGCCGACGACACCCAGCTGATCCTCTCCCTCACCAGAGACCCCGACACCTCCAGAACCTGCCTACACGAAGGGATGAAAGACGTCACCGAGTGGATGAAGGACATCCGCCTGAAACTGAACTCGGACAAGACGGAAGTCCTCATCCTGGGATCTTCGCCCTCTGCCTGGGATGACTCCTGGTGGCCCCCAGCCCTGGGCACCGCACCCAAGCCAACCGACCACGCACGCAACCTGGGCTTCATCCTGGACCCCTCCCTCTCGATGACCAGACAAGTCAACGCCGTCTCCTCATCGTGCTTCAACACCCTGCGTATGCTTCGCAAGATCTTCTGCTGGATCCCGACCGACACCAGGAAGACTGTCACCCAGGCATTCGTCACCAACCGACTGGACTACGGAAACGCCCTCTACGCCGGAACCACAGCCAAGCTACAGAAAAGACTCCAGCGCATCCAGAACGCCTCCGTCCGACTCATCCTGGATGTCCCCCGATGCAGCCACATATCCAGCCACTGAGGAACCTGCACTGGCTCCCCGTCGACAAGAGGATCACGTTCCGGCTCCTCACCCACGCACACAAGTCTCTCCACGACCTGGGCCCCAAGTACCTCAACGACCACCTGACCTTCTACACGCCCACCCGCCAGCTACGGTCCTCCAGCCTCGCCCTCGCAGCCGTACCACGCATCCGAAGAGCCACCGCCGGAGGAAGATCCTTCTCTTACCTGGCTGCCAAGACTTGGAACTCCCTCCCCATCCACCTTCGGCTGACCCAGGACCATCTCGCCTTCAGGAAACAACTCAAGACCTGGCTGTTCGAGCAGTAGCATACCCCTCCCCCCAAGCGCCTTGAGACCCTCCCGGGTGAGTAGTGCGCTATACAAATTTTAATTTAATTTAATTTAAAAATATTTATAGAGCGCGCTTTTACCCAGCGGTTTCATGGCGCTATGAGTGAACCATAAGTCAGCAGCATTAGGAGAGGGTTAAGTGGTATAAGCTAATGTGAAGAGATGGGTTTTGAGGTCCTTCCGGAACTGGAGGTAGGAAGGTGATGTCCGCAGGGCAACAGGAAGGGAGTTCCAAAAAATTGGAGCCAGAGCAGCAAACCTCACTCCACCGACCCTTTGTTTTTTGAAGCGGGGGATAGCTAACAGGGCCAAGTGAGTGGAGCGAAGTTCCCTGCCAGGAAGATAAGGTTTAATGGCAGAGCAGATGAACTCAGGGGCGGTGCCCGACCTGGCCTGGTAAGTAAGGCAACCTAGTTTAAAAAGGGCGCGCTCTTTCACAGGAAGCCAATGCAGTGCTTTTAGCAGTGGTGTGGCTCGATGGTACTTCGGTAGGCCGTGAATCAGGCGAGCAGCCTGATTCTGCACTAACTGCAAGCGATGGATTGCATAAGCAGGAGCCCCGTTATAGATTATGTTCCCGTAATCTATACGGGATAGCACCATGGCCAATATGATTATTTTTAAAGCAGAGGGGGGAAAAAAACGGGAAACTTTCCTGATTATTCTGAGGGAAAAAAAACATGAGGATACCACAGAGCTAACCTGCGGATGGACAGTGAGTTGTTGGTTTAGAAGGATCCCAAGAGTTTTTACTGTGGATACGGGGAGTGGAGGTACACCAAGGGATGAGGGCCCGAAGGAAGGGGACCATGGGCTGCAACCACCTCCGGTCAGGACTAACTCGGTCTTGTCCGGGTTGAGTTTGAGGTGGTTGCAGTTCATCCAATCCTGGATGAATGTCATAACTGTACGGACATTCTGGGCGGATGAAGATGGATGGGAGAGGTTGAAAATTAGTTGGAGGTCATCTGCGTAGTTGAACACGGTGACCTCCAGCTGCTGTAACATAAAAATGAGGGGATATATGTATAAATTAAACAAAAGAGGGGAAAGTGATGAACCTTGAGGGACCCCGCACTCTACCTTGCGGGAGGCCGCGGTGAAATCAGCCAATTGGACCGCCTGGGCCCTCCCAGTGAGAAAGGACTCGAGCCATAAAAGGGCCGAGCCCTCTATGCCCGCCGCCCTGACACGGTGGAGAAGGATGGAATGGTCCACCGTGTCAAAAGCGGCGTACAAATCTAGGAGGATCAGGACTTGCGGGAGGTTGATGTCAATGCCTTCGCGCAATTTGTCCATTACTGAGATCACCACTTTCTCAGTAGAGTGCAGGGGACGAAAGCCGGCTTGACAGGGAGAGAGGCAGTGATTTGCCTCTACGTGAGTGCTCAGAGTGGTCGTGACGTGACTTTCAAGGACTTTTGCTAGGTAGGGTAGAAGGGAAATGGGGCGGTAATTGGAGGGGGAAGATGAGTCGGTGTCAGGTTTTTTTATGATTGGTATGACGACCGCCGATTTGTGTGAGCTGGGGACCATACCGTGTATGAGCGAATCATTAAGAAGGGTCAGGGGGGGGCGTGGGACAGGTTCAATATATTTTCTTGAGGATGTGAGCAGGGGCAAAGTCCAAAGGAGAGCCAGATTTGACCCGGTGGAGCAGGGGAAGTAATGTATCATTGGTTAACAGCGGGATGTTAGTGAGTTTGAGGGTGGCAGGGGGCGGGGAAGGATTAACAAATGTGGGGGAGGGCAATGGGATGTTGTGTTTGATTTTAATAACTTTGTCAATGAAGAATTCATTGAGCAAATTGCAGAGGGACTGGGAAGGGGGGGTGATGACCGTAGCTCTAGTGGATGATGCTAGCTCATGGATGGTGGAAAAGATTTCCTTAGAACGGGATTCGGCTGTCATAATCCTGCCCGTGTAATATTCGGTTTTGGCTGCAAGGATGCCCTTTTTGTAGGTATGCAAGACAGACAAGTAAATTGTCTTCTGTGCGGGGCTATAGGTTTTCCTCCAAGCTCGCTCGGCCCTTCTTGCAGCTAGTTTCTTTTGTTTGAGGTCTGGAGTAAACCAACGGTTGGCTGCATGGGCCCGCTTGACTGTGAGTCGCCTTAATGGAGCAAATTCGTCGGCCGCCAGGGTAAGCCAAATGGCATGATTGATTGATTGATTGATGTAGTGACTTCTGTGTTCCATCAGGTGGGAACTGATTCAGACACGAAAGAGAAAAAGCCAGCTCATGACCTAGTGCCTGGAGACTGGGTCCGAAACAAGGTGCACCGCAGGAGAAATTGCTTGGTGCCTCGTTGGCAGAAACAACGACAGGTTATCCTGGTTAGCACAACTGCAGTTAAAAATGCTGGAATGAAGAGGTGGGATCATGCGAGCCATACAATCCGTGTGCCTGAATCTGAAAATCCAGACGAAGGTGAAAGTACCACTGATTCAGACCAGAAGAAGGTCCAGATTCTGGAGCTCGACAAGAACGTCGACATCTGGAGGTTTCAGAGGCTAGTTCTGCGTCTGAAGTAGAAGAGGAAATTGTTCAAGTACTAAATTCTGAACATCGATCTGTAGATCAAGAATTGGTAGAAGAAAACACCAGTGAGAACACTGAACAAAACAGAGAGAAAACTGGTGATCAGAGAAACTCTGAAGAACAGTCTGCAAACTCAGAAGACAGGAACGAAAATCCTGATACTGGAAAAGCGGAAATAACTCACAACAAGGATGAGATTCCAAGTACCAGTTATGGAAATGTTCCTTACTGAGTGAAAGAACTGTCAGAAGAGAACATTGACGCTGGAAAACACAACGACGTTGTGAAGTTTATCATAAATGAAACTGTCGAAGACACTGAAAGCGAAACTGACGACACTGCAGATGAGACTTCTGTGAGAAAGAGGGCCTGGAGAGTGGAACACAACACCACAGAGCCTAAGACAAAAAGATTCTGTAAAGGAGATAATTGGCCTAAGAAAAATTACGAGCTAAAAATTAAACTGGTTAACAGAGAAAGAAAGTAGGAAGAACAAGTGCATGAAATAACCAGTCAGAGAGAATCTTTGGGAAGAAAGATTGAAGTGGTACACCGACCAAAAAGAGTGAGAAGACCAAATCAGAAGTACAAATCACCTGACTGGACATATATTGTCCTACCGTCATTTGAAGAGGTAAAAAGTAGCCAAGAAGATTTGAGTTGCCCAAAGAAAAGTGGGAAAAGTGAGTAAAGAGATGAATTTTTGAAAAAGACAATGGTTGCTCAAAGTATAAGATAAAAAGAATAGATCTTGAAAAATCTGATTAAGAAGAAGGTATTGAGGGAAGTGGAAACTTGTAAGTGACATAAGGTCGAAGAAAACTTGTTAGAGAAAACATAAATAATTGTGTAATTGACATAAGGTCGAAGAAAAATTGTTAGAGGTAACAAAAGTGATATTGTTTCAGAAATTATTTTTGGAGTAGCGCTGCATCAAAAGCACAAAATATTTGTTTTTTTTCTGTCTTCACATAACTGCACATAAAATAACTCACACACATTGAAATTAAAGCTAAATGCAAGTTAAACAGCCTATGCTACTTTGGAATTCACTTAAGGTACCCATGGCAAAACCTGAATGTGTTTATCAAAAGAGAGGGAAAAAAAGGTAGGGCTTTTATGTAGGTCCAGCGTACTTGCCCAAGTTACTATGCAACAAAAGAGAGGGTACGCAGTTCCTAGGTGAAGTATTGGTCACCGTAACCCACCTAGACAAGTGTGTCTGGTGAAGTAAGTAAACAGGGGTCATAACAGGAAAGGAGGAAGGGGAATTCCTCCTTTTGGAACTAGGGCTCGCACACACCCAGCAAGCTAGGTGTCATGCTTCATCATTTGAGCCTGCTCCTCATTGGGCCGGCCCTGCAATGCCCAACGGGCAACCTTAAAGGGGCTCTTTATCGGAGATCTTTTAATCCTTGCCGTAAGGGTGCAGTGGGGGTGAGGGGGCCTAGTCAAATGTAGATGTACGTGCAGTGTGTTAAAATAGGTTAAGGATTCCTCTGCAAGATTTTATTCTGTTGGGTACCTTACCTAAATAAAAATAGAGAAGGAGGGTAGTGTGTTCTATAAGCTAGGTGAAAGAAACTCTACTCTACTCCTTGATGGTCGACATGTTTCTCGCCTTGTGGTCGTCTATGTAAGATCATTAGCGATTCTTCAGGACGGTGAGAGAAGGAAAACAATTTGTGAAAGAAAGAAAACTATCTACAAGTGGGAGTGGTAAGTATAAATATTCTACTTGCCACTATCAAGCGCCTAGGGGAATCCTCATAGGTGATGGAGACCACCTGAAATACAAAGCAAATTAGATAAAATACATACATGCATAGCAATCCAGAGTTGGTACGTTGTAACTCTTGGGGTGCAGTATTAGCGAATATATAATAACATAAAACACACGGTGCTTTGTGACAGTAGAGTTGCTCATACATTAAGTATCCCAATGGTTACCAAAACATCCATGTGCGTGAAAAGGAGGGAACAAGCTCTACACCAAAGGTAACACCCATATTCAACCCTCTTTGCATGACTCACCTAAAGTAATTGGAGTTCTGGCCTCATCTGGTGCAGCGGATAAATAGACACGCAGCAGTAGTGTCCCTAAGATAGGAGTGAGAACACAGGGAATTCAAACAAACATGAGGCAAACCGGTAGGTAGGCATAGGGTCTGCTAGGACCGGTTCCAACCGTGTCACAAGGATGAGGAAACTGTGAACCGCATCATGAGGCCAACCGATTTATGAACAAGAAGCTGTGCTTGAGTTCTAACGTATTAAAAAAGAGAGAGAAGGAGGAGACACCGAGACCACAATGAGCTGAGGCGCTAATCCTTATGTGAAGTCCGGAAAAGACGCGCCAGGCGTCCATGTTCAGCTGAGTCAAATCAGCAAGGTCTGATCACCCGGGGCGGACATGGAAGAACCCCGCTTGTCTGGTGGGCTCGTAATAGTAGCACCAGGGAAGGGAGAATGTTTGTGGGCTTTAAAATGTCAACCTGCGTAAAATACCGATAACTCCCGGTAGCACCCCATCTTAAAATTCACAAACCAGAGTCGGTATAATAATGGGGAAGCAGCATACCTTGGTATGTGAGGGAAGGCCACCAGCCATCTAGACAATGTACAAACCCCCCTGTGAGGCTTACCTGTTCCGGAATCGGAACTGATCCAACGACCTACCCCTACCACTGCTCCTCAGGCTGGTAACGAGGGCTGCGGGCGAGCGGTTTAAATGTTCTTCTTGCTAATAGGTCAGGGGATCGAGGAGGTGTGGTCTGGGGTGGGAGACAGCATAAAAGGCTACTTGCCAAGCCTGCTTTACCGTATTTAGCGGCGGCCATCTTAGAGTGTGGGGACAAGGCACCGGCATAACCTGGATAGACAGTATAGAGAGCTAATCTCTGTGTATTAACGCGTCTCTATATAGTCAGAGATAAGGAGCCGGTTATTGGCAGTAATAGGCAGGAGTGGGTTAAATGATTCAGGCAAAGGTCTACGTTCTTGATGTAAACCTAAAGGGCCCCTACCACAGACCTGTGGTATTGGCATCGGCCATGTTGGAGTGTGGAAAAGGCACCGGTGGAACCTGGGGAGACAGTCTAAGGAGAGAATCTCAGTATATGCGTAGTGTCTAGTTAATTAAAGATAGGGTGCCGGTTGTTGGCAGGCGTGGGAGTAGTGGGGCAAACAAAAAATCTACATTCATGATGTGAACCTCCAAAGCCCCTGTCAAGGGCAGAGATTGGTTTGTTTGAGGCAATTGGAAAAGTGCCTGGTGGTGTCCCAAAAGTACAAGGGAATGCAAAAAAAAGGAGGGTACGAATGCACCTATAATTCAGGGGTTCAGTGAAACCCACAGGATTTCATCATTAAGTCCATCATGAGCAGTCTGCAGGCAATGGATCCATCTCTGTTCAAGCCTGAACAAAGCCCTTTGTGTAGTCGTGGGGTTCGCTTCGAGAATAATGATTTCAGGTGTATGTTTGTTCTCAAGGCAGAGTATGTAAAGTTTTGTTGTAGTTCTCCCACATTTAATATTGCTTTTATGCTCAGTTATCCTCACTTTGGCTGGTCTCATTGTCATACCCACATAGAATTTCTCACAAGGGCGTATCAACAAATAGATACAGTGACTAGTATTACAGTTTGTGTGTCTTGGCATAACCCATGTTAAAGTATCTGTCAATCTAATTTCTTTAGAAACTATGGTTTGAGGGCAGACTATGCAGGAACCACAAGGGTGGTGGCCGGTAACTGGGGGGAGGTCCCACATATTTTTTTGTGTGATGTTTTTAGGGAGTGGTCTGATGTGTATTAGTAGATCCTTAAGATTATTGGATCTCTTGAAGGCAAATTGTGGTTGCGCGATTACCAGATCTCCTGCGCTGAGGATTCCCCAATGTTTTTTGAGTTTTTTTTTATAAGATTAGACCTGGGTGAGAATGTTGTCACGCAGGTGATGGTTTCATCTGGTGCTTTGATTCTCGGTTCAAGTAGCCCGTCCCGGTTGTTGTTGCGGGCTCGCTTCATACAATTCCTTACTGTTTTGTCAGGGTATTGTCTCTTTTTGAGGTTAGTGGCTAACAAGCTAGCTTCTTTTTTGTAGTCCTGTACTGAGGTGCAATTTCTTCTCAGGCGGAGGAAATGGCTAAAGGGAAGCTTCTCTCGTAATGTTTTGGGATGGTAGCTGCTGTATAAAAGTAAGCTATTGGTATCTGTTGGTCTTTTGTAGAGTTAGGTGTCTAGTGCCCCCTCATTAAGTCTGATTGTTAAATCCAAGAACGGGATCTGTGTGCTGGAGATGGTGTGGGTGAACTTAAGGTAGGTGTTTTTAATATTTTTCGCAGAATTGTGCGCAAGTGGGTAAGTCACCTCTCCAAAAGACAAGTATATTGTCTATATATCTCTTCCATAGTCTCAGGTTGTCGCCAAAGGGGTTGCTGGGATTGAGTATGGTTTCTTGTTCGAAATTAGCCATATAGAGGCACACCACACTGGGGGCAAATGTACTCCCCATAGACGTACCCTGAGACTGATGGAAGAGGTGATTGTCGAATTCAAATAAGTTTTCTGTAAGTGCTAATGTAGCACAATGCATGACGAAAGAGATGGGTGTAGGGGAAGACCATTCGCTGTCTCTCAAAGCTGTTTCAACAGCCACGAGAGTATCCCCTTGAGGGATGTTGATGTACAGCTGCTCACCATCAAGGGTTAGCAGCAGGTCAATCTCAATGTTAGAGTCCCAGTTGTCTATGATGCGCAATTAATATAACGAATTTCGTAGCGCACGCTGCACCGCATTTTGCGATGCAGGGCACTCTACGGAATTTGTTTTTATTAATTAAATTGTTTACTTACCTCCAATTATCCATATGCCGGTTTTTAGCACCCCCAACCGTGCCCCTCCCCCGCCCGCCTCCCTGCCCCACCACAACTCCCTCCACGGGCAGCGGCTGCTCCCATAGTCCTTGTCATCAAGTTTTGGGGGAGGGCCCAACTTCAAAACATCTTACTTAGGGGCAATCAAAGCAAGACCTCTGAGAAGGAGAGTAACAACAGCAACACAGTTGCAAGGTTTGTCCAGATTTTGGGCGTACCTTTGTAGAAAAGAAAAAATATTTTCTTGAGTCCCCTCACTCACCCAAGGTTGCCCCTAGGTGACATGCTTCATCATTGGGGCCATCACAAGCATCTACTGCTTGGGGTGTGCTGCGACTTGCGAAGGAGACGTAGGAGCACTGATTTGTGAATCTATATGTAGTGCAGTGTCGTGGTGAAGTGGTGAATCGTGATAGTTAAAAATACCTAACTAGTAAGCTAAAGTTTTATTCCTGCTCCTAGTCGGTATGGTAAAAAGGGGGTAGATAAAGGAAAAATAACTGCTATGTGGTCATGATCCCTAATATCCTGTCGACATGTTTCAAGGTGTCCCCTACACCTTTTCTTCAGGACAACTTGAGGGACAGCCTCAAGTGTACCACTCCTGTGAAAGAATCTAAATTAGGTAGTAAGAAATTATTTAGTACACAACACACCTAATGTGTGTGTTTTACATTCATACATACGGTTAACGCTTTACCTGCAGTATCTGCATTGTAGAAGAAAAACAAAAATTGTAGATTAATGCATATAATGCCTGCCCATCTGGGCAGGCCTCTGCACTGGCTGATAGATGTGGTTAGTGCCTAAATAAAAACAGTGGTGTGCACTCTGGTGCTCCTAAAAAAACCCAGCTACAAACAATGATTGCTGCTCCATCTGTGGTTGTAAATGGTATTCCTGTCTAAAAGGAATTAGTTTAAAAATCACTTTCACTGGATATATTTACATGCACAACGATTTTGCATTAAACATCGATTATTTTTGGAAGGGAGACGTACTTATTAGGTAGCAATAATAAGCCCCATGCTCCGCCCGGGTGGAGGGGCCTGTAGACCCTGTGGACATAAAGGAAATGAGTATAAGATATGACTCTCTTCAGGAACTGTAAGAATGCCGGTATTGTAAATTCTGCCGATGCTGCCTGTCCATGTTGGAAGCTTCTGGAAAAAAAAGGCACTTACTTATCTCGGCTGCCCTCCGTCAGATAAACCTCAAGGTCCCCAGCTCGACCGCATCTTAGTGTGTGTGAGCTGTAGGGCCGTATTTAAGTTTGAGTAAGTGCGCAGTCATCATAGTGCCGTGTGGGGAAACAAACTGGAGCGCGTTAATTGTATAGTATAGACGGCACTTCGCAGCGGCCATTTTTTATCCATTCACGAACGTGCGATGGTTTATTCGGGGCTTTGGCACATCAAAATAAGGCTGATATTTCTTTTCACATGTGTTATATTAATTACAGAGGGTGTGTTGAGATTTTGCTCTGAAGTGGAGTATTCTCCGATGTTCGGTCTCGAACCCATAGTCAGGGAATGTAATGGCGGCCATCTTGGGTTGGGCACGTGAGAATGCTTTTACACCGATTAATTAAGTAATCTGTTCACACACCCATTATTGTCCCATAAGTATCTCTGGTGTTCCCAAATATGAGTACAACTATGTAGGTTGGTTAAGGGTGAAATTGTTTCCCATAGAATATTTTATTAAATTGTTAAAATGAAAACAAAATAATAGATTGTGTGCACAACATCCCTTACCTATCGGAACTTTCAAAATAGATTTGCTAAGTCTAAATCAACAGATTAAATCAACATGCAGTTGTATGTTTAGGATTCCCATAATTACAAAACAGAATATTAGAAACCATGTGTACAGAGGTCAGGGGAGTTATTCTTGATACAGATGGTCAGCCTTTATCGCCTGAACTGCCCCCATGGTATGTTATCATTGAGGCCTGCGGTGTCTGTGCACAGTTTGAACACCCACCTCTGCTCTTTTTCTAAAAGAATTTGTTCCAAATTGTCACATTGTCTAATGTGCTCCAGGACTACCCATCTCAAGTCGTATGGGGTGTGCTATTTTTCATTGAAATGTGCTGTCATCCTGGTGCTTGCTCTGTGACATCGGATGTTACTGCGATGTTCACAGATTTGTGTACTTATTTTTCTAGTGGTCATACCTACGTAGTGTAGATCACACACACATGTAATGAGGTACACCACTCCCACTGTGTTACAGTTGGTGCATTTTCGCAGCTCCCAGGAGTGTCCTGTGTTAAAAACCACCTTTTTAGTGGTGCAGGTGAGATGGCAAACACTACAGTTACCACATGGGTGGTGGCCTGTAGGTAGTGTACTTATGACCTGTTGATTATTACTGTTTTGGGTTATTGGGTGGGTATGTACTAGGATATCTTTTAGATTTTTTGCCCGCCTGTGTGAGAACATAGGCATTGGTATATTCAGATTGCCGCTGTTGACAATCTGCCAATGTTTTTTCACAAGTTTGGTTACTTGGTCTGATGCTATGATGAATGTAGTTATGCATATTGGTCTTTTTTCGTTGTCTGTCTCGCTCTTTTCATAGGTATCTAAGAGGGCGTCTCTCTGATTGTTTCTAGCTCTTTTATTTGCTCTAGCAATTGTTTTTGTGGGGTATTTTTGCACTCTTAGTTTGTCAGCAAGTTCCCTTGCTTGTATGTCATAGTCGGCAGTGTCTGAGCAGTTCCTCCTCAATCTGAGGAACTGACCAAATGAGAGGTTTTCTTTGAGGTGGCACGGATGGAAACTGTCGTACAACAGGAGACAGTTTTTTGCAGTTGGTTTAATAGGTGTCGTACTTTTTAGAGATCCATCTTTCGCAACAAATTTCAGATCTAAAAATACTAGCTCTGACCTGCTCATTGTGTGGGTAAATTTAAGAAATGGGTCTTGTAGGTTCAACCAAACGATGAAGTTGTTAGCTTCTAATTCATCACCTTCCCATATTACCAGAATATCATCGAGATACCTCTTCCATTCCAAAATCTTTTGACGATATAGGTTTTGCTGTGAAACGATCCTCTGCTCCTCTAGGTGGTGGACATACAGTCCTGCCACACTCGGCGCAAAAGTGCTTCCCATGCTCGTTCCATGTTGTTGTTTCAACAGGAGCTCCTCAAATTGAAAAAAGTTTTCTGTTAGCGCCCACTTGCAGCAATCAAGTACCACATGTTGTGGTGTATGGTAGGGCCAAGTTGGACCGTACAGAGTTTCTTCCAGGATGTCCAATGTCTCTTTGTGGGGCAAGCTGGTATATAGGCTTTCCACGTCTAGCCCTATCAGGATGTGCTTCATAGGGTCGAAACTGAGATCCTTCAGTAGGCGTAGTACTGCCTTAGTGTCTTTCAAGGAGGTGTTGGTAGATTGTATTAAGGGGCGTAGGAAGGCATCTGCAAATTTAGAGAGTGGCTCCAAAATAGATCCAATTCCAGAGACGATTGGTCTTCTAGGGGGTTTCTCTAAGGACTTATGTATTTTTGGGATGGTATAAAAATAGGGAACTCTTTTTTTTTTGCCATTCAGAAATTCGCCTTCTTTCCTAGTTATCCAATCATGGGCAAGTGCTTGCTCCACCATGCTGGTGATCCCAATCCTGAGTCTTTCAGTTGGGTCTTCCTTCAGTCTGCAGTAGTTTCTTTCATCAGAAAGTAATCTCAGGCATTCCTATTGGTAGTCTTCTGTTTCTTGTATGATGATTCCTCCGCCTTTGTCAGTCGGTTTTATGGTAATGTTTTTCTCGTAGCCAGTATTTTGATTCCTGTCTTGATGTGTTGTGAAAAACTTTCAAAGTAGTTGGATCCAAATCTCCCACTTCTTTCAGTACCGCCTTCTCAAATGCTAGTATTTCTACAGGAAGGGTTGCTGTGGGTGGAGTGAAGGTTGACTTAGGGTGGAGGCCAGTGTCTCCTTTCTCCAAATCCATATTGGTTTTGTTTTAAAAAAAACACCCACATTTTTATTTTTCTAATGAATTTGTTCAGTTCGCAGCTGAGTTGGAATTTTTCCAACGTTGGGGTCGGCACGAAACCTAAGTCTTTTTCCAGGACTGTCAGTTGTATTGGAGTTAGGTTTGTGCTGGATAGGTTGACTACTAGACTTGATGGGTGCTGGTGCTCGGTTGTTCTGGCGGGCCCATACTCCTTGTGTGGCTCCTGGCTGTTTCTAGTGGCTGTGCCCATTGCACTTGTCGTCCTCTTTTTGTTTTGCCTCTGACAACAGCAGTCAGAGAAAATATGACCGATCTGAGAAGGAGCTGACAGATCTGAATGGTGAGGTGGTCAAGAAAGAGGCATTTGTCTTCAAGAGCCTGGTGTAACGATGGTCAATCCTCGGGATCGGGTTGTTGCTATGAATGGTCCACCTCTTGATCTAACCAAGCCAAGCCGTAATTGGCAAAGGTCATCGGAAGGATCAAGTGGGGGAAGGAAAGGGAGGGAACAGCAGGGAAGGAGATCTGAAACGAGACAAACAAAACAACTAAATAATAATCAACTCTCTCAGAATATATTCCGTAGACATTAACCAGTATACAGATTTATCAGACCCCTACTCTGAATGGTACACCATACATACCTGTAAAGAAAAATGAAAACCTCCTTAGAAAGGTTGTAGGTTTGGGGACGGAATGGAATGCCATCAAGAGAAAGAGGCTCTGGCACGTTATAACTGCAGGGAGAAAACAAAAGAACATGTAGCCAGATATATGCAGGGACTTGCTAGTAACTGCTACAATAGAATTAGTCCTATACATTAAACATGGAACATAGACCTACCCTATCTGAAATCGACCAGACTTCACAGGGATATTGCTAGGCTTCGACCTTTCATATCAACCCCTGTCAGAGCAAACATTTATAACAATCCCTCTTTTCTTATCACATCATACCAACATCAAAGGGTAGGATTCATACTGCCTTGTAATGACTCCGAGGTGTCAGCAAGAGTTCACAACACTTGACTATCAATAGTATTCCTGGTGAACAAGACTCGCAACCCAAGGATTTTAAGGCGCTGACTGGAAACAGCCCAAATAGGAACTCAAACGGTTAATCCAAAGTAAAAAATAAAAATAAAAAAAAATAAAATGATGCTCTCCTAGCCTGAGAGCCAGTGTTGATAGTAAATCACGGACCCCCCCAGCAGCCGGCAATGCAGGCCGATCAATATCCTTAATTCAACACTCCTCGCCGCTAGCCGGGGAAGCTAGCCAAGGAAAACCAAAGAACACAATACCAGCTTCCGCATGAGCAGCCGCTCGCCAACGGAGGTTGGTTACAGGGATATTCGGGAGAATAAGGTGGTGCAATGCACCCTTACCGCTCTGAGGTAAATCGTATCAGATAGTAGCCAGGTACTCCCCCGGGACAAAGAATTTCCGACGCGGGCACTCCATACTCCATTGTTTTTATGCCACCTTCTTGCGGCGTTACGTCACCCGCAAGTGCTCATGGGAGCTGTAGTCCGGAATACCGGCACTACGCACAATCCTGAAATGCATCGTAATACACTGTGCACTTGGGTGGGGAATCGCGATCATGACAGTACATCCCCCCTCCATCAGGGCCGCCCCAAAGGTCCAGGCTTCGCTGGGTAGGCTCTGTGAAAGGAAGCAACCAGTCTTGGCGCATGAACACCTGAAGCCGGTTCTCAAGAGTTCTTCTCCGGACCGTAACCTTTCCAGGCCACTAGATACCACAATCGCCGGCCCCTTCACTTGGAATCCAGAACCCTGCGCACCTCATATTCCAGATTGTCATTCACCAACAGAGGCGGGGGGCAACTTCTGGACCAAACCAGTAGAAGGTTTTAGCAAAGAAACATGGAACACAGGATGGATGCGCATATGGGACGGAAGCTTCAATTTCATAGCAACTGGAATTATGCATTTCAAGGTGCTGAAAGGACCAATGAAACGGGGATTGAACACACTGTGTTTCCTAAAGCGAATGTTCCTGGTGGGTAACCAAACCAAGGGCATCATTTATGAAAAGTGACGCATCGCTGCATGAAAACAGCGATGCGTCACTTTTCACTGCGCTCTCCCTGCGACATGATTGATGCGTCATATTTATAATATGACGCATCATGTCGCAAGGAGTTACAGATACGTCAGTTTTTCTGACGTATCTGTAGGCGCAAAAGTGACGCATTGCTGGAGTGTGTCACAAAAGTGACGCAACTCCAGCAATGCTTCCTTTCACATGGGGAAAGCCCCATGTGAAAGGGCTTGCGTCAGTCTTACACCTGCTGTGAGGCAGGCACAAGATTTTGACGCAACAGCATCCTAAAAGTGATGCAGTGAAATCTCATAGATTTCACTGCGTCACTATTACGAGGCTTTTTGCGGGTGAACGCCCCCTCTGCACACACTATATCTGACTCAGGTATAATGTAGCGCAGAGGTTTACAAAGTGACGCATCTGCGTCACTGCGTCACTTTGTAAATAGTGCGCATCAGGAGGCATGTTTTACGCCGCCGATGCGTCACAAAAAGTGACGCATCGGAAGCGCAAAACTCACGCAAGGCCTCATAAATGAGGCCCCAGATGAGGCCACCCCTTACGAATGTCTCGAAGAAAAGCATCCGGCTGTATAGTACATACCACTTTCACAGGGTCTGTGATGCTGTTCACTGGAACGTCATCCAATGATTTGGAAGAGGATTGGCGTGTGAAAGCGTCCGCTTTTCTGTTCCCAGAGCCCAGACGATAGGTAATTACAAAGTTGAAGCCAGTGCAAATTTCTATGGTCGGTATATACAGTAACCACATTTGGGCACCCATGATAAAATGCCTCCATTCCAAGAAAGCCTCCCTAATAGTCAGTAGCTCTTCTGGGCAATGTGATAGTTTCTTTCGGCCTCATTGAGTTTACGAGACATGTATGACACTGGATGGATCTGCCCAGTGGTAGAATGTCGCTGTGATAAAATAGCACCTAAGGCCAAATCAGAAGCGTCCGCCTCCACAATGTAGGGTTTCTCCGGATCCGGATGTGCAAGGATGGGAGCAGTAACAAAAGCTTCTTTCAAAGTTACAAAGGCCTCCTGGGCCCCCTCATTCCATTCGAATTTTTGTGACTTCCTTAACAACTGAGTTATCGGGGCGACTAGCTTGGAAAACTGGTTAATAAACCGCAGATAGAAGTTGGCAAAACCAATGAAACATTGTACCTCACAAACATTCTGAGGAGAAGGCCAGTTCTTTACTGCGGTGATCTTTCGTTCCGCCATCTCCTGGCCAGAGGGGCTCAGCATGACCCCCAGGAACTCCACAGTGTGGACATGAAAGTCACTTTTGCTCAGCTTACAATATAGCTTGTTCTCCTGTAGGATTCTGAGCACCATTTTCACATGTTGGGTGTGGGTTTCTTCAGAGTCTGAGTATACCAAAATATCATCAATATATACGACCACATAGTGATCCAGGATTTCCCTCAGCACATAATTCAAGAAGTATTGGAATGCCGCAGGGGCATTACTCAGCCCCAGTGGCGTCACTAGGGGGGTGCGGGGGGTGCGGACCGCACCGGGTGACACCATCCAAAGGGGTGACACCATGGTCCGTGCCAACAATAATCTTGGCCGGCGGCCGGGTAAGGTTTGACAGACAGTAATATTATTTTGCATTTTGATTTCACGGAGTCCGTGACACCAAAATGCGAAATAATATTTCTGTCTGTTGAACCTTACCCGGCCCCGGCCAAAATTATTGTCCCAATTAGCATCCGGACGTCAATGACGTTCGAAACGTCACTCACGTCGTGACGTGGCTCCCGGACCTGACGTTTTAAAAATCCAAATGCTACAAGTAACAGCGCGGGCTGTTAATGCTCTCCAGAAGCCTGGCTCCATGCTGATCATGCCAGGCAACGAGGGCTCCTGTTTCCTGCCCTTGGCAGTCAGAGCACAGAGCAGCATAATGGAGACTCTTGTCAAGCTATCAAGGGCCCTTGCTATAATGGCAGCTCGCTAATCAGGCTGGCCTCCTAGAGAAATAGCCTGTCACGTGGCACCTTTTGCCATTTACCCCGAGCGCCTCTTAAAAGCCTGATGAGCGCAGAAAGGTCTCGAGTCTCCCTCGTTACGAAACATATGGGAATGTGATAGAGCTCCAATTTGTGACGACCAACAGTATTACAGGACCTGCTGAACTGCTCTTCATTCGTGTTTTTTTTTACTTTCCAATAGTTTTCATTTTTCAATTTCTTGGCAATTAAGCAAAGGCATGCACTGTCAACACATTAAAAACTACATTACCAACATAAACGGGAGTATATGGTCCCTGTTTCGTAACCCATCTTCACTTTTTTGGTTGCACCGCAACTTTCACTTTGAAAAGTGTTCATTTATTTGTTTACTGGCTCGATATAGCGCTTTCCATTGCTGGTGGTCGTTGGAGCGCTTACAGATCAAGAAACAAACCACAGTGTGGACGCGACTGTCAGAATAAACAATTGGGGACAGCAAAGCAGAGCAAAACCATAGGGGCATATCAAAAAGAACAGCAAATACAACATGATAATAATGGAAACAAAAAACAGAGCAAACCCCCGTGAGCAAAACGTGCAATTTTCCAGACGCCAATGTTCCCACAAGCTCATGTTTTTACTCTTAGTATAGTTGACTGTGACTATCTTACAGCGATTATTATAAAATCCGCTTCATGGGTCCCACGGCTCTATTGACTATGTATGCCGAGCCAGCATATTATTCTGGGAGGCGGAATGCTGAAGCAGAGGCAGCGCTGACCATGCCTGTCTCCACAGTGACGAATGGCTTTCTCCGAGTCCTGCCTGCCTCTCCTAACGCTCCAGGGTGAGACAACCCCTCCCCAAACCCTTCCTGCAGTAGCGAGCCTCGAGCCCCAAAAAGTTTATTTATTGTTTTTTATATAGCACGGACTTTACCCGAAGGCGTCAGAGCGATTCACAATAGGAACTCTGTTACATGGTGTTCCTGGTGGTTTGGAAGATGGTCTGGAACATGGCGGGATAATAGTGGCTACTGCAGTGGCGTCACTAGGGTTGGTGTCACCCAGTGCGGGTAGCTCATGGTGTCACCCCCTCATGACTTACACAGGGACTAAAATGCACATGGCACCCGCGTGTCATGTGCAGCTACACACATGTCCTGGATAGTACAGGACACACACACTACGCATGGCACCAGTCTACCCTTGCCCAGTTAGGCACAGGTTTACTGGCAGCACAAGAACCCTAGATGCCCGTTCAGGGCTACACTGTTTCCGGGCATAGCATGTTACGTCTGCACGGACTCAGAAAGATGCGCACAGTAACTTATGGAAACATTACACCCACGTGCAACTCATAGTCAGTGTGCAGTACGTTACACTTGCATACAATAGCGCAACTACAGACCAGTTTACTGGATATATCGCACGCTCAGACACAAGGAGCACAGGTTTTAATCGTCAAAGGGCATACTTTCAAACACAGCGAAGGGAAGAATGGGGATGCCACTTACCAGCTGCAGAGGAAGACAAGCGTGCACCTGGCGCTGCAAAACCCTGGTTCACTTCCCTTGGTCGGTTAGCCAGAGTTCAGCCTACAGGGACTTCTTTTTCCTTTGGTTTTCCTGAAATGATTCGTCTTGCCCGCATCGCAAGAATCTATGGGGCGGAATCCATCCTCCCCTTTCTTGGTGTTGGGTTGGGTAAGATTTTTGAGGCCTTGGAGTGTTTAGCACGCCACTTTTCTGTTGTAGCACACTGTTTGCTACCTCTCACATTTTGTTTGCTTTAGATACTTGCACAAGTGCCACCATTGCCTACGTAACGTTTGTTCTTGTGCTTGAGTGTCTGCCAGATTATGCAGTATTATACCTTTAATTGTACTGTTTTCTCTTGTAACCTGTACACATGTCACTTTTTCCTCCTTTATTGCACCGTTTGCTACCAACCTCATGTATTTTGTTTGCTCACAATTGTCACTTTTGCCACATGTAACTTAACGTTTGCTTTTGTAATTTGTTCACTTGTTATTTTCTAATTTTCATGTATCATTATTAGAGTTCCTATTGTGAAGCGCTCTGACGCCTTCGGGTAAAGTCTGCGCTATATAAAAAGTAATAAATAAACTTTTTTGGGCTCGAGGATTGGCTACTGCAGGAAGGTTTGGGGAGGGGCCCTCTGAATGTCTCCCCCTGGAGCGTTAGGAGCGGCAGGAGAAAGCCATCCATCTCTGTAAAGAAAGGCATGGGCAGCACTGTCTCTGCTTCAGCATTCCGCCTCCCAGAATAATATGCTGCTCTGTGCTCCGACTGTCAAGGGCAGGAAACAGGAGCCCTCGTTGCCTGGCATGATGAGCCAGGAGGCCGGGCTTCTGAAAAGCATTAGCAGCCCGCGCTGTTACTTGTAAAGAAGCATTTGGATTTTTAAAACGTCAGGTCGGAGCCACGTCACGACGTGAGTGACGTTTCGAACGTCATTGACGTCCTGATGCTGAAGTCATAGCCTAATTGGGACAATGATCTTGGCCGGTGGCCGGGTAAGGTTCGACAGACAGAAATATTATTTTGCATTTTGGTTTCACGGACTCAGTGAAACCAAAATGCAAAATAATATTACTGTCTGTCAAACCTTACCCGGCCGCCGGCTAAGATTATTGTTGACACGGACCATGGTGTCACCACTTTTAATGGTGTCACCAGGTGCGGTCCGCACCCCCGCACCCCCCTAGTGACGCCACTGACTCCTACACTGGTATGAGTGCACTATAAATAAATCAAATACATGTGAGAGAGGGGCTATGGAGAGATGAGAGGCACTGTTGGAGGGTGATGATACTGAGCGAGTCATTGAAGAGCCCCAATGAAGATTACCATACCCTGGTGCACTGTAAGGTCATTATTTACTATGCTTTAAAAACGAGCGCAACTGAAGCTATGATCATAAATGTACTGTAGAATGCACTGATTTGGCCATTTTCCCCAAATTTAGGGGGTGTAGAACCCCCTTCCTCTCCCCCCCAAAACCCCTTGCAGTGGACAGGCTCGCTCGCTGTGCACAGTATGGGGGCTGGTATGACAAACTTTGCCAGAGCTGCTTTGGGATTTCAGACGGCCCTGCCTTTAAATAGTAGCATAAGCTGCCCCAAATCAATTTAGGAATTTTTACCCCAACAGAGAAGTGCAACATTCTATCAATTAAGAGTTTGTATCGCTAATAATATACAATTCACAGGTTCTAGTCGGCATTGTCATGGGATAGTCGCCCACCACTCAACGCAAGTTATGCCTGCTCCAGGCAAAGACTCATGATGAAGGTGAAGAACAGTCATCTGAATAACAATGCCGCTCTAAACTGTTCAAGTAGAATATCGTCGCTCAGGCCCACATATGTTTAGAAAAGTCTTTCTGCACTGTATGCCTTTGCCTAAAATATATGTCAAATATTATTTATTGAGCAGTAGTGTTGCTGGAACTCATAAGCAGAGGGCGAAATTCTTGCATGGTAAATAAAATGTGGGAATTTTGCTGGGTTGCTTTTCCACCCAAAACGGGAATGTGGCTGATCCGCTGCTCCATGGATGGGAAAAACGCAGGCACAGTTGCTTTTTGAAGTATTGTGTGAGCCCGGACAATATGGGCAGTGGCGGCTGGCACGGATCGGGGGTAATGGGCGGGGGCATGAGAGTAGTAAACAAAAAGCCAGTTTACCTCCTTGCCGCAGCTGCAGCATCTCTTCTCCGTGTTGCTCTGCTCTGGCTGGAATCCAACAGACTCCTCTGAGCCAGCAGCATTGTGATTGGTCTGAGCGCCGTGGTCAGTGCTCAGCCAGGGACTGGGGGCCTGGGCATTTTCTCCACCCAGGCTGTAATGCAGCCTGGGTGGAGAACATGCAAAGTGACAGCCTGGGTGGAGAACATGCAAAGTGCACAGGACGGTCTGTTCAGCCTGAGACGGCCGGCCAAACTGTCATGTGCACTGATAAAAGTATATACCCCTCCCAGTGGGTGCCTGTTATCCCCCTAGCCCTGCCCCAAAGACTCTGCACATTAAAAAAAAAACGATAACAAACTATGGTTTAGTAACGTTTTCTTTTCTTCAGGTGCTTGGAGGTGGGGGTGTGTGCTGCTACTGAAGTTAAGTATCTTAGTTGCTGGGGCCATGACTTGCAGAACTAGTTGGCAGATGGCATTCTTTAATATTCCTGTGCCATTGCTCACTATTGTGCAAAATCATAGTGCTGGCTTCATCGATTTCAGCCATAACTGGGGGAATCGAGATGGGGTACCCACTGCACTGAATGCTGTTGTTTTGTTGGTGGAGATCATCCCTCCTCAGACCCACAGCATGCCAAGAGGTGAGGGCTGGTAGCCCAGCCCAAAAATAGGCCAGATTAGAAAGGCAGTCTGGAAGATCAAATAGCAAGCCGACAGAGGTGCAACTTAGCTTAGGCGCCGGACAAGAGGGGAGACCAGAGATGTGAACTTGGGGGGCCCTGGCCTTGTCACAGGGTGCTTTTTCCAGTCATCGACTTGGGCCTTGCGAAAGGCACCTCCGAAGTAAGTCCTACTGGGCAGCGCGGAGGAGGTGTGCCTGGCTGTTGGAAAGGCGATCCCAGGGGAGACAGAAGGTGTCTGACTGCCTGCCCCGACACCCCACTCCCACTATGGAATAGGCCGAGCGCCGTAGGGAGGCCTCCTTGGCGAGGCTCCTCTCCTACAATCGTAACAGCAGAGCAACCACACTACTTACAGAAGGACACCATACAAGAGGAAAGTTCACTCGATTCTTTATATAAGTAATTAAAACAGGCTCTTGGCGGGCTGGGTAGATAAGGATCGAGGGATCCGTAAAGTCTTGGGTCAGAAAAGGGGGGGGTAGCGTGATTGTCTTGGCACCAATGGGTGCGAGGATAGTTCTCTGTGGAGCAGGCCGTGACAGCGTCGGCAGGGCCTCGAAGGTGGTTCTGCTTGGTCAGGCCGCGACAGCGTCAGCAGGGCCTCGAAGGTGGTTCAGTTTGGGCAGGCCGCGACAGCGTCAGCAGGGCCTCGAAGGTGGTTCAGCTTGGGCAGGCCGCGACAGCGTCAGCAGGGCCTCGAAGGTGGTTCAGTTTGGGCAGGCCGCGACAGCGTCAGCAGGGCCTCGAAGGTGGTTCAGCTTGGGCAGGCCGCGACAGCATCAGCAGGGCCTCGAAGGTGGTTCAGCTTGGGCAGGCCGCGACAGCGTCAGCAGGGCCTCGGAGATGGTTCCAGGTACAAGAGTTCGGATCAGGATCAGCCGCGACGAGGTCAGCAGGGCTTCGACTCCAAGATACAACTGCTGTCCTGATCCAGGGCTCGCCCAGATATAGGACTGGAGTCCTTTGATGTCCGGACCCTCGCGCCTGGGGGTCAGAGGGGCCGGGATGAAGGTGTCCAGACACCCAGCAGGGGGGTGGAGCCAGCGCCCAGGGAGGCTGGAGGGCGATCGATACCAGGCGTCCGGGGACGGCTGGAGGGCCATCGAAACTTCCCGCCTCTCAGATCTGTCAAGTGGCCACTCGACCACCTGGGAGGATCTTGGTGTCCCGATGTCGGGGCTTCGTTGGAGCCGGGGCCAGGGTGGCTGCGGCCACGTGCTCGGGACGTGGTGGGCCCAAGATGGAGTCGGGCCAGAGATGGGGCCAGGCATGGTTGCCGGACCGGCGGTGTTGGCGAGCAGGGCCCGCCGGGGTGCCAGGAAGGGGGAGAGCCGTAGGTTGCCAGGGGGCGGCTCTCCTTGCGGGTTCCGGAATGTTCGTGTCAGGGGGGTCGACAGCAGGTCGACGGCGGCCCGATGTCGCCCGGGGCCCGCCATGCGGGAGGGGTAAGCCCACGCCACGAGTCCGGGTCCAACACACGTCCCCTCCAGCTGAAGGCGGGGAGTCACCCATCTTCCTGGGGACTCTCTTCGTCGAGGCGGAAGAATCGCGACAGGCCATCAGCGTTGGCGTGGTCGTTGCCAGGGCGATGCTCCACAGTGAAGTCCATCCCTTGGAGGGAGATGGACCATCGCAGCAGCTTCGGGTTTTCGCCACGCTTGTGCATCAGCCACCGCAGGGGCCGGTGGTCAGTCTGCACCCGGAAGTGGGTGCCGAAGAGGTATGGCCTGAGTTTCTTGAGGGCCCACACGACGGCGAAGGCCTCTCTCTCGATGGTGCTCCACCGTTGTTCTCTGGCCAGCAGCCGCCGGCTGATGAAGGCGACTGGATGGTCAATTCCCTCGGGGTCCATCTGAGATAGGACCGCCCCGATGCCGTGCTCCGAGGCATCGGTCTAGACTACGAACTCTCGGCTGTAGTCCGGGGCTTGGAGCACAGGGGCGGTACACATGGCTGATTTCAATGTCTCGAAGGCCACCTGACACGCGGGTGTCCATTGTACTTTCTGGGGCCGGTTTTTCGAGGTCAGTTCAGTGAGGGGCCCCACAATACTCCCATAGTTCTTGATGAAGCGCCGATAATATCCAGTGAGCCCCAGGAAGGCCCGGACGGCGGTCTGGGTGACTGGGGGCTCCCAGGCTACGATGGCGTCAATTTTTGGTTGGAGGGGGGCCACCTGACCGCTCCCCACTTGGTGTCCCAGATAGGTCACGGACCCTTGGCCTATCTGGCATTTGCTGGCTTTCACCGTTAACCCGGCCCGTCGGAGGGCCGTCAGGACCTTCCAGTGGTGTCCCAGGTGCTCGGCCCAGTGGAGGCTGTAAACGGCAATGTCATCTAAATAGGCGGCGCTGAAGTCTTCCAGCCCCGCTAGCACTTTGTTCACTAGTCGCTGGAAGGTGGCCGGGGCGTTTTTCATGCCGAAGGGCATTACCTTGAATTGGAAGTGGCCATCGGGGGTTGAGAAGGCTGAGCGCTCCTGGGCGCCAGGGGTGAGGCCGATCTGCCAGTATCCGGCTGTAAGGTCGAAGGTACTGAGGTACTTGGCGGCCCCCAGGCGGTCGATCAGTTCATCGGCCCGGGGGATGGGATGTGCGTCGGTTCTGGTAACAGCATTCAACCCCCGGTAGTCAACACAGAACCGGAGCTCTGGAGGGGTGCCAGGCACGGTGGCTTTAGGGACCAGGACAACGGGGCTGGCCCACGGACTGTCGGAGGGTTCGACCACCCCCAGGGCCAGCATCTTGGTAACTTCGGTCTGGATGCAGGCCCGCACTCGGTCGGGGACTCGGTAGGCCCGGTGTCGTACTGGCTGGCTGTCCCCCGTGTCGACATCGTGGACACACCACTGGGTGACCCCGGGAGTGAGGGAGAACAGGTCCGTGAACTGCCCCAACAGCTCTCGGCAGTCTCGGCGCTGTGCGGGGGTCAGGTCGGGGGACAGAGAGATTCCTTCGACGGAGCCGTCCTTCTCAGTGCACCTTAGGAGATCGGGCAGGGGCGGGGAATCTCTTTTTTTGAATATTCTGACCAAGTGTGGGCCTGGATTGAGGAATGTCCAATACAGCCATCAGGCCTCTGTCTCCCCTACACCCATGAATGACAGGAGATGGAGTCAGTGGAGTGCTGGCGGGAAAGGAGGTGTAGAGTGGGATGCAGCTCATGGAGGTGGCTACCGGCCAGGGTAATATCTGAAATATTCCGAATCATTGAAATACAATTTTCCTGGGGTTTTGCAGAAGCAATTTTATTTGAGTTATATGCTGGCTGGCCAATTTATTATTCTTTTTGTAAAGTGTCATGGCTCATTTATATGATGATTTAATATAAAGACATACTTTTTCATTGGCATTCTACTTGGTGAAATCTCAATATTTTCTGTTTCAGCTCCTCTGTAAACCAAGGAGCATGTCTAATTTTGCTTTGTAACAAAGTGGGGCTTATTCAGAGGAGCAATATCTGCTGATTGTGATACCTATTAAAGGCACTGCACATAGTTTTCCCCTATGTTGTTAAATTTCATTTAATATTTAAGACCTGATTACGTTCTTGGCGGATGGGATATTATAAGTTCCCTAGCATATAATGGAGTTGTAAATTGCAGATGGGAAATCTGTCACCTCTGTGACGGAGTAACCCTGTCCACCAAGATTGTAATCAGGCCCTTACTATCTAAATGCTTCTGAAGGTTTTCCACTTAATTTTTTTTCACTCACACTTGAGTGCCTTTTATTTCTCAGTTTTCAATGTGGTCTGACTAAAAGGTATTGAATTTTGATATATGAATCATCCGACCACAGATTCAATAAATATAGACTAAGGATGAAAGGATCAATAGTCCAAATAACATCTGGCTATGACCGTTAATATGGGAGGACCATGGAAACTGTTGTAAATTATAAGGAAGGATAGCATAGAAAAAATCTTCAAGTTTACCCTCAGATAAATTATCCACCCAGTAGTTAAAATCCTCAATCAGCACCCTTCTATTAGTTGATCCTAAGTGGGAGCAAATTAGAGCAAAATATAATGTTTGGAAATTAGCCCTGAAATTATCCTTGGAGGATCATCTTTCTGCTTGTAAATCCGTTATCTCAGGCAACTCTTCTAGGGCAGACACCTCTTGCCTTCTTGGCTCTGGGCTGTCACGCTTTGGGGCATAGGACCAGGGAGTCCCTGGGTCTGGTTCCAATGCCCCATGGTCATGCTCTTGATTGATAGATCCTGGTCTACTACTTCAGGCTCTAGGTCTCGCTGAGTCCCCTGATGAGCTATTAGGGCCCTTATGGCAGCAGGCAACCAATAAGGCAGTCCCAATCTTTAACAAGAGAGTTAAACCTATCACCCTTAAGGTGGTCTTCCCCCAAACCTTTCACCTTTCTTCTCCAAGTGTTGCTGATCTTATTTTGCTGGCCTTAAGACTCTGCACTTTCCTATAGATAACGAGTGCTAAAGTCCATGTGCTCCCTCCTTAAAACATGTTAATATTGGCTCGATCCCAATTGGCATATTTAATTTACTTATAAGTCCCTAGTCAAGTTGTACTACATGTACCCAGCACCTGTAAATTGAATGTCACCAGTGGGCCTGGAGATCTGATTATGCCACCCACTTAAGATGCCCTTTATACATGTTTCAGTCCTGCCACTGCAGCCTGGGTGTTCAATATAAGCTGCCATTTTGACCTGGCAAAGTAAACCATTTCCAGACCTAACCCTGCCTTTTTTAATGCATGTAAGTCATACATAGGGCAGGGTGTGGACAGCCTAGAGGGCAGGGGGCAGTGTTTTTAAAAATGTGAACATGTCATTTTAAGTTTTACATGTCCTGCTACTGCAAGGCCTGACTCTCCCATAAGATAACATTAGAGTTGCCTTATTATATTATAAAAGTGACATTTCCACATGGGATTAAGTATCCGGTTCATTTTTATTATCTCTGGAATCCTAATTTAAAATCCTAACTTATGGTGAAGTCGGATTTTAAATTACAATTTTGAAAATGCCACTTTCAGAAACTTGGCATTTTTGTACCTTAGCCCTTTAGTTCCTGTACCCTGTACCTGGGTCACATAACTAGGTGTAGCAGACATTTTGACTTTATCTATTCCTACAAGACAGCCACGGACAATAGGGAGCTTAGGTGTGCCTGGATGAGTCATCACTGGCAGGATGGAAGGGAAGAGATGGACACAGTCCCACTTACACTTGAATAGTCTGTGTCCTGCCTCCATACAAAGGGCTGCTTACCCACTGTAGTTAGTCTGGAACCAGGGCAGGAAGGGAGGATGCTAGGGGACTTCAAAGGGAAACTCTAGAAGCTTCTTCCCCACTTGAAAGGCACAACTGGGTATAAATACTTACCCTCAGACACCAACTCTTCTTCGCACTTCCAGACCGGTGGATACTCTGCCAGGAGGAAGGACTGCTGTGTTGCCAAAAGGACTGGCAATCTGATGGACTTCTGCTCTAAGGAACTGCTGCCCTGTAGTACTAACCTTCAGCCTGCTGCCCTCTTGCCTGATTGAGGAGAGACTGGACATGCAACTTCACCTTTGAACCCAAGACACTGGAGTGACTCCAAATGCTAGTCTCCTGGGCTCCTGATCTGAGCCGCAGGGACCTAAAAGGATCCCCAACATCCTGCACCAGCCCCTTGACACAGCTGCAGAGAGCTCCTGACACCCAAAAGGTACCCCTCAGCTCCTGGACCATTGGTGTGGCTCGAGGGAGCTGAATTCAAGCTTTTGGGCTTTTCACAACCATGAATGGGCCTACTCGCACCATAGTTCGATGCATAGCTCAGGCAGCCACCTCTTCACATTACAGCATCAATCACTAGTGGGGGATCACCAATGGGGAGCTCCAGCAATGCCCACCTGCGACACCAACTAACTCTTCATGCTGCACAGAAAGCGTCCGGCAACACTTTCCCTGATCCTCGTGGCCCTCTCCAATGGGAATGGGACTCTTGGCATGAATTTGAGAAGGTAAACTTCAGTGAGCCCAACCTGGTGACTGTAACCGGTCTGCGCTCCATCACAGATGACTTGAAAGTAAGACTTTGAATTGATCCAGCGCGCCTACATATGTCTAGTTGATGACTTGTGCTTTTTGGTGCTATTTTCACTAAAATCTTTACACATTCATCACTCCAGTTCTACTGTTTGGATTTTTTATGTTTTTGTCTTGTTTTATTTGTTACATGTAGCTCTATTTTTCTAAACTGGTGGGAGATTCTTTTGTTATGTGTTTTCACTATGTTACTGTTTGAAGTGTTGCACAATTACTTTAAACATTTCCTATAAGTTAAGCCTGACTTGTCTGTGAAAAGTTACCAGAGGGTTGATCACAGGTTAATTTGGGGTTTGCTTGTGATTTCACACTGGCAAGGATTGTGGTTGCTGCTTGACCAGGGCTCACGCCCAGTCAACCAGTAATCCAATTTCTTACAATGAGTATGTATTTCTACCTCCTTCCAGTAACAGTGTGCAAGATCACTCACAAACAGACTTTTCTACTGGAATGACAGGGCTACTTGCAACACACTTAGGGCCTCATTTATGAAGCCCCCGCGCCATCAGACCTTCACTTTTTGTGAAGTTCCATGGTGCAGAAGCTGTGTGATATTTATCAGACAGCACTACGCCACTTTTATTGGCATACTGCTGCCTGATAAATATCAGTCCCTTTAACGCAGTGCTCTGCGTTAAAGGGGCGTGCAATGGGTGTTGCTGGGGGCTTTCCCAGCAACATCCATGGCCTTTTGACACTGCCCCAGATTTACTTGAAAATGTAAATATAAGGCAGTGCCAAAAGCTTACGGCTCCCCAGGGGAGGCGTAAGGGAGGCGCAAAGGGGAGAAATATCTTTATTTCTCCTTGATTTACTTTTTTCTATGTGTGCTGCATTCTGCAGCACACATAGAAAGAGGAAAAGCCTCTTGTGATTATTTTTGTACAGAGAGCATTCCCTTCCTGTACAAAAATAATCATCCCCGCAAGGCCGGCACCCTTGCACCATTGTGCAAAGGTGCCTGCGCTGGCGCAGGCAGCCCATTGTGTGCCAGAGCAGGGGAAAAGGACAGGAATGTGCCATATCTTAAAGATACAGAGCATTCCTGCCCTTTTCATTTGCCGTAGGGGAGTGCAGCAGGAAGGCCTGCTGCCGTGCCCTACGGCGATACCTCATAAATGAGGCCCATAGAGTCAATTACCATACCCCCACTCCAGGGTAACTATCCCCACAAGAGGATTAGTTCAATCCCTTCTTTTCATTTAACTAGCAGTGGCACAAATCAGAAATGATGCGCTGTGGAGATTGCAGCTGACGCCTGACAATACTCTCATTGATGGACGGTGACTGCCTATATTATTTAGTGCAGACATGCATGTAAGCCATGGATTCAACTTCCACACACCCATGGAACCTAGGGTAACCTTTGGTCCATCCTCTATCTCCACAGGGCTTTAATTCCTAACCTGCCACTGGCAATCCCGGAGGTCTGCTTACAATTAGGAAGCTTCTTTGAACAGTGAGTGTCTTTTCTCTTATGGTAGTTAATCCATGCACCATGCCTTCATAAGCAAGTTATGGGGTTTCCTCCCCTTATACCCACCCATCCAGTAGGTACTGGATGGGGGTGGTTTGTCGGGGCAATGAAAAAATAAATGTTATAAAAACCCACTTACCTGGCAATATCCGGCTGCCTCTCCTTCATCCTCTTCCTTCTTCCTGTCTCCTCTGGCAGCATGAAGCACCCGGGCTCCCCTAAGCCAATCACAATGCTGCATTGCAGCATTGTGATTCATCTGAGCGCAGTGGTTCAGCACTCAGATGGGGGCAGGGAGCCTTCGCATGGTCCTAGCCAGGCAGTGTAATGCAGCCTGATGGGGAAGATGCACAGTGAGCATAACTGTTTGGCCGGCCCAAGAGGGCCGCCAAGCAGTCATGCCCACTTAGGGAATGCAAACCACTCCTCCCCCTGCTCTAGTCAGCCCCATCCGTAGCACTTGACTCTCAGAGGGTAGCGTTGCAGAGCAGTCTAAGGCTTACTCAAGGAGGTTGTGTGGGCTAGTAATGACCATTTGCAGGTATGCAGAAATAACACTTAATAATTGATTGTCCAATCTGTACTTTGCTTTATAAAAGGAAGAGTAAATTTGTTAAACACACATACTACTCAATACCATGCATCAATTTACAAATATACATAAGCTGTTGGAATTACTTCGTGACATTGCATAATATTCCCACCCATTCTGCAGGGGGTGGAGGGGCATCTAGTACCACCACTCCCATGTGTGCACATCATCTTGCCCCCTAATGCAGTAGGTTGACCATAACCTGGAGTGAGGGTCCTGCTCACTTTCAAATTCCCAGTGATGACCCACCCCATTATCTCAACAAGCTTTTATAACGGGAACACCTGCCATAGTGACACATAACCCAGACTAAGCATCTCACACTGACCATACAGTGAACACACCTGAATCACAGTGGCTAACAATCTGGGTTGTTCATCACTGACTGCAGTACCAAGAATACATGTCTAGCACCCCTTAAGAATGGCAGGTACTTATCATAACTGATAACAGTTACAATGCATTGCAATTAAAGCCCCTATAAGGCATCAAAATTATACTAACAGGATTAAGCATGTGCAGCCAGACCCCCTAGCAAGAATGTCCAGCAACATAACCCCAATTTGCTTATCATTTCACATTACACATGTGATTTCCAGTCCCCAAAAGGAACACCATTCATAAATGCATCATCTTTGCAATTACATCTTCCCGTCTCTAGGGGATATCACCTCAGTGACGATCCATGTTTGACCCTGCACATTTCAGTGCAACCTTAAGCTTCAGCACTCGACTGTAGAACAAAGGTTCCAGCATGAGGTAGGTTAAAAAACACAGATGAACCCTCGAGGGGTAGGCTCCTTTGAGTCCCCCAGAGATTGAGGGTGGGTACTTTTCACTCTCATGCTGGGGGAGCCTGGATTGCTCCTTTAGCTCCCCCTGCACCTTTTCATGCATTTGGCAGTGACCCCATCTTCCTGGGGCCAGCACACGCCACTATGAAGCCGGTTTGTTCTGCAGGTCTTCCTGGGCCCTGCAGGGCATTATGGGGCACTTTCTGTATGTGCATGCATATGAGAGCAGCAGCTCTCCCGCTGCTCCAGGGAGAGCCGCTCCGCCCTACTAGCGACCTCACGCCGCCACATCTTTGTTGGGGGCACAGTCCCACCCGGACCCCTTAGACACTGGTGAGTTTGATGGCAGCTTGGGGAGCCCACCCCTGGCTGCTCCTGCTGCTTCTTGGGGGCCCAGTCCCACCCGGGCACCCCGTATTGCCCGGACGTTGTAGAGCTGCTCAAGGAGCCCACCCCCGGCGGCTCTCCAACTGCCCAGCACCCTCGCGTGCTGCCGTGGGAACCGGCACTTTCATTCTGCTCTGCCCGCTCCTCTGTAACTGGTCCGGCGGGACCTCAGGGAGTGTGATGGCTCTCCCCCGCCTTCCTCCTGCCGTGGGGGTGTGCGGCACCACTACCCCTTCCTCACGGTGCACATTGGGGCCCAGAGTTGGGGGTCCCAGGCCCCAAGGAGGTCTTCACTGGGAGCGCGATGGCGCTCCCCGACTACAACTGCAACGGCACTCCCCCCTCCTTCCTTCAGCCACCAGGGCACGGAGTTGGAGATATGGGGCCCAGAATTCTTTATGGGGAGCACAACAGCGCTCCCTGACTTTTTGCTTTGTCGGGGGCCAGGGTAGGCTCCAAGCCCCCCTGGGACTCATTCACGGAGAGTGCAACTTTCCTTTCTTCTGGGGGCAGCCTCCGGGACCTGACCCACCCTGGGGGCACTTCGAAGACCGGCAGATGAGCCCCACGCGCTTCGTCGTTGGTCCCATTGGAGGTCAAAGGTTGCCTACCTTCAAGGGGGCATATCTCAGCCCCCAGGGGACCCATTTGCACCATTTTGGCCTCTTCTTGCTGCTGGTGACCAGCCCTAGCCACCTGGAGCACGTTTCACCACCCTCCTGGCCTCCAGGAGGGGGGTCTTGGCAAGGAGCTGTCTTCACTGACTCCCTACGCCAGCCTTTCACCTGGCTCTTCTTCTAGGCCTCTCTTTTCCTTGTGCAGAGGCCCAGGCTTCTCCTCACTGGACCTTGACTCTCCCCAAGGCATGGTCCAGGATCTTGGGACAGTTAGGGGGTTCCTCCTTCCAACTTCCCATGGTCCCAGTTTCCAGCACCCGTCTTCCTCAGCAAGACCACACCCCGGAGAGAGCTCCCCTTCCTGTGGAAGACCTTTTGAAAGCCACCTCTCTGCCCCTGCTCCCTCCTTCCTGCACAGGCCTCTGGGATAGTTCAAAATGGCGTCATCCAGGGATCTCTTGCCATATTGTCTCTGAAAAACCCCCTTCTCCCCTTGCTGCCTTCAAGGCCAAGGCCTGGAGCAGACCTGGTGCCTGGTAATGGGTGACAGCTGCTGATGGATGACCTACAGCTTTTCTCCCATCTCCCTCTTGGAGAGAAGACCTTCGCCCTTGGAATGCTTGCAGTGAAGGGCTAGGCCTTTTTATGCTACAGCTTGGGGAGGCAGGTAATTAATCCAGCCTGGCAGGGTCAAACCCAGCCAGGCTCTGGTTATGAGTTGAGTCAGAGGAATATGACATTTCTGGATGACCCATATGCAGTACAGATATGACTTTGTACTCAGCAGAATATTTTTTTTACACAACTTACAGTGTACTTTGGTGCGTGTCTGGGATTTGTAGGCCCTAGGGAAGTGAAACTACCCCATGTGGTCCTCATCTTCATTGGAGAGTAATGGAGTGTTCCTACAGTGAAAACAGTAAAGCACACTGACTTTCCTTTACATGTGTCTCCCCACATCATAAAGCCTATTCCATGTCACCACCCAACTCTGCTTAATTCCTGCTACACCATTCTATCTGTACAGGGTCCTGTGGAGCGCACAACAGGAATCTCCCCGCGCAGCCCTTACACGGGTGCACATGTGTGTGCACATGTGTCTATATGCAACCAGTCTGGTGCCCCTTACCCCGGCTGCAGAGCAATTGCCTTCTCTTACAAGGGGGGGTACCAGTGCAAACTACATGCAGTCTGTTTCATCATGAGTTCAGTGTGGGTGAGCCCCAGCTTATGAGGCTCTCTCACAGTAAAAGCTTAAAAATTAGGTGTTCAAAAAGTGAACAGTCCGGGTGGCTCAGATAGTCAGAACCACCTTCTGTTCTATCAATTATTATAATTTTATTGTTCCTTTTGAGCAGTGGGGGCGACGCTCCTCCGGCTTGCCACTGCCACCGTCTTCTATCCAGAAGAGGAATAGGAAACCCTTCCAGCTGTCTTTTAAATTCCTTTAGAGAGCCTTGTGCTTATCCACTGGTCAGCCTCTCTTCCAATCTTTCTGGGGTCAGTGAGCTAGAAGTCAACTATATTCCGGTGCAACTAACTGAAACAATTAGTGGAAATGTTTCTGTCTTTTGTCTCCTTGCGAGTCATTACAGGGTTTTTTCTTTGATTGCATTACTTGTAGGTACAGTGTGGAAGGATGGCTGACTTGCTGTGTATTTCCTGTGGAAGGCATAGTTAGTGTTAAAACAATCTAAAGGAATTCTGAAACTTTCCTAGTTCAAAAGTATGCCAGTCCCAATTACCACTTGTCTTGGGCGTGACTTTCCCTTGGATTGTGATATTTAAAAGTGCTTAGTACCTAGATCAAAACTGTCTATTCAAATATGATTGAAACTATGCTGATTTTAGGGAGATCCTATCTTCTCTATGACTAAATTGTTATTCCCGTACCTGTCCATACTGGAAGAACGTAAAAAAGGCATATTTCACTCCAATGAAATGTACAAAACAGCACATTTATATATGCATACATTCAAAGATTGTTTAAGAAAAATAACCCTTCAATAGTACGGAAAACACAGATTTAAAAAAAGGCTCTTTGGGTGTGAAGGCAGATTTGTCTGTGTGATACTTCATTTGTAACCTTAAAAGGATTTCGCTGTTGCATTGTTCCCATTATGTATGGCTTGTGCGCATTTTGAACTATGAGTCACTCTATATCAACTGCCAAGGCCAGCATTTCCGAGATTGTTTGGTATGAACTCACTTTCTCCATCCACCAGCCCTCGCTTTTGTTTAAAAGCGTTTCTTGAAGTTCCTGGTTGCTAAGTCTCAATGAAGCCTCTAATTTTGGAGTGAATCAACCTAACTGTCCTCGGCTCAGCAAGCGTTTATCCATGAGAGGCATTCAGTTAGAGAGAGTACACCTTGAGGCAGACGTATCACTACTGACATACCACGGACATGTGAATGTCACTTACACTGCTTTGAACTATTCTATTGTAGCTTTTTTTTCATTTGAGTCAAAAATTAGAGGGGGAGAAAGCGTTCACTCTAGGGACCCTGGGGCATATTTACAAGAAACTGGTGGATCGCTGTGTTACGGCAAAATTCGGAACACCATGCTCTGACAGTTTCAAATTGCAGGGATGCCCCATATCTACAAGAATGCAGCAACCCCATGCGTTACCCCTAGCTCTGGTGCGCAAAAATCTGATAAGCGCCACTGCAGGCACACGTCCCTAGCGCCATTTTCCTAGAGTGCCTGCGCTGCAGGAACAATTGTTTATGTGCAGAAAGGGAGACCTTTCTGCACATAAACAATCTTTACAGACAATTTGCTCTATCTATGTGTGCTACAGAATGCAGTACATGTGGAAAGAGAAAAATACTAGAAGAAATAAAACACTTCTGCTCCTGCTTAAGACCAGGCATTCCCGGGCCGTATTTTTGGCACTGGCCCATACCTTAGAAATATGTGGCAGCGTCAAAATACAATGGGTGTTGCAGCGGAAAGCCCAATGCAACACCCATTGCATGCCCCTTTCACGCTAAGTGCTGCGTGAATAGGGGCATTTTTTACAAGGCAGCGTCAATCCACCTTAAGTGGTTTAATGCCACCTTATATTTAAGGCGGAGTTAATGCCACCAGAACGTCAGAAAAAGTGATGTTCTGGTAGCGTTAACTTCTTGTAAATATGCCTCCTCCATTTCTACTCCTGCGGTTACCTGCTTGAACAAATTGCACTGTATTGTATTATAGCATTTATGTAGCACTTAATTTCCCCTTGTGGGGTGCCAAAGCACATTTTCAGATGTGTGGCCTGCTACACCGTTGGGGGTGGTAGGTGTTGGTAGAATGTTGTATTTGTTATTGATTCAGTGTGAGAAGCATTTTTGTGTTGTGTGTGAGTGACCAGAGAGGGGCATTTATCTTGTCGTGCAGCGCCTGGCAGTGTGATGCTGGGGTAGATATGGGAGGCAGGCACACAAAATAGAATTACAATAGCTTGTGGTTATAATTTGATGTTTCATGTTTTCTATGATGCTAAAGGCCAGAGAAGAAGGCAGCAATTAACCTAGAATGTGTGTGTTATGGGAAGTCCGAATGAGGTGTGGTGGCAGGAGGACAAAAACATCTAGGCAGCTACCCAGTAACAGGCTGTATGCAAATGCACCAAAAAAGGGCTAATCAGAAAAGGGCCAGTAATCTAGAAGGCATAATGCACAGGGCAGGGATAACGCCCAAAGAGTAAAATGTGTTAAATTGGCGAGATGGACGTTGGTGACATGAGCAGTAGCCATTCTAAAGGCAAGGATACTGCTAAAGTACTGCTTCCCAAATACACCTCATGGGCGAGAAATAACAGCAGAGCTATCAAGGTGGGCATCCCGAGAAGAAGCTACGCAATGTTAAAAGCCACAGAAGTCACCTGCAAAAAGAGAAAGGAACCCAACATTGGGTCATATTATCAAGAAGGTCGCTAAAATTATCGCCGCTTTAGCGGCAGGAAACTGCCGCTAAAGCGGCAATAATGGGCTTGATAATATGCCTTTGAGAATTCCAATAGAAGCCCATGTTCACCCCAGAACATGGGCTTCTATGGGAATTTACAAAGGCATATTATCACGCCCATTATCGCCGCTTTAGCGATCATTTTAACGCCCCTCTTGATAATATGCCCCTTTGTAGCTTGCTGAACCAACAGCACGAAAACGAATTAGCACTTTCGCAGTTAACTGTCTATCCTCACCACTCCTTCATGAGGGCCGAATACTTTAATTACACGCCAGAACCTCATGGGGCATATTATCAAGAAAGGCGATAACATTATCGCCGCTTTAGCAGCAGGAAACGTCCGCTAAATCGGCGATAATGGCCTTGATAATATGTCCTTGTGAATTCCCATAGCAGCCCAGGTTCTGGTGTTAACCTGGGCTGCTATGGAAATTCACAAGGGCATATTATCAAGGCCATTATCGCCACTTTAGAGGCAGTTTCCTGTCTCTAAAGCGGCAATAATTTTATCGCCTTTCTTGATAATATGCTCCCTTGTTCTTTCTATTGTACATGAAAAAGCACCGCCTTGCTTCTAGAATTTCTTCCTTGACGCTTAGCTTCGTTTTACAGATAGGTTTCTCTGTATTCTTTCCCCAAAGTAACACATAGATCACTTCATCCCCTGTACCTGGGTTCGTTCAGCTGCACAAAATTATAGCGGTTTGGAAAGGGCTTTCTTCCGCATTTTGAAGTTTACTACCAGAGCTCTTAATAAGTTCCTGAAAATGTTGTGCAATTGGACTTGGTGCATTTTCAGCAAGTTTAGAGATATATCACTGGAGGGCGCTCCAAACTTGTTTATTTCATGCAGCATTCTGACTGCCTATGTTAAACTACATGGATTTTGGTACATCCATAATTGCTTTAACAAAATCGACATGATTCGTAATTTGCCTAACTAGTATTCCACATCAATGAGTGAGGGTAAAATTCAGTTTACTATCTGGTAGTCAATGTCTAAATGCTATCAGAATACACAAAATATTATTTAATGTTATTAACTGAACCATTGTCGTTATAAGATGATATCAGCGTGCGCCAATTTCCATGTTGATATAATCGTGCACATTTAAACAGGTTGTGTTTTGGGGGTTTTTCAGAAGGAGCAACTGCCTATCATTTGATATTTTGGCGTTCTGTGGGTGTGGTCTGCACGTGGTGAGTGTTATCGCTGGAGCGGCTGAAAAGGCAATTTCCTCTTTCAGTTTTGTCAGACCCCTAGCGATGTGTTCACTAAGTTTGTGTATTTTGAGTGGTTCCATTGAAGCGTAGTAAAAGGGTGGGATGAAACGTGTTAATTTCCACTGACCCCCTGTGTGCTAGTAGAGAGAAGGGTTGTTCATGTGATAGCAGAAGTGTATCGTGGTTTGTAGGAGTGCAGTTGTCAAATGCTTGTGTGTGTAAGGTCCGACCTGTAGGCGGATTTGCTTCTCAAGGGGAGCAGTGGCACACCTTGTCGCCTTCCTCCAAACACTGGGCGTTATTTATGAGGCCGTGCGTCACTTTTACGCCGCCGGTGCGTCACTTTTTGTGATGCACCAGCGGCGTAAAAAATGTGCTTGTTGCACCATATTTACAAATTGTCGCTTCTAGGTAGACGTGTCACTTTGTAAACCCCTGCATACATTATACCTGCGTCAGGTATAATGTATGCAGGGTGGGCATTCACACGTAAGTAAGACTTGTAGAAGTACCGCAGTGAAATCTGGATTTCACTGCGTCACTTCTAGGGTGCAAATGTGTCAATATCTTACGCCTGCCTCACAGCAGGCCTAAGACTGACTCAGGCCCTTTCACACGGGGCTTGCCCAATGTGAAAATACACATTGCTGGAGTTGCGTCACTTTTGTGACACAATTCCAGCAATGCGTCACTTTTGCGCCATACAGATACGTCAGAAATACTGACGTATCTGTAACTCCTTGTGACATGATGCGTCATATAGTAAATATGACGCATCAATCATGTTGCAAGGAGGGCGCACTGAGAAGTGACGCATCGCTGCTCTCACAGGAAAGAAATGGGGTTCCCACGGATATGTATAAAGATAATATCGATCAATGGGCCCCCATCATTACCATTGCTTTATATGCTCAAGTTTCCAGCTATATCACGGTTTCCTGGCAACAGGCGAATATTGTACCCATATTTAAGAAGAGTCTTCAGCAGGATTCCCGGTGCTACAGGCCTATTTCAACCCTTGACTCTGTGGTCAAGAGAGTAGGCCGGGTGATCCACCATAGTAGGATAGAGGGTTGGCTGAAGTTGAACCGAGTCCTGAGTAGGGCCCAATATGGTTTCCAGGAAGGTCTGGGAACACAGGTGCAATACCTCAACTTGAACCTAATCATGGGGAAATACATAACTGCTAAAAAATGTCACTTATATCTTGCATTTATGGACCTTAGCAGTGCATTCAATAGAGTCAACCGCTCCAAATTGTGGACCACTCTTGAGCGGATTGGTTTGCCCCAGAATTGTGTTGACTTTTTGCGTGCACTGCATTGGAAGGGTGAAGTATGGCACAGATGAAGAATGCACCCAACTGTTTATGTTTATACTAGATCGTGGTGTCCATCAAGGGTGTGTTATGGCCCTTGTTCATTTGTTTTATATATAAATGATCTAGACTCGAGTCCTCCCTTATTAGTAATTGCAGTGTCTTAGTTAAAATCAAGGCCTCCCTTCTGCCAGCCCTTCTCTATGCCGATTATGCGGTGTTGCTTGTCTGCACACCATATGGGATCCAGTCCCTTGATGATAATTTTGTTTCCTTTATGGATAAGTTGGACCTGGATACTAACATTACAATGTCTCATTACATGGTGTGCGGCCCCCACCGCAGGAAGGTGAGACTTTAAGTATTAAAGCCCCTAATATCACCAAGGTCAGTGATTTCCCCTATTTGGGTGTGGCTTTTCATTCTAACAACTTTGTGCCTTGTTTCTTTGATAGATGTTCAAAATGTAAAAGTGCAGTAGCAGCTCTGTTTAGTATATCTGCGCGAGTAGGCAGCAAACGCATTGCCCACTTAATGGAAATATATAAAATAAAATGTTTACCCATTCCTACCTATGGGGCCGGAATTTGGGAATATAGGGATTGCAGCAGCCTCCAGAGGGAGGAAAACCGATTTTGTAGACGGTGACTTGGTCTTGGTCTGGGTAGCTCTAGTCATTTTATACACGATGAACTTGGTTTGTCCTATGTTTCAGATCTGGTGGGGCTAGTCTATCTGGAGCAATCCAGAGCCCTCCCTTAATCGTGATATTATTGAGGACTGCCTGTTTTGTGATCATGGCTTCAGAATTCCAGGGCCGAATTACCTACAAATAACGCTGAAAGCCATTGACAGACCTGTTTTTTTTTTACCAGGAATTCATATTGAGGGGGTAATCCGCTAAGATTAAAGATTTATTTTTAACATAGAAAGTTTAAAACAGGGAAGATATGGAGGTTATGAGGCCTAACATGAGATAATTGATGGGTTTACAATTGACATCTGGGGTAGAGCCTTATTTGTTATATGTAAACAACATAAGGGAGAGAGCTCTATTGACAAACTGTCATCTAGGTACCATCAGATATCATTTGTGCTTCTCTCTTGGCCAATTTGATCCGAAGAAAATTATGCTCTACCCCTGTGACGAAGTCTCACCCCAAACCTTAGCACATTTTGTTTTTTTGTAAATTTTGAGGCTGCGAGAACATTTTCATTATCATTCATATTCAAAACTTTGGCTTTCATCAGTATAGACCAGCCCTATTTTTTCTAAAATGCTTCCTACTTCCTATGTGACCTTTTCGGTGGACACTTTTTTGAAAATTGCACTTTATTGGCGCAATTCTATTGCTTTATTGATTCTATTAAGCTAATCAGACTGTTTTGTGTTTTAGTCAACTTTGTCTTTTTTGTATTTTTATGATTATATATTATAATCGAAATAACGTTTTTATGTAATTTGATGGCCTAATAGCAACGGGATGAGGGAGACCACCTGCAGTTTTAGTTTGATCCCTGACCCCTCCCTAGCTAGACTGATTCCCTTTTAATGTTTCTAAGCAAACAAGGCAGAAAATGACATATAGTATTGTATGCAATTGCATTTCTTATTTAGCGCTTATTACCCATGAGGAGCAATAGCAAGTACTATATACATGCAATAAAGGGGACACATTTTGCTTTTTAAATAGGGCTTCATTGGTTCAGTGTCCACCACACAATTCAACTTTTCTGTCAATAGCATTGCTTCTTACATTCTGTTGGAGCCGAGGGTACTTGTGTTTTTTCTTCTAAAAAATTCAAGTAGTGGCAAAATAAATGAGAACCTGCAAAGTGGTATTGGCAAATAGGGTTATGGGCAGTACTTTGTTTCAGTGCTTGTTGGACGGTGGCACCAGCACTTATTCACTGAGCCACTCAAATTCTGCGACAGCGGATGACTAAATTATGTGGCACGGTTATCTAAATTATGCGGCAAGAATAGGGATACTATGCAGGGTAATGTAGCACATTTTGTGATAGAATTACTTAATTATTTTGACATTTGTACACATCAGGGCTACGGTTTGATTACGCTAGTGCTAGTTTAACAGCCAAATAAATACAGGAATAAGTAACTAATGGTGGCCAGTCAATCTTTGCTTAAATCCTTCTACTGTACGTTAACACGTTTTGCTCCATTTTTGGTAACATTTAATCCATTTGACCTGGATCACATTTTTCTGCTAAAATCTGCAGTGTGTGGCAAATTAAAATCCACGATGATGCAAATCGGTTGGGGCAGCAGAATTTTATAATGCCAATGGCACTACTTATGAGTGGGGGCAGGCTGTTTTAAAAAGTGATCCCACAGGCAGCAGTCCAGCTCCTTTGACTAAAATATCCCTGGCTTCCTATTCTGTCTTAGAAGGAAGGCTAGCTAAGACCCAAGCGCTGATGCTGCTTATGAGTCTTTCATGCAGTATTGGCTTCAGGGCAATGGCTTGACAATAATGTCACGTCATACAGTTACTCTAACAGTCATACATATGCAGTGGTGCAGAGCAGCCCATCTCTGTTCTCCTCTGCCTCAGCTTGCTCTGCAGCTAAGTTTGGCTAGAGCAGGACATGCACACTACAAAAGGGGCATACATGAGGTGCAATATTTCCTTATGCCTTGTCGTGGACTACTGGGTACTGAAGTTTAACTCAGGTAAGACTGAGATCATCATCTTTGGAACCAAAGCCAATTTTTGGACCCCCGATTGGTGGCCGAAAGAGTTAGGTACCCTCCCTAAACCCAATAGAAAAGATAAGAATTTCAGATTCGATAATAAACTAAATTTTGGTGACCAAATCAATGCAATCGCTTCAGCCACCTTTCATTCTCTTAGAATGATAAAACAAATAATGCCAGAGGACAGTCAACGCACAGTTATTACATCTCTTATTCTATCAAGGTTGGACTATTGCAATGGCCTGTACCTGAACATTCAAGCACGATACCTAAATAAGTTCCAACGTCTGCAAAACGCGGCATCAAGACTGCTTACCTGCACACCAAAATGTGTTTCTGTTTCTAAGGAAGTTAAAAGACTTCATTGGCTGCCAGTCAGAAAACGAGTGCGCTTTAAATCCTTATGCACCTTTTTCAAGGCCCTCCAAGGAATAGGACCAGAATATCTGAAACGTCGGTTTCAATGGTATACTCCCAAAAGAGTTCTTTGCTCCCTAGGAGTTAAGAGGGTGACAGTAAAAGTCATGTGGGGAGGGAGAAGTTTTGTCACATATGCCGCAAAAGCCTGGAATTAACTCCCCTTCCATCTTAGAACTGCCACTGACCTTATGGCATTTAGAAAGGGACTAAAAACCTGTTTTTTTTGCATGTAGTATCTCCATAATAATCTACGCTCAGAGGGTAGTAGCCAGCGCCATGAAACCTTCAGGTAACCGTTGCGCTTTAGAAATATAAATAACATAACATAACTAACCTTTCATAGCCCACTTCACACTAGACCCCTGTGGACCTGTGTGTTTGGCGAACAGGCACATAATAGACTGAAATCAGCTTGGCACAGTGTATAGCCAAGGCCTAACACTGCGTCTACTAAAGCTTTCTGCAACAGCAGCCTGGTTTTCCCCAGACAGCTTGACAATCGTGAGGTCTACCTCTTGGTTATCATACTCTTTTCCAGAAGTGACAGCGTGTGCTTGGAAAACCTTGAGAGCCATTCTCTGTATCTGAGGCCCACATATATTTCAAAGGCTCACTTGAAATGAATATTCGCTGCACAGTTGCTGGGCCTTGCTGCTGTTCCTCAAGCTTATCCAATTTTGCAGTCAGCTGGTGCCTGCTTTAGCTTCTACAACTCTATGCCAATTTCAAACCAGCAAGTGTCGTCCTGTGGGTAAACACATCTGCTGATGTGACACAGTCTATGTACCTTGCCTTTTTTTAAATGTATGTATGAAGCGCTCACGTTCAGTTCCCAGCGACACAACCTGTAAGTTAACGCATCTATTAGTTGCCCTTTTCTTTTCTGTCCAAGCCTGTTTGTTCCTTCCCATGCATTGCTGTGCATTTTGACTATAATTGCATCATCCATAGGCTATCACTTGACACTTAGCACTGTTTATCCTGCCCTCTATTCCTGTAGTAACTCTCCTCATGCTCCTGCCTCCTTCACTGCTCCCTGTCATCCTCCCTCTTCATTTATTCTCCATCTACTACATCCCACTGATTACATTTCACTTTTGTCACTTTTTTATATACCATTGTCTCCATCCCTCTGCCTCTACTTCCCTGCTTTCTAAATTTCCTCACTACAAATGTTGCCCAAAAAGAACTCCCAATTGGCCTAAAAGCAATGATTGTCAAGATAACATTCACAACAAAGAATAGATGGTGAGGAAGACGGGGAGGAAGAGCGTGTGCATTAGCGAGTGGACTATAAGATGAGGTAAATATAGATGAGCGGTTAAACTACAGTGTAAAGCATCACATGTCTACTGTGACCGTCCACAGACACGCCGTGGAACTCTGGAACCTCCTCGACACAACATCACCAGACATCGCCTTCCTCACGGAAACCTGGATGAACGTATCCTCAGCCCCCGACATCGCCATCGCCATCCCGGACGGGTACAAGATCATCAGGAGGGACCGCGTCAACCAGACCGGAGGAGGCATCGCCATCGTCCACAAGAACACCATCCGCATCACGACCGACTCCAACGACACCTTCGCCGCCGCCGAGCACCTCCACTTCCAGATACACACCGACCCAAAGACGACCCTCAGAGGCACCCTCGTCTACAGACCCCCGGGACCACGCACACAATTCAGGGAAGACATCACGGACTTCATCAGCCCGCACGCCCTCCCCTGCGCCGACTACATCCTCCTAGGGGACCTCAAATTCCACCTGGAGAACAACAAGGACCGCAACACCGCCGCCCTGCTGGACAACCTCGCCAACCTCGGACTCAAGCAACTGGTCAACACCCCCACCCACTACGCCGGCCACACGCTGGATCCCATCTTCTCATCAGCCACTCCACCGGACTCCACTGGACCGACCACAGCTGCGTCCACTTCAACTTCAGAAGAACCACGACTCACCACCACCCGCAACAGGTTCCTCACAGGATCAAACTAAATTCGAAGGTTTTTTTTTTTGGGGGGTTTTCAGTAGGATAAGGCGCTCTGCCTAGAATCTACGTTTAAGAGTATATTAGCGACAAGTAGGTTCCTCACAGGAGCTGGAGCAAGATCCCTGCCGACCAGCTCACCACCTCCCTCAGCCAGAACCCACCCGCCAGCACAATGGACCCCAACAAAGCAGCCCGCAACTTCACGCAGTGGCTGACCGCCTGCGCCGACGACCTCGCACCACTGAAGAACCCTCCCAGCAGACCCAGAAGCAAGAAGGCCTCCTGGTTCACCGACGAACTCAAGGACTCCAAGAAGACCTGCCGCACCCTCGAGAAAGCCTGGCTCCTCGACCAGACCACTGACAACATGACCGCCCTCAAACACGCCACCCGCAAGCACCACCAGCTTATCCGCACCACCAAGAAGAAATCACTGAAGGAACGACTGGACAACAACACCCACGACAGCAAGGAACTCTTCAGCATCGTCAAGGAGTTCTCCAACCCCAGCACCAGCAACAACGACATCACTCCTTCATAAGATCTCTGCGACTCTCTCGCCTCGTTCTTCCACCACAAGATCGCCGACATCCACAACAGCTTTGGCTCTCCATCCACGCACCCAACCGTCGAACCAACGCCCCCCACCGCCACCCTCCGCACCTGGACCACGGTGACCACCGAAGACACAGCCCGCACGATGAACACCATCCACTCCGGATCTCCGACCGACCCCTGCCCCCACCACGTCTTCAACAAGGCCGACTCCACCATCGCACCCCAACTCCGGAACATCATCAACACCTCCTTCAACACCGCCACCTTCCCAGAGAGCTGGAAGCATGCCGAGCTCAGCGCCCTACTGAAGAAACCAACAGCGGACCCCACCGACCTCAAGAACTTCCGCCCCATGTCGCTCCTCCCCTTTCCTGCGAAAGTCATCGAGAAGATCGTCAACAGACAGCTTGCCGCCTTCCTCGAGATGAACGGATCACTCGATCCCTCGCAGTCCGGTTTCAGAGCCAACCACAGCACCGAGACCGCCCTCATCGCAGCCACCGACGACATCCGAGCCCTGCTCAACAACGGGGAAACAGCGGCACTCATCCTCCTGGACCTCTCTGCAGCGTTCGACACTGTCTGCCACCGCACCCTAGTTCAACGCCTCAGCAACATCGGCATCCAAGAGAAGGCAGTGGAGTGGATCATCTCGTTCCTCGCCGGAAGAACCCAGAGAGTCTGCCTCCCCCCGTTTCGATCCGAGGCCACCGAAGTCATCTGCAGCGTACCACAAGGATCATCACTCAGCCCCACCCTCTTCAACGTCTACATGAGACCTCTTGCAGCCATCGCACGCCAACACAAACTCAACATCATCTCCTACGCCGACGACACCCAGCTGATCCTCTCCCTCACCAGAGACCCCGACACTGCCAGAATCAGCCTACACGAAGAGATGAAAGACGTCACCGAGTGGATGAAGAACAGCCGCCTGAAACTGAATTCAGACAAGACGGAAGTCCTCATCCTGGGACCATCGCCCTCCGCCTGGGATGACTCCTGGTGGCCCCCCGCCCTGGGCAACACTCCCAAGCCAACAGACCACGCACGCAACGTGGGCTTCATCCGTGACTCCTCCCTCTCGATGACCAGACAAGTCAACGCCGTTTCCTCATCATGCTTTCACACCCTACGCATGCTCCGCAAGATCTTCCGATGGATCTCGACCGAAACCAGGAAGACGGTCACCCAGGCACTCGTCACCAGCCGACTGGACTACGGAAACACCCTCTACGCCGGAACCTCAGCCAAGCTACAGAAAAGACTACAACGCATCCAGAACGCCTCCGCCCGACTCATCCTGGACATCCCCCGACGCAGCCACATCTCCGGCCACCTGAGGGACCTGCACTGGCTCCCCGTCAACAAGAGGATCACGTTCAGGCTCCTCACCCACGCACACAAGTCTCTCCACAACCTGGGCCCCAAGTACCTCAACGACCGCCTGACCTTCTACACGTCCACCCGCCAGCTATGATCTACTAGCCTCGCCCTCGCCGCCGTACCACGCATCTGAAGAGCCACCGCCGGAGGCAGATCGTTCTCCTACCTGGCGGCCAAGACATGGAACTCCCTCCCCATCCACCTTCGGCTGACCCAGGACCATCTTGCCTTCAGGAGACAACTCAAGACCTGGCTGTTCGAACAGTAGCGGACCCCTTCCCCCAAGCGCCTTGAGACCCTCCCGGGTGAGTAGTGCGCTATACAAGTGTTATGATTGATTGATTGATTGATTGATTGATGCTGCACAACATACCAATTGAAGAGTTAGGACTGCTGGGGATTGAAAAGCGCATTTCATTGTCTCTCTTGTTAAGGAGAGGAACTCAAAACAAAAGTTGATTTCTCGCCTTAGATAGAATGAACATCTAGTAGACATAAATGAGTTCCTGCACTGATAAAATGAGTTGCTGCACATTTGGAAAAAGCCGGACTCTGTCACAAACAGGTCCCATCTTCTTGTAGAGTTAAGTTTTACCACATAAACTGATGCTACCTATATACAATGGGCTGTATAAATGGACAAGTCTCACAGTGCAGCACCTTCCAGCAGAAAAACAATCCACTGAGGATTTTTCCTCTTTCCATGCACATAAAAAGACATAGAAACGTGGAGACATGAACACATTTCTCCTCGTTACTCCTCATTTGGGGAGGGCGTTGGTTTTTGGTGCATTTCCAGATCTGTCACTTCTGGTAAATCTGGGAATGTACCGCAATTCATGGATGTTGCATTGGAACACCCATGCAATGCCCATGGAAATGCCTCCCTGGTGCAGCGTAATGAAACGCAGTAATTTGTGTTGCATTGCATTACTCGTGATTTAGGAAGCTTCCACACTCAAGGTGACTTTGCTTGGAATCATAAATCTAATTTTTAATTTGCATTGCTCTTGCACCACATTGCGTGGTTCAAGAGTGATGCAAAGGGGCAAACACATATGCCCCATAGTGCTTAACCCCTGAACTGAACTAGATCTAACTCCTTGGTATAGGTAAAGAGCTAGTTCACAGTCAGAGTTTCGCTATTTCATTACTCATTCCAAAAAAGTAAAAGCTGATCTCTGTGGGGATTGAGATACTTGGCACCAGTTCATATTCACTGGAAGAACCACGGACTTCTCCCCCAGGTGAGTCTCCAACATGACATGTCTCTGATAGGAAGTGAGGAGAAGGTGGGAAGGAGGATGAGAGGGAAGGGATTAACAGAAGAAACAATTGAGTGAGAGAGAGAAGAGATAGACAATAGTGAAAAAGAAGAAAGCAGAAGTGTGAGAAAATATTGAGCCAAAAAGAGGAGAAATAAATGAGGAAATGTGACTGACAGCAAAAAAGAGAGGAGTGTAAAATGGGTGATGGCAGAGTGAGTGATGTGTGAACAAGCAACACTACACTAATGATAAGGCAGACACTACAGCACATTTCACCAATTCCTTTTGCTCCCTTCCTCACCAGACATTTGGCTGTCAGCTTTCAGTGGGCAAAGCCAGTGCTTGCAGTGGATGCCACTGGCACTAATGTCCGAAGAAACATTTTAGAGTTCAGCACCTTTGCACACTGGGGACCAGGGTTTGAATCCAAATTGACACTAGACTGAAAATTGTGCAGTTCTGGGAAAACCACTTATCTCATTGTGCCTAAACTTTGAATATGTACAGTGATAGTATAAATGTGTGTGATTCAAAAAGTTAAGCCCCACTTGAGATCACTTGACATAACATACAGTGCTCAGTTGCTAACCATCTAGGCCTGTGCTATATAAATATCAACACATACTAGATTTTACATTGTGAACATGTATTCCAATTTATTTTATTTTTATTTATTTATTTATATAGCCCCTGAATCGACCCCCGAAGGGGTATCTCTGCACTGAGGACAGGCAACAGAAAAGCTGAGGGACCGGAACAAGATCAGAGACAGAAAAGAAAGGTCTTAAGGTGCTTCCTGAATTGGAGGTGGTCAGGGCATTGTCTCAAGTACAAGGGGGGCTGATTCCAGTAAAGAAGACCACGGTGGGAAAATGCATTTCCACCCAATCTAGCCTTCCTAGCTCGGGGGACCACAAGAAGGGATTTGGTTCCAGAGAGGAGGGATCTAGATGGTGTGTACGGCGTGAATTTCTCGGCCAGATAGGCAGGCCGACATTGTTTAAAGCTTTGTGGACCGTGCAGCAAACTTTAAACATGACCCGCTCATGTACTGGGAGCCAGTGTAGCTGATGGAGGAGGGGGCGAGAGGCAGTTCGGGGAGGGGCATTTAAGACCAGTCGCCCTGCAGTGTTCTGGACTACCTGCAATCTGCAGAGCGTGGACTCATTGGCCGAGGCCAAGAGGCCATTGCAGTAGTCCCGAAGGCTCAGTATTAGTGCCTGTGTCAGGGTCTTCCGAGGGGAGTCTGGAAGTAGGGGAAAAACTCGGCGTAATAGGCCCAACATATGAAAACAGGAGCCAGCTGTCTGAGCAACGTGCTCCTTCAGAATGAGAGCCTGGTCTAGGCGAATGCCTGGGTACTTGACGGTGGACTTGGGGGAGGGGTGGTGCCAAGGTCCACCATCCACCAACCAGGACTCCACATTAAAGGGGCATCTTCGAAGAGCATGATTTCGGTCTTCTCCACGTTGAATTGGAGGAAGTTACATCTCCTTAAATTGGAGATGGCCTTCATTACAGAAGCAAAGGCCGACTGCACAGAGGAGGTACATTTATTGAAGGGAAATAGCAGCTGTGTATTGTTGGCGTAGGAGATAGGAATGAAACCGCAAGTTCTAAGGAGATTGACCAAGAGAGCCACAAAGATATTAAACAAAGTAGGGCTCAGACACAAGCCCTGGGGAACTCCCTTGGTCAGTTTCATAGACAACGAGCGATAAGAGGTTCCAAGATTAATGGTCTTGGTCCTGGAGGAGAGAAAGCTTTGTGAATGCCCCTACACTTTGAACTCATGGTGACTCATCCCCATTTACGACAGCCAGATATAAGCCCCCATATTTTTATTAATCCCACTACATGTTCCACATCATTAATGATATTCATATACGTTTGCTTCTCTGTATCTGTGGGAACACATTCATGTGCTCATTTGGAGATCCTACCACAAACATCTTCTTGTTCCCTGGAAGCATTTCTTTATTATGCAGCTTATATTGCTTTCAGTAAAAAAATACACCTTTCCAATAAAGCTTCAGGTCTTTTATTTCTGTGTATCCGATATGAAGACCAGGCACAGGACTCATTTGGTGCCAGCCTGTAGACATCTGATGATTGAAGAACTGGTGGATACTCTTGAAGCTCCAGCAGTGCGGAATGTCCCAGGGGAAAGCACTGGCAAAGCCAATAGACCTAGCTTTAAGGAAACTACAAGCATGCGTAAATGCTGTTTGCATGTGTTAGTATAGTAAAGGCACACTTGATGGCTTTTCTAATGTGTGTTCTCATACTGTCTCAGAGGATGCCTCCATCCCATTCTGTGAAGTGGTAGCTCCACCACCGTGGCTTGAAATACTTACCCCCTCTGAAGTTCAAGTCCAGTTACATCCCTTACTTGTGCCACAGTCCCCTAATGTCCATTGTGTATTTCTGTGTGTAATAGGAGACCTTTGTGCTGTGAAGATCCTCTTGGGGGCGTAGAAGGAGATTCTTTTGTTTAGGTATTGGGGTCCATTGTTGTGGAGGGCTTTGTAGGCATGCATGAGCAGCTTGAAAGTCACTCTTTTTTTGACGGGGTGCCTGTTGAGGTCTTGAAGGTGCTGTGGGATGTGATTTTGTCGTGAGATGTTGAGGACGAGTCTGGCTGCGGCGTTCTGCATGGTGTTGAGTTTGTGGAGTAGATATTTATTGATTCCAGCTAGAGGGCATTCCCATAGTCCAGTCTGTGGGTTATGAGTGCGCAGGTGATGGTCTTTCTAGATTCGGGGGTATGCAATTGAAGGTCTTGCGGAGTATGTGGAGTGTGTTGAAGCTCGTGGAAGATACAGCGTTGATCTGTCGGTTCCTGGTGAGGGAGGAGTCGAATATGATGCTGAGGTGAATCCGAGGATGAGGACTTCTGTTTTCTCCGAGTTGAGCTTCAGGCAGCTTCTGCTCAACCAGGATGCGACGTCCTTCATTCCTTCCTGGAAACTGTGTCTGGTGATGTCGGGATCCTTGGTGAGGGAGAGGAAGAGCTGGGTGTCGTCGGCATGGGATACTATGCTGTGTCTGTGTTTTCTGATGATGGTTGCTAGTGGGGCCAAGTAGACTGATGACATTATCCAATTAGTGTGTTTGTTTTAAATTTTACATAGGGGCGGGTTACAACCATATTACTTTTCTACCTAATTTGTACAGCTTGTGCCCAGCTGTATCCACAATAGTCCAACCTTACAAGCACAGAGGCATTCACAAGAGGTATATGCAAATACTATCAATAAAAGGCAATAGTTTTTATTATTTAAGGTACCAAAAACAGTTGGTGCCTACTTTTGTTATATGGGAATTCCACATCAATTTGTATTCTCATATTGTGGACTGCATTTGTGAGAGACAGATATGGACCATTTGTATCAGACCAGATGAAGCATGGAAGTGTAGCTGCTGGATCCTTGACAATTATATATTTTGTGTTAGATGCATTACGCTTTAGACATTTTTCGTCATCTACTGTTTAATGAAAAGTTGAATGGGAAAAATAAAAAGAACCATCAAAAGCAAGCATCCTATCTCCAAAATCCAATGGGTTAGCATCTCCTAATTTCAGGTGAGGATGAGAGCTGAACGTAGAACGTAGAAGGTGCTGGCCATGTAGCTGCTCAACAGATATCCAGGTGAAAAGCACCCTCCATGTTCTGTCTATGAAGTGAAACCTGCACCTTAAGACCACTTTATATATATATATATATATATATATATATATATATATATATATATTGACTGCGTAAGCAACCCAGGCAGCTGGCAGCCGCCAAGGACTGGACTTTGGCCCGGTTCCCAAGCTACACAAAAGACTGTATACACAGGGTGTGTGGAAACGGCAGCGAAATCATCACCCACGAGAGGGGAGGAATATCGTTACCCTAACGGACCACAAATACCAGCATGCGCGTTTTCCCTACCATCAAGAATCCACCAGGGGGCACCAGGATCAGGGCTGAAAACGCCTACAGCTGGATGTGATCACGTTTTGGGGTCCCGAGATGAAGCGGCGGTCCTCTGAGGAAGGTTTGGATAGAACGAAATATATAAGGACAATGCCGGCAAAATAAAGCTTTCACACTCCACACAGAGTGCGACTCAAATTTGTTCTTCGGAGCATCAATCAGACATATAAATAGGTGTGGTTCTGCCTATGAGCTCCGCACCGCCGACAAGAGCGCCAGCACATTGCCTAAACTGGACCAAGACCTTTTGACTACGTAAGCAACCCAGGCAGCTGGCAGCCGCCAAGGACTGGACTTTGGCCCGGTTCCCAAGCTACACAAAAGACTGTATGCACAGGGTGTGTGGAAACGGCAGCGAAATCATCACCCACGAGAGGGGAGGAATATCGTTACCCTAACGGACCACAAATACCAGCATGCGCGTTTTCCCTACCATCAAGAACCACCAGGGGGAACCAGGAACAGGGCTGAAAACGCCTACAGCTGGATGTGATCACGTTTTGGGGTCCCGAGATGAAGCGGCGGTCCTCTGAGGAAGGTCTGGATAGACCGAAATATATAAGGACAATGCCGGCAAAATAAAGCTTTCACACTCCACACAGAGTGCGACTCAAATTTGTTCTTCGGAGCATCAATCAGACATATAAATAGGCGTGGTTCTGCCTACGAGCTCCGCACCGCCGACAAGAGCGCCAGCACATTGCCTAAACTGGACCAAGACCTTGTGACTGCGTAAGCAACCCAGGCAGCTGGCAGCCGCCAAGGACTTGACTTTGGCCCGGTTCCCAAGCTACACAAAAGACTGTATGCACAGGGTGTGTGGAAACGGCAGCGAAATCATCACCCACGAGAGGGGAGGAATATCGTTACCCTAACGGACCACAAATACCAGCATGCGCGTTTTCCCTACCATCAAGAATCCACCAGGGGGCACCAGGAACAGGGCTGAAAACGCCTTCAGCTGGATGTGATCACGTTTTGGGGTCCCGAGATGAAGCGGCGGTCCTCTGAGGAAGGTCTGGATAGACCGAAATATATAAGGACAATGCCGGCAAAATAAAGCTTTCACACTCCACACAGAGTGCGACTCAAATTTGTTCTTCGGAGCATCAATCAGACATATATATATATATGTATATATATATATATATATATATATATATATTCACTGAAAAAACCATAGGTTATAGACCATATATAGTTAGGAATTAGCATTTAGAAAACCTTATTTTACTCACACAAAACCATTGAAATTCCATATATAGTTAGTTGCACTAACAATATATCGCGCACCCGCAATCCACTGCTGATGATGTCACATATTACATCATTCATGACATGGTCAGTGACATCACTGATGACATCATTGATGACATCATCTAGTGTCTGTGTGTTTTTGTAAAGTTTAAATACGTTTTACATATTGAAGAATGACTGGATGTATGGAAGACTGAGTGTGTGTGTGGCTGGCTGGGAGGTGTGTGACTCTGTGCATATCAATGTGTACTTGTATCAGTGATTGTATAAGAGAGTAAGTATGTGTTAGTATATGTGTGAAAAGTATGGTGTTCTGTGTTCAACTATAGATGAGGAAATCGAAGTGTGATTGATTCTTCACAGGACTGACTAGGTGTATGAGTGCATATGATAGTGTTCTAATAATAAGTGACTGTATGTATGAGTAATTGTATGGGTGAATGAATGAATGTGTGTGTAGACGTACGAATCAGTGAGTGCGTATGTAGTAACTGGTATTGGTGTGTCATGATGTCATCAGTGATGTCATTTGAGATGTCATCAGTGATGTCATTTCAGATGTCATTAGTGATGTCATCAGTGATGTCACTGAAGTATGGTGTTCTGTGTTTAACTGTATAGATGAAGAAATGGAAGTGTGATTGATTCTTTACAGGACTGACTTGGTGTGTGAGTAACTCCATGGATGAGTGGCAGTGTGTGACTGTCTGCATAGGTGTATGAGTGCATATGATAGTGTTGTAATAATAAGTGACTGTATGTATGAGTGATTGTATGGGTGAATGAGTGAATGTGTGTGTAGACGTAGGAATCAGTGAGTGCGTATGTAGTAACTGGTATTGGTGTGTCATGATGTCATCAGTGATGTCATTTGAGATGTCATCAGTGATGTCATCAGTGATGTCATTTGAGATGTCATCAGTGATGTCATCAGTGATGTCACTGACCATGTCATGAATGATGTAATATGTGACATCATCAGCAGTGGATTGCGGGTGCGCGATATATAGTTAGTGCAACTAACTATATATGGAATTTCAATGGTTTTGTGTGAGTAAAATAAGGTTTTCTAAATGCTAATTCCTAACTATATATGGTCTATAACCTATGGTTTTTTCAGTGAATTTTCAAGGTTTTGTAAATGCTAATTCCTAACTATATATGGTCTATAACCTATGGTTTTTTCAGTGAATTTCATTGGTTTTTTAACAGCTAATATCTGTAGCTGTAAAATGTATTCTTCTTTAAATCCAAAAATATATTTTATATGTTTATTAATAACTTTTTTTTTAAATATTTTTTTTCTTCGTTCCCGCTTCGCGAATCGGGAAGCTTCCCGTTAGCTGACCTTGATGCCGCGAAATAGACCGCGAGCCGGTAAACGTTTCTTTACCGCAACTGCCGCGTTCGAAAACAACATCGTGACGCCTCCCGTCCGCATGACGTTTCGCGTTGTCGCGTGATACGTCATATGACGTGCTACGTTAGCGAACTGGTACGCTTACCGAGTCGCAAAGCACAGGTTTCTGGAAGCAAACCGGGAGGCCCTGCAAAGCGCGTAACGTAAACACAGCAGGTCATGTGACTTGGTAATAACACTTTTCATTGGTTCATTTCACTTTTGGTTTCCTAATGATGTAAGACTAGGTCATATAATCTAAAATGAACACTTTTCATTGGTTGAGAACTATTGTTTTTCCCAAATGATGAAAATCCCTCCTTCTTTCCTCACTCTGACTTTCATCATTGTGAGAGAAAGACCCTTTGTTACCAGTGAGCAATGGCTTCTTTAGTAGCTTCAGCTGGTGCTTCCCCACCACCTCCACCACATCCAAGGAAGAGTGGACCACCTGCTAAAGTTATAATTCAGCAAGAAGAGGAAGAAGAGGAACAGGACGACCTAGATAATCTCCCTATTATGGCCAGAAGATCTGTTGTACCGGAAGTAACGGGACCAGAGGGCAGGGAGATGGTGCCAAATATACAAACGAGATTTCGTGAAGTAAAACAAGTCTGCGTACATTGCAGTGGATTCATTTGCTACGGAGAAAGTAGCATCACTCTGATCAACAGAGCTATTGACAATCATGCTCATGTTTGTCCGAAACGCCCCAAACAATAAATTCTTTTTTTTTGTTTTGTTGCTCCTGTTGAGCCCTTTACAATGAATCGTTTTCGTTGCCCCCTCCGAAAAAAAAACAAAAAAAATATAAAACTGTTCAGAAAAATTCAAAAAAAGTAAAAAAAATTTCAGAAAAATAATAAAAAAAATATAAAACAACAAAAACAATTAAAAAAAAAGTTCTTTTCAGAACTACCTCCCCGTTATTAAAAAATTGGTACAATATTTGGAACTGTGCCAACCTCTATTTCTCTTAGTTCGCTTCCCAGTTCGCTCCCCGGTACGCGAACCGGAAGCGAACCAAAATTTTTTTTTTTTAAAAAGAACAGTAAGTATAAGGGAAGGAAACAGACAGTTATGTTAAAAGAAAGACAGCTATAGGGGAGTAAACTAGAGATACTATTACCCCTAATCCACTGCTGATGATGTCACATATTACATCATTCATGACATGCTCAGTGACATCATCAGCAGAGGATTGCGGGTAACAGTATCCCTAGTTTATTCCCTATAGCTGTGTTTCTTTTAACATAACTGTCTGTTTCCTTCCCTTATACTTACTGTTCTTTTTTTAAATTCTTTTTTAGATCAGTCAGAAACAGTGAAAGTAATGAAATATAAAAGACTACGTAGAATATGAGCACTGTATGCAACAACTTTGACACTTACAGAAGCCTCACCTTCTCCATGCCTCCTACACAGTTCTACATGTACATCATAAATGCAAACAGAACAGAATTAATTATACATGTTAAATGGTTTATTTTTGCTGTTCTCAGAATGTATCAAATTTCACTAAAACAGTGACTTGAAGGTATTCATCATATAAAAGCGGGGAAAAAAAAACACAATCAAAATGATTGTGTTTAAAAAACCCATACAACATAACAAATCAGAATTCAGAACTCCTTAAAGTTAACTTACTTTCCATGACGGCCAAGGATGTCCTATGAACAGCTTACACTCTGTTGTGCTGTTATTACTTTCAACCCGCCACTTTCTGAAAGAAAACCTCCATCGTTTTCAAAAACATGTTACATACAATAAATGACTTCTCGCTCTCTACCACACGTTTCCACAAGGCCAAATCGTGTCTGAGCCATTTATAACTCTTAGAATTCTTTTAAGCCAATCCCGTCATGTTGTATTTCCGCAACTTTCACAATTAAAATGTTGAAGATCATTTTCACAATCCTGGACTAGTAATATCTTCCCCTTCTTGCTCAATCATGTTCTACATTTCCTATCACACTGATACTGCTTACTATGAAGCAGACTTACACTACCTTTATGACTAGTACAATTATTTAATTCTCTACATCACTTTTAATGACAAAGCAATGTAAAACAGTAGACAGCATTGCAGACTTACATTCCCTCTACTCCATGTTTTGATTGGCTGCTTCAATTAGCTTATAAAAAGAAACAGTTTTTCTGAACTCATTCAAAGTGCACGTATTTCTCCATGACGTCCAGTGTTATGGTAAGAAGTTATGTCTCTGTACTACACTTATCCTCAAGGCCAAATCGTGTAGGAGCCATTAGAACTTCTTGAAATTCCTCAGAGCACATCCCGAGATTCTTTCCCTAAAATTTTGGTTTTAAAAACACCAGGTAAGAGTTTTTAAGGTCATACGGCAATTTTTTTTTGAACATTAAAACAGAATCATTGCAGAATGACCAGCCATTTCTACACTTTAAATAAGCTGTATAATGTCCTGATGTTATTGAAGGACCATCATGATATATAATTGCTACAGTTACAAAAGTCCTTCCTGATATTGACAACTGTGAAGCCACAAAATTTTTAATTAAAGTTGTCAATTTTGTTCCATCAGGCCTACATCGTTGGAACATTAAAATGACATACTGGCCATATGTTTGTATAAATAATGTGGACATCATTTCAGATTTACATTGGCTACACTCCATGTTGTGATCAGCTGCTTTTACTAGCTTATTAAAAGAGACTGATTTACTGTCTGGCAAAGTTAAATATATAAATCTTTCTGAGTCTACACTAGTAGTACTTGATACCCTACAGTTCTCGCAGTCATGCTGCCATTGATAAGAAAGCCCAAACAGGTGATCTACATCTACACCTTCATCATGCAATACATCAAGCATATACATTAAAAACTCCTGACAATCTTGCTGACTATTTTGAGAGAATTGTGTTTGGCCTGAACATCTGTCTAACAGATTTCGAATTTCAGACACACTTTCTATGTTTGTTCTATCAGTGCTACATTTCTCTAACACAGAATTTAACAAACTGCAAAATCTTTGATCAGAATTTACCACAATCTCTTCTTTTACATTTTCTAGAGAAAACAAAACATTAACCACTACATTAGCATAGCAGTTGACACCAGAACTGTTTTCAAATTGAAAACCAACAACATCTTCAACAGAATCCTTTTTGTTTCTGCTTATAATTTCAGGTTCATCGACTTTTCGTCTTTTTGCTACAACCTCCCCAGTATTGGTCACATTTCTTCGTTTCCGGCCTACCACACGTTTCTCAAACAAAGGATACTGAGGCAAATGTGGCGCATACTCTCTTCTTAACCTATTGTATTCCTTAACACAATCTAGATCCGCACAAATGTTTGTGACATCACACTCAATCAAGTACAATCCCGATAAAGTTCTAACTCGTGACAATGCCACATATGCCATACCCTCCTTGAACACAGAACTGCCAATATTCACCAATGCACAGTCTACACTTAAACCTTGCGATTTATGGATTGTCACCGCATATGCCAAGCAAACAGGAAACTGCTTACGACGAACATATAAGTCTTTTACAAGCAAAAATCTAGCAGAACAACGAGCAATTAGCTGTACTTCCTCAATGCCATCAAATTTAATTTTTAAAAATTCAATTCCATCTCTATTTCTGTATTTCACAAAATCAACAACATTACCCATTGATCCATTTACCAGACCTCTTTCAACATGTAAATTCCTTCTTAAAATTATACGGCAGTTCAAGCACACATTCAGAGTCTTTTCAAAACCCGCAGTTTTAGATATACTCTTCTCTAATGAATCCAATTTTGTTTTCAGATTCTCAGACAAAATAATTGTTGATCCCATATGCTCTACTCTGTCAATAGCTTCCAGTTTCACAATCTCTTGCTTTTCTAAATGCAACATTTTGTTGTTGAATTTGGCACATTCTGCAAGAGTTGGCATCAAACATATTCCAGATTTTTTCTCAGTAACTTTCTGAAAAATATTCTCAGGCACAACATCTTCGTCTGGATATAAATTTGTCAGTAATCGTGCATGTAAAGCTTCTTTCCCATGCTCGGTCACTTTTCCAATTCTAACATCTTGTAGAATAGTCTTGTAAACTTCATCCTTTGCCTGACGCATATTTTCATGCAGTTCAGCATAATTGAAGTTAAACCATATATTGACGTTGCCAATGCTCCCTAAGCACTTCCTGGTATCTTCATGCGTGAGCATTTTGAACACAGGTTGCCCTTTCACTGGTGTCAGCTGCAGAAGATCTCCGAAAACAATGATGTGTTTGCCACCAAATAACACATCATACTCTGTTTTGAGAACTTCTTGCATTCTCAAATGCACAAAGGCAAGCATGACATTGGAAACCATGCTTACTTCGTCAATGATAAGAAGTTTCATTTTCCTCAAGACTCTTGAAACTTCAAAACAAGCATCTCCAGATAGCTTGTGATATTCTAATTTGTTGTCATGCTCCACTGGCAGCATCAGTAAACGATGTAAAGTAATCCCTTTAATGTTATGTGCTGCCAGTCCAGTTGGAGCGGTGACAACACAAGACAGCGATGACTCTGTCCTTTCCTGCAAATAACATGAAATTGCTTTAATAAGGAAACTTTTTCCAGTTCCTGCTTCTCCACTCACATACAGTCGGACAGGCTTCAACGACGTACATGAGCACTCTTTCTTGTCATGACTTAATCCATGATCAATTTGCATGGTAAGTTCGTCATATATTTTCCTCTGCTCAACGTTGAGTTGTCTTTCCAACTCTTCTAAGTTAACCGCATCCTCCTGAGCATGTGCCATGGCTCTTTCCAATTCATTCATAGCAGTGGCAGCTTCATTTTCGATAAGAGGTCCTCCTAGTGGATCCTGACTCAATGAAGCAGAACTCTGACTGTCCTGAGAACTGTCTCTGGCAATCTCGGCTGCAATCGTTGCTTCCTGCTCAATTTCCACATTCAACATTTCTACATATTTGGGAAAAGCAGGACATTCTATGGTCTCCTTGGCAGCATTGAATGAGTCTTCGTAACAAAGGAAATCTCCAAGCAGTTCCTCTTCTGCACGCCATGGCTTAAAAAGTTGCAAAAGTGCTAAATAGAAAAACTCCTTTTTTTCAGGAGATTCGCCACTCAATTTTCGATGGTTTATCAAGTGGCATTTTCTTCGCTTGACCAGACATCCCTCACTTCCTATTACAGCATACACTCCTTTCTCAGTATCTTCTTTGATGTTCCTCTTGAATATGTAATTTTGCAGAACCTCATACAGACAAACATTCTCGAGGTGACTGCTTCGATTTGGATAATATGTATCCAACATGTTGCTCTTCAAAATGTCGGTACTGTTTGGCTCCTTTTCCGCCAAATACTCAATTTCCCGCACAGGTTTCAGAACTCGATTACGCGTTGCAGCAAGACCAACACTCGCCCAAACGATACTCCTGGACTTGGCATAGAGACTTGCTGAAGACAACCGGTCAGAACATTCGTAAGCTCCGATTTCTCGATGCGACAACATCTTCAGACTGAAACTGTACAACTTCTTGCTGAGGCTCATTTCATGGGAAATGTCCTCCCACATATCCTTCAATTCTGTCTTCTCTTTTTTGGTGATGTAAGATGTCACATACCGAGCCACAGCCATACAGTTATCAGCCACAAACTGTATATCCATGTTAGCATTCCACATGGACAAAATCACCGGGTTGTAGTCGTTGATGTACTTGGACTCTTCGTTCCTCTTCAAATTGTATGTGTTTTTAGGTGATTTCTTCATCACATTATGTCGCAGCGAAGACATCAAACTGTTTACTCTTCCTTTAGAAATCACCGGTCGTGGAAAGCCGAAACGACATTTGGTGTAGAACTTGTCCTTGTTTCGGAATTTACGACGGCAGTACTTTCCACATCGATGGCTTTGGAAACGCAGAACTTTTTCTCTTAGGCTTTTCTTCTCCTTTGCGTTTGGAACAGCACACGTAGAATACTGTTGGATGAAACTCATCACTGAGTCTTCTGGATCCGTTCCAAATTTAGGTGCATCCTTGATCCACAACAACATATGTATATGAGGAGCACCTCTTGCTTGGTACTCCTTTCTCCAGAAGAAATCCAACACCTCTCCAAGAGGTGGATTCTTCTTATTCATGATGAAAGACATCATAGCTTCAAATCTATGATTGAAGTACCTACATACATTGACTGGATCCAAAGAGCACAGTTCTCCGGGTGTCTTGAATTCGATGTTATCTACGTTAGCATTTGCCTCTCGTAGAAATTCAAGTAAGTCTTCCCAGCCATACTCGGCACAGCTCAGAGTGAGGAACCATGTGGGAGTACCTAAGTTCCTCAGCATACATTTTAAATCACCATGACGACGGTACCAGTACTCATTAGTACCATGCTGACACGCCATGAGATTAATCAGGTGAGAATCCAAAATACTGTCTTGGACATTGACTTTATCCATAAAGTCACTTGCCGAGATGTTTTGCATGTGTATACCACTTTTCAAGATGTGGTTCACTGCATATGACAGTCCAGACAGATCGCTTTCAAACAGGAGATGAAACAAATAAGGAATGCATTGTCGAAACCTAGCATCTCCTGCATACAATCGCAAAGTTCGGTATTCAGAAGCAGGAATTTGATGAGGTCGCTCATCATATCTTCCTCCCTGACCTGTTGGAAAAAGCTGTGGGAAACACCGAGCTTCCAAACTTTCCTCCCAAACACTAATGGGACTCCCTTTGGCTTGTTTCATTTGAAACAACTCAATAGCATTCCCCATGACTTCCTTGGAATGCAAAGGATGAACACTATAATGTTCATATATTTCTTCACTAGTAGAGGGTTCTACTTTCTCAATTTGACCAGCACACAAATCGCTATCCTCTTCCTCACTTACTTCCTCTTCTGCAACATATACATTCTTATAGAATTTATAATTTTTTTTCAAATACAATGTTGCCTTTTTAACTTTCCTAACATCTACTAAATCTTGCCATATTTTCTTATTCTTTGTCGGAACCCCATTAACTAAGATAACCAGAGGTTCCTCGTCCACTTTTTCTACTCCAATTGTGTTAATGTTTTTCTTCAAATCTAGAGGCAAATAAACAACTCTTCCCTTTAATCCTCTCTGTAAATCTGATGGAGGCAATTTCCCTGTCTTTGGCTCCATTCTTACAATAGCCTGAAAGGGATGGATACTTTGAATCAAAATAGATTCATAAGTATTTAAATCCTTCAATTCAGAAGGAATCTCAATCAATTCCAGATTATTATGAACTGCTCTAGCAGGCATCTGGTTTTGATTTAATTTGTTACAACAATAAGTACACACACGTTGATCCAATCCCAAATCAAAACAATTTTCTACCATCAAGTATGTTGTGAAATCCTTCCATTCACTATTATTTTCCCTTTCACTTTTTGCATATAAATCCACTAACTTAGTCTGATTCTTATAATAAGTGCGTCGACAACACACACAAGTGAAATTTGGCCTCTCACTTGATTTGACCTGAAACGTCGCAATTTCCCTCTGGAAATTATCTGTACTGGAAACCTGTACACTATCTTCCACATTACCCGCTTCTTCTTGGTCAATTTCAACATTCTCCTCTTTACTTCCAAAGTAACAAAACTCAATTTCTTCACATATATTCTTCACATCTATTTCAGAACCATGCAAAAGAGCAGCGCATAATTGTTTAAGCATAATTGCTGGACTCTTAGCATAATACAACATTCTAACTAATTTCCTCACTTTATTATGATGCACTGCTAGCATCCTGAAATGATGAAAAACACTCTGGCATACTCTCCTGGAAAGACAAGCCAGTGAATGACCATGCAAACCTGTCACTTCTCTCACTCTGCAAGGATCTAATTCTTGCAACAACATCATTTTCTGCTTCAAACTTTTCTTATTAAATGACCGTACAAAATCACAAAGCAAATTGATGGAATCCTGTCGCACACTACAAATACTACTACACTTCCAGGTGTACACAGGACCCTTAGCACGTCTTCCTAAAACCTCATTACCTAACACCTCTTCTGCCTCTGTTGTCACAAGTTTTTCTTTTTCAACTGGACAACCATCTTTCACTTCATAAGCACGACCACTGGTGTCAACTGCATGCACCAAATCATTATCCTGGAAATAACTCTCCTCATTAAAAAATGCCTCAGAGCTTGAACTATGCATCCATTCTCCAGAAAAAACTTCACAAAAATTACTACGATTAACTATTCTCTTCCATCTACTATTTCTTTTGAAATCATAAATTGCCTTCTTTAGCTTCCTAATTCTATTGATTATCAAAATAAATAACTTACGTTTAATTTCAAATGCCTGATCAATAACTTTCTCAACTTTTTTTTTTTCTGTTATAAAAAACCACTTTCTGTTGACCTTTCTTAATATTTTTTAACAAATTGCCAATTATCCTGTTGCGGAACATTCGTTTACGAATGTCCCTAAACTGTTGTTTCCTTCTACTATCATGCACAGAGTTATCTCTTGCTCTAGCAGTAACATTTTTGATTGGCCTTTCCTTTCCATTTGAATTGCTTCTCTTTTTATGGACTGAAACATTTTCTGTAGTAATATTTTTTTTACTACACATATTTCTTATGAATGTTTTTGTACTCTTACCCGGTGCTTTCTTCGTGACTTGACAAATCTTTTTGTTAGAGGACTGCTGCTTCTTTTGATTGGCCTGCTGTCTTTGACGTTTTGCAGCCTTTCTCTCTATTTCTTTCGTTGGCATGGTGAAATGTTGAAATGATCTGCAGTTGAATCTGTGGTAAAATATATTAAAAAATGTTATTAACCACTATTACCAAACAGTAAATCAATAACAGTGATCAAAAACTTAACACACTACTTGACATTTTAAATAGAAGATTTTTTAGTCCTTGGCAAATTTACAATACAGAAATAGCAGAAAAGAAATGGAATTTATATTCATGTTACCTGTGCTATTTTATATGTGAATCTGATCTAATTTTATGAGCATATTTTAATATTTTATTGAAGACACTACACATAACCTGTTTTTGAAGGTGTCTTTATTTTTAAATTAAACGGTTTACACTTTTACTTTTTATTTATTATAAATTTTAAAAATAAATGTTTATAGTTCCATAGGCTCAAGCAGGTCAGCTTCCCACCCTATGTCATATAATTCGGACAAATCTGCATCCTCATCACGCTCTTCTTCATCCTCAGGATTTAATTCATCCAAGGGATCAACATCCACTGATGTTTCAATTACAAGTTCAATGATGAGGTCAAAATCAACTGATTGCAGATTGTCGCTCATGTTGATGTTGTCTTTATCTTTAAAAAAGGTAACAACAATGAGATGTTGCAGAGTAAGAGACAAATCTCAGAGATTATAATAGTAAAATTGTTTAACAAGAGTAACATTTTGCAGCTATTATTTAGCCATGTCCAGCGATGCTGAGCAGGTGAAGCCTATGTCTAATTTTTCAGTGAACAGGACTCATCTCTTCTTAACCTTGGATAAGCCTCACCAACTCTGTGTCCCCTGCACATACTTAAATGTAAAGGGGCAGATTTATGTTAAATGGCACATCCCCAGGCATGCACCAGTTAACGTGCACCGCTGCTCTGCCACCCACCGTGTGCCGTATTTACAATCAGATAGGAGAAAGCTGCGTCAAAACCCTGCGCCTGCTTTAAGCAGGCATAGGTCTTGACGCAACATTGTGGAGATGGGGCACCCCTGAGCCTTGCTTGAGCTGCATCGCACTTGCGATACGATTCCAGCAATGCGCCGCCTTTACAGCACAGATACGTCACGCATCTGTGCCATTTTTGCCCCATGCTGCGCCGCATTGTAAATGCAGCACACCATGGGTGGCGGAACAGCGGCGCAAGATGACTGGCACATCCCTGGTGATGCGCCAGTCATCATAAATCTATCCCTAAGCTTCTTATCTTGTTACAGATGAACCGCCATATGTACCATCAAACTATTTTGCATTTCCTAAATAGCGAATTTTAAGGAATAAATAGCAATTCTTTACCATTCCTAATTTGCAATGAGCAAATTGCTAATTGCAAATTACCCATTCATTTCCATGGGCTAGGAGGCTCATAGGAATGAAGGTGCAATTTGCGATTAGCAATTAGCTCATCGCAAATTAGGAATTTTTCCAAGGGTGCATGGGTGTCTCAAGAACACCCTGCTGCACCCCTGAAAAAGAAATTTGGGGGCATATGGCGCACATACATGCCCTAAGGGCATGTATTGGCGTCATGTGGCACCTTTTGTTTTTTTAAAAAAAATTCTTTTTGAAAAGAATTCGCAAATTACCACAAACTAGAAGTTGGTGGTAGTTTCCAAATCCTTAATGTCATTTTTTACATATTTTTTGTTTGATACATTGCATTTAAGAAATCGCAAAATTTGCAAATCCTTCAGTGCAATCGCAAAATAAGGAATAGCAAATTTTGAATTAAGGACATTTTAAGTCATTTCCACATGTGCAGTGTTTTGAAATTATGATTTGAAAATCGTTTTTGGGGAAAAGGAATGGTTTGCAAATTTATGACAAGGACATAATGGTGTATGCTTCTCTATAAGGCATTTCACTGTCTCTGATGTCATTTTTCCCATATTACATTATAAGACCTTTCCCCATGGAGCACATTCCTTGTAAATATGCTCCCACCTGTGCATGGTGAATTTAGATTTTGACTGTTTGAGTCACATAGCCATGTTAAAAGTGACCCAAAAAAATTGCAAACGCTTTAAAAAAACACATTCATGTGTCTTAAGCACATTTTAAGTCATTTCCCCGTGGACAGTGTTTTGTAAGTGGCGCAAAAGAGGCATACACCTATCATAAATCTGTCCCTAGCATTTTAAATGATTAATTCATGATGACGATAAGGTGTGGCCTATCCAGAGGTTTGTTTAAGGTGAGGCCTACTCAGGATTGCAGATTAAAGTTACGCTTGATGAAGAATACAGAGGACATAATACATGTAAAGCTCTACCAATGAAGTAAGTAATGTCCACTTCATTGCGCCAGTCATCATAAATGTATCCCTAAGCTTCTTATCTTGTTAGACATCAACCAGCATATGTATCATATAACTATTTTGCATTTCCAAAATAGCAAATTTTAAGGAATAAATAGCAATTCTTTACCATTCCTAATTTGCAATGAGCAAATTGCTAATTGCAAATTACCCATTCATTTCCATGGGCTAGGAGGCTCATAGGAATGAAGGTGCAATTTGCGATAAGCAATTAGCTCATCGCAAATTAGGAATTTTTCCAAGGGTGCATGTGTGTCTCAAGAACACCCTGCTGCACCCCTGAAAAAGAAATTTGGGGGCATATGGCGCACATAAATTTTAACAACATTCCATTACCTCAAAAACGATTTTCAATTCATAATTTGAAAACACTGCCCACAGGGAAATTACTTAAAATGTTCTTAAGACACATGAAAGTGTTTTTTGAAAGCCTTTGCAATTTTTTTGGGTCACTTTTAACATGGTTATGTAACTCAAACAGTAAAAACCAAAATTAACATGCACAAGTGTGACCATATTTACAATGAATGTGGCCCACGGAGAAAGGTCTTTTAATATAATATGGGAAAAATGACATCAGAGACACAGAAATGCCTTATAAAGAAGCATACACCATTATATCCTTGTCATAAATTTACAAACCATTCCTTTTCCCCAAAAACGATTTTCAAATCATAATTTGAAAACACTGCACATGAGGAAATGACTTAAAATGTCCTTAAGACACATGAAAGTGTTTTTTGATTGCCTTTCCAGCATGGTTGGGTCACTTTTAACATGGCTATTTAACACAAACATTCAAAATCTAAATTTGCCATGCACAGGTGGGAGCATATTTACAAGCAATTTGCGCCACAGAGAAAGGTCTTACATTAAAATGGGAAAAATAACATCAGAGACAGTCAATTGCCTTATAAAAAAGCATACACCATTATGTCCTTGTTATTAATTTTAAAAACAATTCCTTTTCCCCAAAAACGATTTTCAAATCATAATTTCAAAACACTGCACATGGGAAAATTACTTTAAATGTCCTTAAGACACATAAAAGCATTTTTTGATTGCCTTTGCAGCATGTTTGTATCACTTTTAACATGGCTATGTAACACAAACATTCAAAATCTAAATTTGCCATGCACAGGTGGGAGCATATTTACAAGCAATTTGCGCCACAGAGAAAGGTCTTACATTAAAATGGGAAAAATAACATCAGAGACAGTCAATTGCCTTATAAAAAAGCATACACCATTATGTCCTTGTTATTAATTTTAAAAACAATTCCTTTTCCCCAAAAACGATTTTCAAATCATAATTTCAAAACACTGCACATGGGAAAATTACTTTAAATGTCCTTAAGACACATAAAAGCGTTTTTTGATTGCCTTTGCAGCATGTTTGTATCACTTTTAACATGACTATGTAACACAAACATTCAAAATCTAAATTTACCATGCACAGGTGGGAGCATATTTACAAGCAATTTGCGCCACAGAGAAAGGTCTTACATTAAAATGGGAAAAATAACATCAGAGACATTCAATTGCATTATAAAGAAGCATACACCATTATGTCCTTGTCAGAAATATTATAACCATTCATCTTCCTCAAAAACGATTCTCAAGTCATAATTTGAAAAGACTCCACACCTCCTATGCAGAAAAACACCCTGTCAGTACTAATACTTCACATTTTCTCCAATTACATTTTCTCAAAGAAACAAAATCTATTTGTAAAACACTTGAGACAAAGCAACATTTGAAAAACACAACTTTCTTCATAATTTTCTCCTTAAAGCACACTATTCTCTATCTAAATTAAAGAAATATTTTCTCACCTTAGCAAATACTTTGAGTTTGAAAACAGTCTCAGAAACACACCAATTTGTCTTCAGCAGAGCAAAAGGTATGCACTCCAGAGTCTGCAGCTATCAAAAGCACAGAAATGCTGTAATTCTTCACACATATCTCTCATGTCACCCAATCAAAACTCTTCCCTCACTTTTTTTCAAATGAAAACCCTTCCCCCCTCTGCCATTTCATGCCTTTTCTGCATAGCAACCACCTCTTGCAAGACCTCTGGTGTTTGCAAGTTCACACAACAATGTTGCAATTGAACTCTGAACTCTCAGTGCACCTGCGTATCCACTGCAATCTTTCATTTAATGATTATTTATTGACCATTCAAAATACATCTTTCAAAGAACTCACCCATGCACCCTAACTTTCTGTTTTCAGCAATCAAAATCCACCAATCACTGTTACTGCTTCATTAACACAGAAACTCCACAGTTTTTTTCATTTTAAACTCTCATTTTTTCAACTGCCATTTCATTGCCACACTTCATCTGACTGCAGCAGAACCTTCTCTCACCATGTTTTCTGTCTGGATTGTTGGACATAGTTATATCCACTGGGCTCACAGGTATGCTGAGAACAGAAAATTACCTAACCTCAATTTACAAGATGTGGAAATTAAGTGGTTTGGCCACAGAGGATTAAAATTTCACCAATTGATACCATTGGTGAAAACCTTTATGCATTTGCCCAAACCTGACCTGTTAATTGTGCACTGTGGAGGTAATGATTTGGGCACTTTGACTGGGGTAGGTCTGGAAATGCTTTTAAAGGACACCTTTGAGCAATTGATGGCACTTTTTCCTCAGACTGCCTTGGTATATTCAAATATATGCCAAAGACAGAAATGGAGGTGGTCAAACCAATTTTGTCCACAAATTGAGAAGTCAAGGAAGCATGTAAACAAATCTGTTTCAGCTTACATGAGAGACCATGGAATGGGCTCCCTGTACAACAATAACTTGCATTACTACATGCAAGATATCTACAGAGGAGATGGAGTTCACTTCTCAGATGAGGGCAACAGAATTTTCATTCTGAATTTAAGAATGTGCATTGGTACCTACTTATAAGTACCTAAATGTACCATAAACCCAAAAGCTCTTCTCAGAGCTACCCTACATCTGATCACTCACAATTATTATTTTACTCTAACATTTTTCACTAATTTTCAACAAAGTACGCTCCCCGGGGCGCTACCCGGTACGCGAACCGGGAGCTAACCTCGCGAAATTTTTTAAAAAAATGTTTTTTTTCGCACATATGAGCCTCCTCAGCCATCCTCACAAAACCTAGGGGGTCAAGATAAGTCTACCGTGCCCCCTTCTACCCATTCTGAACATTATTTGCCCTCCATTTTGTATCTTAATTCAACTGAAACACAAAATGGTGGACTCCCGTAACGCTTAAGGTTCGCGGACCGGGCGCTACCCACGCAAAAAAAACAAAAAAAAAATTATTTTTTTTGCCCCGCGGGGCCCTTTTAAAACCTCCACATTAAACCTAGGGGGTCAGGGAGGATCTACTATGCCCCCTTATGGTTATTTCCCCCTTTGTTTTGGCCTCCTCTTGTCTCTCAATCCTACCGAGAGACAAGATGGCGGCCGCTACGGACTGTTTGGAATGTTGACAGACTCCCGTAACGCTTAAGGTTCGCGGACCGGGCGCTACCCACGCAAAAAAAACAAAAAAAAATTATTTTTTTTTTGCCCCGCGGGGCCCTTTTAAAACCTCCACATTAAACCTAGGGGGTCAGGGAGGATCTACTATGCCCCCTTATGGTTATTTCCCCCTTTGTTTTGGCCTCCTCTTGTCTCTCAATCCTACCGAGAGACAAGATGGCAGCCGCTACGGACTGTTTGGAATGTTGACAGACGCCGGAGAACCAATCAGCTTCGCTTCACAAAGCTCCGTTGCGCGAAAAGTCCGCGAACCGGAGCGCTGCCCGGTCCGCTGTTACAGATATATATCTTTTTTTAAACGTTAATTTCTCAAAATCCACTGGAGCACATATATTGAGACCTACAAAAGGCACATCGGGCTACCAGTCCCTACAATTTTACCAAGTTTCGTGCAAATCCATTCAGCCGTTCGGGCTAAAAGTGAGGCCAACCGCCCTATGGAAAACTCAATGTTAAAAACACGTTTTAGGACCCCCCTTTTTTCTCGGCCCCCCCTTGACGAACCCCCCCCAAATTTTCTGGGGCTGCTCAGAAACAAAATGTTCCATTTTCCTGAATATTTCAGCCAATTCCGTCCTCAAACGCCAAAGTTATTAGACATAGAATTTTCAAAAATCCCATAGAGAAAAAATCCTAACTATATATACCTACTGGCGACCGCCAGTAGGTAATATGTATATATACATATATATATATATATATAACCTAACCTTTATATAACCTTGACAAAGGCTGTGTTAAAGTTAAACACGTTGGGAGCAGTTGGCTTCTGCATATCAAATAAAGACGCTTTTTTTTTAATGACTCCAGGAATGCAACCTTCTTTTGTTGGTGTCGGCTGAAGGTGGGGATATATTTATATATATTCACTGAAAAAACCCTAGGTTTCAGGGACGTTATATTTATAAATTACCATTTAAAAAAACATAGAAATTCACTGAAAAAAACATAGGTTTCAGGGACGTCATAGTTAGTTGGACATTTCACTCATACAAAATCAGCGAAATTTGGCCATTATAGTTAGCTGAGCTAACCTCACTGATGACATCATCCACGTGATAATCTGATGCACCTCCTCACACCCTAATATAACCTTTCATACACCTCTCTAAAATACAGACTACCATTCTCAAAACCATAGACACACCAATGCCAATTACGACATACCCACTCACTGATTCCTAGGTTTACACACACGTCCACCTATTCACCCATACAGTCACGTATACATGCAATCACTCATCAATACAGCACTATCATTTGCACTCATACACCTATACAGACAGTCACACATCGACAGTCATCCATAGAGTTACTCACACACTTATTCAATCATGCAAAGAATCATTTGCCTTCCTATTTACTCACCTATACTGTTATACACACCCCTCACTTATTCATACAGATACTAACACATACTCTCTTATCCAATCACTGATACAGGCACACAGTCATCCATACAGCCACTCTCACAATCACTCACTCTCATATATAGTGATTTCTGTATCCCAACACTCACATATACTGCCTTTCACATATATAGTTACTCACACATGTACCACTGAGACAACCATTCACTCACCAACACAGCCATACACACACTCACCCACTGCTACATCCCTTCACAGATTCACTCTTGAACCCATACACCCAGTGAATTACCCACTCACACATCTATGCACAGAGTCACACCCCCCACCCAGCCACACAGACACTTGGGCGCCCAGACAGATACTCAGGCAACCAATTAATAACCCATATAGATACTCATGTAACTACTCACCAATCCATGCAGCCGCTTACTCACCAACAGGGAGACTAGTACAGACATTCACACAGTTTAGTCACTAACCCATGTATTGAGTAGAACATGATTAATCACTCACTTATACAGTCAGTCATGCACCTACTAAATCATCTATTCAGACACTTATATACCCACTCATTCTTCAATACACCTTCGCATACATACATATATATATATTACCTACTGGCGGTCGCCAGTAGGTAGTTATAGTTAGGATTGTTTTCCATAGGGAATCCGCAACATTCTATTGGGAATAACTTTGGCGCAGATTGAGGGATCTGCCTGTAGTTTTCCTCAAATTTGCCTCGCGGCGCTCCGCTCCTTCCCTGAAAGTTTGGGGGGGATTCGTCAAGCGGGGGCCGAGATAAAAGGGGGGTCCCAAAACGTGTTTTCCCCATGTTAATTGTCACAGGGCGGTTGGACTCACTTTTAGCCGAACGGCTGAATGGATTCCCACGAAACTTGGCAAAATTGTAGGGACTGGTAGCCCGATGTGCCTTTGCTATGTCTCAAGATATGTGCTCCAGTGGATTTTGAGTAATTTAGGTTAAAAAAAATATATATATCTGTAAGCGCGCCCCGGTAAGCGCACCGGGGAGCGTACCAGCGCGCAACGCGAATTCGCGCGCGGAAAGCTGATTGGCTCTCGGGTGTCTGTCAACATTCGAAACAGTCCGGTGCGGCCGCCATCTTGTGTCTCGGTAGGATCGAGACACAAGAGGTGGCAAAAACAAAGGGGGAAATGACCATAAGGGGGCAGGGTAGACCCCTCCTGACCCCCTAGGTTTGATGTGGGGGCCATAAAAGGGCCCCACGGGGCAAAAAAAAAAAAAACGATTTTCGCGGGGGGAGCGCCAGGTACGCGCACCGGGGAGCGTACCGGGGAGCGTACTTTGGTGAAAAATAGTGAAAAAAGTTAATGTAAAATAATTATTTTGAGTGTTCAGAGGTAGGGTAGCTGAGAAAAGAGTTTTTGGGTTCTGTGGCTGATTTAGGTACCTATAAGTACATCTCACACACATCCACATGCACACACCCCACACACACACCTACACACACCTCACACACCCACACCTCCACCCACACCCAAACACCCCACACACCCACACCCACACACACACCTTACACACCCACACCCCCACCCACACCTCACACACCCACATCTCAACCCACACCCAAATACCCCACACACCCACACCCACACACACACCTTACACACCCACACCCCCACCCACACTCACACACCCCACACACCCACATACACACCTCCCCCCACACACACACGTCACAGACACACCCCACACATCCCCCACACACACCTCCTCTCCCCCCCACCCCCCTCACACATGGGGAAAACCCAGTGAAACAGTAAAATAATAATTTAAAGTGCTTTGAGGTAGGGTAGCTCTGAATACACACACCTTACACACCCACAGCCCCACCCACACTCACACACCCCACACACCCACACCCACACCCACACCTCCCCCCCTCCCCCACACACACACACCTCACAGACACACCCCACACATCCCCCACACACACCTCCTCTCCCCACCCCCCTCACACATGGGGAAAACCCAGTGAAACAGTAAAATAATAATTTAAGGTGCTTAGAGGTAGGGTAGCTCTGAATACACACACCTTACACACCCACACCCCCATCCACACTCACACACCTCACACACCCACACCCACACTCACACACCTTCCCCCCACACACACACCTCACAGACACACCCCACACATCCCCCACACACACCTCCCCCCCTCACACATGGGGAAACCCCAGTGAAACAGTAAAATAATAATTTAAAGTGCTTAGAGGTAGGGTAGCTCTGAATACACACACCTTACACACCCACACCCCCACCCAAACTCACACACCCCACACACCTACACCCACACACACACCTCCCCCCTCACACACACACACCTCACAGACACACCCCACATATCCCCCACACACACCTCCCCCCCTCACACATGGGGAAAACCCAGTGAAACAGTAAAATAACAATTTAAAGTGCTTAGAGGTAGGGTAGCTCTGAAAACACACACCTTACACACCCACACACCCACCCACACTCACACACCCCACACACCTACACCCAGACACACACCTCCCCCCTCACACACACACACCTCACAGACACACCCCATACATCCCCCACACACACCTCCCCCTCCTCACACATGGGGAAAACCCAGTGAAACAGTAAAATAATAATTTAAAGTGCTTAGAGGTAGGGTAGCTCTGAATAGAGTTGTTGTGTTGTGTGGGTGATTTAAGTACCAGCATGTAGGTACCAATACAGAGTCTTAAATTCAATGTACACCGTCTCCTCTGTAGATATCTTGCATGTTGTTACAGAAGTTATTGTGGTATATGGAATCTATACCATAGTCTCTCAGGAAAGCAGAAACAACATGGAGGCAGGAGATGAAAAAGAGATGTCAAATACACATTGGAAAAAATATAGTGGGAGAAAGGAAGTAACTATGAGCAAAATTACTATGTAACATAAAAAAGTTGCACAGTATACTATAAGTCTCACATTATATTATGTTCATTTTGGTACTATTTCATGAATTACATATAAAAAAGAATAATGTCTGGAACAATTTGTAATTATTAAATACAAATTTATTGCTCTGATTTTTCAAAATTTAATAACACTTCCAACATTATTTCGTCAGGAATGTCCTCATTTGGATTCCATGATTCCATTTCTTCCACATATTTAAGAAACTCTTGATCAAGAGACTGATCCAAAAAGTCTAAATCATCAATCTCTTTCTCTGGGTTGTTCTCGAGATCAATTTCGAATGAAATATTAAATTTCTTTTGTTCTCCTTCCATTTTGTTGCTGTAAAATGCATAAAAAAATAAATATATCAGTAGAGATAGGGCACTGTTAGGTTTAAGTTCAGACAGGTACTTCTGAGTTTTTAACAGTGAAGTTATCTTTGGGCAGTGTATGGTATCAGGCAGGAAGTAGAAATATAAAAAAGTGTATGTGAGGAAGCCTAAGTAAATTAATAATTATAGCAGAGAAGCCTAACTCAATCTATAACTATAACAGAGAAGCCTATCTCAATCTATAACTATAACAGAGGGACAGTAAATAACTATCAGAAAACGTTTTTACAAATTACCTTAAAGTGCCCCTTACAAATTAACAACTTACCTTATTGAAAGGTGATGAAGATAAATTAAGAAAATTGTTTCAAGATGTACCTCAGGTAGGTGTAGTAAAAATGGCCGTGTTTCCCTCTCATTTTACATTTAAATTCATGTACATAACCAATCAAATGTCAGGAAAAAATAGTAGAAAATGAAAGTAACATTTTAATTGGTTGTAAATCCTAACTGTTCATATGTGTTTTTGTCATGTCATTTACCTCAGGATATTTAGACAGGGCTACAGGGCAAATGGCTCAATGAAATTCCACCAAATTTGGGGAAATGGTAGAGACTGGTATGTAGTATGGCCTATTCTATATTTGGTAAACATCTCTACAGAGGTTTTTATGTAAATTAACTTTAAAAAAAATTTGGGAGCGCTCACCGGTGCGCGCCCTGGTACGCGTACCGGCAGTGCTATGGGAGTCCTCCATCTTGTGTTTCGGTAGAATTGAGACACAAGATGGAGGACAAACAACGCTGGGAATGGGTAAAAGGGGGCACGGTGGACACCCCTTGACCCCCTAGGTTTTCTGAGGGGGGCTTAGGAGGCCCAGACAGGCAAAAAAATATATATATACTTTTCGCGGGGTAAGCGCCCGGTACACGTAACGGGGAGCGTACTTTGGTGAAAAACAGTGAAAAAAGTTAGAGTAAAGTAATTGTTTTGAGTGATCAGAGGTAGAGTAGCCCTGAAAAGAGCTTTTGGGTTCTGTGGCTGATTTAGGTACCTACAAGTAGGTTCCAATGCACAGTTTTATATTCAGGAGGAATATTCTATTCCCCTCATCTGAGAAGTGCACACCATCTCCTCTGTAGATATCTTGCATGTTGTAACACAAGTTATTGTTGTATATTGAACCCATTCCATAGTCTCTCATGTAAGCAGAAACAGATTTATTCACATGTTTCCGTGCTTTCTCAAATTGTGGACAAAATTGGTTAGACCACTTCCATTTCTGTCTTTGGCATATATTGGAAAATACCAAGGCAGTTTGAGGGAAAAGTGCCATCAATTGTTCAAAGGTGTCCTTTAAAAGCATTTCCAGACCTACCCCAGTCAAAGGACCTAAGTCATTTCCACCACAGTGCAGAATTATGAGGTGAGGGTGTGGCAGATGCAGGTTTTCACCAATGGTATCAATTGATGACATATCTATCCTCTCTGGCCAATCCATTTAATGTTCACATTTGGTAAATCAAGGTTGTGAACATTTCTGGTAGCTGCATACCTTTGAGCCCAGTGGATGTAGCTATGTCCAATAATACAGACAGAATACATGGTAGGAGGAGGTTCTGGTGCAGTCAGATGAAGTGTGGAAATGAAATGGCAGTTTGAACAGTAGGAGTTTGCACAAAAAAAAACTGTGGAGTTTCAGTGCTCTTGAATCACAAGCAATGATTGGTGGATTCAGAAAGTTGAAAACTGAAAGTTAGGGTGCATGGTTCTGTTTTGTGAAAGAAGCAATTTGAATGCTTAAGAAAAAGTCATTTAAAGAAACATTGCACTGGATAAGCTGGGGTATTAAGAGGTCAAACATCCTTGCTAAGTTGAATTGCAACATTGTAGAATAAACTTTTAAACCTGAGAGCTCAGTGAGGAGGGAGTTGCTATGGTAACAGGTAGAAAGGGCTGAGGGGGGGAAGGGTGTTGATTTGAAAATAGAGAGGGAAGAGTTTTGATTGGTTACCATGAGGAATATGTGTGTAGAATTAGAGGTTCTCTGTGCCATTCATGGTTGCAGTGGCTGGAGTACATACCTTTTGCTCTGCTAAAGAAATATTGGTGTGTGTGTCTGACACTGTTCTCAATCTCCCAAAGCATTTGTAAAGGTGAATAATGATTCATTTATTATAGATAGAGAGTTGTATACTCTATGGAGAATATTTGGAAGCATATTGTGGTTTTTTAATGTTGCTTTGTGTCATGCTTTTTGATAATGCTTGGTAAAACGTTTTTACTGCATAGAGGAATTGTATTTTGTAAAATTATGAAGTTTCAGTAGTGACATGGAATGCTTGTACATAGGACCTGTGCTGTGTTTCTTAAATGTGATGTCAAAAACGATTTTGGGGAAAATGAATGGCTTTTACATTTTTTAGAAGGAATAAATAACGTGTGCATGCTTAAAGAAATACATTTGACTCTTTCATAATGATGTTACCTGTGTTAACTCAGTGTAGGAAGCACATTGAGTTTCTTTGCATAGAGGAATTGTATTTTGTAAAATTGTAAAGTTTCAGTAGTGACATGGAATGCTTGTACATAGGACCTGTGCTGTGTTTCTTAAATGTGATGTCAAAAACGATTTTGGGGAAAATGAATGGCTTTTACATTTTTGGGAAGGAATAAATAGTGTCTGCATGCTGAAAGAAATAAATTTGACCCTTTCACAATGATGTTACCTGTGTTAACTCAGTGTAGGAAGCACGTTGAGTTTCTTTGCATAGAGGAATTGTATTTTGTAAAATTGTGAAGTTTTAGTAGTGACATGGAATGCTTGTACATAGGACCTGTGCTGTGTTTCTTAAATGTGATGTAAAAAATGATTTTGAGGAAAATGAATGGCGTTTACATTTTTGAGAAGGAATAAATAGTGTCTGCATGTTTAAAGAAATAAATTTGACCCTTTCACAATGATGTTACTTGTGTTAACTCAGAGTAGGAAGCACATTGAGTTTCTTTGCTGTTGGTTTGTGTCATGTTTTTTAAGAATGGTTGAATTTCAGTAGTGAAATTGAATGCTTGTACATAGGACCTGTGCTGTGTTTCTTAAATGTGATGTGAAAAACGATTTTGGGGAAAATGAATGGCTTTTACATTTTTGAGAAGTAATAAATAGTGTCTGCATGATTAAAGAAATATATTTGAACCTTTTACAATGATGTCACCTGTGTTACGTCATACTAGGAAGCACATTAAGCTTCTTTGCAATTAGTTTGTGTGATGTTTTTTGATAATGCTTGGTATCAACATTTGCAAGAAAGAGGATTTGTATTTTGTGAAATAGTGAGGTTTCAGTAGTTGAATTGAATGCTTGTACATAGGACCTGTGCTGTGTTTCTTAAATGTGATGTGAAAAACGATTTTGGGGAAAATGAATGGCTTTTACATTTTTGAGAAGGAATAAATAGTGTCTGCATGATTACATAAATATATTTGAATCTTTCACAATAATGTCACCTGTGTTATCTCAGATTAGGAAGTAGATTGTGCAGATGAGGTGAGGCATGTCAAGAGGGACAGAGGAGGTGAGGCCTGTGTTCAAGACTGTAGTGGGAGAGAGGCCTTTCCTGGGGAGCGTAGATGGTGAGGCCTGTGTCTAAGAGTGCAGTGGACTAGGCTTCATGAAGCCTATCCACCACTGCACTCTTAAACACAGGTGTCACCTTCTTTGTACCCGTGGACAGACCTCTCTTCCACTACACTCTTCAATTTATTTATTTATTTATTTATTTTTGCAAGTTTTTAAAGCGCTACAATTACCCATAGGTGTCTCGGCGCTGAAGCTAAATCTAAATAAACCAGTGATTAAATCGAAGGGACAATAGTAAAAGGATCTAAGTATCGTGTCGATGAGAAAACAGCCAAGTCTTTAGCTGCTTTCTAAAAACTATTAAAGATGGACTGGTCTTTATGTTGAGGGGAAGGGAGTTCCACAGTTTTGCTGCTGCTATGGTGAAACACCTATCTCCCCAGTTAACTGTCCTTGTTCTAGGAATTTGAAGCATGTGAGCTGTGTTAGAGCGCAACATTCTAAGGGTTGCCAAAGGTTTAAAAGAACTTCTCAAGAATTTAGGTCCCGTGTCTTTTATTGCCTTATAGACAATACAGAGGGTCTTAAACTTCGTGCGGCTTCTGACTGGAAGCCAGTGCAATTGGTCTAGATGTCTGGAAACCGAGCTATATTTGGGAATCCCCAGAAGAACTCTGGCAGAGGCATTTTGTATTGATTGCAGTTTAGAAATAACCTTTTTTTGGGCATTGAGGAAGAGGGCGTTGCAATAGTCAGTGCGCGAAAACACCAGTGTGGATATTAGTGTTTTTCCCGTGGCTATGGGAAGGTACGGTAGTATTTTCTTTATTTTCCTTAGGATGTTAAAGGAAGATGAAACTACCGCATTCGCATGATGATGAAAGAGGAGCTTGTTGTCAAATATCACTCCCAGATTTCTGACTTTGCTAACAGGTTGTGGTGGAGTTCCCAGTTCCTCAGGCCACCATGAGGGAGACCACAAAGGTTGAATCTTTCCAAAAAGCATAACTTCCGTCTTGGATGAATTGAGTTTTAAGCAGTTGGAGGCCATCCAACTGCTAATAGCCCTCATACCATTCTTGAAGTTTGCTGCCACAGTGGGTCCGTCCTTATGTATGGATAACACCAACTGGGTGTCGTCGGCGTACGTTGTCAGGTTGATGTTGTATTCTTTTATTACCCTCGCTAAGTCCGAAACATAGATATTGAAAAGGGTCGGACTTAGCGAGGAACCTTGAGGGACTCCACAGGGAAGGCTGAAAGTGGGTGAGGTGAAAGTGCCCAACTTAACTGCTTGTCTGCGATCGGTTAAGAAAGATGTAATAAGGTCCCTGGCTCTATGTTTAATACCAATGGCCTCGACACGGCCGATAAAAGTTACATGATCGACCGTGTCGAAAGCCGCCGACAGGTCCAACAAAATCAGGACAGCCTGACCACCCTTGTCCATTGTGGCCCTAATTTCATCTGTCGCCTTAATTAGGGCAGTCTCAGTTCCGTGACCTTGACGGAAACCAAACTGAGTTTCGTCCAGCAGATCATTAGTTTGAATATAGTCAGAAAGTTGTTTGTTCATAACCGATTCAAAGATCTTGGCTGGAAACGGCAGGGAGGCAATAGGACGATAACTGGAAGATATTAAAGGGTCCAGGGAGGGTTTCTTGAGAAGCGGCCTGATAATGGTGTTTTTCCAGTTGGTAGGGTAAGAACCTGTGGAAAACATGCTGTTACAAATATTTGTCAGTGGTATGGAAACAATATCCGGAATGTTGATGAGTATGGATGGATGACAAGGATCAAGAGGGGATCCAGATTTAATTGACTGAATTAGTTTAAGAATGTCGTGTGGGTTCGTCCTGGTAAATTCAGTAAAAGCTGTCGGGGGCTCATGTATCTGAGAAGTTTTCACCTTTAGATTGAAATCCTTAAATATGGATGTGACCTTTTCAGAAAAGAAATCGGCCAGTGCATTGCAGAAGTTTTGAGATGTTTCAGTAGGGGGATTAGACGGTTCGGCAAGGTGATTGACAACTTCAAACAGTTTCTTCATGCTGCAAGAAGCTTGGTCGATTTGGGTGGTGTAGTAGATGTTTTTCTCACGTACTATGCTCTGCTTATAGCCGAGAAGTGCAGCTTTATAGATGATTTTGTCTGCTGAGTTGTAGTTTTTACGCCAGTGACGTTCCATGTTGCGACAGTGTTGTCGCTGGAGTCTAAGATTTTCGGTAAACCATGGGGCCGAAGGGGTCTTCCTGTTACGTTTGTATATTTTAGAAGGAGCTAAAATATTGAAAGCTTCCTCTAAAATAAGAGTATAAGTGGTGGCTGCGATGTTAGGGTTAGTTATTTTGTCCAAACTTGCAAAAGCATCAGTAAGAGTCTCTGCAAGTTGGTTAAAGTCTAGATGTTTCCAGTCTCTAGAGATTACATGAGAGTTTGCAAATGTAGTGTTAGGAGCTATGGTTTCGCTTTTAATATCGAATAAAATAGCAAAATGGTCAGACCACGTTAAGGGAAGAACTTTGTTTTTGACGATATAGGGGTTATTAGTAAATATACCGTCAAGCGTGTGGCCTGCTTCGTGTGTGGGTTCTGTAATCAGCTGTTCCAGACCTACAGCAGAAAGATCGTGGATAAGCTGATCAGTGTCTTTGTCTGACACTAGATCAAGATGAAAGTTAAAATCTCCTAAGAGGGTGAAATATTTATGATCTGCAGCTAACTCGCTCAAGTGATGGAGTTGCGAAAGGAAGTTTGGGCGAGAGCCTGGAGGTCGATAAAGAAGAATACCTGTGAGTGATTGGTTGGTGGTGAGAATAATCGTAAAGGCCAGAGCCTCACTGCTTGTATGTTTGAGGTCGATGGTCTTAACACGGAGGCAATTGCGGTATATGATTGCAATCCCCCCGCCTTTATGGGCAGCAATACGATCCTGCCTATGAACACAGTAGTCTTCTGGCATAGCGGCCTTAAAGTCCGGTCCTGATGCATTGTCTCCCCAAATCTCAGTCACAAATAGAAGATCGATATCATGGGTGTTAAGCAGCTCCAATATATCAATTTTGTGACAAGGGAGCGAGCGGGCATTGACAAGTGCCGCACGTATACATTTCCGGGAGGTTTGAAGGATGAGGGTTGGGATGACCGGGCTCTTATTAATGCACTTAGTGCATAAAAAAGGCCCCCCAATAGGGTCCGCTAATATGCATATCGGAGGCTCGTGATCTGTCTGTAAGGTGTTATTGAGATCACGAAGTTCATTAGCGGTGTAAACTAACCTTTTAGAAGATAGACATGTAAGGGGGGTGGCCCTGGGCTCGGTCCAGGCTCGGACGGGCACAGACGGGCTTGGCTTAGGCGCGGCTTCGGCGCGCGCCCGGCGCGCCCGCTGCGCCAGCCCGGTGCGCCGTCTGGAGATAACACACATTTTATAGCCGATTGAGGAGGGCGTGAGTCCTGCGCAACTAGAGCGCTGACCCCGCTACCCCCAAGATGGCGCCCACCGCTGCCAGATGCGAGATCAAGTCGCCACCAACAGAGGTAGGGAAGTAGTAGAGAGCGTGTCAAGGTGTCAGAGTGCCTGATTAATTCCCAATTAAAATCTGTGATTAAAAGCCCCCAAAGATAAATTGTCAGACGAAGTACCGTTTTTGACACAGACTGGTTAAAAAACACTATTGCAGACAATTAAAAACTAATCTTCGTTTTCTATCACTGGTCAAACGCGAATAGCTCACAGCCCCAGTCGCAATCACCGGGGAGAGCTTCTTAGGCAGCGCGGCCTCCGGGAGCCTAACTTAAATACACTGGGAGGGCGGGAGTCCTGCGCAACTAGAGCGCTGACCCCGCTACCCCCAAGATGGCGCCCACCGCTGCCAGATGTGAGATCAAGTCGCCACCAACAGAGGTAGGGAAGTAGTAGAGAGCGTGTCAAGGTGTCAGAGTGCCTGATTAATTCCCAATTAAAATCTGTGATTAAAAGCCCCCAAAGATAAATTGTCAGACGAAGTACCGTTTTTGACACAGACTGGTTAAAAAACACTATTGCACACAATTAAAAACTAATCTTCGTTTTCTATCACTGGTCAAACGCGAATAGCTCGCAGCCCCAGTCGCAATCACCGGGGAGAGCTTCTTAGCTTCACCTCCTCTGCACCCCTGGACAATCGTCACCTCATCTGCAACCCTGAAGAGACCGTTTGCTTTTTCTCATTGCTTTGTTGTCTGGTAATAGTGGTCTATAATGTGCTATAGGTTTATTTTTATAAATTAAAGGTAGTTCTAAAAAGAACTGTTTTTTTTATTCTTTTTGTTGTTTTATATTTTTTTATAGTTTTTTTGAATTTTTTTTACTTTTTTTGGCTTTTCTGAACACTTTTATATTTTTTTGTATTTTTTATGGGGAGAAACAAAAAACAGGGAATTGTAAACGGCTCAACTGGAGCAAAAAAAAAATCATGAAAAAATTAGGGTTTTTTGGGGCAATTGTGGTTGTCACCAGCAAGAACGATGAGCTTTACGCTCTGCTCACCATAGCTGATGGTCTTACCACAAAAAATACAAGTGACCCTGAATTCACCAAACCGTGGTTGTATGATTGGCATGGTCTCCCTTGTGTCGGGTCCCGATGGAGTGGGTTGCTTTCTTTTGGAGGTGCTGGGTGAAGATTGGGGAAGGTTACTGGCCATTTCTCTCATCTCTGCAGCAGCTTAGTTGTTGGGATGCTTGCGCTGCATATGCCTAATCATGGTATAATTACCAAATGAATATTTCCTATTAGGGTTCCCCCTTGAAAGTTCCATGCCACAGATTCGGCAAGTCACCTTTGGCGCATTCACTTTTTTCTTGCCCTCTGGGATGGAAAAAAACTCCCATACAATATTTTCCTTTGGCCTATATGGGGTATTGTCTTCTGGGAGGAATGTCCTTGTCCCCTCCTCGTCGTCCTCCTCCTCCTCTTCTTCTTCTTGACCACCAATGTGATGTTGTGGTGGCCCTCTTGGTGGTGGTGGTGGTGGTGGTGGTGCAGATGCTCCAGCTGCTGCTGCTACTGTAGCCATTTTAAAGTAGAAAAGATTAGAGACAGATCTCCAAACAGGTCTTCCTCAGTCAAAGGACAAAGTCAGAATAAGGAAAAAAGGTGGGGGCTTTCATCATTTGGAAAACAAAACTGTTGTGGACCAATAAAAAGTGTTATTTTCAAGTCACATGATCCGAGTTTTCATCATTTGGAAACCAAAACTGATCTGCACCAATGAAAAGTGTTATTTTCAGATCACATGACCCGACGTGCTTACGCTACGCGCCCCGGGGCGCGCCCGTAGTCGCGCCCCGGGGCGTGTAGCATAAGCGCGTCAGGACGTTGTGAGATCTTATGCGCTCGCGTGCTTCCGGGTGCGCTTACGCAGTGCGTCATATGACGCATCACGCGGCTACGCGATACGTCACGATGTTGTTTTCGTTCGAGCCAATAGCGCTAACGGGACGCTCACCGGTACGCGCCCCGGGGCGCACCATAGCACTGCGCTTACCGGTGAGCGCATTGGTACGCGCCCGGGAGCGCTCCGGGGCAAAAAAAACCAAAAAACTATTACATAATTATACAATATAAATTTCGTTATAAAAATTTTAACTTTTTATACCTATAGATATTTGCTATTAAAAAACAATTGAAATTCACTGAAAAAACCATATGTTTCACACCAGTTATAGTTAGGAATTAGCATTTAAAAAACCTATTAAATTCACTGAAAAAAACATAGGTTTCACACCTGTTATAGTTAGCTGGAAGTTTTACTCGCATAAAACCATTGAAATTCCCACGTTATAGTTAGTTGGACTCACTATAACTTGCGCGTGCAATGCACTGCTGATGACGTCACATATTACATCACTCATGACATGGTCAGTGACATCACTCATGACATCACTGATGACACCATCCTTGTGATACAGTGACAGAGCTCCATTCACTGTAATGTAACCCTTAAAACACATATTGAAAAATAGAAACTAACATTTTCAAAAAAATGGAGATACCCATACCAGTTACAACAACCAATTCAATAATTCCACCATCTATATACACATCCATTCATTAACCAACAGTTCTATATAATCACTCATACGTATACTCACTCATCATATGTAGTGATACACCTATACATCCTGTTACACACCGACAGTCATCCAAAAGATACTCTCACATATACTCACACATACAAATAAACTATTGAACATCCATTTATTTGCATATACAGCTATACACACACTACCACCTTACTTCTAAGGAACCATAACATACTTACTCTCTTAAACAATCACTTATAGAAACACATACTTATTTAAACAGGAACTCTTACAATCCCTTACTCTCACATATATTCACTTATATACATCAATATTCACATATACTACATTAAAACATATGTAGTTACTGATAAAGACACTAGTGAGACAGTCATTCAGTCAGTAACACACACATATACACAGTCATCCACCCATACAGTCCTGCACATATGCTGTCTTCAAAACACATACAGAGAGTCAGTTATTCATGCATCTATGTGCTAAGTAATACCCCCACCAAACCATACAAACACTCATACTAATACTAAATCAAACATCTAATAACCCATATACATACACATGTAGCTACTCACCAACCCATGCAGCCACTTATACAGAAAGTGAAACACTAATCCTTATATTTAAATATTTAAACATTACTCACTAATATATGTATTGCCTAAGATACACTTATTAAGCCAGTTAACCAATCATTTTTTTTAAAACATCTAAACACTAATTTATTCTTCCATCAACTTTTACATGTACATATATTACACATATTTATTTCTCGGATAGACACACATTCACTGGATGGTGTCATCAGTGATGTCATGAGTGATGTCACTTACCATGTCATGAGTGATGTAATATGTGGCGTCATCAGCAGTGCATTGCACGCGCAAGTTATAGTGAGTCCAACTAACTATAACGTGGGAATTCCAATGGTTTTATGCGAGTAAAACTTCCAGCTAACTATAACAGGTGTGAAACGTATGGTTTTTTCAGTGAATTTAATAGGTTTTTTAAATGCTAATTCCTAACTATAACTGGTGTGAAACCTATGGTTTTTTCAGTGAATATATATATATATATATATATAAATATATATATATGTGCGCAAGCTCAAACTGCGCAAATATCATTGCCTGCACAAGCGACCGCAACCCACCGCAGTAACTGTACCCAGTTCCCAATCTCCAACCTTTTCTGCACCCGACTCCAGCTTGCTACTTGAGCTGATGGACATGCAAAATGAATCAATTCTGCAAAATGAACCAATTCTGCCTGCATCTAGCCCGGGCTCGGGCATAGAGTCATTATCTACAACATCTATAGTTACCAACTTCAAACCTAAATCGAAGTTTTGTCCTTTGTCCTTTGATGCTTAAGGATAATATTGACCTATTTCATGATAAAGGCACTTTTTCTCAAACATGGCAGCTTTTCAAAAAAACACCATTATCGTGATTTCGAGTACCACCAACTAATCAAAAAACTGAAAAACAATACGAATATAATTGTAAGGCAATCTGACAAAGGAGGAAATGTGGTGCTTTGGCCTCGTAAAATGTATATGGATGTAGCACTTGGCCAACTTAATGAACGCGCATGTTATCGACAAACTGATGCCAAGGAAGTACAGCAAGCGAAGAACAATATTTATTCCAATCTTATGGCATGGAGAAGTACTGGTATTATCACTATGGATGAGTTCAAATTCATGAAAAAGGACAATCCTGTAACACCAGTAATATACTTTATACCTAAGATCCACAAGAACAACTTGCTACCGCCAGGGCGACATATCATTTCTGCTTGTAATAGTATACTTGAGAATGTTAGTAAATATGTTGACTTTTTTTCTTCAAGAGTTTGTCAGGTCCTTACCTTCATTTGTGCTCGACACTGGCGATTTTCTGAGAAAGGTGTATGATGTTGAGTGGAAACAAAGTAATTTGCTAATATCTCTTGATGTTACTGCCCTATACAGCACCATCTATCACAAAGATGGGTTAAGAGCAGTACAGCACTTTCTCGGTTCTAGACCAGTTTCTTTAAATGAGCATACACGTATGATTGTGGCCATGATTAGCTTATGCCTTGAGAACACATTTTTCTTGTTTGGGAAACAGCTATCCCAGCAGCCAAGGGGTGTGGCGATGGGGGCCTGCTTCTCTCCCAGTTATGCCTGTTTGCATATGGGATACTGGGAGGAGCAGGTCCTCATGCCTAACTTTGTGGACATCATGAAAACCAAAGTTGTAAAATGGTTACGTTACATAGACGACCTTTTTATAATTTGGGACGGGTTGGAAAACGAGGCAGTAGAGTTTATTGAAAAACTGAATAACAATGATCTCAATCTTCAGTTCACTGGCCATATTAGTGACAAATCTGTCTGTTTTTTCGATGTGGAGATTTACATCAGAGAGGGGAAACTAGAGACTAAACTTTACCGCAAACCAACTGCTGGCAATAGTGTCCTCCACGCAGGCAGTCATCACCCTGCTCATCTTATAAGGAGTATCCCTTATGGTGAAATGCTCCGCATTAAATGGATTAACAGCACGGAATCCGACTGTAGAGAGGCCCAGCTCTTATGTAAGAATAGATTCCTGCAGAGGGGCTACTCTAAGGAAATAATAGAAAAAGCTATGATTAGAGCTAACTCTCAGGATAGAGCAACCCTATTGTCCAGTACAATCCAGGATAGAGTAACTTTATAGTCCAATACAACCCAGAGAAGGAAGGAAACAGCTGAAGTTGCCCAGAGTGAAACTAGGCTTATTTTCACATTCAATAATCAACATCGGACTATCAGAAATATAGTCAAACGCAACTGGGCACTCATCACGAGTGACCCTATCCTGGGCAATCAGGTTACTGGGGCACCTAGCATAGCTTACAAATGTGCCAGGACCATGAATAACTGTTTGGTGTCGAGCAGCCCTGAGATCAGGACCACGGGCTCGTGGTTAGACTCTAGTAAGGGCTTCCTAAAATGCTCATCATGTAAAGCGTGCAGACATGGACTAAGTAGAACCGAATATTCTACTCCGTTCAGCAACACACCTACTTCTATCAAATACAAACTGACGTGACGCACCGAGTATGCAGTGTATGTGCTGGAGTGCCCCTGTGGTCTACGCTACGTGGGTAGCACAAGACCACAGGTTTACAAACGCATCCTCCAGCACCTCAGGGCCATTACCAACGGCAACACTGCATACCCGGTAGCGAGACACTTTGAGGAGTTTCATGACAAAAATTCAGATGAGTTGAAGTATTTTGTAATTGACACGGTCCAACCTCAGAGGAGGGGAGGGGACCGTGAGCTGTTGCTGCGGAGATTGGAAACCAGACATATAATTTTATTAGACACCAAGACCCCCAACGGTCTTAATGCAGGGGAGGATGGTCACACATATCTATGAATTCTACTTATGAAATTATTTAATTGTATATTTGTAAACATACTAGCTGTCTCATCTACATATACTGTTTAATACAATTTTTAATTCACTTTTGAATTTTCCATTTACACAGGGTAGCACTAATTTAAAATGCCAATATTTATTTGCTGTTTTTTGCACATATGCTTTTCGTTTGCACATCAGCAAACTGATCGTCTAAACTACCCACTTGGGTGGTACTGCCAAATTTTGGTCCTTTAAAGTTTGTTGTGCAAGTACTAAACTTGGGTTTTAGCTGCAATGTAGTGGAGCAATATCAATTTTAACATGTTTATTTATTTATTTATATGTTTTACATCTTGTTCTCTACTGCTGCTATATTTATTTATTTATTTATATAATTATATATAATTATATATTTATATTTATATTTATGTATTTATACATTAATATGCACACTCAAATTCATGTGTTCGTATTTACCCTTGTTTAGTTGTGTATGTGATTTGACACTACTTCACACTGTACATATGTGCTTATTTGCATTCACGCAATAATGGATTCAGACAGTATGTCTTCTATGTCTATTAAAGACTATACCTTTTGTTGGCATCTTGCACTTTAAAAGGAGCACTTCCGCCCCTAAACGTTGTCATGTGATCGAGGCCGTGTTTGGCCGAAACGCGTAATGGTGGTGTGGTGGAGAGCAAAATAAACCATTAGCACTATAACCTGGGTTCGCCTCGCCTGTTATGCTGCGTGACTGCTGCAAGACGTCCTTCTGCCGGGATATATATATATATATATTCACTGAAAAAACCATAGGTTTCACACCAGTTATAGTTAGCTGGAAGTTTTACTCGCATAAAACCAATGAAATTCCCACGTTATAGTTAGTTGGACTCACTATAACTTGCGCGTGCAATGCACTGCTGATGACGTCACATATTACATCACTTATGACATGGTCGGTGACATCACTCATGACATCACTGATGACACCATCCAGTGAATGTGTGTCTTTCTGAAAAATAAATATTAGTGAGTAATGTTTAAATATTTAAATATATGTATTATTGTTTCACTTTCTATATAAGTGGCTGCATGGGTTGGTGAGTAGGTACATGTGTATGTATATGGGTTATTAGATGTTTTTCTTAGTATCAGTTTGAGTGTTTGTATGGTTTAGTGGGGGTATAACTTAGCACATAGATGCATGAATGACTGACTCTCTCTTTGTATGTGTTTTGAAGACAGCATATGTGCAGGACTGTATGGGTGGATGAGTGTGTATATGTGTGTGTTAGTGAGTGAATGACTGTCTCACTAGTGTCTTTATCAGTAACTAGATATGTTTTAATGTAGTATATGTGAATATTGATGTATATAAGTGAGTATATGTGAGAGTGAGGGATTGTAAGAGTTCCTGTTTAAATAATTATGTGTTTCTATAAGTGATTGTTTAAGAGAGTAAGTATGTGTAAGTTTCCTTAGAAGTAAGGTGGTAGTGTGTGTATAGTTGTATATGCAAATAAATGGATGTTTAATAGTTTATTTGCATGTGTGAGTATGTGTGAGAGTATCTTTTGGATGACTATTGGTGTGTAACAGGATGTATAGGTGTATCACTACATATGATGAGTAAGTATATGTATGAGTGACTATATAGAACTGTTTGTGAATGAGTGGATGTGTATATAGATGGTGGAATTACTGAATTGGTTGTTGTAACTGGTATGGGTATCTGCATTTTTTTGAAAATGTTATTTTTTATTTTTGAATATGTGTTTCAAGGGTTACATTACAGTGAAAGGAGGTCTGTCACTCTGTCACAAGGATGGTGTCATCAGTGATGTCATGAGTGATGTCACTGACCATGTCATAAGTGATGTAATATGTGACGTCATCAGCAGTGCATTGCACGGGCAAGTTATAGTGAGTCCAACTAACTATAACGTGGGAATTTCAATGGTTTTATGCGAGTAAAACTTCCAGCTAACTATAACTGGTGTGAAACCTATGGTTTTTTCAGTGAATTTAATAGGTTTTTTTAATGCTAATTCCTAACTATAACTGGTGTGAAACCTATGGTTTTTTCAGTGAATTTCAATGGTTTTTTAATAGCAAATCTTTATAGGTATAGAAAGTGAAAAATTTTAAAACGAATTTTATATTGTATAAATATGTAAAAAAAAAAATATATATTTCTTTTTAACCCGGGGGCGCTCCCGGGGCACGTACCGATGAACGCACGGGTAAGCTCAATATTACGACGCGTCCTGGGGCGCGTACCGGGGAGCGTCCCGGGAGCGCTATTGCCGTCGGGTCGTGTGACTTGAAAATAACACTTTCTATTGGTGCAGAACAGTTTTGCTTTCTAAATGAGTAATGCCTGGGTCTTGTGACCAGCCTGGGTCTTGTGACCTCAAAATAACACTTTCTATTGGTGCAGAACAGTTTTGGTTTCCAAATGAGTAAAGCCTTGGTCTTGTGACCTGAAAATAACACTTCTGATTGGTTCAGCACAGTTTTTTTTTCCAAATGATAAAAAACCCCACCTTTCTTCCTTACTCTGACTTTGTCCTTTGACTGAGGAATACCTGTTTCATCTACATAGACAATTCTTTTCTACTTTGAAATGGCTACTGTAGCAGCAACAGCTGGAGCATCTGTACCACCACCACCACCAAGAGGACCACCACAGCAATACATTGGTGGTGAAGAAGAGGAGGAGGAGGAAGATGAAGATGAGGAGGGGAGCAGATGGCTGCCTGAAGAAAATAACCCATACAAGCCAAAAGAACACATTGTATGGGAGTTTTTTTCACTTCCAGAGGGGAAGAAAAAAGTTAATGCAGCCAAGGTAACATGTCGAATCTGTGGTGCAGAACTCTCAAGGGGCAATCCAGATAAAAAATATTCATTTGGTAATCATACCATGATTCGGCATATGACCCAGAAACATCCTGCTAACTATTCTCGTGCAGAGATCAGGGAACTGGCCAGTCACTTCCCCCAGTGTTCAAGGACCAGCTCCAAAAGAAAGGAACCCAGTCAATCAGGACCTGAAACATTAGAGATGATGCCTTGTATCCAGGAACGATTTGGTGATTTTAAAGTCACTTGTACTGGATGTGGCAAGCTTATGTCCTATGGGGAAAAGAGTATGAAGCTCATTGTCCTTGCTAGTGACAATCACGATTGCCCCAAAAAAAAGAAGTAATTTTTTCAGTTTTGTGTTTTTTGCTCCAGTTGAGCCATTTTCAATTCCCTTTCTCTTTGTTTCTTCCCATAAAAAATACAAAAAAAATATAAAACTGTTTTGAAAAGCCAAAAAAAGTACAAAATGTTCAAAAAACAATAAAAAAATATAAAACAACAAAAAGAAGAAAAAAACAGTTCTTTTTAGAACTACCTTTCATATATAAAATTAAACCTATATTTTTAATGAATCTCTGTCAATTTTTTTTTCTTAGGGTACGCGTACCGGGGCGCGCCCCCCAAAAAAATAGAAAAAAAAATTAATGAAAGAGTTAGCATGAGGGAAGAACACAAAGAGAGTAATGTTAAGAAAAAGAGAGCTAGAGGGAGAAACACAGAGGGATTGTTTATTACATAGTTAAACACAGAAAAAGATAGGACAGAAAAAAATTGAGAATGAACGGTAGTGGCGTAACTGGGATAAATGAAGAACGGTGAGGGAGGGTAAGAAAAGACCAGTTAGTATAAGTAAAGAGGGGTGAAAGAGAGTGAAAAATTGAATTAGGATAAGAGATGGGGAGTGACAAAGACAAAGGACAGAGAAAATAAAGGTAACAGTACCTGAATGGGTTTGAGTGAAATAGCAAACAAAGATAAGTAATGCAGTTTGTGTGAGTTATAGGGAGTCAGTGGGTGTAGGTCGGGGTGTCGGTGTGTAAGGTGTTTCTGTTTTGTGGCTGTGTGGGGTGTTTTGGTGTGGGTGGAGGTGAGGGTGTGTGAAGTATGTGTGAGGAGCATATGGATATGGGGTGTATATGTGTGTGATGTATGTGTGTGTATGGAATGTGTGTGTATATGTGAAGAGTGTGTGGGGGGAGATTTTTTGTGTGTATGAGGTGTGTGTGTGCTGTGTATTTGTGGGGTGTATGTTAGAGGTGTGTGTATGTGTTGAGAGGGGGATGAGGTGTGTGTGTAGGAGTAAGGTAAAAAATTAAGAAAAACAAAATGAATGAAAAAGCAAAGGAAGGGAACAGAGAGTAAGTGAAGTAAAGAATAGGGATTGAAAGAAGTTTAATATGAGAGGAGAAATAGGGAAATTGGAGTAAACATGGAGAATAAGAATAATTGAGGGAAGCAGAGTAAAGACACAGGAGTGAGGTTGGTTGAGAAAATATTAGTAAGCTTTAAGCAAAGGGTGATGACAAACTACATTTTTTTAGTCATACTTACCATATAATAAATGTAACTTTAATTATTCTTTTTGTACTACACTTTGTATCTGTGAAAGAGAGAAGAAAAAATAAGTTATAATTAGTAAAATGTATATTTTAAATTAAAATATACAAATGAAGAGGTTGTATTTAGAAATAAAGTAAGAGTGAAGGACACAGAAAGGGAAATAAAGTAAGGTAGAAGGATAAAAAGAGAAAAAAAGAAATAGAATGAGAGCAAATTACTAAGAGTAAGGCATATAGATTCACTGACACAGAGGAAGAGAAGAACAGAGAAATGAACTGAAGGGAAGAAAGATACTAAAACAATGTGAGTTAGCAAAACTAAATCAGGAAACAGTAGTAAGTAAAAGGATAATGACTGAGACAAAAACAGTCTAATTAAGGATGCATTTAGAAGAATGAGGAATAGAAGATAACTGAGAGTAAGTGAAGAACAGTCATAGAGTGAAAGGATGAAGGGAGAGAGGATAATATACAACGATTGAGGGAAATGGACTGAGGAAGTTAGTAGGCAGACACACTAAGAGAAAAACTGAGTGAGGTGGAGTACAATGAGTGAGAAAAGGAAATGAGTAAGGGAGCAAAAAAAGGAAAGAGAGGAGAAGACGACTAAAACAGTGGTACTGAGAGAAAATAATTTGGTGATGAAAGTAAAGAGAAGGACATTGAAAGAAAGAAAATCAGGGATAGTAATAGAATCAGAGTAAAAGAAATGGGATGAAGAACGATGAGAGAGGAGCAGTGAAGTTGTTCTAAAAGAAATGATAGAAGGTAGATAAACACAAGTGAACATAAGACAAGGAGAGTGAGGCACTGAGGACATAGAGGTAGTGAACGGAAAATAGAGAGAAGAGGTCAAAAGAAAGGAGGAAACAAAGATAAGCGAGGGAGAGTGGATGATTATAGTGATAGAGTGCGACAATACTGGTGAGTGAGTAAAGAGGAATTACTAAAAGAGCAAAGGAGGAAAATACGGAAAAGGGTAGTAAAGCAGAGAGACTGAAAGCTGAAAAGTTATGGAAGGGAGAGAGGGGATGCAGACAGTTGAAATGAGAATGAGGGGTTGTCAAAGAAGTGGAGTAAAGGAACGGAGGTTACAGAGAGTGAGAGAAAGACATTATAAGTGAGTAAAAAGAGCTGAAAGAGGATGGAAAAAGGAAAGTGTGTGTCAGACAATGGGAATACAATTTAATTTACACAATCCAAACTATAGAATAACGTGTACAACATGTTACATAGTTTATTTTTGCTGTTCTCAGAATATATTGAATTTCACTTAAAACAGTGAGTTCAAATTACTCATCATATAACAGCGGGAAAAAAACCAGAATCTAAAATATTGAGTTTTTAAAAAAACCTTAGATACTGACAAATGACAAATGTACACTAATCTTTGATTGACTTACTTTTACTTGAGGCCAAATAGTATATCATGGAGGTCCTTTTCTCGTTTCAAAGTACTTTGCTGTTCAGTAAAAAATCAATTTCATTGACTTTCTAGAAGAAAAGCTCCAAGAACATCTGAAATATTTTCAATATTTTCATATACTCCTTTTTTTCAGTCATGACTCTTTACTCATTCCTGCACCTTTCCATTTGGCCAAATAGTGTCTGATGTATGAGTATATATGAGTACTCCTCCCGTCTTCATAGGCCAATTACCTTTACCTAAATTTTGGCTGTAAAAACACTAGGTATGAATTTATAAAGCCAAAAGGCAAACGTTGTTTGAAAGTCAAATGAGTGTCGTTACATTGGGTCCAACCTTTAGAAGTTTTTAAATAGGATGTGTAATGCCCTGATGTTGTTGAAGGACCGTCATGAAAAATAATAGCTACAGTTGTAAAGGTTCTTCCTGATATCGATAACTGAGAAGCCACGAAATTTTTAATAGAAGTTGTCAATTTAGTTCCATCAGGTCTAAATCGTTGGAACATTAAAATGACATAGTGACCATAATTTTGTAGAAATAATGTGGACAGCATTGCAGACTTACATTGGGTACACACCATATTGTGATCCGCTGCTTTAACTAGATTATTAAAAGGCACTGATTTGCAGTCTGGTAAAGTCAAATATATAAATCTTTCAGAGTCTATTCTAGTAGTACTTGATGAAGCACAGTTATCACAGTCATGTTGCCATTGATAAGAAAGGTTAAAAAGATTTTTTATATCTACTCCTTCATCTTGCAATACATCAAACATATACATTAAAAATTCCTGACAATCCTGCTGAATATTCTGTGAAAATTGATTTTGACCTGAACACATGTCTAGAAGATTTCTAATTTCTGAAACACTTTCTATTTTTGCTCTATCACTACTACATTTCTCTAACACAGAATTCAATAAACAGCACAATGTTTGTTCCCGATTTTCGACAATCTGTTTTTGTAAATTTTGAAGAAAAAAAACATTAACTACTACATTAGCATAGCAGTTGACACCAGAACTGTTTTCAAACTGAAATCCAGCAACATCTTCAACAGAATCCTTTTTCTTTCTCTTTACAATTACACTTTTATCTACTTTATGCCTTTTTTCTGATACCTCACTGCAATTACTCTCAATTTCTTCTTTTTCGGCCTACCACACATTTTTCAATCAAAGGATATAGAGGCAAATGTGGAGCATACTCTCTTCTTAACCTATTGTATTCTTTAACACAATGTAGATCTGCACAAATCTTTGTTTCATCACACTCAATCAAGTACAATCCTGATAAAGTTCTGACTCGTGATAATGCCACATATGCCATACCCTCTTTAAACACAGAACTTCCAATGTTCACAAAAGCGCTATCTACACTTAAACCTTGAGACTTATGAATTGTCACCGCATATGCCAAACAAATAGGAAACTGTTTTCGGCGAACATATAAGTCTTTCACGAGCAAAAATCTAGCTGAAAAACGACAAATTTGTTCTATTTCATCAATGCCATCAAATTTAATTTTTAAAATTTCAATTCCATCTCTATTTTTGTAATTCACAAAACCAACAACATGACCCATTGCTCCATTTACCAGACCTCTTTCAACATTTAAATTCCTTCTCAAAATGATACGACAATTTAAACACACATTCAGAGTCTTTTCAAAACCAGCAGTTTTAGATATAGTCTTCTCTAACGAATCCAATTTTGATTTCACATTTTCAGACAAAATAATTGTTGCTCCCATATGCTTTATTTTATCTGTAGCTTCCAGTTTCACTATCTCTACATTTTCTAACTGTAACATTTTGTTATTGAACATGGAACATTCTTTCAGAGTTGGCATCAAACATATGCCAGATTTCTTCTCGATAATTTTCTTAAAAATATTCTCTGGAAGAATGTTTTCATTTGGGTACAAATTTGAAATTAATCGTCCATGTAAAGCTTCTTTCCCTTGTTGACTTAGTTTTCCGATTCTTACATCTTGTAAAATATTTTTATAATCTTCATCCTTTGCCTGCCGCATATTTTGAAGCAGTTCTGCATATTTGAAGTTTAACCATATATTAACGTTTCCAATGCTCCCTAAGCACTTCCTGTATCTTCATGCGTGAGCATTTTGAACACAGGTTGTCCTTTCACTGGAGTCAACTGCAGAAGATCTCCAAAAACAATAATATGTTTTCCTCCAAATAAGACATCATAGGCTGTTCTAAGAATTTCTTGCATTCTCAAATGCACGAAAGCAAGCATTATATTTGACACCATGCTTACTTCATCAATGATAAGTAGTTTCATTTTCTTCAGGACTCTCGAAACTTCGGAACACGCATCTCCAGATAGCTTGTGATACTCCAATTTGTTATCATGCTCCACTGGCAGCATCAGTAAACGATGTAAAGTAATCCCTTTAATGTTATGTGCTGCCAGCCCAGTTGGAGCGGTAACAACACAGGACAGCGATGATTCAGTCCTTTTCTGCAGATAAGTTGCAATTGCTTTAATCAGAAAACTTTTTCCAGTTCCCGCTTCTCCACTCACGTACAGTTGGACAGGCTTAAATGATGTACATGAGCACTCTTTATTGTCATGACTGAATCCATGTTCAATCTGTTCTGTGACTTCGTCATATATCTGTTTCTGCTCAAGGTTTAGTTGTTTCACCAAATCTTCTAAGTTAACTTCATCATCTTGAGCTTGTTCCATAGCTCTTTCCACCTCATCCATGGCAGTGGCAGCTTCATTTTGGATAATTGGTTCTCCAAGTGGATCCTGACTCAATGAAGCAGAACTCTGACTGTCTTGAGAACTGTCTCTAGCAATCTCTGCAGCAATTGTGGCTTCTTGCTCTATTTCTTCGTTCAACATTTGCAGATAATTTAGAAAAACAGGACATTCTATGGTATCCTTGGTTGCATTAAAAGAATCTTCGTAACAGAGAAAATCTCCAAGTAGTTCCTCTTCTGTACGCCATGGCTTAAAGAGTTGCAAAAGAGCTAAATAGTAAAATTCCCTTTTCTCTGGATTTTCGCAACTCAATTTTTGATGATTAATCCAATGGCCTTTTTTCTGTCTCACTAGACATCCTTCACACCCAATGATAGCATATAGTCCATTGTTAATATCTTCTCTGATGGTTCTCTTATAAATATAGTTTTGCAGAACTTCATACAAACAAACGTTCTCAAGATGACTACTTCTATTTGGATAGTATGTATCCAACATGTTGGTCTTCAAAATATCTGTACTTTCTGGTTCTTTCTCCGCCAAATACTCTATTTCTTGTACAGATTTCAAAACTCGATTTCGTGTTGCAGCAAGACCTAGACTCACCCAAATGATGGTTCTAGATTTGACATATAGACTTGCTGATGACAATCGATCAGAACATTCATATGCTCCAATTTCTCGATGCGACAACATCTTCAGACTGTAACTGTATAATTTCTTGCTTAGACTCTTTTCATGTGAAATGTCCTCCCACATTTCCTTCAGTTCTGTCCTTTCTTTTTTTGTGATGTAAGACGTCACATATCGAGCCACAGCAATAGAGTTGTCAGCAACGAATTGAATATCCATGTTAGCGTTCCACATGGACAAAATCACTGGGTTGTAGTTGTTGATGTACTTGGACTCTTCGTTTCTTTTTAAATTGTATGTATTTTTTGGTGATTTCCTCGTCACAGTATGTCGCAGAGAAGACATCAAATTATTTACTCTTCCTTTAGAAATGACTGGTCGTGGAAAGGCGAAACGACATTTTGCGTAGAACTTGTCCTTGTTTCTAAATTTTCGACGACAGTACTTTCCACAACGATGGAATTGAAAGCGTAAAACTTGTTGCCTTAAACTGTTTTCTTCGGTAGTTTTCGGAACAGCACATGTTGAATACTCTTCAATGAAGCTCATCACTGTCTCATCCGAATCTGTTCCAAATTTGGGTGCATCTTTAATCCACAACAACATATGTATGTAAGGAGCACCTCTCGCTTGATACTCCTTTCTCCAAAAGAAATCCAAAACCTCTCCAAGGGGAGAATTTTTTTTGTTGGTAATAAAAGACTTCATAGCTTCAAATCTATGATTGAAATATCTGCATACATTTACTGGATCCAAAGAACACAGTTCTCCAGGTGTTTTGAATTCTATATTTTGTATATTTGCATTTGCCTCTCGTAGAAATTGAAGTAAGTCATCCCATGCATACTCGGCACAGCTAAGAGTGAGGAACCATGTAGGAATTCCTAAGTTTCTTAGCATACATTTCAATTCCCCATGACGATGGTACCAATACTCGTTTGTACCACGCTGACATGCCATGAGATTGATTAGATGAGATTCCAAAATATTATCTTGCAGATTCACTTTCTCCATAAAGTCCCTCGCCGAAACATTTTGTAGATGTGCTCCACTTTTCAGTATATGGTTTACTGCATAAGAAAGCCCAGACAAGTCACTTTCATACAGTAGATGAAACAAATAGGGAATGCATTGACGAAACCTTGGATCTTCAGCATATAATCTTACAGTTCGATATTCAGATGCAGGAATTTGAAGTGGTCGATCGTCATATCGTCCACCTCGACCTGTTGGAAATAGCTGTGGAAAACAACGAGCTTCCAAACTTTCTTCCAATACACTAACGGGACTTCCTTTTGCTGCTTTCATTTGAAACAATTCAATTGCATTCCCCATTACTTCTTTGGAATGCAAAGGATGAACAGTATAATGTTCATATATTTCTTCACTTCTAGAGACATCAACTTTTTCAATTTGGCCGACTGAACAATCACTGTCTTCATCTGCAGCTGTTTCCTCTGCTGCAACACATACATGTTTATAATACTCATTGTTTTTGACTAAATACAACGTTGCCTTTTTGACTTTCCTAACATCCACTAAATCTTGCCAGATTTTTTTACTCTTTGTCGGAACCCCATTAACTAGAATAACTAAAGTTTCCTCTTCTACTTTTTCTATACCAATTGTATCAATATTTTTTTTTAAATCTAGAGGCAAATAAACAACTCTTCCCTTTAATCCTCTCTGCAAATCTGTAGGAGGCAATTTCCCTATCTTAGGCTCCATGCGAACAATTGCCTGAAAAGGGTGGACACATTGAATAAAAATAGACTCATATGTATTTAAATCCATCAATTCAGAGGGAATGTCTACCAACTCCAGATTATTATGAACAGCTCTAGCAGGCATTCTGTTTTGATTTAATTTATCATAACAATATTTACAAATACGCTGATCAGAACTCAAATCAAAACAATTCTCCACCCACAAATAAGTTGCAAAATCTTTCCACTCATAATTATTAATCTTTTCACTTTTTACGTATAAATCAACTAATCTAGTTTGATGCTTATAATGACTTTGTCGACAACACACACAAGTAAAATTCGGCCTTTCACTTGATTTCACCTTAAACCTGGTAATTTCCTGCTCAAACTTTTCTGTACTTGAAATCTGTACGTTGTCTTCCATATTACCTTGAATTGCTGTGTCAATTTCTACACTGTCCTCTTTTTTATCAAAATAACAAATCTCAATTTCTTCACAAATCTTCTTCACATCTAATTCAGTTCCATGCAAAAGAGCACTGTTTAATTGTTTAAGCTTAAGTGCTGGACTTTTTGCATAATACAACATTCTCACTAATTTCCTCATTTTGGTATGATGCACTGCTAACATCCTAAAATGATGAAAAACACTCTGACAGACTTTTCTAGAAAGACAAGCCAGTGAATGGCCTTGCAAACCTGTCTTTTCTCTCACTCTACAAGGATCTAAGTCTTGCAACAACTTCACTTTCTGCTTTAGACTTTTCTTACTATATGTACGTAAGAAATTACAAAACAAATCAATTGATTCCTGTCGCACACTACAAATACGACTACACTTCCAAGTGTACACTGGACCCTTAGTACATCTCCCTAAAACTTCATCAGTTAACACCTCTTCTCGTTCTCTAGGCACAAGTTTCTCTTTTTCAATCGGACAACCGTCTTTCACTTCATACGCTCGACCACTGTTGTCAACTGCATGCACTAAATCATTCTCCTGGAAGTAACTCTCCTCATTAAATGGCTCACAACTTGAACTGTGCATCCATTCTCCAGAAAAAAGTTTACAAAAATTAGTCCGATTAATTACTCTTTTCCATCTACTGTTTGATTTGAAAACATCAATTGTCTTGTTAAGTGTCCTAAGTCTATTGATTATTAAAATAAATAACTTTTTCTTAACTTCAAAAGCCTGATCAACAATCTTCTCTACACTTTTTTTTCTTATAAAAAGCAGCTCTCTGTTTACCTTTCCTAATGTTTTTTAACAAATTTAAAACCACTCTATTGCGAAACATTCGTCTACGAATGTCTCTAAACTGATTCTGCCTTCTATTCCTATACATATTATTCTCTCCTGCTCCAGTTGTAGGATTCTTTGAGGTTCTCTCCTTCCTTTTCAAATTTACTCTCTCATTTTCTTTTTCTACATGCTGTCCATCATTTATTTTTAAAGTACATATGTTCCGAATAAAAGACATAGGGCCAGATGTAGGTAATTTTAATTTACCACCTCTTAAATACCGATTCATACCGAATCGGTATTTAAGAGGTGGTAAAATAGAGGGGGGGAGATGTAGGTATTTCAGATTCGGTAAATACCGAATCGTTAAGATTCGGTATTTACCGATTCTGTAAATACCGATTCGGTATTGCCCATTGATTCCTATGGGCCTTGCAGCCCATAGGAATCAATGGGCAATACCGATTCTGTAATTACAGAATTGGTAAATACCGATTTTAGCAAGGGTGCAGGGGGTGTCACTTTGACACCCTCTGGCACCCCAAAAATAGGCATGTGTGCCCTAAGGGCATGTCTGTGTGTCACATGGCACAGGTGTGCATGCACACATGTGCATGCACACCTAGATTCGGTATTTTACCACCCAATTTGATTGGGTGGTAAAATACTGATTCTTAAAGCCCTGTGGCACTCTGACATGTGCCAGCTACATCTGCATTTACAGAATCGGTATTTTACCGAGTCTGTATTTACCGATTCGGTAATTTTGCCGAATCGGTAAATACAGAATCGGTAAAATACAGATTCTGTAAATGCATGCCCTACATCTCAAAATCCAATTACCGGTCGGTAACGGCCAAATTCGGCTGTTACCGACCGGTAATTGGCCACCTACATCTGGCCCTTAGTTGTCTTACCAGGAGCTTGGTTCCTGTTTTTTGAAGTATTTGTTGTGGAAGAGTGCTGTAATTCCGTTGCTGTTTTTGATTTTTCTCGGTTACGTTGTTTTCTTGTCCTTTCCCTTGTGGGCATGTTTGCTTACTCTTGAAATCTTGATTTCAATCTGTGTTAAAGAAAAAAATAGCACATTATAGACCACTATTACCAAACAACAAAGCAATGACAAAAAGCAAACGATCTATTCAGGGTTACAGATCAGGTGAGGATTCTCCAGGGGTACACAAAAGGTGAGGCCTGTATTGAAGAGTATAGTGGAAGACAGCTCTGTCCACAGGTACAAAGAAGATGAGACCTATGTCTAAGTCCACTGCACTCTTATACACAGGCTTCACCACCTATGCTTCCCGGGAAAGCCCTCTCTCCCACTACAGTCTTGATCATAAACCTCACCTCCTATGTCCCTCTGGACATGTCTCACCTCATCTGCACAATCTACTTCCTAATCTCAGGTAACACAGATGACATAATTGATCCTCATTTATAAAGCCATGCGTCAGTTTTGCGCTACTGAAGCGTCACTTTTTGTGACGCATTGGCATCATAAAACATGTGCCTTGTTGCACCATATTTAAAAAGTGACGCATGTAGTTAGATGCGTCATTTTTTAAACCACTGCACCACATTATACCTCTGTCAAGTGTAATGTACATAGAGGGGTCATTTCTCCGCAAAAAGTCTCGTAATAATGACGCAATAAAATCTATGAGATCTCACTGCATCACTTTTATGACACTGTTACATCAAAATCTTGCACCTGCCTCACAGCAGGGATAAGACTGAGGCAAACGCTTTCACATGGAGCTTTCCCCATGTGATACGATTCTCACACCTAAGCAGGAGTGCAGATGAGATGAAGCCTGTCCAGGGGAGCACAAAAGGTGAGGCTTGTGTCCAAGAGTGCAGTGGACAGGACTAAACTGGAGTAGTGTGCAAAAAAAGATGAACCTCATTTATGAGGCCCTGCATCAGTTTTGCACTGCTAATGCGTCACTTTTTGGGACGCATCGGCAGCATAAAACATGTACCTTTTTGCGCCATATTTAAAAAGTGACGCATGTAGGTAGATGCGTCACTTTTTAAACCTCTGCGCCACATTATACTCAAAAATATAAAAGCCATTAATTTTCCCCAAAATCGTTTTTGTCATCACATTTAGGAAACACAGCACAGGTCCTATGTACAAGCATTCCATGTCATTACTGAAACCTCACTATTTTTCAAAATACAATTCCTCTATGCAAACAAACTCAATATGCTTCCTACACTGAGTTAACACAGGTAACATCATAGTAAAGAGTCAAATTTACGCCTGTGTCTAAGAGTGCAGTCAGGGATAGGCTTCATGAAGCCTAGTCCACTGCACTCTTAGACACAAGCCTCACCACCTACGCTCCCCAGGAAAGCCCAAACATGTACCTTTTTGCGCCATATTTAAAAAGTGACGCATGTAGATAGATGCGTCACTTTTTAAACCTCTGCGCCACATTATACTCAAAAATGTAAAAGCCATTCATTTTGCCCAAAAACGTTTTTGATATCACATTTAGGAAATACAGCACATTTCCTATGTACAAGCATTCCATGTCATTATTGAAACCTTACTATTTTACAAAATACAATTCCTCTATGCAAACAAACTCAATATGCTTCCTACACTGAGTTAACACAGGTAACATCATTGTAAAGAGTCAAATTTATTTCTTTAAACATGCACACATTCTTTATACTTTTTAAAAAATGTAAAAGCCATTCATTTTTCCCAAAATCGATTTTGACATCACATTTAAAAAACACAGCACAGGTCCTATGTACAAGCATTCCATGTCACTACTAAAACTTCACAATTTTACAAAATACAATTCCTCTATGCAGTAAAAACTTTTTACCAAGCATTATCAAAAAGCATGACACAAAGCAACATTAAAAAACCACAATTTGCTTCCAAATCTTCTCCATAGAGTATACAAGTCTCTATGTATATTAAATGAATCATAACTCACCTTTACAAATGCTTTAGGAGATTCACAACAGTGTCAGATACACACACCAATATTTCTTTAGCAGAGCAAAAGGTATGTTCTCCAGGCACTGCAAACCTTAATGGCACAGAGAACCTCTAATTCTACACACATATTCCTCATGGTAACCAATCAAAACTCTTCCCTCTGTGTTTTCAAACCAACACCCTTCCCCCCCTCAGCCCTTTCTACCTGTTACCATAGCAACTCCCTCCTCACTGAGATCTCAGGTTTAAAAGTTTATTCTACAATGTTGCAAATCACCTCAGCAAGGATGGTAGACCTGCGAATACACCAGCTTATCTGGTGCAATGTTTCTTTAAATGACTTTTTTTAACCATTCAAATTACTTCTTACACAGAACACAACCATGCACCCTAAATTTCAGTTTTCAACTATCTCAATCTACCAGTCATTGCTTGTGATTCAAGAGCACTGAAAGTCTACAGGTTTTTTTTTGCAAACTCCTATTGTTCCAACTGCCATTTCTTTCCCACACTTCATCTGACTGCACCAGAATCTCCTCTGACCATGTATTCTGTCTGGATTATTGGACATAGCTATATCCACTGGGCTCAAAGGTATGCAGTTACCAGAAATTTTCACAACCTTGATTTACAAAATGTGAACATTAAATGGATTGGCCAGAGAGGATTAAGATGTCACCAATTGATTCCATTGGTGAAAACCTTTTTGCATTTGCCACACCCTAACCTCATAATTCTGCACGGTGGTGGAAATGACTTAGGCACTTTGACTGGGGTAGGTCTGGAAATGCTTTTAAAGGACACCTTTGGGCAATTGATGGCACTTTTTCCTCAAACTGCCTTGGTATTTTCCAATGTATGCCAAGGATAGAAATGGAACTGGTCCAACCAATTTTGTCCACAATTTGAGAAAGCATGGAAACATGTGAATAAATCTGTTTCTGCTTACATGAGAGACTATGGAATGGGTTCAATATACAACAACAACTTGCGTTACAACATGCAAGATATCTACAGAGGAGATGGTGTGCACTTCTCAGATGAGGGGAATAGAATATTCCTCCTGAATTTAAGACTGTGCATTGGTACCTACTTGTAGGTACCTAAATCAGCCACAGGACCCAAAAGCTCTTTTCAGAGCTACCCTACCTCTGATGACTCAAAATGATCATCTTTTTCTAACTTTTTTCACTATTTTTCACTAAAGTACGCTCCCCGGTACGCTCCCCGGTGCGCGTACCGGGCGCTCCCCCCGCGAAAATCTTAAAATAATTTTCTTTTTTTTTGGCCTATATGGGCCTCCTAACACCCCCTTAGAAAACCTAGAGGGTCAGGGAGTGCCTACCGTGCCCCCTTATACCCATTCCCAACGTTGTTTGTCCTCCATTTTCTGACTCAAATGTACCGAAACACAAAATGGAGGACTCCCGTAGCGCTGCCGGTACGCGTACCGGGGCGCGCACCGGGAAGCGCTCCCAAAAATTTTAAAAGTTAATTTACATAAAAACCAATGGAGACACTTTCACCAAATATAGAATAGGCCATACTACATACCAGTCCCTACCATTTTGCCAAATTTGGTGGAATTCCATTGAGCCATTTGAGCTGTAGCACTGTCTAAATATCCTGAGGTAAATTACATGACTAAAACACATATGAAAGTGTTAGAATTTGCAACCAATGAAAATGTTACTTTCATTTTGTATTTTTATGTGCTGACATTTCATTGGTTATGAACATGAATATATATGAAAAATGAGAGGGAAACACGGCCATTTTGAGTACTACTACCTGAGGTACATTTATAAAGGATTTCCTCTGAAAACATCAACTCCTTTCTGAAAGGTAATTTGTTAATTTTTAAGGGGAACTATGTTCTGCACTTTAAGTTAAATTGGAAAAACGTTTTCTGATAGTTTTTTACTGTCCCTCTGTTATAGTTATAGATTCAAATAGGCTTCTCTGTTGTAGTTATGGATTGATTTAGGCTTCTCTAGTATATTTATGAATTTACTAAGGCTTCTTCACATGCACTTTTTATATTTCTACTTCCTGCCTGATAACATACACTGCCCAAAAATAACTTCACTGGTAAAAACTCAGAAGTAACTGTCTGAACTTAAACCCAACAGTGCGCTAACTCTACTAATATAGTTATTTTTTATGCAATTTACAGCCAAAAAATGGAAGGTAAAGAGGAGAGCAATACAATTTCTTTTGAAATTATGCATAACAACATTCTTAACGAAGACTTTGATTTCATGGATGAGTCTGGGGATCAAGAACTAATAAACTGTCTTGAAGCAATGGAATCATGCAAAGAAATTGAGGAGGAGATTCCAGATAATCTGATGTTAGAAGTTTTAATAGAGTATGAAAAATCTCAACAATAAATTGTTATTTAATAATTAAAAATTGTTTCAGACATTATTCATTTTTATATGTAATTCTTGAAGTCGTACCAAAAACCTTGTATTATAAAGTGAGACTTATACTATACTGTGCAATTTTTTGGCGTTACATAGTAAGTTTGCTCATAGTTACTTCCTTTCTCCCACTATATTATCTCCAAAGTGTATTTGACATCTGTTTTTCATCTCCTGCCTCCTTTCTCTCAAGGTCTGTCTCTAATGCACAATATCACCGCCAATTTTCTGTACATTTAGAAGAGATTCAATGTAATACTGGAAAACATCATAAGGGAGCAGGATAGACTACCTCTGATCCCCTAGACCTTCTAAGGGTGTGCTTAAAGGATCTGTTTCTACTTTCCTGAAAGACTATGCTATGGATTCCATATACCACAATAACTTCTGTAACAACATACAAATTATCTACAAAGGAGACGGTCTACATTGAATTTAAAACTATGCATTGGTACCTACATGTTGGTACTTAAATACCCCACACAACACAACAACTCTATTCAGAGCTACCCTACCTCTAAGCACTTTAAATTATTATTTTACTGTTTCACTGAGTTTTCCCCATGTGTGGAGGGGGGAGGTGTGTGTGGGGGATGTGTAGGGTGTGTCTGTGAGGTGTGTGTGTGTGTTTGGGGGGGTGAGGTGTATAGGTGTGTGTAAGTGTGTGGGGTATGTGGGTGTGGGTGGGGGTGTGGGTGTGTAAGGTGTGTGTGTGGGTGTGGGTGTGTGGGGTGTTTGGGTGTAGGTGGAGGTGTGGGTGTGTGAGGTGTGTGTGTGGGGGGTGTGTGTGGGGTGTGTGTGTGGGGGGGGGTATGTGTGTAGGATGTGTGTGTATGTGTGGGATGTGTGGGTGTGTCTGTGAGGTGTGTGTGTGTGTGTCTGTGGGGGGAGGGAGGTGTGTGTGTGGGATGTGTGGGGTGTGTCTGTGAGGTATCTGTGTGTGCATGTGTGTGTGTGTGTTGGGGGTGAGGTGTGTGTGTGGGTGTGTGGGGTGTGTGGGTGTGGGTGTGGATGTGTAAGGTGTCGGTGTGGGGGTGTGGGGTGTTTGGGTGTGGGTGGAGGTGTGTGTGTGTGAGGTATGTGTGGGGAGTGTGTGACTGTCGGGGTGTGGGGTTGTGTGCGTGTGGGTGTGTGTGGGACGTACTTGTAGGTACCTAAAACAGCCACAGAACCCAAAAGCTCTTTTCAGAGCTACCCTACCTCTAATCACTCAAAATGATTATTTTACACTACTATTTTCACTATTTTTCACCAAAGTACGCTCCCTGGTACGCTCCCCGGTGCACGTACCGTGCGCTCCCCCCGCGAAAATCGAAAAAAAATTACATTTTTTTTTTGACTTGTGGGACCCTTTTATGGCCCCCACATCAAACCTAGGAGGTCAGGGGGGGGTCTACCCTGCCCCCTTTTGGTTATTTCCCCCTTTGTTTTTGCCACCTCTTGTGTCTCGATCCTACCGAGACACAAGATGGCGGCCGCTCCAAACTGTTTGGAATGTTTACAGACACCCGAGAGCCAATCAGCTTTCCGTGCCCAAGTCGCGTGGCATGCCCGGAGCGCGCCCCGGTGCGCGTACCGGGGCGCGCTTACAGATATATACATTTTTTTTAACCTAAATTACTCAAAATCCTCTGGAGCACATATCTTGAGACATAGCAAAGGCACATCGGGCTACCAGTCCCTACAATTTTGCCAAGTTTGGTGAAAATCCATTCAGCCATTCGAGCTAAAAGTGCGACAGACCGCCCTATGGAAATTAACATGGGGAAAACACGTTTTGGGACCCCCCTTTTATATCGGCCCCCGCTTGACGGTTCCCCCCCAAACTTTCAGGGAAGGAGCGGAGAGCCCCGAGGCTGATTCCTCAACCGGCGCCAAAGTTATTCCCAAAAATGAGTGATGTCACTGACCATGTCATGAGTGATGTAATATGTGACGTCATCAGCAGTGCATTGCACGCGCAAGTTATAGTGAGTCCAACTAACTATAATGTGGGAATTTCAATGGTTTTATGCGAGTAAAATTTCCAGCTAACTATAACTGGTGTAAAACCTATGGTTTTTTCAGTGAATTTAATAGGTTTTTTAAATGCTAATTCCTAACTATAACTGGTGTGAAACCTATGGTTTTTTCAGTGAATTTCAATGGTTTTTTAATAGCAAATCTCTATAGGTATGAAAAGTAATATTTTTATAACGAATTTTATATTGTATAATTATGTAATTTAAAAAAAAAAAAAAAATTTGCCCTGGGGCGCTCCCGGGGCACGTACCGGTGAACGCACGGGTAAGCGCAATGTTACGGAGCGCCCTGGGGCGCGTACCGGGGAGCATCCCGTTAGCGCTATTGCCGCGATCGAAAAAACCACATCTTGACGCGTCGCGTAAGCGTGACGTATCGCGTTGCCCGCAATGTGTCTTATGACGCGCTTTGTAAACGCACCCGGAAGCGCTCCGCGGCGCGGCCCGGTGCGCATAGCGTAAGCGTGCCGGAGCGCGTAACGTAAGCGTACCGGGTCATGTGTCAGGTCATGTGACCTGAAAATAACACTTTTCATTGGTTCTCATCATTTTTTTTCTCCAAATGATGAAAGCCCCCTCCTTTTTCCCTCATTCTAACTTTCTTTATTGAGAGAGCAAGAGCTATTTTTGATCACTGCAATGGCATCACTTGTAGCTGCAGCTGGTGCACCACCACCACCACCAAGAAAAGAAGGTCCACCACCACAGTTCCTTGGAGGAGAAGAAGAAGAAGAGGAAGAAGAGGAGGAGCAACAATCAAGGCACTTCCTGCCTGAACAACCTAGGCAAAGGCATGTTAAAGTGCACTATGTTTGGCAATTCTTTTCCAACCCTGAAGGCCAAAAAAAGGTGAGCGCCCCCAAAGTCACCTGTCTAATTTGTGGCTCAGTCCTCTCCAGGGGCAATCCCCTAAAGAAATATTCATTTGGTAATTTTACCATGATCCGCCACATGGAGAGGTTTCATCCAAATAACTTAGCCCACGCTGAACTACAGGAACTTCAGAACAACCTACCCCCTGTGGCCAGCCCCTCCTCCACTGAAAACTCACATTCTGGTCCTGAAGCACGCCAAATGGTGCCAAATATACAACCAAAATTTGGCACCATAAAACATGTTTGCATTTTCTGTGGCAAAACATTATGTTATGGTGAACTTAGTGTCACCTTAATAAATTATGCTGTGGACAACCACCAATGCAACAAGAAAAGGAAGCACTAATTCTTTTCTTTTTTTTTTGCTCCTGTTGAGCCATTTCCACTTCCCTGTTTTTTGTTTGTTCCCTTAAAAAACACAAAAAAAATATAAAATTGTTCAAAAATACAAAAAAAAAAATGTTCAGTAAAATAATAAAAAAATATAAAACAACAAAAACAATAAAAAAAAGTTCTTTTCAGAACTACCTCACATTTATAAAATTAAACCTATATTTTTAAAGGATCTATGTTAATTTTTTGTCCTTAGGGTACGCGTACCGGGGTGCGCCCCCCCAAAAAAAGAAAAAAAAATGTAATGAAGCAGTTAGCATGAGGGAAGGACACAAAGAGAGTTATGTTAAGAGAAAAAGAGCTACAAGATGACCACAGAGGGATTGTTTATTAGATAGTAAAAAATACAGAAGGTGTAATTGGATGAAAGTGAGAAAAGTAAAATGACTAAAGGAGCGAAAGAAAGGAACAGAGAGGAAGAACAATAAAGTAGAGATAGTGTGAGACTGTGATTGGCTGTTAAAAGAAAAAGAAAGGACAGTAAAAAATGGAGAATGAATGGTAGTGGCGGAACCACGATAAATGAAGAACGATGAGGGAAAGTGAGAAAAGACCAGGTAGTATAATTAAAGAGGGGTGAAAGAGGGAGAAAAATTGAATTAGGATAACACATGGGGAGTGACAAAGAGAGAGGACAAAGAGAGTAAAGGAAACAGTACCTGAATGGGCTTGAATAAAACAGCAAAAAAAGATAAGTAATGCAGTGTGTGTGACTTATAGGGAGTCAGTGGGTGTAGGTCGGGGTGTGGGTGTGTAAGGTGTGTCTGTGGGTGTGGTTGTGTGGAGTGTTTCGGTGTGGGTGGAGGTGAGGGTGTGTTAAATATGTGTGAGAAGTGTATGAGTGTGGGGTGTATATGTGTTCGATGTATGTGTGTGTATGGAATGTGTGTGTGTGTTTGAGGTGTGTGTGTGGGAGGATTTTTTGTGTGTATGGGGTGTGTGTGTGGTGTGTGTGTGGGGTGTATGTTACAGGTGTGTGTATGTGTTGGGAGGGGGATGTGTTGTATGTGTAGGAGTAAGGTAAATAATTAAGAAAAAGAGAACGAGTGAAGAAGCAAAAGAAGGGAACAGAGTGTAAGTGAAGTAAAGAATAGGGATTGAAAGAAGTTGAATATGAGAGGGGAAATAGGGAAAGGGGAGTAAACATGTAGAATAAGAATAAGTGAGGGAAGCAGAGTAAAGACACAGGAGTGTGGTAGATTGAGAAAATGTTAGTGAGCTTAAAGCAAAGGGTGATGACAAACTAAATTTTTTTAGTCATACTTACCATATAATAAATATAACTTTAATTAATTTTTTTACCTACACTTTGTATCTGTGAAAGAGAGAAGAAAAAATAAGTTATAATTAGTAAAATATGTATTTTAAATTAAAAGATACAAATGAAGAGGTTAAAAATCATAACGCTCTATTTAGAAATAAAGTTAGAGTGAAGAACACAGAAAGGGAAATAAACTAAGGTAGAAGGACAAAAAGAGAGAAAAAGAAATAGAAGAAGAGGAAATTATAAAGAGTAAGGCATATAGATTCACTGACAAAAAGAGAGAGAAGAACAGAGAAATGAACTGAAGGTAAGAAAGATACTAAAACAATGTGAGTTAGCAAAACTAAATCAGGAAACAGAAGTAACTAAAAAGATAATGACTGAGACAGAAAACAGTCTAATTAAGGATGCATTTAGAAGAATGAGGAATAGAAGATAACTGAGAGTAAGTGAAGAACAGTCACAGAGTGAAAGGATGAAGGGAGACAGGATAATATACAACGATTGAGGGAAATGGACTGAGGAAGTTATAAGGTAGACACACTAAGACAAAAACTGAGTGAGGTGGCAAGGGGAGTCATTAGATTTCATGGATGAATCACGGGACTATGAATTAGTTCAATGTGTAGAAGCAGTAGATTCGCTGATTGAAAATGAGGACATTTCCGACAATGTATTGTTAGAAGTTCTGTTACATTTGGAAAAACAATCAGAAAAATAAATGTATATTTAATAACCAAAAATTGTTCAAGACATTATTCATTTTTATATGTAATTCATTAACTAGTACCAAATTGATTATAATGTAAATTCAGACTTATAGTATACTGTGCAACTTTTTTGTGTTACATAGTAATTTTGCTCATAGTTACTTCCTTTCTCCCACTTTATTATCTCCAATGTGTATTTGACATCTCTTTTTCATCTCCTGCCTCCATGTTCTTTCTGCTTTCCTGACAGACTATGGTATGGATTCCATAAACCACAATAACTTCTATAACAACATGCAAATTATCTACAGAGGACACAGTCTACATTGAATTTAAAACTCTGCATTGGTACCTACATGTTGGTACTTAAATCACCCACACAACACAACAACTCTATTCAGAGCTACCCTACCTCTAAGCACTTTAAATTATCATTTTACTGTTTCACTGAGTTTTCCCCATGTGTGTGGGGGGAGGTGTGTGTGGGGGATGGTGGGGTGTGTCTGTGAGTTGTGTGTGTGTGTATGTGTCTGGGGGGTGAGGTGTATAGGTGTATGTAGGTGTATGGGGTATGTGGATGTGGGTGGGGGTGTGGGTGTGTAAGGTGTGTGTGTGGGAGTGTGGGGTGTTTTAGTGTAGGTGGAGGTGTGGGTGTGCGAGGTGTGTGTGGGAGGTGTGTGGGTGTAGGGGGTATGTGTGTAGGATATGTGTGTATGTGTGGGATGTGTGGGTGTGTCTGTGAGGTGTGTGTGTGTGGGGAGGGGAGGTGTGTGTGTGGGATGTGTGGGGTGTGTCTGTGAGGTATCTGTGTGTGCGTGTGTGTGTTGGGGGGGGTTGAGGTGTGTGTGTGAGTGTGGGTGTGTGGGATATGTGGGTGTGGGTGTGCATGTGTAAGGTGTTGTTGTGGGGGTGTGGGGTGTTTGGGTGTGGGTGAAGGTGTGCATGTGTGAGGTGTGTGTGGGGAGTGTGTGGGTGTGGGGGTGTGGGGTTGTGTGCGTGTGGGTGTGTGTGGGACGTACTTGTAGGTACCTAAATCAGCCACAGAACCCAAAAGCTCTTTTCAGAGCTACCCTACCTCTAATCACTCAAAATGATTATTTTACACTACTATTTTCACTATTTTTCACCAAAGTACGCTCCCTGGTACGCTCCCCGGTGCGCATACCGGGCGCTCCCCCCGCGAAAAATGGAAAAAAAATTTAAATTTTTTTTTACCCGAGGAACCCTTTTATGGCCCCCACATCAAACCTAGGGGGTCAGGGGGGGTGTACCCTGCCCCCTTTTGGTCATTTCCCCCTTTGTTTTTTGCCACCTCTTGTGTCTCGATCCTACCGAGACACAAGATGGCGGCCGCTGCGGACTGTTTCGAATGTTTACAGACACCCGAGAGCCAATCAGCTTTCCGTGCGCAAGTCGCGTGGCGCGCCCGGAGCGCTCCCCGGTACGCGCTTACAGATATATACATTTTTTTTAACCTAAATTACTCAAAATCCTCTGGAGCACATATCTTGAGACATAGCAAAGGCACATCGGGCTACCAGTCCCTACAATTTTGCCAAGTTTGGTGAAAATCCATTCAGCCGTTCGAGCTAAAAGTGCGACAGACCGCCCTATGGAAATTAACATGGGGAAAACACGTTTTGGGACCCCCTTTTATCTCGGCCCCCGCTTGTTGAATCCCCCCCAAACTTTCAGGGAAGGAGCGGAGAGCAGCGAGGCAAGGTTGCTGAAAAATTCAGGCAGATTCCTCAACCGGCGCCAAAGTTATTCCCAATAGAATGTTATGATTTCCCTATGGAAATCAATCCTAACTATAACTACCTACTGGCGACCGCCAGTAGGTAATATATATATATATGTATATTCACTGAAAAAACCATAGGTTATAGACCATATATAGTTAGGAATTAGCATTTACAAAACCTTGAAAATTCACTGAAAAAACCATAGGTTATAGACCATATATAGTTAGGGATTAGCATTTACAAAACCTTATTTTACTCACACAAAACCATTGAAATTCCATATATAGTTAGTTGTACTAACTATATATCGCGCACCCGCAATCCACTGCTGATCATGTCACATATTACATCATTCATGACATGGTCAGTGACATCACTGATGACATCACTGATGACATCTCAAATGACATCACTGATGACATCACTGATGACATCTCAATGACATGACTGATGACATCACTGATGACATCTCAAATGACATCACTGATGACATCTCAAATGTCTTACATATTGAAGAATGAGTGGATGTATAAGTGTCTGGATGAAGGATTTAGTAGGTGTGTGACTGACTGTATGAGTGAGTGATTAAATGTGTGTCACTGAGTGCATGGGTTAGTCAGTAAACTGTCTTAATTTGTGCATCATTATGTCTGTTGTTCTGTAAACTGCTGCATGTGTTGATCAGTAGCTCTATGAGTAAGTATATGGGTTATTGATTGGTTGCCCAAGTATTTGTATGGGAGACTGAGTGTGTGTGTGGGTGGCTGGGAGGTGTATGACTCTGTGCATAGATGTGTAAGCAGTTGATTCACTAGATATATGGATTCAAAAGTGCATGTGGAAACAGGTGTATGGGCGGTTGACTGAGTGCATTGGTGAGTGAATGGATATCTGAGTGCTACATGTCAAAGTAAGAACATATGTAAAACACAGTACATGTGAGAGTTGACATATATAAATAACTGTGCATAAGAGTCCGTGAATGTGTGAGTGGCTGTATTGATCATTGTGAACTTGTATCAGGGATTGTAAAAGAGAGTAAATATGTGTTAGTATATGTTTGAATAAGTAAGGTATGTATAACTGTATAGTTGAGGAAATGGAGGTGTAATTGATTCTTTGCATGACTGAGTAGGTGTGTGAGTAACTCCATGGATGAGTGACAGTCTGTGAGTGTCTGTTTACACTGAGTGTATCTAAGGTTATTTTAGAGTCTGAAGAAGTTCATCGTATTATCACATGAATGATGTCATCAGTGATGTCATCAGTAATGTCAAATGAGATGTCATCAGTGATGTCATCAGTGATGTCATTTGAGATGTCATCAGTGATGTCATCAGTCATGTCATTGAGATGTCATCAGTGATGTCATCAGTGATGTCATTTGAGATGTCATCAGTGATGTCATCAGTGATGTCACTGACCATGTCATGAATGATGTAATATGTGACATGATCAGCAGTGGATTGCGGGTGCGCGATATATAGTTAGTACAACTAACTATATATGGAATTTCAATGGTTTTGTGTGAGTAAAATAAGGTTTTGTAAATGCTAATCCCTAACTATATATGGTCTATAACCTATGGTTTTTTCAGTGAATTTTCAAGGTTTTGTAAATGCTAATTCCTAACTATATATGGTCTATAACCTATGGTTTTTTTAGTGAATTTCAATGGTTTTTTAATAGCAAATATCAAAACCTTTACAATGTATTCTTCTTTAAATCGAAAAATATTTTTTACATGTTTTTAATACAATTTTTTTTTATTATTTTTATTGTTTCGCTCCCGGTACGCGAACCGGTTAGCTTCCCGTTAGCTCAATTCGGAGCCGCGACCCGGTCCGCGAACCGGTAAACGTTCCGTTTGCGCACCTCTCGCGTTAGAAAACAACATCGTGACGCGTCGCGTCAGCATGACGTTTCGCGTTCTCGCGTGATACGTCATATGACGTGCTACGTTAGCGTACCCGGAAGCGCAGCGGTACGCGAACCGGAAGCGATCCGCGGCGCGGCGCCGACCGCGTAACGTAAACACAGCAGGTCATGTGACTCGGTAATAACACTTTTCATTGGTTCATTTCACTTTTGGTTTCCTAATGATGTAATACTAGGTCATGTGATCTAAAATGAACACTTTTCATTGGTTTAGAACTTTTGCTTTTCCCAAATGATGAAAACCCCTCCTTCTTTCCTCACTCTGACTTTCATCTTGGTGAGAGAAAGACCCTTTATTTACACTTTGACATGGCTTCATTAGTAGCTTCAGCTGGTTCTAACCCACCACCTCCACCAAATCCAAAGAAGAGAGGACCACCTGCTGAAGTAATTTTGCAAGAAGAGGAAGAACAGGAAGAGGAGGAAGAGGAGGAAGAGCCAAGGTTTTTGCCAGAGGAGCCCAGGAGGTACAATCGAAAAGAGAATTACATTTGGCAATTCTATAGATTTCCTGAGGGGCAAAAAAAAGTGAATGCACGCTACGTGTTTTGCCGTATATGCGGTGATAGATTGTCAAGGGGAACTGAAAAAAAATACAGTTACGGCAATCACACTATGCATCGGCATATGAGTAGGTGGCACCCAAATAATTATAGTGCTGCCCAGCTACGTGATGAGCAACAAAATTCCCTCCCAATGGCAAGAAGATCGGTTGTTCCAGAGGTGTCGGGACCAGAGGCGAGGGAGATGATCCCAAACATTCAAATGTTGTTTGGGCACGTGAAGCAAGTGTGCGTGCACTGCGGCGATTTCATCTGCTACAGGGAAAGTAGCATCATTTTGATTATGAGAGCTATTCAGAATCATGTTAATGTTTGTCCGAGACGCCCCAAAAAATAAATTCTTTTTTTTTTGTTGCTCCTGTTGAGAAAAAATTTTTGATCAGTCAGAAACAGTGACATTAATAGAAACAGAGAGAGTGAACAAGAGTGAAGAACTATGGTCCTCCTCAGCCACCCTCAGAAAACCAAGGGGGTCAAGATACATCTACCGTGCCCCCTTCTACCCATTCTGAACATTATTTGCCCTCCATCTTGTATCTTGATTCGACCGAAACACAAAATGGTGGACTCCCGTAACGCTGCTGGTTTGCGAACCGGGCCACTTCCCGGGAAGCGGTCCAAAAAAAAAGGTGGGAAAGTAATTCACAGACACTAAGAGTAATAGAGACGGAGTGAGTGAACAAGACTGAGGAACTATGAGAACAGAGGGACTATGAAAAAGAGTGGAAGGAGTTGAGTAAGTAGGTAATAGAGAAAGGAATGAGGAAAGTAGCAAAGGCAGGAAACTGAGGGTTAAAGAAGTGAAGCAGTGGATCTAATAGTAGGTGAATGTGATAGAAATGTAACGAAAAGAGTACAACTATTTACCTTATAATTGCCGTTAAATTACTCACTTTTTATTTTTATACTTTCAATCTGTGAAAGAGAGAACCAACATTTGAAAAATATTAAAACATGTATTTAAAAATTACAAAAGACAAGGGAAAAGATTGAAGGACAAATAGTTTTTCAACAACTTTGACACTGACAGAAGCTTCTGCTTCTCCAGGTCCCCTACACAGTCCTAAAGATATACATTTTAAACTAACAGTATCTTGATACAGATGAAGTGAGGCCTATCTTAAAACATGGTGCATCTTTTGCATTGCTCTTGTTTCAGAAAAGTGTCGCTTCAGGATGCCAATAACATGTCTCCTATCCAGAGGTTTGTTTGAGGTGAGGCCTACTCAGAGTTCAAGATGAGATTTACACTTGTTGAAGTGTACAGAGGAGATAATATCTGTGAAAGTCTACCAATGAAGTGAGTCATGTCCACTGCACTCTTCAACAAAGTAGAAACCTCCTATGTTTCCCTGGACAGACCTAAACTTGATCTGCACAATGTGATTCGTAATGATAGGAAACACAGGTGATGTAATTGAAATACGTGCAATTTATTTTGCTCATTTCTCAATCACATCACTTGCGTTTCCTTTGCTTAGGTATCTCATTGTGCAGATGTAGTCTAGCATATGAAAGAATACGCAGAAGTGCAGCACTGCATGCAACAACTTTGACACTTACAGAAGCCTCACCTTCTCCATGCCTCCTACTCAGTTCTACATATACATCATAAATGCAAACAGTACAGAATTAATTATACATGTTAAATGGTTTATTTTTGCTGTTCTCAGAATGTATCAAAATTCACTAAAAACAGTGACTTGAAGGTATTCATCATGTAACAGCGGGGAAAAAAAAACACAATCAAAATGATTGTGTTTAAAAAACCCATACAACATCAGAAATCAAAATTCAGAACTCCTTAAAGTTAACTTACTTTCCATGACGTCCAAGGTTGTCCTATGAACAGCTTACACTCTTTTGTGCTGTTATTACTTTCAGCCCGCCACTTTCTGAAAGAAAATCTCCATCGTTTTTAAAAACACGTTACATGCAATAAATGACTTCTTGCTCTCTACCACAATTTTCCACAAGGCCAAATCTTGTCAGAGCCATTGATAACTCTTGGATTTCTTGTAAGCCAATCCCGTCATTTGGCATTTCCGCAACTTTCAGAATTAAAATGTTGAAGATCATTTTCACAATCCTGGAATAGTAATATCTTCCCCTTCTTGCTCAGTCATGTTCTACTTTTCCTATGACACTGATACAAGCAGACTTACACTACCCCTATGACTACTACAATTATTTAATTCTCTACATCACTTTTAATCACAAAGCAATGTAAAACAGTAGACAGCATTGCAGACTTACATTCCCTCTACTCCATGTTTTGATTGGCTGCTTCAATTAGTTTATAAAAAGAAACAGTTTTTCTGAACTCATTCAAAGTGCACGTATTTCTCCATAATGTCCAGTCCTATGGTTAGAAGTTATGTCTCTGAACTACACTTATCCTCAAGGCCAAATTGTGTAGGAGCCATTAGAACTTCTTGAAATTCCACAGAGCACATCCCGAGATTCTTTCCCTAAAATTTTGGTTTTAAAAACACCAGGTAAGAGTTTTTAAGTTCATACGACAATTTTTTTTTGAAAATTAAAACAGAATCATTGCAGAATGACCAGCCATTTCTAGACTTTAAATAAGCTGTGTAATGTCCTGATGTTATTGAAGGGCCGTCATGATATATAATTGCTGCAGTTACAAAAGTCCTTCCTGATATTGACAACTGCGAAGCTACAAAATTTTTAATTAAAGTTGTCAATTTTGTTCCATCAGGCCTACATCGTTGGAACATTAAAATGACATACTGGCCATATGTTCGTATAAATAATGTGGACATCATTTCAGATTTACATTGGCTACACTCCATGTTGTGATCAGCTGCTTTTACTAGCTTATTAAAGGAGACTGATTTACTGTCTGGCAAAGTTAAATATATAAATCTTTCTGAGTCTACACTAGTAGTACTTGATACCATACAGTTCTCGCAGTCATGCTGCCATTGATAAGAATTATTTACAACAAGGGGTGGTGATGGACAGAGTCTCTGAATTAAGCAGAGTACTCTCACCCAGTCAAGAGATCAGGGCTAGATCCAACACCGTTTTTTAGCTCATTGCACCATCCCAGTTTCAGAACCTGGCTGTATGCAAATTAGTCTGTCCCTGGCCCAGTGCATCATGGGAACAGGGCAGACCAGACTACAAAAGCCAATTCTTACACTGGGAAGGAAACAAGCTTCCGGGGACCGGTTTCTGCCATTTCAGGCGTCTTCGGCCCGGCTTGCTTGAATCCTGATGGTGCAATGAGCAAGGGACTCACATCTGAGTATACCCTTCCACGCTTAGGGTGGACAAAATTATTTACAACAAGGGGTGGTGATGGACAGAGTCTCTGAATTAAGCAGAGTACTCTCACCCAGTCAAGAGATCAGGGCTAGATCCAACACCGTTTTTTAGCTCATTGCACCATCCCAGTTTCAGAACCTGGCTGTATGCAAATTAGTCTGTCCCTGGCCCAGTGCATCATGGGAACAGGGCAGACCAGACTACAAAAGCCAATTCTTACACTGGGAAGGAAACAAGCTTCCGGGGACCGGTTTCTGCCATTTCAGGCGTCTTCGGCCCGGCTTGCTTGAATCCTGATGGTGCAATGAGCAAGGGACTCACATCTGAGTATACCCTTCCACGCTTAGGGTGGACAAAATTATTTACAACAAGGGGTGGTGATGGACAGAGTCTCTGAATTAAGCAGAGTACTCTCACCCAGTCAAGAGATCAGGGCTAGATCCAACACCGTTTTTTAGCTCATTGCACCATCCCAGTTTCAGAACCTGGCTGTATGCAAATTAGTCTGTCCCTGGCCCAGTGCATCATGGGAACAGGGCAGACCAGACTACAAAAGCCAATTCTTACACTGGGAAGGAAACAAGCTTCCGGGGACCGGTTTCTGCCATTTCAGGCGTCTTCGGCCCGGCTTGCTTGAATCCTGATGGTGCAATGAGCAAGGGACTCACATCTGAGTATACCCTTCCACGCTTAGGGTGGACAAAATTATTTACAACAAGGGGTGGTGATGGACAGAGTCTCTGAATTAAGCAGAGTACTCTCACCCAGTCAAGAGATCAGGGCTAGATCCAACACCGTTTTTTAGCTCATTGCACCATCCCAGTTTCAGAACCTGGCTGTATGCAAATTAGTCTGTCCCTGGCCCAGTGCATCATGGGAACAGGGCAGACCAGACTACAAAAGCCAATTCTTACACTGGGAAGGAAACAAGCTTCCGGGGACCGGTTTCTGCCATTTCAGGCGTCTTCGGCCCGGCTTGCTTGAATCCTGATGGTGCAATGAGCAAGGGACTCACATCTGAGTATACCCTTCCACGCTTAGGGTGGACAAAATTATTTACAACAAGGGGTGGTGATGGACAGAGTCTCTGAATTAAGCAGAGTACTCTCACCCAGTCAAGAGATCAGGGCTAGATCCAACACCGTTTTTTAGCTCATTGCACCATCCCAGTTTCAGAACCTGGCTGTATGCAAATTAGTCTGTCCCTGGCCCAGTGCATCATGGGAACAGGGCAGACCAGACTACAAAAGCCAATTCTTACACTGGGAAGGAAACAAGCTTCCGGGGACCGGTTTCTGCCATTTCAGGCGTCTTCGGCCCGGCTTGCTTGAATCCTGATGGTGCAATGAGCAAGGGACTCACATCTGAGTATACCCTTCCACGCTTAGGGTGGACAAAATTATTTACAACAAGGGGTGGTGATGGACAGAGTCTCTGAATTAAGCAGAGTACTCTCACCCAGTCAAGAGATCAGGGCTAGATCCAACACCGTTTTTTAGCTCATTGCACCATCCCAGTTTCAGAACCTGGCTGTATGCAAATTAGTCTGTCCCTGGCCCAGTGCATCATGGGAACAGGGCAGACCAGACTACAAAAGCCAATTCTTACACTGGGAAGGAAACAAGCTTCCGGGGACCGGTTTCTGCCATTTCAGGCGTCTTCGGCCCGGCTTGCTTGAATCCTGATGGTGCAATGAGCAAGGGACTCACATCTGAGTATACCCTTCCACGCTTAGGGTGGACAAAATTATTTACAACAAGGGGTGGTGATGGACAGAGTCTCTGAATTAAGCAGAGTACTCTCACCCAGTCAAGAGATCAGGGCTAGATCCAACACCGTTTTTTAGCTCATTGCACCATCCCAGTTTCAGAACCTGGCTGTATGCAAATTAGTCTGTCCCTGGCCCAGTGCATCATGGGAACAGGGCAGACCAGACTACAAAAGCCAATTCTTACACTGGGAAGGAAACAAGCTTCCGGGGACCGGTTTCTGCCATTTCAGGCGTCTTCGGCCCGGCTTGCTTGAATCCTGATGGTGCAATGAGCAAGGGACTCACATCTGAGTATACCCTTCCACGCTTAGGGTGGACAAAATTATTTACAACAAGGGGTGGTGATGGACAGAGTCTCTGAATTGATAAGAAAGCCCAAACAGCTGATCTACATCTACACCTTCAGCATGTAATACATCAAGCATATACATTAAAAACTCCTGACAATCTTGCTGAATATTTTGAGAGAATTGTGTTTGGCCTGAACATCTGTCTAACAGATTTCGAATTTCAGACACACTTTCTATGTTTCTTCTATCAGTGGTACATTTCTCTAACACAGAATTTAACAAACTGCAAAATCTTTGATCAGAATTGACCACAATCTCTTCTTTTACATTTTTTAGAGAAAATAAAACATTAACCACTACATTAGCATAGCAGTTGACACCAGAACTGTTTTCAAACTGAAAACCAACAACATCTTCAACAGAATCCTTTTTGTTTCTGCTTGTAATTTTAGGTTCATTGACTTTTTGTCTTTTTGCTACAACCTCCCCAGTATTGTTCTCATTTCTTCGTTTCCGGCCTACCACACGTTTCTCAAACAAAGGATACTGAGGCAAATGTGGCGCATACTCTCTTCTTAACCTATTGTATTCCTTAACACAATCTAGATCCGCACAAATGTTTGTGACATCACACTCAATCAAGTACAATCCCGATAAAGTTCTAACTCGTGACAATGCCACATTTGCCATACCCTCCTTGAACACAGAACTGCCAATATTCACCAATGCACTGTCTACGCTTAAACCTTGCGATTTATGAATTGTCACCGCATATGCCAAGCAAACAGGAAACTGCTTACGGCGAACATATAAGTCTTTTACAAGCAAAAATCTAGCAGAACAACGAGCAATTAGCTGTACTTCCTCAATGCCATCAAATTTAATTTTTAAAAATTCAATTCCATCTCTATTTCTGTATTTCACAAAATCAACAACATTACCCATTGATCCATTTACCAGACCTCTTTCAACATGTAAATTCCTTCTTAAAATTATACGGCAGTTCAAGCACACATTCAGAGTCTTTTCAAAACCTGCAGTTTTAGATATACTCTTCTCTAATGAATCCAATTTTGTTTTCAGATTCTCAGACAAAATAATTGTTGATCCCATATGCTCTACTCTATCAATAGCTTCCAGTTTCACAATCTCTTGCTTTTCTAAATGCAACATTTTGTTGTTAAATTTGGCACATTCTGCAAGAGTTGGCATCAAACATATTCCAGATTTCTTCTCAGTAATTTTCTGAAAAATATTCTCAGGCACAACATCTTGTTCTGGATATAAATTTGACAGTAATCGTGCATGTAAAGCTTCTTTCCCATGCTCGGTCACTTTTCCAATTCTAACATCTTGTAGAATAGTCTTGTAAACTTCATCCTTCGCCTGACGCATATTTTCATGCAGTTCAGCATAATTGAAGTTTAACCATATATTGACGTTGCCAATGCTGCCTAGGCACTTCCTGGTATCTTCATGCGTGAGCATTTTGAACACAGGTTGCCCTTTCACTGGTGTCAGCTGCAAAAGATCTCCGAAAACAATGATGTGTTTGCCACCAAATAACACATCATACTCTGTTTTGAGAACTTCTTGCATCCTCAAATGCACAAAAGCAAGCATGACATTGGAAACCATGCTTACTTCGTCAATGATAAGAAGTTTCATTTTCCTCAAGATTCTTGAAACTTCAAAACAAGCATCTCCAGATAGCTTGTGATATTGTAATTTGTTGTCATGCTCCACTGGCAGCATCAGTAAACGATGTAAAGTAATCCCTTTAATATTATGTGCTGCCAGTCCAGTTGGAGCAGTGACAACACAAGACAGCGATGACTCTGTCCTTTCCTGCAAATAGCATGAAATTGCTTTAATGAGGAAACTTTTTCCAGTTCCCGCTTCTCCACTCACGTACAGTCGGACAGGCTTCAACGACGTACATGAGCACTCTTTCTTATCATGACTTAATCCATGATCAATTTGCATGGTAACTTCGTCATATATTTTCCTCTGCTCAACGTTAAGTTGTCTTTCCAACTCTTCTAAGTTAACCGCATCCTCCTGAGCATGTGCCATGGCTCTTTCCACTTCGTTCATAGCAGTGGCAGCTTCATTTTCAATAACAGGTCCTCCTAGTGGATCCTGACTCAATGAAGCAGAACTCTGACTGTCCTGAGAACTGTCTCTGGCAATCTCGGCTGCAATCGTTGCTTCCTGCTCAATTTCCGCATTCAACATTTCTACATATTTGGGAAAAGCAGGACATTCTATGGTCTCCTTGGCGGCATTGAAAGAGTCTTCGTAACAGAGGAAATCTCCAAGCAGTTCCTCTTCTGCACGCCAAGGCTTGAAAAGTTGCAAAAGTGCTAAATAGAAAAACTCCTTTTTTTCAGGAGATTCGCCACTCAATTTTCGATGGTTTACCAAGTGGCATTTTCTTTGCTTGACCAGACATCCCTCACTTCCTATTACAGCATACACTCCTTTCTCAGTATCTTCTTTGATGTTCCTCTTGAATATGTAATTTTGCAGAACCTCATACAGACAAACATTCTCGAGGTGACTGCTTCGATTTGGATAATATGTATCCAACATGTTTGTCTTCAAAATGTCGGTACTGTTTGGCTCCTTTTCCGCCAAATACTCAATTTCCCGCACAAGTTTGAGAACTCGATTACGCGTTGCAGCAAGACCAAGACTCGCCCAAACGATACTCCTGGACTTGGCATAGAGACTTGCTGAAGACAACCGGTCAGAACATTCGTACGCTCCGATTTCTCGATGCGACAACATCTTCAGACTGAAACTGTACAACTTCTTGCTGAGGCTCTTTTCATGGGAACTGTCCTCCCACATATCCTTCAATTCTGTCTTCTCTTTTTTGGTGATGTAAGACGTCACATACCGAGCCACAGCCATACAGTTATCAGCCACAAACTGTATATCCATGTTAGCATTCCACATGGACAAAATCACCGGGTTGTAGTCGTTGATGTACTTGGACTCTTCGTTCCTCTTCAAATTGTAAGTGTTTTTAGGTGATTTCTTCATGACATTGTGTCGCAGCGAAGACATCAAACTGTTTACTCTTCCTTTATAAATCACCGGTCGTGGAAAGCCGAAACGACATTTAGTGTAGAACTTGTCCTTGTTTCGGAATTTACGACGGCAGTACTTTCCACATCGATGGCTTTGGAAACGCAGAACTTTTTCTCTTAGGCTTTTCTTCTCCTTTGCGTTTGGAACAGCACACGTAGAATACTGTTGGATGAAACTCATCACTGAGTCTTCTGGATCCGTTCCAAATTTAGGTGCATCCTTGATCCACAGCAACATATGTATATGAGGAGCACCTCTTGCTTGGTACTCTTTTCTCCAGAAGAAATCCAACACCTCTCCAAGAGGTGGATTCTTCTTATTCATGATGAAAGACATCATAGCTTCAAATCTATGATTGAAGTACCTACATACATTGACTGGATCCAAAGAGCACAGTTCTCCGGGTGTCTTGAATTCGATGTTATCTACGTTAGCATTTGCCTCTCGTAGAAATTCAAGTAAGTCTTCCCAGCCATACTCGGCACAGCTCAGAGTGAGGAACCATGTGGGAGTACCTAAGTTCCTCAGCATACATTTTAAATCACCATGACGACGGTACCAGTACTCATTAGTACCACGCTGACACGCCATGAGATTAATCAGGTGAGAATCCAAAATACTGTCTTGGACATTGACTTTATCCATAAAGTCACTTGCCGAGATGTTTTGCATGTGTATACCACTTTTCAAGATGTGGTTCACTGCATATGACAGTCCAGACAGATCGCTTTCAAACAGGAGATGAAACAAATAAGGAATGCATTGTCGAAACCTAGCATCTCCTGCATACAATCGCAAAGTCCGGTATTCAGAAGCAGGAATTTGATGAGGTCGCTCATCATATCTTCCTCCCTGACCTGTTGGAAAAAGCTGTGGGAAACACCGAGCTTCCAAACTTTCCTCCCAAACACTAATGGGACTCCCTTTGGCTTGTTTCATTTGAAACAACTCAATAGCATTCCCCATGACTTCCTTGGAATGCAAAGGATGAACACTATAATGTTCATATATTTCTTCACTAGTAGAGGGTTCTACTTTCTCAATTTGACCAGCACACAAATCGCTATCCTCTTCCTCACTTACTTCCTCTTCTGCAACATATACATTCTTATAGTATTTATTATTTTTTTTCAAATACAATGTTGCCTTTTTAACTTTCCTAACATCTACTAAATCTTGCCATATTTTCTTATTCTTTGTCGGAACCCCATTAACTAAGATAACCAGAGGTTCCTCTTCCACTTTTTCTACTCCAATTGTGTTAATGTTTTTCTTCAAATCTAGAGGCAAATAAACAACTCTTCCCTTTAATCCTCTCTGTAAATCTGATGGAGGCAATTTCCCTGTCTTTGGCTCCATTCTTACAATAGCCTGAAAGGGATGGATACTTTGAATCAAAATAGATTCATAAGTATTTAAATCCTTCAATTCAGAAGGAATCTCAACCAATTCCAGATTATTATGAACTGCACTAGCAGGCATCTGGTTTTGATTTAATTTGCAAGAACAATAAGTACACACACGTTGATCCAATCCCAAATCAAAACAATTTTCTACCATCAAGTATGTTGCAAAATCCTTCCATTCACTATTATTTTCCCTTTCACTTTTTGCATATAAATCCACTAACTTAGTCTGATTCTTATAATAAGTGCGTCGACAACACACACAAGTGAAATTCGGCCTCTCACTTGATTTCACCTCAAACGTCGCAATTTCCCTCTGGAAATTATCTGTACTGGAAACCTGTACACTATCTTCCACAAGACCCTCTTCTTCTTGCTCAATTTCAACATTCTCCTCTTTACTTCCAAAGTAACAAAACTCAATTTCTTCACATATATTCTTCACATCTATTTCAGAACCATGCAAAAGAGCAGCGCATAATTGTTTAAGCATAATTGCTGGACTCTTAGCATAATACAACATTCTAACTAATTTCCTCACTTTGTTATGATGCACTGCTAGCATCCTGAAATGATGAAAAACACTCTGGCATACTCTCCTGGAAAGACAAGCCAGTGAATGTCCATGCAAACCTGTCACTTCTCTTACTCTGCAAGGATCTAATTCTTGCAACAACATCATTTTCTGCTTCAAACTTTTCTTATTAAATGACCGTACAAAATCACAAAGCAAATTGATGGAATCCTGTCGCACACTGCAAATACTACTACACTTCCAGGTGTACACAGGACCCTTAGCACGTCTTCCTAAAACCTCATTACCTAACACCTCTTCTGCCTCTGTTGTCACAAGTTTTTCTTTTTCAACTGGACAACCATCTTTCACTTCATAAGCACGACCACTGGTGTCAACTGCATGCACCAAATCATTATCCTGGAAATAACTCTCCTCATTAAAAAATGCCTCACAGCTTGAACTATGCATCCATTCTCCAGAAAAAACTTCACAAAAATTACTACGATTAACTATTCTCTTCCATCTACTATTTCTTTTGAAATCAAAAATTGCCTTGTTTAGCTTCCTAATTCTATTGATTATCAAAATAAATAACTTACGTTTAATTTCAAATGCCTGATCAATAACTTTCTCAACTTTTTTTTTTGTCTTATAAAAAACTAGTTTATGTTGACCTTTCTTAATATTTTTTAACAAATTGCCAATTATCCTGTTCCGGAACATTCGTTTACGAATCTCCCTAAACTGTTGTTTCCTTCTACTATCATGCACAGAGTTATCTCTTGCTCTAGCAGTAACATTTTTCATTGGCCTTTCTTTTCCATTTGATTTCCTTCTCGTTTTATGGACTGAAACATTTTCTGTAGTAATATTTTTTTTATTACACATATTTCTTATAAAGTGTTTTGTGCTCTTACCCGGTGCTTTCTTCGTGACTTGACAAATCTTTTTGTTAGAGGACTGCTGCGTATTATTTTTCACCTGCTGTCTTTGACGTTTTGCAGCCTTTCTCTGTCTTTCTATTGTAGGCATGGTGAAATCTTGAAATGATCTGCAGTTGAATCTGTGGAAAAATATAATAAATAATGTTATTAACCATTATTACCAAACAGTAAATCAGTAACAGTGATAAAAAACTTAACACACTACTTGACATTTTAATTAGAAGATTTTTTAGTCGTTGGCAAATTTACAATACAATAATACCAGAAAAGAAATGACATTTATATTTATGTTACCTATGCTATTTTATATGTGAATCTGATCTAATTTTATGAGCATATTTTAATATTTTATTGAAGACACTACACATAACCTGCTTTTGAAGGTGTCTTTATTTTTAAATTAAACGGTTTCCTTTTTACTTTTTATTAATTATAAATTTTAAAAATAAATGTTTATATTTCCAAAGGCTCAAGCAGGTCAGCTTCCCATCCTATATCATATAATTCGGACAAATCTGCATCCTCATCACGCTCTTCTTCATCCTCAGGATTTAAATCATCCAATGGATCAACATCCACTGATGTTTCAATTACAAGTTCAATGATGAGGTCAAAATCAACTGATTGCAGATTGTCGCTCATGTTGAGGTTGTCTTTATCTTTAAAGAAAGATAACAACAATGAGATGTTGCAGAGTAAGAGACAAATCTCACAGATTATAATAGTAAAATTGTTTAACAAGAGTAACATTTTGCAGCTATTATTTAGCCATGTCCAGCGATGCTGAGCAGGTGAAGCCTATGTCTAATTTTTCACTGAACAGGACTCATCTGTTCTTAACCTTGGATAAGCCTCACCGACTCTGTGTCCCCTGCACATACTTAAATGTAAAGGGGCAGATTTATGTTAAATGGCACATCCCCAGGCATGCACCAGTTAACGTGCACCACTGCTCTGCCACCCATGGTGTGCCGCATTTACAATCAGATAGGAGAAACCTGTGTCAAAACCCTGCACCTGCTTGAAGCAGGCATAGGTCTTGACGCAACATTGTGGAGATGGTGCACCCCTGAGCCTTGCTGGAGCTGCATCGCACTTGCGATACAACTCCAGCAATGCGCCACCTTAACGGCACAGATGCGTCAAGCATCTGTGCCGTTTTTGCCCCATGCTGCGCCGCATTGTAAATGCAGCACACCATGGGTGGCGGAACAGCGGCGCAAGATGACTGGCACATCCCTGGTGATGCACCAGTCATCATAAATCTATCCCTAAGCTTCTTATCTTGTTAGATATGAACTGCCATATGTATCATCAAAATATTTTGCATTTCCTAAATAGCGAATTTTAAGGAATAAATAGCGATTCTTTACCATTCCTAATTTGCGATGAGCAAATTGCTAATTGCAAGTTACCCATTCATTTCCATGGGCTAGGAGGCTCAAAGGAATGAAGGTTTAATTTGCGATTAGCAATTTGCTCATCACAAATTAGGAATTTTTCCAAGGGTGCAGGGGTGTCTCAAGAACACCCTGCTGCACCCCTGAAAAAGAAATTTGGGGGCATATGGCACACATACATGCCCTAAGGGCATGTGTTGGCGTCATATGGGACCTTTTGTTTTTTTTAAAAAAAAGCTTTTTGAAAAGAATTCACAAATTACCACCAATTTACCACAATAGTTTCCAAATCCTTAATGTCATTTTTTACATATTTTTTGTTTGATACATTGCATTTAAGTAGTCACAAAATTTGCAAATCCTTCAGTGCAATTGCAAAATAAGGAATAGCAAATTTTGCTACTCCTTATTTTGCATCAAACTTGTTTGATACATACCATTTGTCTAATTAACATTCGCAAAGGCCAAAATTCGTAGAATTTTGATCTTTGCGAATGCTAATTAGCTTGATACATATGGCCCCAAGTGAGGCCTGTCTTACGACATGGTGCATCTTTTGCATCACTGCTGCATCGGTTTCATGTGGTACGTTTTTTTTACACCATGACATATCTGCCTAAATGCATCAATTTGTAATGTTGTCGCCTCATAGCAAATCTTTTGCACCACCGCTGCATCATAAAAGTGACGCACAGTGGCACAAAAGAGGCATACACCTATCATAAATCTGTCCCTAGCATTTTAAATGATTAAATCAAGATAACAATAAGATGTGGCCTATCCAGAGGTTTGTTTAAAGTGAGGCCTACTCAGGATTGCAGATTAAAGTTACGCTTGATGAAGAATAAAGAGGAGATAATACATGTAAAGCTCTACCAATGAAGTAAGTGATTTCTACTTCATTGCGCCAGTCATCATAAATGTATGCCTAAGCTTCTTATCTTGTTAGACATCAACCGCCATATGTATCATATAACTATATTGCATTTCCAAAAAAGCAAATTTTAAGGAATAAATAGCGATTCTTTACCATTCCAAATTTGCGATGAGAAAATTGCTAATTGCAAATTACCCATTCATTTCCATGGGCTAGGAGGCTCATATAAATGAAGGTGCAATTTGCGATTAACAATGTGCTCATCACAAATTAGGAATTTTAACAACATTCCTTTACCTCAAAAACGATTTTCAAATCATAATTTCAAAACACTACACATGGGAAAATTACTTAAAATGTCCTTAAGACACATAAAAGCGTTTTTTGATTGCCTTTCCTGCATGGTTGGGTCACTTTTAACATGGCTATGTAACACAAACATTCAAAATCTAAATTTTCCATGCACATGTGTGAGCATGTTTACAAGCAATTTGCGCCACAGAGAAAGGTCTTACACTAAAATGAGAAAAATAACATCAGGGACAGTCAATTGCCTTATAAAGAAGCATACACCATTATGTCCTTGTCATGAATTTAAAAACAATTCCTTTACCCCAAAAACGATTTTCAAATCATAATTTCAAAACACTGCACATGGGAAAATGACTTAAAATGTCATTAAGACACATGAAAGCGTTTTTTGATTGCTTTTCCAGCATGGTTGGGTCACTTTTAACATGGCTATGTAACACAAACATTTAAAATTTTAAATTACCATGCACAGGTGGGAGCATATTTACAAGCAATTTGCGCCACAGAGAAAAGTCTTACATTAAAATGGGAAAAATAACATCAGGGACAGTCAATTGCCTTATAAAGAAGCATACACCATTATGTCCTTGTCATAAATTTAAAAACAATTCCTTTACCTCAAAAACGATTTTCAATTCATAATTTCAAAACACTGCACATGGGAAAATTACTTAAAATGTCCTTAAGACACATAAAAGCGTTTTTTGATTGCCTTTCCTGCATGGTTGGGTCACTTTTAACATGGCTATGTAACACAAACATTCAAAATCTAAATTTTCCATGCACAGGTGGGAGCATATTTACAATCAATTTGCGCCACATAATTCATAATTTTCTCCTTAAAGCACACTATTCTCTATCTAAAATAAAGAAATATTTTCTCACCTTAGCAAATACTTTGAGTTTGAAAACAGTCTCAGAAACACACCAATTTGTCTTCAGCAGAGCAAAAGGTATGCACTCCAGAGTCTGCAGCTATCAAAAGCACAGAAATGCTGTAATTCTTCACACATATTTCTCATGTCACCCAATCAAAACTCTTCCCTCACTTTTTTTCAAATGAAAACCCTTCCCCCCTCTGCCCTTTCTGTCTTTTCTGCATGGCAACCACCTCTTGGAAGACTTCTGGTGTTTGCAAGTTCACACAACTTTGTTGCAATTGAACTCTGAACTCTCAGTGCACCTGCATATCCAGTGCATTCTTTCATTTAATGATTTTTTATTGACCATTCAAAATACATCTTTCAAAGAACACATCCGTGCACCCTAACTTTCTGTTTTCAGCAATCAAAATCCACCAATCACTGTTACTGCTTCATGAACACAGAAACTCCACAGTTTTTTTCATTTTAAACTCTCATTTTTTCAACTGCCATTTCATTGCCACACTTCATCTGACTGCAGGAGAACCTTCTCTCACCATGTTTTCTGTCTGGATTGTTGGACATAGTTATATTCACTGGGCTCAAAGGTACGTTGAAAACAGGAAATTACCTAACCTCAATTTACAAGATGTGGAAATTAAGTGGTTTGGCCACAGAGGATTAAAATGTCACCAATTGATACCATTGGTGAAAACCTTTATGCATTTGCCCAAACCTGACCTGTTAATTGTGCACTGTGGAGGTAATGACTTGGGCACTTTGACTGGTGTAGGTCTGGAAATGCTTTTAAAGGACACCTTTGAGCAATTAATGGCACTTTTTCCTCAGACTGCCTTGGTATATTCAAATATATGCCAAAGACAGAAATGGAGGTGGTCAAACCAATTTTGTCCACAAATTGAGAAGTCGAGGAAGCATGTAAACAAATCTGTTTCAGCTTACATGAGAGACCATGGAATGGGCTCCCTGTACAACAATAACTTGCGTTACTACATGCAAGATATCTACAGAGGAGATGGAGTTCACTTCTCAGATGAGGGCAACAGAGTTTTCACTCTGAATTTAAGAATGTGCATTGGTACCTACTTATAAGTACCTAAATGTACCATAAACCCAAAAGCTCTTCTCAGAGCTACCCTACATCTAATCACTCACAATTATTATTTTACTCTAACATTTTTCACTAATTTTCAACAAAGTACGCTCCCCGGGGCGCTACCCGGTACGCGAACCGGAAGCTAACCTCGCGAAATTTTTTTTAAAAATGTTTTTTTTTCGCACATATGGGCCTCCTCAGCCACCCTCACAAAACCTAGGGGGTCAAGATAAGTCTACCGTGCCCCCTTCTACCCATTCTGAACATTATTTGCCCTCCATCTTGTATCTAAATTCGACCGAAACACAAAATGGTGGACTCCCGGAACGCTTAAGGTTCGCGAACCGGGGCGCTCAACGGTTCGCGTACCGGGTCGCTCCCTGGGAAGCGCACCATCAAAAAAGGTGGGAAAGTAGTTCACAGAAAAGCCACTGGAGACAATTTCACCAAATATAGATTAGCTCATACTACATACCAATCCCTACCATTTTCACAAATTTGATTGGAATTCCATTTAGTCATTTAGCCTGTAGACCTCTCTAAATACCCTGAGGTAAATTACTTCACAAAACACATCTGAAGTGTTGGAATTGACAACCAATGAAAATGTTACTTTCATTTTCTATTTTTTTTACCTGACATTTCATTGGTTATATACCTGAATATATATAAAGGAAGAGAAGAAAACACAGCCATTTTGACTACTACTTCTTGCTGTACATTTCAATAGTATTTTCACTAATTCCTTCAACTTCTTTCTAAAGGTAAGTTTTTATTTTTAAAACTGAAGTATATTGTGCACTATAAGTTAATATGGTAAACTTTTTCTGATAGATATATACTATCCCTCTGTAGTAGTTATAGATTTAGAGAGACTTCTCTGTTATAGTTAATGATGGAGTTAGGCTTCTCTTGTATAATTATGAATTTACTTACGTTAAATCACATACACATTTTTATATTCCTACTTCCACTCTGATACTATACACTGCCCAAAGATAAATTCACTGATAAAAAATGCCTATCTAAAATTATTCCCAAAATTGCCCTATCTCTACTAATATATATTTTTTTAATTCAAATTTCAGGCAAAATGGAAGGCGAAAACCAAGTTTCTTTTGAAATGGACCTGCAAGACAGCAGCCAAGAATTGATTGATACAATTGATCAAATTGACATTGAATTTTTCGATGAAACTTGGGACAATGAACTACTGCAATGTGTACAAGCAGTAGATAACCTCCTTGCAAATGAGGACATTTTACACCCTCAGAGACTACAATGTATATTCCATGATAATTATGAAATTTCTGACAATGAAATGTTAGAAAGTTTAATAAATTATGAAACACAATCACATTAAAAAAAATGCTTAAAAAATAAAGAAAATAAAAAATAATCAACAAAAACAACAATCAATTAACATACAGCATTTGAAAAGTCTATCATTCATTTTTCATTGCAGTACGCTGCCCAGAACGCTTCCCGGTTCGCGGACCGGGCGCTCCCCACGCAAAAAAAAAAATTGTTTTAGTTTTTTTTGCCCCGCGGGGCCCTTTTAAAACCTCCACATTAAACCTAGGGGGTCAGGGAGGTTCTAGTATGCCCCCTTATGGTCATTTTCGCCTTTGTTTTGGCCTCCTCTTGTCTCTCAATCCTACCGAGAGACAAGATGGCGGCCGCTCCGGACTGTTTGGAATGTTGACAGACACCGGAGAGCCAATCAGCTTAGCTACGCGAAGTTTTGGTACGCTTAAGGTCCGCGGACCGGAGCGCTGCCCGGAGCGCGCTTACAGATATATATCTTTTTTTAAACGTTAATTTCTCAAAATCCACTGGAGCACATATATTGAGACCTAGAAAAGGCACATCGGGCTACCAGTCCCTACAATTTTGCCAAGTTTCGTGCAAATCCATTCAGCCGTTCGGGCTAAAAGTGAGGCCAACCGCCCTATGGAAAACTCAATGTTAAAAACACGTTTTGGGACCCCCCTTTTTTCTCGGCCCCCCCCTGGACGAACCCCCCCAAATTTTCAGGGGCTGCTCAGAAACAAAATGTTCCATTTTCCAGAAAATTTCAGCCAATTCCATCCACAAACGCCAAAGTTATTCAACATAGAATTTTCAAAAATCCCATAGGGAAAAAATCCTAACTATATATACCTACTGGCGACCGCCAGTAGGTAATATGTATATGTATATATATATATATATATATATATATATATATATATATATATATATATATATATATATATACACTTAAAAAAACCATAGGTTTCAGGCCTTATATAGTTAGGAATTAGCATTTAAAAAACCATTGAAATTGCTCCTATATAGTTAATTGTACTAACTATATTTCACGCACCCGCAATCCACTGCTGATGATGTCACATATTACATCATTCATGACATGGTCAGTGACATCACTGATGACATATCAAATGACATCACTGATGACATCACTGATGACATCTCATTTGACATCACTGATGACTTCACTGATGACATCATCCAGTGACTGTGTGTTTCTGTAAAGTTTAAATATGTTTTACATATTGAAGAATGAGTGGATGTATAAGTGTCTGGATGAAGGATTTAGTAGGTGCGTGACTGACTGTATGAGTGAGTGATTAAATGTGTCTTACTAAATGCATGGGTTAGTGACTAAACTGTCTGAATGTGTGCATCAGTATGTCTGTTGTTGTGTAAGCTGCTGCATGTGTTGATCAGTAGCTATATGAGTGGCTATATGGGTTATTGATTGGTTGCCCAAGTATTTGAATGGGAGACTGAGTGTGTGTGTGGGTGGCTGGGAGGTGTGTGACTCTGTGCATAGATGTGTGAGCAGTCGATTCACTAGGTGTATGAGTTCAAGAGTGCATGTGGAAACAGCTATATGGGCGGTTGACTATGTGCATGGGTGTGTTGGTGAGTGAATGGATATCTCAGTGCTACATGTCCAAGTAAGCACATATGTAAAACACAGTGCATGTGAGAGTTGGCATATATAAATGACTATACATGAGAGCCAGTAAATGTGCGAGTGGCTGTATGGATCATTGTGTACTTGTATCAGTGATTGTATAAGAGAGTAAGTATGTGTTAGTATATGTTTGAATAAGTAAGGTGTTGTGTGTATAACTGTATAGTTGAGGAAATGGAAGTGTGATTGATTCTTTGCATGACTGACTAGGTGTGTGAGTAACTCCATGGATGAGTGGCAGTGTGTGAGTGTCTGTCTAGGTGTATGAGTGCATATGATAGTGTTGTATTGATGAGTGACTGTATGTATGAGTGATTCTATGGGTGAATGAGTGAATGTGTGTGTAGACCTAGGAATCAGTGAGTGCGTATGTAGTAACTGGTATTGGTGTGTCAATGGTTTCAAGAATGGTAGTCTGTATTTAACACTGGGTGTATCAAAGGTTATATTAAGTGTGAGGAGGGGCATCGTATTATCACATGAATGATATCATCAGTGATTTGATCAGTGATGTCAAATGAGATGTCATCAGTGATGTCATCAGTGATGTCATTTGAGATGTCATCCGTGATGTCATCAGTGATGTCACTGACCATGTCATGAATGATGTAATATGTGACATCATCAGCAGTGGATTGCGGGTGCGCTAAATATAGTTAGTACAACTAACTATATAGGAGCAATTTCAATGGTTTTTTAAATGCTAATTCCTAACTATATAAGGCCTGAAACCTATGGTTTTTTAAGTGAATTTGCAAGGTTTTTTAAATGCTAATTCCTAACTATATAAGGCTTGAAACCTATGGTTCTTTCAGTGAATTTGCAAGGTTTTTTAAATACTAATTCCTAACTATATCAGGCGTGAAACCTATATTTTTTTTCAATAAATTTCAAAGGTTTTGTAAATGCTAATTCTATTAGTGGATAACGTTTAAATATGTTATTATCATTCTGGGACCACCTGAGCAGCCATCTTGTTTCTCAGGAGAAGTGAGGCACAAGAGAGCACAAACCAAGAGTGGAAAATGCGAAAAGGGGGCAGGGTTGAGACCCTCTGACCCCCTAGCCCTTCTTAGGGGGTCCCAGAAGGACCACCAAGTGCAAAACAAAAACAAAAAATTCAAATCGTGGGGTACGCGCACGGTACGCGTACCGTACGCGTACGGTGCGCGAACCCCGCAATTTCTTTGAATTTTTTATTTTTTTTTGCCCTTGGGGGTCCTTTTGGGACCCCCTGAGAAGGGCTAGAGGGTTGGGGGGTCTCTACCCTGCCCCCTTTTTGTGTTTTCCACTCTTGTTTTGGGCTCTCTTGTGCCTCAGTTCTCCTGAAAAACAAGATGGTGGCCAACACTTCCTGGTTTGGACAGTTTGGAATGTTGACAGTCGACTGCCAGCCAATCAGAAACTCGCTTGCGCACATAAGGGTACACGCAGGTACGCGTACGGTACGCGTACGGTGCGGGTACGGTGAGTGCATATAGATATATAATTTGCTCAAATTAAATTTTCTCAACAACTACTAGAGGGATTTTCACCAAATATAGAAAAGGCACTACTGCATACCTGTCCCTACCATTTTGCCAAGTTTGGTGTAATTCCGTTCAGCCGTTCGGGCTGTAGCCGTGTCTAAAGGTCCATTAGAAAATGCCATTTGAAAAATTTCAAATTCAATTTTCTCACGAACTACTGGAGGGATTTTCACCAAACATAGCAAAGGCACATCTACATACCAGGCCCTACCATTTTGCCAAGTTTGGTGTAATTCCATTCAGCCGTTCGGGCTGTAGCCGTGTCTAAAGGTCCCTATGGAAATGAACATGGGGAAAGCACGTTTTGGGACCCCCTTTCGGCCCCTGCTTGACAAATCCCCCCGAAACTTTCAGGGAAAGAGCGGAGTGGAGCTGGCCAAAATTCTGGAAAATTACACACAGATTCCTCAATCGGCGCCAAAGTTATTCCCAATAGAATGTTGAGCGCATATAGATATATAATTTGCTCAAATTCAAATTCTCAACAACTACTGGAGGGATTTTCACCAAATATAGAAAATGCACTAATGCATACCTGTCCCTACCATTTTGCCAATTTTGGTGTAATTCCGTTCAGCTGTTCGGGCTGTAGCCGTGTCTAAAGGTCCCATAGAAAATGCCATTTGAAACATTTCAAATTCAATTTTCTCAAGAACTACTGGAGGGATTTACACCAACCATACAAAAGGCACTGCTGCATACCAGTCCCTACCATTTTGCCAAATCTGGTGTAATTCCGTTCAGCCGTTCGAGCTGTAGCCTTGTCAGAATGTTCCTATGGAAATGAACATGGGGAAAACACGTTTTGGGACCCCCCTTTGTTCTCGACCCCCGCTTGACAAATCCTCACGAAACTTTCAGGGAAGGAGCGGAGCCGAGCGAGGCAAATTTAAGGAGAATTACAGGCAGATCCCTCAATCGGCGCCAAAATTATTCCCAATAGAATGTTCTGAATTTCCTATGGTAACTAGGTCCTAACTATATATACCTACTGGCGACCGCCAGTAGGTAATATATATATACATATATATATATATATATATATATATATATATATATTACCTACTGGCGGTCGCCAGTAGGTATATATAGTTAGGATTTTTTCTCTATGGGTTTTTTGAAAATTCTATGTCTAATAACTTTGGCGTTTGTGGACGGAATTGGCTGAAATTTTCAGGAAAATGGCACATTTTGTTTCTGAGCAGCCCTTGAAAATTTGGGGGGGGTTCGTCCAGTGGGGGCCGAGAAAAAAGGGGGGTCCCAAAACGTGTTTTTAACATTGAGTTTTCCATAGGGCGGTTGGCCTCACTTTTAGCCCGAACGGCTGAATGGATTTGCACGAAACTTGGCAAAATTTTAGGGACTGGTAGCCCGATGTGCCTTTTGTAGGTCTCAATATATGTGCTCCAGTGGATTTTGAGAAATTAACGTTTAAAAAAAGATATATATCTGTAACAGCGGACCGGGCAGCGCACTGGTTCGCGGACTTTTCGCGCAACGGAGCTTTGTGAAGCGAAGCTGATTGGTTCTCCGGCGTCTGTCAACATTCCAAACAGTCCGTAGCGGCCGCCATCTTGTCTCTCGGTAGGATCGAGAGACAAGAGGAGGTCAAAACAAAGGGGGAAATAACTATAAGGGGGCATAGTAGATCCTCGCTGACCCCCTAGGTTTGATGTGGAGGTTTTAAAAGGGCCCCGCGGGGCAAAAAAAAATAATAATAATAATAATCGAACGGCTGAATGGATTTGCACGAAACTTGGCAAAATTGTAGGGACTGGTAGCCCGATGTGCCTTTGCTAGGTCTCAATATATGTGCTTCAGTGGATTTTGAGAAATTAACGTTCAAAAAAAGATATATATCTGTAACAGCGCACCGCTTCGCGTACTTTTCGCGTTACGGAGCTTTGCGAAGCGAAGCTGATTGGCTCTCCGGTGTCTGTAAACATTCCAAACAGTACGTAGCGGCCGCCATCTTGTCTCTCGGTAGGATCGAGAGACAAGAGGAGGCCAAAGCGAAGGGGCAAATGACCATAAGGGGGCATAGTAGATCCTCGCTGACCCCCTAGGTTTGATGTGGAGGTTTTAAAAGGGCCCCGCGGGGCAAAAAAAAAAAATAATAATAATAATCGAACGGCTGAATGGATTTGCACGAAACTTGGTAAAATATTAGGGACTGGTAGCCCGATGTGCCTTTGCTATGTCTCAATATATGTGCTTCAGTGCATTTTGAGAAATTAACGTTCAAAAACAAGATATATATCTGTAACAGCGCTCCGCTTCGCGGAGATAAAATTATATCTGTATTACCTAGCTGTTGCTAACACCAGTTAGCGACGGCTAGTAGGAGATAGCGACCATCTTGGGTCCCACTTTGCATGTGAGTGATATTTATCACTAATGACATGCAAAGTGGGCATGCCAAGATGTTAGCGACTGGAAACAGTCGCTAACATCGCTATCTCCTATTATCAACTTTTGGAAATATTCGAGATAAGCGCGAATATCTCCAAAAAGTAACAGCTGCCCTGAGCAGTTCTTAGCCATGTTATCCAATGGGAGGTGGATAACATGGCTAAGAGCATTAGCTCGGTAATGCATGAATATCGCGGAGTTTTCAGCGATATTAATGCATTGCGCTCGTTTTTTATCGTATTTGCGATAAACCTTGATAATAGCAAGGTTTATCTGCGATAATTTCTGACGGTAAAAAAATCTTTGCAATGCATCGTTAGGGATAAATATCGCTTAACTTTGGTAATATGCCCCAACGTCTGTTAACGTTCGATTCGAAGGAAATCAGGAATTGTTGAAAAACATTGTGTGCGCCATCTTGTCTTTTTTCAAATGCCACACTTTTGTCGTGCACGGCAGCCATTTTAGATGCCTTGACCAGACCCACTCTGTGCACGCTGTCGATCCTTAGCATGGCTCCCCACCCTCGCAAGCATCTCACCCAGGCAGTGGTCACCCCCGCTCTCTGTCTTATGCATGGGTAATAAACCTCCACCCATCTGCGCTGCTCTTCCCTGAGAATCACACCCTGTGCCCGCCCGACACCTCCCTTTCGCCCTATTCACTACCGCACCCTCTGACACTCCTTTTCCTCTGTGTCCGATTGTCCAGGCCGGTCCTAGGCTATCAGCTAGCCCTGCAGATGTAGTTTATGGCCACAGCTGTAAAGAATCACCCCTCTTCAAAGGAGTTATAGTAGATCAAGGCCCACACTCGATGAGATCCGTCACAGCAGAAGCGTTGCTATTATCTGAAAACCATCCTGTATTGTGATTGGGGAGGGGACCGAGCGTGAAGTGGAAGATTCCAGGGATGACTCTTTGTACATCAAAGTTTTTACAATTATGTGTCACATTAAAAATATATAGCACTCCGACAAAGTAGTAAGATTATAAAACTTTAATAATTTATAAATATATACAAGAAAACAAAAATAGTAATAACATATAAACATTTTTAGAGAAAAACAACGAAGTAGCGGTCGGCTGTGCGAATAGTCCCAACGCAGCGCAACGTCCAGATTTCCGGCGTGGGGCGTCGCGGGGGGTGGGTCATCAGTAGCAAACTGTTGTGCGAATAGTTCCAAGGCAGCAGAACGCGCTGAAATCTAGATGACACGAAAGTGATGTCTAGTAAGTTGCCACCCAGCAAATAACGGCGTGGGGCGTCGCGGGGGGTGGGTCATCAGTAGCAAACTGTTGTGCGAATAGTTCCAAGGCAGCAGAACGATGGCACCAAGGTGATGTCCAGTAAGTTGCCGCACTGGTTTTGGTATCCTACAATGCTGCTCCGAATAACGGCGTGGAGCGCCCCGGGGGAGGCGGCGTGAACGGGCCTCTCCAGGTGGAGTCTCATCTGTTTTAGTGGGGCGCCCCTTTACCGTTTCAGTTGCCATTCCGTCCGCTTTTGGTCCACTGTGTCAAAATCCGCCATTCAGCTGAGTTGCGCCCACTCTTGCGGTGCAGCGATAGGCGGCTGCCACAGGACTCTCAAAATGGCGGCAGGCTCTTTCCTGTTTGGGCGTGGTCCACTGAAATGGCCCTGGGACACCTTGGAAATCGGACGCTTGTCTGCTAGGTCTTGGACCCCATTCTCGAAAGCGTCCCCTCCGCCTTGAGAATTCATCAAAAGTTTTGGGGGCCCCGACTCCTGCAGGCTTCTGGTGGGGAGCGGCTGCCATGATTGCTCGCGGAATGACCACGACGGAGCTACGAGATGGTGGTGCTCTCATGCTGACGCCAGTTTAGTCTGAAACATCCAGAAACAAGGTGGGGCTTTCATCGTTTGGGGGAAAAAAAAAGTTTTCATCCAATGAAAAGTGTTGTTTTTAGGTCATATGATCAAGCCTTCCATCATTCGGAAACCAAAAGTAAAATGAACCAATGAAAAGTTTTATAAACAAGTCACATGACCTGTTATGCGGCATAGGGTATAAAATGCGGAGAAAATACGTTGGCACGTGAGGCGGCGTCAGTAGCGGACCGATGTGCGAATAGGCCGAAGGCAATACAACGCGCCAAGATCCGGATGGCACCGAGGTGGTGTCATAGTTGAGAGTTCTGAGCAGCGGTTGTAACACTGTCTGAAGCTTATTTGCAGCTGCTGCAGCTTCACTACGCGCCAAGATCCGGATGGCACCGAGGTGGTGTGTAGCAAGTTGCCGCACTGGTGTGGCCATCCTACAATGCTGAAAGTCGGCGTGGGGCGCCCCGTTGGCCTGTGAGTTTGCGTCAGTAGCGGACCGATGTGCGACTAGGCCGAAGGCAGCACAACGCGCCAAGATCCGGATGGCACCGAGGTGGTGTCTAGTAAGTTGTCGCACTTCTGTGGCCATCCTACAATGTTGAAAGTCGGCGTGGGGCGCCCCGTTGGCCTGTGAGATGGCGTCAGTAGCGGACCGATGTGCGAATAGGCCGAAGGCAGCACAACAATATTTTCTGACTGACACCACAAGGCGCTGAGATGCCAAGATCCGGATGGCACCGAGGTGATGTCTAAGTTGCGGACTGATGTGCGAATGGGGCCAAAGGCAGCGTAACAATATTTTTTGTATGGAAGATACCACTAGGCGTTGAGATGCCAAGATTCGGATGGCACTGAGGTGATGTCTAGCAAGTTGGTGTGGTCATCCTACAATGCTGAAACTCGGCGTGGGTCGCCCCATTAGCCTGTGAGATGGCGTCAGTAGCGGACCGATGTGCGAATAGGCCGAAGGCAGCACAACGCGCCAAGATCCGGATGTCCCCGTGGTGGTTTCATAGTTGAGAGGCACTTCATCTGCAGTGGGGCGCCGAGATCCGGATGGCACCGAGGTGATGTCTAGCAAGTTGCTGTACTGGTGTGGTCATCCTACAATGCTGAAACTCGGCGTGGGTCGCCCCATTAGCCTGTGAGATGGCGTCAGTAGCGGACCGATGTGCGAATAGGCCGAAGGCAGCACAACGCGCCAAGATCCGGATGTCACCGTGGTGGTTTCATAGTTGAGAGGCACTTCATCTGCAGTGGGGCGCCGAGATCCGGATGGCACCGAGGTGATGTCTAGCAAGTTGCTGTACTGGTGTGGTCATCCTACAATGCTGAAACTCGGCGTGGGTCGCCCCATTAGCCTGTGAGATGGCGTCAGTAGCGGACCGATGTGCGAATAGGCCGAAGGCAGCACAACGCGCCAAGATCCGGATGTCACCGTGGTGGTTTCATAGTTGAGAGGCACTTCATCTGCAGTGGGGCGCCGAGATCCGGATGGCACCGAGGTGATGTCTAGCAAGTTGCTGTACTTGTGTGGTCATCCTACAATGCTGAAACTCGGCGTGGGTCGCCCCATTAGCCTGTGAGATGGCTGTTCTTTGGATTTGGGCCTGGTCCACCAAAATGGCCCTGGGACACCTTAGAACTCGGACGCTCGATTTTTTTTTCCTTTCCTGTACATGCAAAAAAAGGTAAATGCCCGGTACGTTACACGCTTCATCTGCCACGATGAACTCTCCAGAGGAACCGAAAAAAAATATAGTTGTGGTAACTATACCATGCATCGTCATATGGAGAGGTGGCACCAATTAATTATAGTGCTGCATAAAAGAGAGATTTGGAGGAGAACCCCTGACCTGCTAGTACATTCATCAAAGAAGTGGCACTGAGAGCTTCAGAGGCAAGGGAAACGGTCCCAAATATTTAGAAGAACTTTGGAAAGATTAAAATGACATGTTTAGATTGTGGCAAATTAATTTCATGTGGACAGATGAGTGTTACTCTAATAAATACTGCATATGAACATCATCATAGTCGATGGTTGGTAGAGACATTTTGACTATATCCTGGACCTGCCCGTCCTCGCCCAAAATGGCGCCAGAATAAATGGGACTCGTAACTCCTTGTTGTGTACTGGTTGCAGAACCTTGAAATCACGAGATACGTATGCAGTTTTGAAGCACATGGCGGGCGGGGACGAGAATTGATTGAATATTTCGACATCCCTATTGATATTAAGTTCTGATGTGTTATTGATTACTGTACTGTTGAAAGTTCGAATTAACGTCACCCATGGTACTTGCCCGCAAATGTATATCTAGATAATTTTATTGTAACTGGCCCTGTCGTATTTTAATTATAAAATGTACGTCCACCGATTCCGTAACTGTTAGACACCTTAGTTCTTGCAACCTAATGGCCCGCCCGTTACGTTCCTCTACAGTGTAAATGTCTATTCATCATATACGATTACAGTTTGCTCTGTGGCAGGCCCACGTGGTTATAGGCTCGTATTTGTATAATGAAATTTTCTCAATAAAGGTTTTTAAAAGAAAACATGGTAGTAGTATATACATTGGTAAAGTTTTTAATAATAGTGACTGTTTTAGAATCATTAAAAGGCAAGTGAAATAAAGCAGACCAATTACATGAAGGGTAAAAGGTATAATACGAAGGAACGCAGTAAAGATAAATGGTCAAGGGCTGTTGTGTTTTCTATTCCTGCAACATAAAGTGATCGATAAGAATCTCATATTCAGGCGTATCGGCGACTAAGACAGCAGGTCGACCCTCTTTTGCTCAACGGCTCCGTCATGGGACGAAGAAACGCTCTTTTTCTCGAAAAAAGAATATATTTTACTTGCAGGACAGTTGTAAAATTTCCGGGAAAGTACATTAGCCTGGAACATTATAACATATATTTAAGAAAAAATAATGTTCGGAAGTAATGAAAAGCGTAATTTTTAGGTCATATGACCAAGCCTTTCATCATTACAATAAGAAAAGTAAAATGAACCAATGAAAAGTTTTATTAACAAGTCACATGACTTGTTATGCTTACGTTACGCGCTGCGCGCCCCGGATGACTTCCGGATGCGCTAACGCGGCGCGTCATATGACGCATTACGCGACAACGCAGGTACAGAATATAGTCAAAATGTCTCCACCAACCAGCGGTCGGAACACAACCCCTTTCAGCAGGCTAAATAGTTCTGTTAAATGACAACAGAAGGGACAGGCAACAAGAACCATCAGTCAAAGAGGGGAGAGCTAGTTCTTCTCTACCGGGTTACATTGGGGCGCTACCGGAACTGATCGAATTGGTAGTCTACAGTGTTTCTGGATGTTTCAGACTGAAGCTGGGGTTAGCATGAGAGCAGCACCATTTCGTAGCTCCGTCGTGGTCATTCCGCAACCAATCATGGCAGCCGTTCTTTATCGTTATTTTGGGCGGGGTGGGTGGCGGAGCCGAGCTGTTTTGCAGCCATCATTGTGTGGAGTTCAGTTCATCTCACTAGTTTTGTATTTGTCATGAGGGGTTGTTCCTAATGTTTCTATTTTAGCGAGGTCAAAAAGAGATCCCATTAGTGGCCTACTGATTTTGCTCGATTCCTTTTCTTTTTTTTTTACACGATTTTTCGTTATCTGCAAAGACTAAACAGAGTATTGCGACTCTGTGTTTGTTTGTAAATAGAGAATGAACCAAAGAGAACTAATTCTAAAACAGTAAATACTTGGATAACAATCAATCAAATGGAGAGAGAAGCAGGCACGACGGATTACAATGGGGGCAAAGACCTGCGTTAACTACCTTTCACTATCTGCAAAGAGAGAGTACTCCTAATAGAAATGAGGGGGGGGGGGCACCATTCAAAGCAGATCAGTGTGCATAAACACGAAAATGTTTTCACTTACCACGTACTTGACATTCGACAGCTTATGATATTTGCTATTAAAAAACCATTGAAATTCACTGAAAAAACCATAGGTTATAGACCATATATAGTTAGGAATTAGCATTTACAAAACCTTGAAAATTCACTGAAAAAACCATAGGTTATAGACCATATATAGTTAGGAATTAGCATTTAAAAAACCTTATTTTACTCACACAAAACCATTGAAATTCCATATATAGTTAGTTGCACTAACTATATATCGCGCACCTGCAATCCACTGCTGATCATGTCACATATTACATCATTCATGACATGGTCAGTGACATCACTGATGACATCACTGATGACATCTCAAATGACATCACTGATGACATCACTGATGACATCTCATTTGACATCATTCTTGTGCTAATACGATAAACCTCTTCAGACTCTAATATAACCTTAGATACACTCAGTGTATACAGACACTCACACACTTCCACTCATCCATGGAGTTACTCACACACCCAGTCAGTCATGCAAAGAAACAATCTCATCTCCATTTCTTCAACTATACAGTTAAACACACCTTACTTATTGAAACATATACTAACACATATTTACTCTCTTATACAATCCCTGATACAAGTTCACAATGATCGATACAACCACTCACTCATTCGGTGGCTCTCATGCACAGTTATTTATATATGCCAACTCTCACATGTACTGTGTTTTACATATGTACTTACTATGACATGTAGCATTGAGATATCCATTCACTCATCAATACACTCATGCACACAGTCAACTGCCCATGTAGCTGTTTCCACATGCACTCTTGAACTCATACACCTAGTGAATAAACTGTTCACACATCTATGCATAGAGTCACACACCTTCCAGCCACCCCCACACAAACTCAATCTCCCATAGAAATACTTGGGCAAGCAATTAATAACACATATAGCCTCTCGTATAGCTAATGATCAACACATGCAGCAGTTTACAGAACAACAGACATAATGATGCACAAATTAAGACAGTTTAGTCACTAACCCATGCATTCAGTGAGACACATTTAATCACTCACTATTACAGTCAGTCACGCACCTACTAAATCCTTCATCCAGACACTTATACATACACTCATTCTTCAATATGTAAGATATATTTTAACTTTACAGAAACATACAGTCACTGGATGTTGTCATCAGTGATGTCATCAGTGATGTCATTTGAGATGTCATCAGTGATGTCATCAGTGATGTCACTGACCATGTCATGAATGATGTAATATGTGACTTGATCAGCAGTGGATTGCAGGTGCGCGATATATAGTTAGTGCAACTAACTATATATGGAATTTCAATGGTTTTGTGTGAGTAAAATAAGGTTTTTTAAATGCTAATTCCTAACTATATATGGTCTATAACCTATGGTTTTTTCAGTGAATTTTCAAGGTTTTGTAAATGCTAATTCCTAACTATATATGGTCTATAACCTATGGTTTTTTCAGTGAATATATATATATATATATATAACCTACTGGCGGTCGCCAGTAGGTAGTTATAGTTAGGACCTAGTTTCCATAGGAAATCCTCAACATTCTATTTGGATTAACTTTGGCCCTGGTGGATGAATCTTTGCGAATTTCTCAAAGAAGATGGCTCGGTCCACTGCGCTCCTTCCCTGAAAGTTTGGGGGGGATTGGTGAAGTGGGGGCTGAGATAAAAGGGGGGTCCCAAAACGTGTTTTCTCCATGTTATTTTCCATAGGACGATTAGACACGGCTACAGGTCGAACGGCTGAATGGATTTATAAGAAATTTGGCAAAACTGTAGAGTCCGGCTCGCAGATTACGCTTTTTTTAGAATGGTGTAAATTCGTTCAGTAGTTGCTGAGAAAATTAAAGTTAAAGTCAATTATATATCTATACGCGCGCACGAGTGCGCGCACTCAAGCGGCTGCGCGCGAGCGGATTTTTTTTTTTGCTGCGTGACGTCTGTTAACATTCCATTCGAAGGAAATCAGGAAGTGTTGACCGCCATTTTGTCACTGCGAGTAAATATATTGTTCATTTCAAAGCGTTGGAACATGGAAAGGGGAGAAGGTAGAGATTGTTTTGCTGCGTAGGTTTTCTCAGGGTGTGCAGTAAGGTCCTTAAAGGCGAAAATATATATTATTTTTTTTGAAAAAAGTTGCGGGGTGCTTTGAGTGCTTTGATATAAGGTGGCTCTGAAAAGAGCCCTTGTGTTAATTGAGTTTTTTCTGCATTTATAAGTAAGTAGCGATGCAGAGCCGGATGTTGCAGAGGAAGATTCTGTTTCTGCCTTCCTTCTTACTTAGTTATGGTTTTTTCACTCCCACTCCAGGCTTTTAGTCTGTGGATGGAAATCCATGAACCTAGACTCACCTATGAAAATCATACTATTGATGCTTGACTGAGGCCAAGGAGATCAGAGTGCATGTGTGTGTGAGGTGATGTACCTCTGGGGAGATGATGTTACGTTTAAACGTAGCCCCTGAGTGCTTAGTTCGGTTCTGTTCTCTGTCACTGTTGTTGATTTAGAGCCCCAAATACAAAGGCTCGTTGTTGCTTGTGAATCCCCAAGTGTATATTTGCTCATACTGATCCATAACGCGCCGGCGTATCCATGTCGTAGGCCGCAAGAGTGGGCGAAACTCAGCTGGCCGAGCAAGACTTGGGGAGGGGGCAGGAGCCAAGAGGAAACAAGGAGGGGTTTTCATCATTTGGGACAAAAAATATTTCTAAACCAATGAAAAGTTTTATTAACAAGTCACATGACCTGTTATGCTTACGTTACGCGCTCCGCGCCGCGCCCCGGATTGCTTCCGGGAAGCTGCGCTTCGCGCCTCGCGCACCGGAGCACTTCCGGGTGCGCTAACGTGGTGTGTCATATGACGCATTATGCAAAAACGCGATACGTCGTTGGGGCTCCACCGGAACTGATTGAATTGGTAGTCTACAGTGTTTCTGGAAGTTTCAGACTGAAGCTGGCGTCAGCATGAGAGCACCCCGTGGCTACGTCGTGGCCATTCTGCGAGCAATCATGGCAGAAGCTCCCCACCGGAACTCTGCGGAAGTCGGGGGCCCCGGTGACTCTTGTAGAATCTTCAAGGCTGATGGGACGCTTTTGGGAATGGGGCCCATGCCGTAGCAGTCAAGCGTCCGAGTTCCAGGGTTGTCCAGAGCCATCCTTGCAGGCCAGGCCCAAGTCTGTGGAGCCGACCGCCATTTCCTGAGCTCCGTGGCAGCCGCCTGTCGCTGTACCGCAAGAGTGGGTGCAATTCAGCCGGATGGCGGGTGAGACGCTGTAATAGCAAGAGCAGGCGTAATTCAGCTGGCCGAGCGAGGCAATGTGCCGCAGGAGCGGGCGCAACTCATCTTGTCGAGTGAAGCGCTGGGGTGCAGCTGAGAAACCTCCACCTGGGGAGGTGGGGGAGGCTCGTTCGCGCCGCCTCTCCCTTCCAGTGCACCCCACGCCGTCTCCTGGCGCAGGTATATGTGATGGTTGGACCAGGGCACCGCAGGGCGTGTCTTCAGGTCAAACGGATTGTGGGACAAGGTCCAGAATGGAAGAGTCACCAAAAGGCTAAAAGTTCCGCCGGACTCCGGGAGCCGGCCGCCTATGTCGAGTGAAGTGCTGGGGTGCAGCTGAGAAACCTCCACCTGGGGAGGTGGGGGAGGCTCGTTCGCGCCGCCTCTCCCTTCCAGTGCACCCCACGCCGTCTCCTGGCGCAGGTATATGTGATGGTTGGACCAGGGCACCGCAGGACGTGTCTTTAGGTCAAACCCTCAACTATGGCACCCAACATCCAGGACTTATGCCATTTGTGGAAGGCAGTGACATCGAAGCATCTCAGGGACCAAGCATATCCAGAGTCCTTCCTACAGCCTCTGCGTTCCTTCTTACCTAGTTATGGTTTTTTCAATCCCACTCCAGGCTTTTAGTCTGTGGATGGCAAACTATGAACCTACACTCACCTATGAAAATCTTACTATTGATGCTTGACTGAGGACAAGGATATCAGTGAAGCGCTGGGGTGTAGCTGAGAAACCTCCACCTGGGGAGGTGGGGGAGGCTCGTTCGCGCCGCCTCTCTCTTCCAGTGCACCCCACGCCGTCTCCTGGTGCAGGTATATGTGATGGTTGGACCAGGGCACCGCAGGACGTGTCTTTAGGGGTGTAGCTGAGAAACCTCCACCTGGGGAGGTGGGGGAGGCTCGTTCGCGCCGCCTCTCCCTTCCAGTGCACCCCACGCCATCTCCTGGCGGAGGTATATGTGATGGTTGGACCAGGGCACCGCAGGACGTGTCTTTAGGTCAAACCCTCAAGTATGGCACCGAACATCCAGGACTTATGCCATTTGTGGAAGGCAGTGACATCGAAGAATCTCAGGGACCAAGCATATCCAGAGTCCTCCCCGGGGTATTTGCACAAAGGTCCTCCACCCCTAGGCCGCCAGCTATGCTACCTTGACAACAACAGTGTCATGCATTTGGATCGATGTTGCAGCAGGCTGCCATGTAAATAGTTATTTAATGAAACGTTTTACCCTGTTACTTTGTTGGTGTGTTGTATATATTTATAATATTTGCATAGGGTTTGTCGTTATTTTGGGCGGGGTGGGCGGCGGAGCAAATTCACTGAAAAAACCATAGGTTATAGACCATATATAGTTAGGAATTAGCATTTACAAAACCTTGAAAATTCACTGAAAAAACCATAGGTTATAGACCATATATAGTTAAATATCTCAAGTCCATCTCTGCACTCGATGGAGATACAGGTCGTCGATCAGAAAATGTGCTGGCCACCTCTAATGGTAATAGCGTGGCCAGGGCTTTTGTCGATGCCTCTGCAAATTGCACAGGGTGCACTTGTTTGACATGCCGCACCATGGTATGTATGGAAAAGGAATATTTTTTTGTTGGATTTCCTCTTGAGAGAAACGAGTCACATATCGTGCAGGTTACTTTTGGTGCATTTACTTTCTTTTGATCTTCAGGATAAGTGAAAAATTGCCAGATGAAAGATTCTTTTTTTCTTCTTAAAGGTAGTCGATCATTTTGTTCAGATTCGGAAGATGAATGAGATACGGTAGCCATTTTACCAAAGTCTTCCGAAAAATGTAGGACGTTGTTCTCTCTTGAGAGTAGAAAAGATAGTGAGAGAAGTGGGTGGAGTGCTGCGTGTAAATTCCAGAATAGAAACTAGTAAGAACCAATTGGAAGTGTTGTTTTCATGTTGCAGCAGGCTGCCATGTAAATAGTTATTTAATAAAACGTTTTACCCTGTTACTTTGCTGGTGTGTTGTATTTATTTATAATATTTGCATAGGGTTTGTCGTTATTTTGGGCGGGGTGGGCGGCGGAGCCGAGCTATCTTGCAGCCATCATGGCGTCGAGCTCGGTTTCTCTCACTAGTTTCATATTTCTCATGAGGGGTTGTTCCTAATGTTTCTATTTTAGCGAGGTCAAAAAGAGATCCTATCAGTGGCCTACTGATTTTGCTTGATTCCTTTTGTTTTTTCTAACTATTTTTAAGTTAAAGTTTGCTAGCACGATACAGCGGCTAGTCCGCATTTTATATATATGTCTTTTTTATTAGGGGTGTCCTCCGGTGGAGTCGGACAATCTACCTCTAATAAACGGTATGTGTTCCTCTGAAGGAATGCGTCTTGAAAGTGGCTGACTGTAATGTATGATATTTCACTCAGTGACTTTCAGGCCCATGCTGTTTCAAAACTGTGCATGTGCTTGAAGCAGGCGTAGGTATTGACGCAGCATTGTGAATATAGTGCATTGGTGAGCCTTGCTGGAGCTGCATCACAGTTGCGATGCAACTCTAGCAATGTATTACTTTTTCAGCACAGATGTGTTACGCATGTATGGTGTTTTTGTACCATGGTGCGCCACATTTCAAATGTGGCACACCATGGGTAACGGAGCACTAGCATACTGTGGTGCACATTAACTGGTGCATATCTGGGTATGAAGTAGTTAACATAAATCTGCCCCATAGGTTACAAATCCGCGTTTAGTAGACTGTTTGGCCTTTGTAGTTTTATGTTTTTTCTGTTATTCTATGTAGGTATGTAATATTGCAATATTTTTGTCACGAAAAAGAAGCCATGAGTATTGGGTTTGTGAAAGATTGCAAGATTTTTAAAATTAAAAAGTAACAACCATGGCATTGTTTAATATAGTATTGTAAATACTTATCTTTAACAATGATGAGAGAGTAAAAAAAGGTTAACCTGATATTTTAAAGTTATTCACAGGCTTCTTTAGAGGAAGTATTCTATATGATTGTAGCGTGGGTGTTTCACTTTTTTATAGGTAATAGAATGCATTCTGCAAGCATGTAGTACTCCTCCTGCTACAGCATAAATATTCTTCAGTGCTTATTTTCATTTCGTAAGTGGTATTGAGACCGACACAGAACTTCAATGGATCGGAGGGGCTGTTCCTGTGTATCTGGAGGACTGCCAAGCCGTTGCAGCAGTGGGAGTGAGGCCTCTTACAGGGGCGTAGCGCAGCTCCTTTTGATGTTCACAATTGCAGATAACAGGGTAGAGATGTCCGTGGAATTTATGGATGGTTAGTCACAGTAGAGTGTGCGCGGCGCCCCTAGCACCTTATTACGGCACACAGGGGAGCCGCGTTGCACAGTTTGAGAATCAGAGACTTAGGAGATAAACCTTCATAACAGGAAGGCTTCTAAGTGATAAAAATCGCCGGTGCTCGGCGTTAAAAATATCACTGCTATCGGTGGAATTTTCCATGGTGTTAGTGCTTCAACAGAAATGGGAACACATATCTGATAGAAAATCCTGTAACAATCTCAGTATTTCACATTATCGCGTGAAAAGAAAGTCTTTCGAAAGATGTTGAACGTTGTTCTCTTTTGAGAGTAGAAAAGATAGTGAGAGAAGTGGGTGGAGTGCTCCGTGTAAATTGCAGAATAGAAACTACTAAGAACCAATTGGAAGTGTTGTTTTCAAGTCACATGACTTCACATGCGCGTCTCAGGACGTGTACGCGGTGATAGTATCTGGTCACGTACGCCATTTGGAAGTAGCGGTCTAATTCAGCGAAGTTTCAAAACGTGAAAAGGAGTAAATCCAAACACATCTGGATTTAATATATCTTCTGAGCTCGATTCAAGCATACAATTGTTAAAGTATAAAACCTTTTAAATTTTTTTTTTAAAATACCAAGGTGTGTACATTCGGTCACGCACGAAAGTTTAAAAAGACATTCGGCTCCATTTAATGAAAATTTTCATAATAATAAAAAAGAAGCCTAGGTTTAGTGTCTTTCACGTAGTATAAGTTCTTTGATGGGTCTATGAAGAAATTTAATAAGTTGCAATTGCAAAGTTTTCACGAAATATATAGGCGGGTGCGCGCACACGGTCGCGCACGAACAAAAGCCAAAAAAGCGGAGATAAACCCCCTTTATAATATGCTCCTGGAGCTCTTTTTGGTAGAATGAGTTAGTTCTGAAAAGAACTTTTTTTTTTCTTTTTTTTTAAACAAGTGTTATGTTGTTTTTGATTTTTTTAACTTGCAACAACATTTTCATGTGCGACACAGGTTCAAAATGAAATGAAGAAATTTATCGTTTCTCGGGGCATTTATGACTCTCAAATTTTTTATTTAATAAGAATGAGGCTCTGCTCTCCGTACAGAAGAATTTCTCCACACTCGTTGCATTTCATGTGCACCTTTGCAAGATATGGTCTCAAGTCCATCACAGCACTCGATGGAGATACAGGTCATCCACCAGAAGATGTGCTGGCCACCTCTGATGGTAATAGCGTGGCCAGGGGTCTTGTCGATGCCTGTGCAAATTCCACAGGGTGCACTTGTTTGACATGCCGCACCATGGTATGTATGGAAAAGGAATATTTTTTTCTTGGATTTCCTCTTGAGAGAACCGAATTGCATATCGTGCAGGTAACTTTTGGCGCATTTACTTTCTTTTGTTCTTCAGGATAAGTGAAAAATTGCCAAATAAAAGATTCCTTTTTTCTTTTTAAAGGTAGTCGCTCATTTCCTTCAGATTCGGAAGATGAATGCGGGGCGGCAGCCATTTCAGCAAAGTCTTCCGAAGGGTGTTGAACGTTGTTCTCTTTCGAGAGTAGAAAAGATAGTGAGAGAAGTGGGTGGAGTGCTCCGTGTAAATTGCTGAATAGAAACTACTAAGAACCAATTGGAAGTGTTGTTTTCAAGTCACATGACTTCACATGCGCGTCTCAGCACGTGTACGCGGTGATAGTATCTGGTCACGTACGCCATTTGGAAGTAGCGGTCTAATTCAGCGAAGTTTCAAAACGTGAAAAGGAGTAAATCCAAACATATCCGGATTTAATATATCTTTTGAGCTCGATTCAAGTATACAATTGTTAAAGTATAAAACCTTTTATATTTTTTTTTAAAATACCAAGGTGTGTACATTCGGTCACACACGAAAGTTTAAAAAGACATTCGGCTCCATTTAATGAAAATTTTCATAATATTAAAAAAGAAGCCTAGGTTTAGTCTCTTTGACGTATTATAAGTTCTTTGATGGGTCTATGAAGAAATTCAATAAGTTCAGATTGCAAAGTTTTCACGAAATATATAGGCGGGTGCGCGCAGTCGGTCGCGCACGAAAGCCTGGAAATGCGCTATCCATTTTATTGAGAACTGTTGCCGAGAGTACGCACACCGGGTCGTGCACGAAAGTTTAGAAAGGCTATTTTTATTTACAGACAAATTTTAATGCGTTGAAAAAAAGGCAAGGTACAGACTTTCTAATTCTGTATCGCTTTACAAGGAGTCTCTATGCAACTTGAACAGTGAAGAAAACGGCTTGTTTCCGAAAAAAATATTGCCAGAATTTTATTGACAAAAGTATAGGTTGTATACACGAGATATTTCTGAATTAGCATTTTAAAAACCAATGAAATTCACTGAAAAAACCATAGGTTTTACACACGTTATAGTTAGGAAGTAGCATTTACAAAACCTATGAAATTCACTGAAAAAACCATAGGTTTGACACCAGTTATAGTTAGCTGGAAATTTTACTGATATAAAACCAATGAAATTCCACGTTATAGTTAGTTGGACTCACTATAACTTGCGCGTGTAATGCACTGCTGATGACGTCACATATTACATCACTCATGACATCACTGATGACACCATCCTTGTGACACAGTTTCAGACCTCCTTTCACTGTAATCTAACCCTTGAAACGCATATTCAAAAATAGAAACTACAATTTTCAAAAAAATGGAGATACCCATACCAGTTACAACAACCAATTCAATAATTCCACCATCTATATACACATGCACTAATTCACCAACAGTTCTATATAGTCACTCATACATATATTCACTAATCATATGTAGTGATACACCTACACATCCTGTTACACACCACCAGTCATCCAAAAGTTATTCACTCACACATGCAAATAAACTATTGAACATCCATTTATTTGCATAAACAGCTATACACACACTACCACTTTACTTCTAAGGAAACTTACACATACTTACTCTCTTAAAAAATCACTTGTAGAAACACATACTAATTTAAACAGGAACTCTTACAATCCCTCACTCTCACATATAGTCACTAAAATACATCAATATTCACATATACTACATTAAAACATATGTAGTTACTGATAAAGACACTAATAAGACAGTCATTCACTCACTAACACAGACATATGCACACTAATCCACCCATACAGTCCTGCACATATGCTGTCTTCAAAACACATACAAACAGAGACTCAGTCATTCTTGCATCTATGTAGTAAGTAATACCCCCACCAAACCATGCAAACACTCATACTGATACTAAGAAAAACATCTAATAACCTATATACATACACATGTACCTACTCATCAACCCATGCAGCCACTTATACACAAAGTGAAACACTAATACATATATTTAAATATTTAAGCATTACTCAGTAATATATGTATTCACTAAGATATTCATTAATATATATATATATAACACATATTTATTTTTCAGAAAGACACACATTCACTGGATGGTGTCATCAGTGATGTCATGAGTGATGTAATATGTGACGTCATCAGCAGTGCATTACACGCGCAAGTTATAGTGAGTCCAACTAACTATAACGTGGAATTTCATTGGTTTTATATCAGTAAAATTTCCAGCTAACTATAACTGGTGTCAAACCTATGGTTTTTTCAGTGAATATATATATATACATATATACTAAACTGAATAAAGATATTTAAAAAAAGAATATATATATATATATATATATATATATATATATATATATATATATATATATATATATATATATATATATATTACCTACTGGCGGTCGCCAGTAGGGATATATAGTTAGGATTTTTTCTCTATGGGATTTTTGAAAATTCTATGTCTAATAACTTTGGCGTTTGTGGACGGAATTGGCTGAAATTTTCAGGAAAATGGAACATATATATATATATATCAACTGCACTCGTCCAACACGAACCGGCACTCCCCAATATCTCAGGGCACCACTGATCCTGCAAAAACGAAAGCTGACCCAGCCATAAGGTGAAAAAGATGTATTTATTCAAATTAGATGCATCGCCACCCGCATAACGTTTCGGCCTACTCAGAGGCCTTGGTCACATGACGCTAGGGATGGGACAGACCTATTTAAAGTGCTAGTGCGTGCTTGCAGAGACACATGATTGGTTCATCACAGGTGCCTGGTAATGGACATAGAAAACATGATCAAATTATACAGCGAATGTGTAACTGATGTTTTACAATTTTAAATTGCTTATTTTGTATAACCACCAAATATCACATATGTGCAACAGGTAGACATGGATTTTCAAAAGAAAAATTCCAAACAACGTGTACACACATTATCACATCAAATGAATATATATGAGGGTGCAAAATAACAATGGGAGAGACAGGGAGATTCAGGAACACTCTCTTGATCCCCGGTTTAATGCAAGTAAACAAGAAAAGAGAGGTTGGAGTATCGAAAAGCCACATAGATGGAGCGAAACAACTAGTGGAACTCACACCCTATTTGGGTGGAGAAGAAAGCCCTCACACAGCGACCTAGTCAGTGTCATGCTTCATCATTGGGCCCCACCAAGGAGGCCGAGTGCCATACAGTCCTGCACATATGCTGTCTTCAAAACACATACAAACAGAGACTCAGTCATTCTTGCATCTATGTAGTAAGTAATACCCCCACCAAACCATGCAAACACTCATACTGATACTAAGAAAAACATCTAATAACCTATATACATACACATGTACCTACTCATCAACCCATGCAGCCACTTATACACAAAGTGAAACACTAATACATATATTTAAATATTTAAGCATTACTCAGTAATATATGTATTCACTAAGATATTCATTAATATATATATATATAACACATATTTATTTTTCAGAAAGACACACATTCACTGGATGGTGTCATCAGTGATGTCATGAGTGATGTAATATGTGACGTCATCAGCAGTGCATTACACGCGCAAGTTATAGTGAGTCCAACTAACTATAACGTGGAATTTCATTGGTTTTATATCAGTAACATTTCCAGCTAACTATAACTGGTGTCAAACCTATGGTTTTTTCAGTGAATATATATATATATTACCTACTGGCGGTCGCCAGTAGGTATATATAGTTAGGATTTTTTCTCTATGGGTTTTTTGAAAATTCTATGTCTAATAACTTTGGCGTTTGTGGACGGAATCGGCTGAAATTTTCAGGAAAATGGCACATTTTGTTTCTGAGCAGCCCTTGAAAATTTGGGGGGGGTTCGTCCAGTGGGGGCCGAGAAAAAAGGGGGGTCCCAAAACGTGTTTTTAACATTGAGTTTTCCATAGGGCGGTTGGCCTCACTTTTAGCCCGAACGGCTGAATGGATTTGCACGAAACTTGGCAAAATTGTAGGGACTGGTAGCCCGATGTGCCTTTTGTAGGTCTCAATATATGTGCTCCAGTGGATTTTGAGAAATTAACGTTTAAAAAAAGATATATATCTGTAACAGCGGACCGGTTAGCGCTCTGGTTCGCGGACTTTTCGCGCAACGGAGCTTTGTGAAGCGAAGCTGATTGGTTCTCCGGCGTCTGTCAACATTCCAAACAGTCCGTAGCGGCCGCCATCTTGTCTCTCGGTAGGATCGAGAGACAAGAGGAGGTCAAAACAAAGGGGGAAATAACTATAAGGGGGCATAGTAGATCCTCGCTGACCCCCTAGGTTTGATGTGGAGGTTTTAAAAGGGCCCCGCGGGGCAAAAAAAAAACAAAATAATAATAATCGAACGGCTGAATGGATTTGCACGAAACTTGGCAAAATATTAGGGACTGGTAGCCCGATGTGCCTTTGCTAGGTCTCAATATATGTGCTCCAGTGGATTTTGAGAAATTAACGTTGAAAAAAAGATATATATCTGTAACAGCGCTCCGCTTCGCGTACTTTTCGCGTTACGGAGCTTTGCGAAGCTGATTGGTTCTCCGGCGTCTGTCAACATTCCAAACAGTCCGTAGCGGCCGCCATCTTGTCCCTCGGTAGGATTGAGAGACAAGAGGAGGCCAAAGCGAAGGGGGAAATGACCATAAGGGGGCATAGTAGATCCTTCCTGACCTCTTAGGTTTGATGTACCATTTTGCCAAGTTTGGTGTAATTCCGTTCAGCCATTCAGGCTGTAGACGTATGTAAATGTCCTATGGAAAATTGCATGGGGAAAACACATTTGAAAGTGTTGAAATTTAGAACCAATTAAAATGTTACTTTGGTTTTGTATTTGTGTGTGATGAAAGTTAATTGGTTATGTATATATGTCAAATGAGAGGAAACCACAGCCATTTTGTGATACTACTGTCTGAGGTACATTTGTGAGGAATTTTTGGTGGTGAATTTCTGGTGTTTGATTTACACAGTACTAACACTTCTGCTACTTTTAAAAAGGTGAGTTGTTAATTTGTAAGGGGAAGTATGTTGTACACTTGAAGATAATTTGAAAAATGTTTTCTGTTATTTATTTGCAGTCCTTCTGTTATACTAAATACTTGATGAAGTTAGTTTTATATTATGTATTACTAAAAACGATAAATGAAAGTGATTATTTTTTTCTGCAATTTACAGCAAGCAATTTCAAAATAAAATGGCTCACAATGAAGAGACCGTGGCAATTTCTTTTGAATTGTCCACTACATTGATTGAAATTGAGAGCACCAATAATGAAATATTGTCACAAGGAGGACATGACTTGTATGATTCCATTAGATTGATTGAAATGGACAGCACCAAGAATGAAATATTGTCACAAGGAGATGACTTGAATGATTCCACTACATTGATTGAAATTGAGAGCACCAATAATGAAATATTGTCACAAGGAGGAGATGGCTTGTATGATTCCATTAGATTGATTGAAATGGACAGCACCAATAATGAAATATTGTCACAAGGAGGAGATGACTTGAATGATTCCACTACATTGATTGAAATTGAGAGCACCAATAATGAAATATTGTCACGAGGAGATGACTTGAATGATTCCACTACATTGATTGAAATGGACAGCACCAATAATGAAATATTGTCAGAAGGAGGAGATGACTTGAATGATTTTTTTGATCAATCTCTTGATGGCGAATTTATCGAGTGTTTTGCAGACTTTTAATGAGGAGATTCCAGATGAGATGATTGAAGAGGAAATTACTGATGAGGACATGTTACTAGTTGTTTCAAATTTAGAAAATTCTGAAGAATAAATTTATATTTAGAAATCAAAAATTGTTTGAGACATTATTTATTTTTATTTTTAATTTATGAGGTTGTAGCGAAGTGATTGTAGTATAAAATGAGACTTATAGTATAGAGTGCAACATTTTTATGTTACATGGTAAGTTTACTCATATTTACTTCCCTTCTGCCACTATATTATCTCCAATGTGTATTTGACATGTCTTCTTCATCTCCGGCCTCCTTTCTCTCAGTGTGTGTCTCCGATGCATCTTATCGCTGGTATTTTGTGTAATTACAGAAGAGAGTAAAATAAAATAGTTCGGAACGTGAAAAGGGGGCAAAGTAGAGTACTCCTCACCCCCTAGGCCTTTTTAGGCGGTCCCAAAAGGATCAGTTTCTGCTTTCCTGAGAGATTATGGTATGAGTTCCATATACCACAATAACTTGCATTACAACATGCAAGATATCTATCTCCTATTACCAACTTTTGGAGATATTCGCGCTAAGCGCGAATATCTCCAAAAAGTAACACCTGCCCTGAGCAGTTCTTAGCCATGTTATCCAATGGGAGGTGGATAACATGGCTAAGAGTATTAGCTCGGTAATGCATGAATATCGCTGAGTTTTTAGCGATATTCATGCATTGCGGCCGTTTATTATCGCATTTGCGATAAACCTTGATAATAGTAAGGTTTATCTTCGATAATTTCTGACGATGCTTAGTGGTAAAAAATTGGTTGGTAAGCATCGTTAGCGATAAATATCGCTTAACTTTGGTAATATGCCCCAACGTCTGTTAACGTTCGATTCGAAGGAAATGAGGAAGTGTTGAAAAACATTGTCTGCGCCATCTTGCCTTTTTTGAAATGCCACACTTTTGTCGTGCACGGCAGCCATTTTAGATGTCTTGACCAGACCCACTCTCTGCACGCTGTCGATTCGTAGCATGGCTCCTCACCCTCGTAAGCATCTCCCCCAGGCACTGGTCACCCCCGCTCTCTGTCTTATGCATGGGCAATAAACCTTCCCCCATCTGCGCTGCTCTTCCCTGAGAATCACACTCTGTGCCCGCCCGACACCTCCCTTTCGCCCTATTCACTACCGCACCCTCTGACACTCCTCTTCCTCTGTGTCCGAATGTCCAGGCCGGTCCTAGGCTATCAGCTAGCCCTGCAGATGTAGTTTATGGCCCCAGCTGTAAAGAATCACCCCTCTTCAAAGGAGTTATAGTAGATCAAGGCCCACACCCGATGTGATCCGTCACAGCACACGCGTTCCTACTATCTGAAAACCATCCTGTATTGTGATTGGGGAGGGGACCGAGCCTGAAGCGGAAGATTCCAGGAATGACTCTTTGTACATCAAAGTTTTTACAATTATGTGTCACATTAAAAATATATAGCACTCCAACAAAGTAGTAGGAATATAAAACTTTAATAACATATAAATATATACAACAAAACAAAAACAGTAAAAACATTTAAACAACGAAGAGACCGTGGCAATTTCTTTTTAATTATCCAATAGATTTATTGAAATTGACAGCACCAATAATGAAATATTCTTGTCAGTAGCGGTCTGTTGTGCGAATAGTTCCAAGGCAGCAGAACGCGCTGAAATCTAGATGGCACGAAAGTGATGTCTAGTAAGTTGCCGCCCAGCAAAAAACGGCGTGGGGCGCCGCGGGGGTGAGTGAGTCCAGTAGGCACCACAGCTATTCTTACCGGCATTGCAGAATTACTGCTGGGGACAATGCCTGTGCTGTAGCAGGGTCACAGCAGAAACAAAAAGGATTCTGTTGAAGATGTTGTTGGTTTTCAATTTGAAAACAGTTCTGGTGTCAACTGCTATGCTAATGTAGTGGTTAATGTTTTGTTTTCTCTAGAAAATGTAAAAGAGGGGGAGGCAGTCCAAAGTTCCGTTAAAAGGGCAAAGGAAAGGATCGGTGGTTTGAACTATCAGTCAAAAAGGGGAGGGGGTGCAATAATTTTTCCTACCGGGTCACACTGTGCTTTCACCGGAAGTGAGGTCTGCAGGATTGTAGTAATTCAAAGTGAGGCTGGCGCCAGCATGGGAGCGCCGACGTCCCGCGGATACAGTTTCGTCACTCCACGGGCGATCATGGCAGTCATTCCCCATCGGGGGTCGGAGACTCCCGCGGCTCCTCTAGAATCTTCAAGGTCGTGGAGGACTACGGTGGTGGAGTCAACCAGTGACCGGGCCATTTCTTTATGTTGGGCCCGCTCTTGCCAGGTCGACCGCCATTTTGAGAGTTCGGCAGCTACCGGCGATCGCGGGGTCACATGAGCGGACGGGCTCCACCCTGCCGGGCGAGACGTTGCAGCATGGCCACAGTGGAAGAACCGTTATCTAGGTCGTTCCGAAACTGTGCAGCACTGTAGTTGTTAGGATGCCACCGCCTGGAGCGCTGAGGGTGCAGCTGGGAAGCCTCCACCTGGGGAGGCGGGAGAGGCCTGTTCGCACCGTCTCTCCCTCCCAGTGCACCCCACGGCGTCTCGCTTGAGATTTGTTATGGCCAGACCAGGCGATGAGGACGAGGGGGGGGTCGGAGGCATGTGCAAGACATCCCCCTCCAGTGTTGTCGCAGCCATTATAAAAGAAAGAAGTGTCCCGTCCGTCTTCGGGCCGGGCTTCCGGTGGATGTCGGCCGGACGCCCCTGGCTCTGGCCCCATGAACGGGTTTCTTGGTTTATCGGCTGCAGCCGGATCCCGTCGGCCTCGGCCCCCCGACCGTTGGTGGTCGGACCGGAAGAGCATGTGGCGGGACTACCTGCAACTCTCAAGGGCCACCGCGGCCGGACTGGGAGAGAGAGGGGAGGGTCGAGGAGACATTCCCCCCCCCCTGCAACTGTTCAGCGTTGTAAAGGCAATCCCCTGGCCGGGTCCCGCTGGTCTCGGCCTCTCCTCCGGCTACACCCTACGTTAGGATCTCCTGGCCGAGGCGTGGCAGCAGGACCTGCCTTATATGGGCTGCTCCCGGCTGGGCGTAGCCGGAACCCTGCCCCACCTTGGAAGTTTCCAGAGTGGGGGTGGATGTTCTACTGACTTGCATTTTCCCTAGTCTATCGATTTTTTTGGCGTGGCAGGCGGTGGGACAGCGAGGGGTGATTTGGTTTCTCTTACTGTTTTTCTGGTCTCTCACCACTGGCATATTTTAACGTTTTCTTGTTTCTAGGACATTAATAGGTTTTATCATTACGTTATGTTATCGTTTCTTTGTTCGTTGTTTAATAAAAGTTCATGTTCATCAGTGGCCTACTGATTTTCGTTTTCCTATTTTTTTCTTTCCAGGTTGTTTCATGGTAAAGTTTCTGTTAACAGGATACAGTGATCACTTCGTTATTATTGCATATGTCCTTTTCACTAGGGGTGCTCTCTGGTCGGGCCAGATGACGTATCTCTAGTAAATGGTCCGGGTGAAAAAGGTGCATCAATCAGTGGGGAGTAGATAGGCATGACAGATTACAACGGGGGAGAACGGTCCGCATTACGTACCCTTTCACTACTTGCAAAGATTTTCCTACGTTTATTTGCAAACAGGGAATACCTCCAAAAAGAACTAATTCCCAAACAGTCAATGTTCGGACAATCAATCAATCAATGAGGAATGAAATAGGTACGACGTGTTAAAGGCTTGCGTTACCTACCCTTCACTATCTGCAAAGGGAGATAGAATATTCCTATTCTTCCTCGTTTGCAGGTAGAGAAGATCGTTAAGAGAATTAACTTCGAACAATTCAATGCTCGATTGAAACAATCAACAAGGGGTACTGTGAACACAAATGAACGCCGCTTATATACATACGCATTGCTATTTTCAACAGGTTGTTCCTAATGTTTCTATTTTAGCGAGGTCAAAAGAGATCCCATTAGTGGCCTACTGATTTTGCTCGATTCCTTTTGTTTTTTTACACGATTTTTCGCTATCTGCAAAGACTAAACAGAGTATTGCGACTCTGTGCTTGTTTGTAAATAGAGAATGAACCAAAGAGAACAATCAATCAAATGGAGAGAGAAGCAGGCACGACGGATTACAAAGGGGGAAAGGGCTGCGTTAACTACCCTTCACTATCTGCAAAGAGAGAGTACTCCTAATAGAAATGAGGGGTGGGGGGCAGCAATCAAAGCAGATCAGTGTGCATAAACACGAAAAAAAAAATTCTTACCACGTACTTGACATTCGACAGCTTATGATATTTGCTATTAAAAAACCATTGAAATTCACTGAAAAAACCATAGGTTATAGACCATATATAGTTAGGAATTAGCATTTACAAAACCTTGAAAATTCACTGAAAAAACCATAGGTTATAGACCATATATAGTTAGGAATTAGCATTTAAAAAACCTTATTTTACTCACACAAAACCATTGAAATTCCATATATAGTTAGTTGCACTAACTATATATTGCGCACCCGCAATCCACTGCTGATGATGTCACATATTACATCATTCATGACATGGTCAGTGACATCACTGATGACATCACTGATGACATCTCAAATGACATCACTGATGACATCACTGATGACAACATCCAGTGACTATGTTTCTGTAAAGTTAAAATATGTCTTACATATTGAAGAATGAGTGGATGTATAAGTGTCTGGACGAAGGATTTAGTAGGTGCATGACTGAATGTATGAGTGAGTGATTAAATGTGTCTCACTGAGTGCATGGGTTAGTGACTAAACTGTCTTAATTTGTGCATCATTATGTCTGTTGTTCTGTAAACTGCTGCATGTGTTGATCAGTAGCTATATGAGTAACTATATGGGTTATTGATTGATTGCCCAAGTATTTGCATGGGAGACTGAGTGTGTGTGTGGCTGGATGGGAGGTGTGTGACTCTGTACAGATCAATGTGTACTTGTATCAATGATTGTATAAGAGAGTAAGTATGTGTTAGTATATGGTTGAAAACGTAAGGTGCTCTATGTTTAACTGTATAGAGTAGAAAATGGAAGTGTGATTGATTCTTTACAGGACTGACTAGGTGTGTGAGTAACTCCATGGATGAGTGGCAGAGTGTGAGTGTCTGTATAGGTGTATGAGTGCATATGATTGTGTTGTAAACATGAGTGATTGTATGTATGAATGATTGTATGGGTGAATGAGTGAATGTGTGTGTAGACGTAGGAATCAGTGAGTACGTATGTAGTAACTAGTATTGGTGTGTCAATGGTTTCAAAAATTATACTCTGTTTTTAACACTGGGTGAAACAGAGGTTATATGAAAATGTGAGGAGATGCATTGTATTGTCACATGAATGATATCATCAGTGATGTGGTCATTGATGTCAAATGAGATGTCATCAGTGATGTCATCAGTGATGTCATTTGAGATGTCATCAGTGATGTCATCAGTGATGTCACTGACCATGTCATGAATGATGTAATATGTGACATCATCAGCAGTGGATTGCGGGTGCGCAATATATAGTTAGTGCAACTAACTATATATGGAATTTCAATGGTTTTGTGTGAGTAAAATAAGGTTTTTTAAATGCTAATTCCTAACTATAAATGGTCTATAACCTATGGTTTTTTCAGTGAATTTTCAAGGTTTTGTAAATGCTAATTCCTAACTATATATGGTCTATAACCTATGGTTTTTTCAGTGAATATATATATATATATATATATATATATATATATATATATGAAAGCTCCGAGTTACCCACAGGTTAAGGATGCACTCATCCAGCAGCCCTTGCTTCAAACGGGTAAAGACATCTCCGCACCCCAGTCTGCAGCTTCTCATGTCTCGATTAAAAGCCTGACGCGTTTCTGAGCCTACGCTCGTCTTCAGAGGCTCGACTTGAGTTAGATGCTTTGGCACTCCCACTATTTAACCACCCTCAGATGAGCGAACTCGTGTGAGTTGGAACGCACTGCCTTGTGGGACTTGTAGTTCGTGTCTCTTCCCTGTATGGGTGCGTGTTCTGCCATTTCATAGCCCTGGATGGGCCCCGGGATGCAGATGTCCATAGATCCCTTGGCTGCTGCTTCACAACAGGTTCGGCAACTTCCGACCCGTGACCCCCATGGATCTTCCGCGGGGGGGTGCACCCTTCGCGGCTGGGCTGCCGCGTGCAAATGAAAGCTCCGAGTTACCCACAGGTTAAGGATGCACTCATCCAGCAGCCCTTGCTTCAAACGGGTAAAGACATCTCCGCACCCCAGTCTGCAGCTTCTCATGTCTCGATTAAAAGCCTGACGCGTTTCTGAGCCTACGCTCGTCTTCAGAGGCTCGACTTGAGTTAGACGCTTTGGCACTCCCACTATTTAACCACCCTCAGATGGGCGAACTCGTGTGAGTTGGAACGCACTGCCTTGTGGGACTTGTAGTTCGTGTCTCTTCCCTGTATGGGTGCGTGTTCTGCCATTTCATAGCCCTGGATGGGCCCCGGGATGCAGATGTCCATAGATCCCTTGGCTGCTGCTTCACAACAGGTTCGGCAACTTCCGACCCGTGAGCCCCATGGATCTTCCGCGGGGGGGTGCACCCTTCGCGGCTGGGCTGCCGCGTGCAAATGAAAGCTCCGAGTTACCCACAGGTTAAGGATGCACTCATCCAGCAGCCCTTGCTTCAAACGGGTAAAGACATCTCCGCACCCCAGTCTGCAGCTTCTCATGTCTCGATTAAAAGCCTGACGCGTTTCTGAGCCTACGCTCGTCTTCAGAGGCTCGACTTGAGTTAGACGCTTTGGCACTCCCACTATTTAACCGCCCTCAGATGAGCGAACTCGTGTGAGTTGGAACGCACTGCCTTGTGGGACTTGTAGTTCGTGTCTCTTCCCTGTATGGGTGCGTGTTCTGCCATTTCATAGCCCTGGATGGGCCCCGGGATGCAGATGTCCATAGATCCCTTGGCTGCTGCTTCACAACAGGTTCGGCAACTTCCGACCCGTGACCCCCATGGATCTTCCGCGGGGGGGTGCACCCTTCGCGGCTGGGCTGCCGCGTGCAAATGAAAGCTCCGAGTTACCCACAGGTTAAGGATGCACTAATCCAGCAGCCCTTGCTTCAAACGGGTAAAGACATCTCCGCACCCCAGTCTGCAGCTTCTCATGTCTCGATTAAAAGCCTGACGCGTTTCTGAGCCTACGCTCATCTTCAGAGGCTCGACTTGAGTTAGACGCTTTGGCACTCCCACTATTTAACCGCCCTCAGATGAGCGAACTCGTATGAGTTGGAACGCACTGCCTTGTGAGACTTGTAGTTCGTGTCTCTTCCCTGTATGGGTGCGTGTTCTGCCATTTCATAGCCCTGGATGGGCCCCGGGATGCAGATGTCCATAGATCCCTTGGCTGCTGCTTCACAACAGGTTCGGCAACTTCCGACCCGTGACCCCCATGGATCTTCCGCGGGGGGTGCACCCTTCGCGGCTGGGCTGCCGCGTGCAAATGAAAGCTCCGAGTTACCCACAGGTTAAGGATGCACTCATCCAGCAGCCCTTGCTTCAAACGGGTAAAGACATCTCCGCACCCCAGTCCGCAGCTTCTCATGTCTCGATTAAAAGCCTGACGCGTTTCTGAGCCTACGCTCGTCTTCAGAGGCTCGACTTGAGTTAGACGCTTTGGCACTCCCACTATTTAACCGCCCTCAGATGAGCGAACTCGTGTGAGTTGGAACGCACTGCCTTGTGGGACTTGTAGTTCGTGTCTCTTCCCTGTATGGGTGCGTGTTCTGCCATTTCATAGCCCTGGATGGGCCCCGGGATGCAGATGTCCATAGATCCCTTGGCTGCTGCTTCACAACAGGTTCGGCAACTTCCGACCCGTGACCTGTGGGTAACTCGGAGCTTTCATATATATATATATATAAACAAAGTAAGGCCCGTTTCTTAGCCAGGGGTTATTCTCTGAGTCTAATAGATTCAGCTATCAGCAAAGTTAATGCATGTCCAGAGAGAAAGCTTTGCAACCCAGGAAACCATCCAATATAGAAACAGACAGCGCCAACCAACCGGTGAGACTGGTATTAAGTTTTAATCACCAGTTTCAGGCTCTCAGGAAAATTGTCACCAAAAACTGGAATCTGATTAGTTCTGATCCAGTGATTGGTCACCTTATGCCAGGAAGACCTGACATTTCCTATAGAAAATCTTATTCACTTGGTGAAGCGTTAGTCAAATCCAGTCCTGAGGTGGTCACTTCTATACCTTGGTACAAAGCAATCAATGGTTTCAAAAGATGCTCGGTTTGCAAAGCCTGTAAACATGGTGTCAATGTGACCAAGTATTTAACACCGTTTTCGGATGTTCCACGCTTGATTACCAAGCAATTGACATGTAAAACCGAGTACACAGTGTATGTGCTGGAGTGTCCCTGTGCCCTGCGATATGTCGGTAGCACAAAGTTGCAGGTGCACAAGAGGATACTCCAGCACATTAGGGCCATCAACACTGAGGATCCCACCTATCCGGGGGCTCGGCATTTCAAGGAACATCATGATAAACAAAGCCACTTACTCAAATACTTTGCGATTGACTCAGTCCCACCACTTCGCAGAGGTGGAAACCGTGAAGCTATTCTGAGACCTCTTGAAACACAGTACATCCTAGATCTCGATACCAAGGTACCCTGTGGCCTTAACACCAGTGTTGATTTTCATACCCACTTGTAAATGCCAGTTAGTTCCAACCAGTATGCTCTTTACTAGTTAACAACAATATTCTAATCTTGGGTCCACAAGCATTATTAGAACTTTGAGATGGCTTGTTTTTAGATAAACTGAAACAGAACTGTCTATGTAGGTTTCCCCTACCAGAAAATGATTTTTTGATCATCAATCTAATACAATTCCCTTCATCCATCCAGGGAGGGATTTTTTAATCTTTAGCAATTATTTTTTGTTATCACTGCTCACGACACCTTTCTTTTAAAAAATAATGTTTTTGCTTGCGTTTGACTCATTTACACTCGTGTAATTGTGATTACTATCATGAAATGTATGCCACAGGTGATTAGGACGACATAATTATTGAACATGATATGTGAGACTAACCCACTTGGGTAATACTAATGCTTTATTCATCATGAATACGGGTGTGCAAACATTGAATGGTGAGAAATTGGGATAATTGAACACTGTGTCAACCCTCCTAGTTACGTCAGATTATTATATCTTGGAGAGGGAAACAACTACAAATTTTGGTTTCTCTCTTTTTTCTGTTCTCTCCCTGTTTGTGCACACCCTCATATATATTCATTTGATGTGATAATGTGTGTACACGTTGTTTGGAATTTTTCTTTTAAAAATCCATGTTTACCTGTTGCACATATGTGATATTTGGTGGTTATACATAATAAGCGATTTAAAATTGTAAAACATCAGTTACACATTCGCTGTATAATTTGATCATGTTTTCTATGTCCATTACCAGGCACCTGTGATGAACCAATCATGTGTCTCTGCAAGCACGCACTAGCACTTTAAATAAGTCTGTCCCATCCCTAGCGTCATGTGACCAAGGCCTCTGAGTAGGCCGAAACGTTATGCGGGTGGCGATGCATCTAATTTGAATAAATACATCTTTTTCACCTTATGGCTGGGTCAGCTTTCGTTTTTGCAGGATCGGTGGTGCCCTGAGATATTGGGGAGTGCCGGTTCGTGTTGGACGAGTGCAGTTGTCATTGATTTGACCGTTTCTGGCTTCTACGGTCTTCAAGCTGATCCCTCCTCCGTTCTGGGCATACGCGGCAGGAAACTGTGACCTTCGGTGCTCCGGAAGTCGATAATCTTACTCCGGTGAGGAGTAGCTGTGTGAGCCCCCGAACCACATCGACTTTCTCCGTGCAACCAAGAACGGGTGCCGTGTGACGGACGTCTCGACTTCTGTCCGGCGCTCACTGTGGTGACAGTACGGAGTTCCAGTGAAAAGTTTGGTGGAGGAGTTGATCCATTGTTTCGGACGACGCCACTTGGTTTTTCGTCCGCCACATATAGGTGAGCCAACATTTGTTCTTAACATCGCATCGCCATGTCAGCAGACGCTTTACGGGGCAGACAGCAGGCGGCGCTTGGGCTATTTGATAACTCTCCGGCTGGGGAGTTTATCGCTGTGGGGGACCCTGCAGCAGTTCTGAACCCAAGTAATACCCTAAGAGATGCATACAAAAGACTGGAAAAACTGATGAAACGAGAACTTTCCAAGTGGTGGGAACATTGTTCTCCAAGCAGATACCTTGAGGTTAATCGCATTCCTCGCGGCTTGCGAATCATGTTGGCCCTGTCTTTTGAACAACCTGACCCTGAGATGTTAGACGAATGGGCCCAGTGCAACCTGGATTTGTCCCGCAGATTAGTGACCATTTTGGTCAAATATGCAGAAAGTGATTGTGTAAAGGTGCAACAACAGGTGGAAACGATCAACGCTGAAATTTTGGAATTGGAAAAAGGATCAGAGGCTGAATCCAACAAATTAAGAGATGAAATGACTATCAGACTTAACAAGGAGGAGGAGATAATTAAAAAAAGAAAGGCGTATACATTTTTACGTGACAAAATGGACTACCAACAAGGTCGCGTTTTTACATTCTCTAAAAAATATGACGCCATTAAAGCGGCCAATATCTCTCCCAACTCTGGTAATAACGTAGCAGCCATTGCTGGTCCATCGGCCTTAACTGCATATTCTTCTGGTTCTGATATTAGTTCCGCCCCAGGAAGTGGTTCAGACACAGACAGCAGTTTAAGAGACCCCAGGTTGGGGTTTACAAAATTCTCTCTGGGCCAGGAGGTAAACTGCCTAAGACAAGACAGGCGGGCCACATTGCGCCCGCGGGTGGCAAAACAACAGCTAAACAAAAACGGAACCACAAGCGACAACAGCGCCGCAAAGCAGGACGAGGGCGATCAACCAAAAAAGAAAAAGTTCTATCCAAAAAAACGCTGGAACAAGTCAAAGTAATTGGGACAGAGGAACAAGGCATGGTGGAGGGACCAGCAGTTATTAATCTAACTCCCACTGTGCTCAGCCCATCTGACATTGAAATTCTTTCATTAGGTTTGACATATTGTCCAGCGACCAATTTCAGTTACTCAAGAACTAGAATCGAGCTCTTCAAATATATCCGCAAACTCAAGCTCAAAAAATACTTTTTGACACATCAACAATTGGCAAAATCTTGTGTGACTTGCGGAGTTCCATCCACTTCGGGTCCCATTGCCAAAGATGCCAAATTACTTCAAGATCAAACCACACTAGGAGAAGAAGGGGCGTTGTCTGAGACACAAGATGTGGCTGTAGTTTACAATGAGCCATGTCCGACCAAATTCAAACCTAAGTCTACTTTTTCTCCATCAACCCTTCATGACAATCTAGATATTTTCCATGATCTTGCGATAGATGGGAACAAACGTTTGCACGTTTCCACTCTTCGGTCCAAACATCAAGAATGAATTCACAACACTAAGTATTACAACTTGGTCAACAAAATCCAGACCAACAATTCTATCATTGTGCGCCAGGCCGACAAAGGTGGCAATGTTGTTCTCTGGCCACAATCGTTGTATTTAGAGGAAGCTTATGCACAATTGAATGATGTTTCCTGCTACAAGCGTTGTGATCTTTCCGAGATTAAACTGGCACACAACAATCTCAATAGCCTGTTGTTGGGGTGGAAGAGTACCGGCCTCCTAAGCTTAGACAAATTTAAGTTTTTGAAAAAAGATTTTCCAGTGATGCCGGTGCTATATCTAATCCCAAAAGTGCACAAAGATGCCCACAAACCCCCGGGAAGACCCATTATTTCCGCCAGGGATGGTCTCCTGGAGAATGTCACTAAGTATATTGACTTCTTTTTGCAAGACTTTGTTTCTGCCTTACCTTCGTTTGTGCAGGATTCAAGTGACTTGTTGAGAAAACTTGAGACTGTGGAATGGAAGCCTGATTATTGGTTGGATGTATCATCTTTATACACCAGCATAAGACACCTAGATGGACTAAGAGCTGTACAATGTTTTTTGGGCAATAGATCTGTGCAATTTGTGGAACACAACAAAATGTTGATTGCTATGATTTCATTCTGTTTGAATAACAACTTTTTTTCATTTAACAATCAATTCTTTCAGCAGATTAAGGGTGTTGCCATGGGGGCCTGCTTTTCTCCCAGTTATGCCTGTTTGCACATGGGCTACTGGGAGAGGCAGGTCCTCATGGGCATACACGCTCTGATCACGGCTGAATTTGTGCCCCATTGGTATCGTTACATTGACGATATTTTTTTTTTAATATGGCGGGGCACCAAACAGGGGGCAATCGACTTTATTGCACAACTCAATAACAATGCTTATAACTTGGAGTTCACCCACAACATGAGCCAAACTTGCATTGATTTCTTGGATGTCAAAATTGTAGTTTCTGACAACAAATTACATACTACTTTGTTTCGAAAACCTACTTCGGGCAACACGTTGCTACATGCCAAGAGCAACCATCTGGCACATTTAATCCGCAGCATTCCCTACGGGGAAATGCTGAGCATTCGACGAATCTGTAGCACGGAAGATCAGTGCACACTGGTGCAACAACAAAGTAAGGCCCGTTTCTTAGCCAGGGGTTATTCTCTGAGTCTAATAGATTCAGCAATCAGCAAAGTTAATGCCATGTCCAGAGAGAAAGCTTTGCAACCCAGGAAACAATCCAATATAGAAACAGACAGCGCCAACCAACCGGTGAGACTGGTATTAAGTTTTAATCGCCAGTTTCAGGCTCTCAGGAAAATTGTCACCAAAAACTGGAATCTGATTAGTTCCGATCCAGTGATTGGTCACCTTATGCCAGGAAGACCTGACATTTCCTATAGAAAATCTTATTCACTTGGTGAAGCGTTAGTCAAATCCAGTCCTGAGGTGGTCACTTCTATACCTTGGTACAAAGCAATCAATGGTTTCAAAAGATGCTCGGTTTGCAAAGCCTGTAAACATGGTGTCAATGTGATCAAGTATTTAACACCGTTTTCGGATGTTCCACGCTTGATTACCAAGCAATTGACATGTAAAACCGAGTACACAGTGTATGTGCTGGAGTGTCCCTGTGCCCTGCGATATGTCGGTAGCACGAAGTTGCAGGTGCACAAGAGGATACTCCAGCACATTAGGGCCATCAACACTGAGGATCCCACCTATCCGGTGGCTCGGCATTTCATGGAACATCACGATAAACAAAGCCACTTACTCAAATACTTTGCGATTGACTCAGTTCCACCACTTCGCAGAGGTGGAAACCGTGAAGCTATTCTGAGAGCTCTTGAAACACAGTACATCCTAGATCTCGATACCAAGGTACCCTGTGGCCTTAACACCAGTGTTTATTTTCATACCCACTTGTAAATGCCAGTTAGTTCCAACCAGTATGCTCTTTACTAGTTAACAACAATATTCTAATCTTGGGTCCACAAGCATTATTAGAACTTTGAGATGGCTTGAAACAGAACTGTCTATGTAGGTTTCCCCTACCAGAAAATGATTTTTTGATCATCAATCTAATACACTCCCTTCATCCATCCAGGGAGGGATTTTTTAATCTTTAGCAGTTATTTTTTGTTATCACTGCTCACGACACCTTTCTTTTAAAAAATAATTTTTTTGCTTGCGTTTGACTCATTTACACTCGTGTAATTGTGATTACTATCATGAAATGTATGCCACAGGTGATTAGGACGACATAATTATTGAACATGATATGTGAGACTAACCCACTTGGGTAATATTAATGCTTTATTCATCATGAATACGGGTGTGCAAACATTGAATGGTGAGAAATTGGGATAATTGAACACTGTGTCAACCCTCCTAGTTACGTCAGATTATTATATCTTGGAGAGGGAAACCACTACAAATTTTGGTTTCTCTCTTTTGTCTGTTCTCTCCCTGTTTGTGCACACCCTCATATATAAGTAAACAAGAAAAGAGAGGTTGGAGTATCGAAAAGCCACATAGATGGAGCGAAACAACTAGTGGAACTCACACCCTATTTGGGTGGAGAAGAAAGCCCTCACACACCGACCTAGTCAGTGTCATGCTTCATCATTGGGCCCCACCAAAGAGGCCGAGTGCCTCTTTGGTGTGCTGCGACGCCAGAAAACTGCGGAGCTGGTTGTGTGAAATGGGCGTGTTGTGAGGTAAATTAAAGGTAAAAAGTGTCTAAAGGGTATCTACAAAACAGTTTAATGAATGATCCCTAGGACACAGTTAAAAGGTTTATGCGTCTGAATTTAGTGCCAAAGGTAATGGATGGTTAATTCAGAATTTAATCAGTCAACATGTTTCAGCCTTAAGGGCGGTTTCAATTTACCTAGGCATTCGTCAGGACGGAATCTGCACTTTAAAATATGGCGCTAACTGCACCATGGGTCTCGGGAGGGGGGTTGGAGCGTCCCTGGCACATCGCCCTCAACACTCGCAGCCCGCTTATACACCTGGTATTTCCTCAACCCCCCTCCCGAGACCCATGGTGCAGTTAGCGCCATATTTTAAAGTGCAGATATACTCCATAACTAGGAGTATTTTTGGAATGAGCATCCCGCTCTTCCACCCTTTTTTATGCACTTTATCACTTTTTTATTAATTTTTCACTTTCACGTCCCCAGGTCAGGGTGGACGATTAGAGAGTCCATACCGCCGGGGTTTAATTCCGTCCTGACGAATGCCTAGGTAAATTGAAACCCCCCTTAAGGCTGAAACATGTTGACTGATTAAATTCTGAATTAACCATCCATTACCTTTGGCACTAAATTCAGACACATAAACCTTTTAACTGTGTCCTAGGGATCATTCATTAAACTGTTTTGTAGATACCCTTTAGACACTTTTTACCTTTAATTTACCTCACAACACGCCCATTTCACACAACCAGCTCCGCAGTCTTCTGGCGTCGCAGCACACCAAAGAGGCACTCGGCCTCCTTGGTGGGGCCCAATGATGAAGCATGACACTGACTAGGTCGCTGTGTGAGGGCTTTCTTCTCCACCCAAATAGGGTGTGAGTTCCACTAGTTGTTTCGCTCCATCTATGTGGCTTTTCGATACTCCAACCTCTCTTTTCTTGTTTACTTGCATTAAACCGGGGATCAAGAGAGTGTTCCTGAATCTCCCTGTCTCTCCCATTGTTATTTTGCACCCTCATATATATTCATTTGATGTGATAATGTGTGTACACGTTGTTTGGAATTTTTCTTTTGAAAATCCATGTCTACCTGTTGCACATATGTGATATTTGGTGGTTATACAAAATAAGCAATTTAAAATTGTAAAACATCAGTTACACATTCGCTGTATAATTTGATCATGTTTTCTATGTCCATTACCAGGCACCTGTGATGAACCAATCATGTGTCTCTGCAAGCACGCACTAGCACTTTAAATAGGTCTGTCCCATCCCTAGCGTCATGTGACCAAGGCCTCTGAGTAGGCCGAAACGTTATGCGGGTGGCGATGCATCTAATTTGAATAAATACATCTTTTTCACCTTATGGCTGGGTCAGCTTTCGTTTTTGCAGGATCAGTGGTGCCCTGAGATATTGGGGAGTGCCGGTTCGTGTTGGACGAGTGCAGTTGATATATATATATATATGTTCCATTTTCCTGAAAATTTCAGCCAATTCCGTCCACAAACGCCAAAGTTATTAGACATAGAATTTTCAAAAATCCCATAGAGAAAAAATCCTAACTATATATACCTACTGGCGACCGCCAGTAGGTAATATATATATATATATATATATATATATATATATATATATATATATATATATATATATATATATATATATATTCTTTTTTTTAAATATTTTTATTCAGTTTAGTATATATGTATATATATATATTCACTGAAAAAACCATAGGTTTGACACCAGTTATAGTTAGCTGGAAATTTTACTGACATAAACCATTGAAATTCCCACGTTATAGTTAGTTGGACTCACTATAACTTGCGCGCCTGCAATGCACTGCTGATGACGTCACATATCACATCACTCATGACATGGTCAGTGACATCACTCATGACATCACTGATGACACCATCCAGTGAATGTGTGTCTTTCTGAAAAATAAATATGTTTTATATATGTATATGTAAAGGTCGATTGAAGAATAAATGTTTAAATAAGTGTCTTAATGGATTTTTTTTTTTTAATTGATTGGTTAACTGGCTTATTAAGTGTATCTTAGTGAATACATATATTAGCGAGTATTGTTTAAAGATTTAAATGTTTGTATCAGTGTTTCACTTTGTGTATAAGTGGCTGCATGGGTTGGTGAGTAGCTACATGTGTGTGTATATGGGTTATTAGTATATCAGTATGAGTGTCAGTATGGTTTGGTGGGGGTGTTACTTAGCACATAGATGCATCAATGACTGACTCACTGTTTGTATGTGTTTTGAAGACAGCATATGTGCAGGACTGAATGGGTGGATGAGTGTGTATATGTGTGTGTTAGTGAGTGAATGACTGTCTCACTAGTGTCTTTATCAGTAACAACATATGTTTTAATCTAGTATATGTGAGTATTGATGTATATAAGTGAGTATATGTGAGAGTGAGAGATTGAAAGAGTTCTTGTTTAAATAAGTATGTATTTCTATAAGTGATTGTTTAAGAGAGCAAGTTTGTGTAAGTTTCCTTAGAAGTAAGGTGGTAGTGTGTGTATAGCTGTATATGCAAATAAATGGATGTTCAATAGTTTATTTGCATGTGTGATTATGTGTGTGAGTAACTTTTGGATGACTGTCGATGTGTAACAGAATGTATAGGTGTTTCACTACATATGATGAGTGAATATATGTATGACTGACTATATAGAACTGTTGGTGAATGAGTGGATGTGTATATAGATGGTGGTATTACTGAATTGGTTGTTGTAACTGGTATGGGTATCTCTATTTTTTTGAAAATTTTAGTTTCTATTTTTGAATATGTGTTTCAAGGGTTACATTACACTGAAAGGAGGTCTGTCACTCTGTCACAAGGATGGTGTCATCAGTGATGTCATGAGTGATGTCACTGACCATGTCATGAGTGATGTAATATGTGACGTCATCAGCAGTGCATTGCAGGTGCGCAAGTTATAGTGAGTCCAACTAACTATAACGTGGGAATTTCAATGGTTTTATGTCAGTACAATTTCCAGCTAACTATAACTGGTGTCAAACCTATGTTTTTTTCAGTGAACTTCATAGGTTTTTTAAATGCGAATTCCTAACTATATAAGGCCTGAAACCTATTTTTTTTCAGTGAATTTCAAAGGTTTTTTTAATGCTAATTCCTAACTATATAAGACCTGAAAGCCCACCGGGAATCTCCAGTATGCGCCAGGGGACTGCATTGCAGAGAGGTGTAATGAAGCCACGCCCCTTTTTACACCTCTTTGCAACGCAGCCCCGTGCATGTTTGAAGAGGGTGAACTAATTCCCCTTGCATACTGGGGGCCCCTGGGGGCCAACTAGCCCACCTGGAACCTCCAGTATGCGCCAGGGGGCTGCATTGCAGAGGTGTAATGAGGCTATGCCCCTTGTTACACCTCTCTGCAACGCAGCCCCCTGCCGCTTTTGCAGAGGGGGAATTAATTCCCCTTGCATACTGGGGGTCCCTGGGAGCCAACTAGCCCACCAGGAGCCTCCAGTATGCGCCAGGGGGCTGCATTGCAGAGAGGTGTAATGAGGCCACAACCTTTTTTTCACCTCTCTGCAACGCAGCCCCCGTGCATGTTTGAAGAGGGGGAACTAATTCCCCTTGCATACTAGGGGTCCCTGGGGGCCAACTAGCCCACCTGGAACCTCCAATATGCGCCAGGGGGCTGCATTGCACAGAGGTGTAATGAGGCTATGCCCCTTTTTACACCTCTCTGCAACGCAGGCCACTGGCGCGTTTGCAGAGGGGGGACTAATTCCCCTTGCATACTGGGGTTCCCTGGGTCATATCTGCTCAAACACCGATATTCCGAACGATTGAAAATGACTTTTCTTGAGAAACATTTGGATTTGGATTATCATGTCCTATACTTTGGAATTTTTGAAAGACTAACTTTGAGGATGCTATAAATTACTCAAGTCTGCCCGAATTGTGTGGGTAAAATTGATACCTAGTCACTTTGAATAAGAATGTACTTACGTCTCGTCTAACATTTGGAAGAAATAACTAGTTATATGACAACAGGATACCGACATAACTTGAAGGAAATAAGAACGCCCTGAAGAAGTTCTGTTGTACAGAACGAAACGTTTCGGCTGGCTGTGGTACATAAACGTAAGGAAAATAAAAGCATTTGAATATACACCAAGATTCAGCGCTTCAATAAGGACTCTAAGTGATATGATTTGATTGGACTTATTGTGCAAGTGGTGCTGTGCCAAACTTTGGAATATTCTCCACTACTCTCTACTACTTACTCTCTCCTACTCCACTACTCTCAAATACTCACTCTCTACTACTCATTCTCTACTACTCTACTACTCTCTACTACTCTCTCTCTACTACTCACTCCCTACTACTCACTATCTACTACTCTCTACTACTCACTCTCTCTCTGTACTACTCACTCTTTACTACTCACTCTCTACTACTCTCTACTACTCACTTTCTACTTCTCACTCTCTACTACTCTCTACTACTCACTATCTACTACTCTCTCTCTAATACTCACTCTCTACTACTCACTCTACTACTCACTCTCTACTACTCTCTACTACTCACTCTCTACTACTCTCTCTCTACTAGTCTCTACTACTCACTCTACTACTCACTCTCTACTACTCTCTACTATTCTCTCTCTCACTCTCTACTACTCTCTACTACTCACTCTCTACTATTCACTCTTTACTACTCTCTACTACTCACTCTCTACTGCTCTCTACTACTCACTCTACTACTCACTCTCTACTACTCTCTACTACTCACTCTCTGCTACTCTCTCTACTGCTCTCTACTACTCTCTACTACTCACTCTCTACTCTCTATTACTCACTCTCTACTCTCTACCTCTCTACCTCTCTCTACTTGGAGAAGCGTGGCTCAATGGTTAGAGCGGCAGACCCTGATGCAGAGGTCTGGCCCGGGACCAGGGTTCAATTCCCGCCTCGGCAGTTCTTGGACTCAATTTCCCTGGACCTGATAATTCTCGCCTCGGTGCCTAATCTAATCATGGGTCCCACTCTGTGACTCTGGGCAATAGCTTGCTTAATCTCCACGACGGCCCCAGCAGCGCTTGGATGCCTGGCTTCACCTTGGGGGTGCCCAGGAGTGGACATTTCACAGGAAAGCCAGGATGGGTTCCACAGCGGTATGAATACAGCGCTACGAGACCTCTGGGTAGAAGTGCGCTATATAAATACAAACACATTTACATTTACATTTACTTCTCTCTCTACTAGTCTCTACCTCTCTACCGCTACCTCTCTACCTCTACCTCTACACGTCTACCTCTTTACCTCTCTCTACACACACACACATATATATATGCATATATATGCATATGCATTTATATATATGTATGTGTATATATATATTCACTGAAAAAAACATAGGTTATAGACCATATATAGTTAGGAATTTGCATTTACAAAACCTTGAAAATTCACTGAAAAAACCATAGGTTAGAGACCATATATAGTTAGCTGGACATTTTATTGACATAAAACCAATGAAATTCCATATATAGTTAGTTGCACTAACTATATATCGCGCACCCGCAATCCACTGCTGATGATGTCACATATTACATCATTCATGACATGGTCAGTGACATCACTGATGACATCACTGATGACATCTCAAATGACATCACTGATGACATCACTGATGACATCTCAAATGACATCACTGATGACATCATCTAGTGTCTGTGTGTTTTTGTAAAGTTTAAATATGTTTTACATATTGAAGAATGAGTGGATGTATGGAAGACTGAGTGTGTGTGTGGCTGGCTGGGAGGTGTGTGACTCTGTGCATATCAATGTGTACTTGTATCAGTGATTGTATAAGAGAGTAAGTATGTGTTAGTATATGTGTGAAAAGTATGGTGTTCTGTGTTTAACTGTATAGATGAGGAAATCGAAGTGTGATTGATTCTTCACAGGACTGACTAGGTGTATGAGTGCATATGATAGTGTTGTAATAATGAGTGACTGTATGTATGAGTGATTGTATGGGTGAATGAGTGAATGTGTGTGTAGACGTAGGAATCAGTGAGTGCGTATGTAGTAACTGGTATTGGTGTGTCATGATGTCATCAGTGATGTCATTTGAGATGTCATCAGTGATGTCATTTGAGATGTCATCAGTGATGTCATCAGTGATGTCACTGAAGTATGGTGTTCTGTGTTTAACTGTATAGATGAGGAAATGGAAGTGTGATTGATTCTTTACAGGACTGACTAGGTGTGTGAGTAACTCCATGGATGAGTGGCAGTGTGTGAGGGTCTGCATAGGTGTATGAGTGCATATGATAGTGTTGTAATAATGAGTGACTGTATGTATGAGTGATTGTATGGGTGAATGAGTGAATGTGTGTGTAGACGTAGGAATCAGTGAGTGCGTATGTAGTAACTGGTATTGGTGTGTCATGATGTCATCAGTGATGTCATTTGAGATGTCATCAGTGATGTCATCAGTGATGTCATTTGAGATGTCATCAGTGATGTCATCAGTGATGTCACTGACCATGTCATGAATGATGTAATATGTGACATCATCAGCAGTGGATTGCGGGTGCGCGATATATAGTTAGTGCAACTAACTATATATGGAATTTCATTGGTTTTATGTCAATAAAATGTCCAGCTAACTATATATGGTCTCTAACCTATGTTTTTTTCAGTGAATTTTCAAGGTTTTGTAAATGCAAATTCCTAACTATATATGGTCTATAACCTATGGTTTTTTCAGTGAATTTCATTGGTTTTTTAAAAGCTAATATCTATAGCTGTAAAATATATTCTTTATTACGTGACGTATCACGTAGCCACGTGAGACGCCTCATGACGCGTCGCATAACCGTGACGTATCGGCTCTGCAGCGCAAACAAAACCCATAACGTAAGCGTGCCGGAGCACGCTTACAGATATATATATATTTTTTAACCTTAATTAGACAAAATCCACACGTGCACATATCTTGAGGCCTTGCAAAGGCACATCAAACAAACAGTCCCTACAATTTTGCCAAGTTTGCTGGAAATCTATTCCCTTAATTTTTTTTTTACTGTTTCTCTTGGTTTTCCCCTTGTTACGCTTACCGGGACGCTACCCGGTACGCGAACCGGACGCTCCAAAAACACAAGATGGCGGACTCCCGTTACGCTGCCGGTTATCTGCCCGGTTCGCGTACCAGGAAGCGCCTCTACCGCGAAAAATCATGGGGGACTTTAATATCCCCCTCATCAATCCTAGGGGGTCAGGAGGGGTTTACCTTGCCCCCTTTCCTTCATTTCCCCCTTCTTTTTTCACCACATCTTGTCTCTCGAACCTACCGAGAGACAAGATGGCGGCCGCTCCGGACTGTTTACAATGTTGACAGCTACGCTGCCGGTTAGCTGCCCGGTTTGCTGCCCGGTGAGCTGCCCGGTGAGCTGCCCGGTTCGCGTACCGGGACGCGCCTCTACGGCGTAAAATCGCAAAAAAAATGTTGTTTTTATTTTTTGCCCCGCGGGGCACTTTAATATCCCCCTCATCAATCCTAGGGGGTCAGGAGTGGTCAACCTTGCCCCCTTTCCTTCATTTCCCCCTTCGTTTTTCACCACATCTTGTCTCTCGATCGTACCGAGAGACAAGATGGCGGCCGCTCCGGACTGTTTAGAATGTTGACAGACACCGGAGAGCCAATCAGCTTCGCTTCGCGAAGTTCCGTTACGCGTCAGGTACGCAAACCGGGGCGCTAACCGGAGCGCTGTCACAGATATATATATTTTTTTAAACGTTAATTTCTCAAAATCCACTGGAGCACATATATTGAGACATAGCAAAGGCACGTCGGGCAAACCATATCTACAATTTTGCCAAGTTTCATGTAAATCTATTCAGCCGTTCTAGCTAAAAGTGAGTCCAACCGCCCTATGGAAAAATGAATGGGAAAAACGCGTTTTGGGACCCCCCTTTTTTCTCAGCCCCCCCTTGACGAAACCCCCCCAAGTTTTCAGGGGCTGCTCAGAAACGAAATGTGCCATTTTCCTGAAAATTTCAGCCAATTCCGTCCACAAACGCCAAAGTTATTAGACATAGAATTTTCAGAAATCCCATAGAGAAAAAATCCTAACTATATATACCCACTGGCTATCGCCAGTAGGTAATATACATATATAAACATATATAATCTGCATATCTATATAAATATAAATGCATGCATACATATACATATATGCATACATATGCATGTTATTTACATGAAAGTCTTAAAAACACTAATAAAAGCAAAGCTAAAAAGCCACCTCATTACAAACAGAATGGCTTTAACTTAAACAAGGGCGAGATCTATTGCATTTTCAATGCTTGTTTACTTTGGTTCTATCAAGAAGGCATTCAGATGTGTCACACATTTGCCATAAATTCTGAATGTTAGCACTCTAGTTGCTCATTAGATCACTGTAGTAAAGCTAGTGCTCACCAGGGAAGTCTGCTGCTAATCATGGTTTGCAGCCATTTTCCCGCATTTTTTATCCCGCAGACTTTCAGTCCGCATACCATTATCCCGCAAGGTCATTGACCTCGCATACCATTATCCCGCATTTTTTCAAAACGCATGTGCATTTATCACGCATGCCTTTACAAAGAATTACGTTTTAAAGGCATGTATGGTAAATGCATTTGCGTTGTGAAAACCACGATGACGAGAGAGGTAAGTGGGTTTGTATTAATTTTTTCGTGGGTTAGTGATTGTGTAGTGTAGTGTAGTGTAGTGTTGTGTAGTGTAGTGTTGTGTTAGTGTAGTGTAGAGTTGTGGTGGTTGTTTAGTGTAGGGTCATGCTGGGGGTAGTGTTTTAGGGTTTAGGGTTGTGTTGTAGTGTTTGCGTAGTGTAGGGTCATGCTGGGGGCAGTGTTTTAGGGTTTAGGGTAGTGTTGTAGTGTTTGCGTAGTGTAGGGTCATGCTGGGGGTAGTGTTTTAGGGTTTAGGGTTGTGTTGTAGTGTTTGCGTAGTGTAGGGTCATGCTGGGGCTAGTGTTTTAGGGTTTAGGGTAGTGTTGTAGTCTTTGCGTAGTGTAGGGTCATGCTGGGCGTAGTGTTTTAGGGTTTAGGATAGTGTTGTAGTGTTTGCGTAGTGTAGGGTCATGCTGGGGGTAGTGTTTTAGGGTTTTGGGTAGTGTTGTAGTGTTTGCGTAGTGTAGGGTCATGCTGGGGTGTAGTATTTTAGAGTTTAGGGTAGTGTTGTAGTGTTTGCGTAGTGTAGGGTCATGCTGGGGGTAGTGTTTTAGGGTTTTGGGTAGTGTTGTAGTGTTTGCGTAGTGTAGGGTCATGCTGGGGGTAGTGTTTTAGGGTTTTGGGTAGTGTTGTAGTGTTTGCGTAGTGTAGGGTCATGCTGGGGTGTAGTGTTTTAGGGTTTTGGGTAGTGTTGTAGTGTTTGCGTAGTGTAGGGTCATGCTGGGGTGTAGTGTTTTAGGGTTTTGGGTAGTGTTGTAGTGTTTGCGTAGTGTAGGGTCATGCTGGGGGTAGTGTTTTAGGGTTTTGGGTAGTGTTGTAGTGTTTGCGTAGTGTAGGGTCATGCTGGGGGTAGTGTTTTAGGGTTTTGGGTAGTGTTGTAGTGTTTGCGTAGTGTAGGGTCATGCTGGGGGGTAGTGTTTTAGGGTTTTGGGTAGTGTTGTAGTGTTTGCGTAGTGTAGGGTCATGCTGGGGGTAGTGTTGTAGGGTTTTGGGTAGTGTTGTAGTGTTTGCGTAGTGTAGGGTCATGCTGGGGGTAGTGTTTTAGGGTTTTGGGTAGTGTTGTAGTGTTTGCGTAGTGTAGGGTCATGCTGGGGGTAGTGTTTTAGGGTTTAGGGTAGTGTTGTAGTGTTTGCGTAGTGTAGGGTCATGCTGGGGGTAGTGTTTTAGGGTTTAGGGTTGTGTTGTAGTGTTTGCGTAGTGTAGGGTCATGCTGGGGGTAGTGTTTTAGGGTTTAGGGTTGTGTTGTAGTGTTTGTGTAGTGTAGGGTCATGCTGGGGGTAGTGTTTTAGGGTTTAGGGTAGTGTTGTAGTGTTTGCGTAGTGTAGGGTCATGCTGGGGTGTAGTGTTTTAGGGTTTTGGGTAGTGTTGTAGTGTTTGCGTAGTGTAGGGTCATGCTGGGGGTAGTGTTTTAGGGTTTAGGGTAGTGTTGTAGTGTTTGTGTAGTGTAGGGTCATGCTGGGGGTAGTGTTTTAGGGTTTAGGGTAGTGTTGTACTGTTTGTGTAGTGTAGGGTCATGCTGGGGGTAGTGTTTTAGGGTTTAGGGTAGTTTAGTTGTTTAGTGTATGCTAAAGGCATATTCGTTCTAAAAGTTTTCGTTATTTTAATTTGCGGCCTAATAGTACATGCGGGATTTTTTTTGCGGACTGATGGTATGCGGGATTTCGTCATATATTCGCTAATCATACTTTCTATGGCAAAATGAACCCCCTCATTTTGTTCCTTTTTAAATTAAATGTTTTAAGAGTTACCACTTTATTCCAATCAAGATGGCTTCAGGTGTGCCATACCTTTGTAATAAGTAGGACTGTTAGCACTCTAGTTGTTCTTTAGAACACTCTGGGACATTCTGTCATTGGGCTATAGTTGGGCTACATCTGGCTGATATTTGGGCTACATTTGTTTTTTTTGTCTCTGGTGGCCATCTTTGGGCTACATTGGGCTACATTGGGCTACATTGGGCTACATTTGGGCTCCAACATATATATATAGCCCAATGTAGCCCAATATATATTTTTCAAAGTTAATTTTCGTAAAAACCACTGGAGCCTATATCTTGAGACATAGCAAAGGCACATCGGGCTACCAGTCCCTACAATTTTGCCAAGTTTGGTGTAAATCCATTCAGCCGTTCAGGCTAAAAGTGAGGCCAACCGCCCTATGGAAAATTGCATGGGAAAAACACGTTTTGGGACCCCCCTTTTTTCTCGGCCCCCCCTTGACGAAACCCCCCCAAATTTTCAGGGGCTGCTCAGGAACAAAATGTTCCATTTTCCTGAAAATTTCAGCCAATTCTGTCCTCAAACGCCAAAGTTACTCGACATAGAATTTTCAAAAATCCCATAGGAAAAAAATCCTAACTATATATACCTACTGGCTATCGCAAATAGGTAATATACATACATATATAAACATATATAATCTGTATATCTATATAAATACAAATATAAATGCATGCATACATATACATATATGCATACAGATGCATGTTATTTACATGAAAGTTTAAAAAACACTAATAAAAGCAAAGCTAAAAAGCCACCTCAGTACAAACAGAATGGCTTTAACTTAAACGAGGGCGAGATCTATTGCATTTTCAATGCTTGTTTACTTTGGTTCCATCAAGAAGGCATTCAGATGTGTCACACATTTGCCGTAAATTCTGAATGTTAGCACTCTAGTTGCTCATTAGATCACTGTAGTAAAGCTACTGCTCACCAGGGAAGTCTGCTGCTGGTATTCAAAGTGCATGTTTCAGTCTGCATGTCAGAATTTCTTTAATGAAATAGAAGAGGATTTGAGAAGTCACTCAAAATGATCCCTAATTTTTCTTTCTGAAGCACTAATCATACTTTCTATGGCAAAATGAACCCCCTCATTTTGTTCCTTTTTAAATTAAATGTTTTCAGACTTACCACTTCATTCCAATCAAGATGGCTTCTGGTGTGCCATACTTTTGTCATAAGTAAGACTGTTAGCGCTCTAGTTGTTCTTTAGAACACTCTGGGACATTCTGTCATTGGGCTATACTTGGGCTACATCTGGGTGATATTTGGGCTACATTTGGGCTCTTTTGTCTCTGGTGGCCATCTTGGGAGACTGCATGTCAGAATTTTTTTATGAAATAGAAGAGGATTTGAGAAGTCACTCAAAATGTGCCCTAATTTTTCTTTTTGCAGCACTAATAATACTTTCTATGGCATAATATACCCCCTCATTTTGTTCCTTTTTAAATTAAATGTTTTAAGAGTTACCACTTTATTACCATCACGATGGCTTCAGGTGTGCTATACCTTTGTAATAAGTAGGACTGTTAGCGCTCTAGTTGTTCTTTAGAACCCTCTAGGAGGCTGCAGTAGAACACAAAGGAATCAACTGACAGTCTCTGTCCTTGTTGGATGTACATGTTTTACTGAGAATGTCAGACTTCATTCTCACATGACTGAGAAAGATAATGTGAATTTTCAGAAAATATGCTTTCAGTTTACCTTATAGATCCCCTTCCAAACCACTGTGGGAAAATCATGAGATATTAGTTTTCTTTCAAACATGATTCATGATATCACAGCAGAAGGTTTTTTCACATGGTAAAATCACCTTAGAACACACCACAATTCCTAAAATGAGTATGGTACCATCAACAAATGATTTATAATGTAACTAAAGTCCTAAAACCCTCTATTAACTACAATGCTTTTTAATGAGGTGCTATCATGTATATTGGTCCCAAGATGGCTGCCAACACTTCTTGGATGAAGTGCTGACAGCCAATCAGATCAGATATGTGGTTAGGCTCCGCCCAGATATATATATTTGTTTGAACCTAAATTACTCAAAATCCACTGGAGCACATATCTTGAGACATAGCAAAGGCACATCGGGCTACCAGTCCCTACAATTTTGCCAAGTTTTGTGGAAATCCATTCAGCCGTTCAGGCTAAAAGTGAGTCCAACCGCCCTATGGAAATTAACATAGGGAAAACACGTTTTGGGACCCCCCTTTTATCTCGGCCCCAGCTTGACGAATCCCCCCCAAACTTTCAGGGAAGGAGCAGAGCGGGTCGGGCCATCGTCTTTGAGAAATTTGCGAAGATTCGTCCACTGGCGCCAAAGTTATTCCCAATAGAATGTTGCAGATTTAAAATGGAAATCAATCCTAACTATAACTACCTACTGGCGACCGCCAGTAGGTAATATATATATATATATATATATATATATATATATATATATATATATATATATATATATATATATATATACACTGAAAAAAACATAGGTTATAGACCATATATAGTTAGGAATTAGCATTTACAAAACCTTGAAAATTCACTGAAAAAACCATAGGTTATAGACCATATATAGTTAGGGATTAGCATTTAAAAAACCTTATTTTACTCACACAAAACCATTGAAATTCCATATATAGTTAGTTGTACTAACTATATATCACGCACCCGCAATCCACTGCTGATGATGTCACATATTACATCATTCATGACATGGTCAGTGACATCACTGATGACATCACTGATGACATCTCAAATGACATCACTGATGACATCACTGATGACATCTCAAATGACATCACTGATGACATCACTGATGACAAAATCCAGTGACTGTATTTTTCTGTAAAGTTAAAATATGTCTTACATATTTATGAATGAGTCGATGTATAAGTGTCTGGACGAAGGATTTAGTAGGTGCATGACTGAATGTATGAGTGAGTGATTAAATGTGTCTCACTGAGTGCATGGGTTAGTGACTAAACTGTCTTAATTTGTGCATCATTATGTCTGTTGTTCTGTAAACTGCTGCATGTGTTGATCAGTAGCTATATGAGTAACTATATGGGTTATTGATTGGTTGCCCAAGCATTTGTATGGGAGACTGAGTGTGTGTGTGGGTGGCTGGGAAGTGTATGACTCTGTGCATAGATGTATGGGTTCAAAAGTGCATGTTGGAAACAGCTGTATGGGCGGTTGACTGTGTGCATGACTGTATTGTTGAGTGAATAGATATCTCAGTGCTACATGTCAAATTAAGTACATATGTAAAATACAATACATGTGAGAGTTGACATATATAAATAACTGTGCATAAGAGCCAGTGAATGTGTGAGTGGCTGTATGGATCATTGTGAACTTGTATCCAGGATTGTATAAGTGAGTAAATATGTCTTAGTATATGTTTGAATAAGTAAGGTGTGTTTAACTGTATAGTTAAGGAAATGGAGGTGTGATTGATTGTTTGCATGACTGTCTAGGTGTGTGTGTAACTTCATGGATGAGTGACAATCTGTGAGTCTGTGTTTACACTGAGTGTATCTAAGGTTATATTAGAGTCTGAAGAGGTTCATCGTATTATCACATAAATGATTTTATCAGTGATGTCATCAGTAATGTCATTTGAGATGTCATCAGTGATGTCATCAGTGATGTCATTTGAGATGTCATCAGTGATGTCATCAGTGATGTCATTTGAGATGTCATCAGTGATGTAATCAGTGATGTCACTGACCATGTCATGAATGATGTAATATGTGACATCATCAGCAGTGGATTGCGGGTGCGTGATATATAGTTAGTACAACTAACTATATATGGAATTTCAATGGTTTTGTGTGAGTAAAATAAGGTTTTTTAAATGCTAATCCCTAACTATATATGGTCTATAACCTATGGTTTTTTCAGTGAATTTTCAAGGTTTTGTAAATGCTAATTCCTAACTATATATGGTCTATAACCTATGGTTTTTTCAGTGAATTTCATTGGTTTTTTAATAGCTAATATCAAAACCTTTACAATGTATTATTCTTTAAATAGAAAAATATTTTTTACATGTTTTTAATACAATTTTTTTTTTATTTTTTTTTGTTTCGCTCCCGGTACGCGTACCGGTTAGCTTCCCGTTAGCTCAATCCGGAGGCGCGACCCGGTACGCAAACCGGTAAACGTTCCTTTTGCGCACCTCTCGCGTTACAAAACAACATCGTGACGCTTCGCGTCAGCATGACGTTTCGCGTTCTCGCGTAATACGTCATATTACGTGCTACGTTCGCGTACCCGGAAGCGTAGCGGTACGCGAACCGGAAGCGATCCGCGGCGCGGCGCCGACCGCGTAACGTAAACACAGCAGGTCATGTGACTCGGTAATAACACTTTTCATTGGTTCATTTCACTTTTGGTTTCCTAATGATGTAATACTAGGTCATGTGATCTAAAATGAACACTTTTCATTGGTTTAGAACTTTTGTTTTTCCCAAATGATGAAAACCCCTCCTTCTTTCCTCACTCTGACTTTCATCTTGGTGAGAGAAAGACCCTTTATTTAGACTTTGAGATGGCTTCATTAGTAGCTTCAGCTGGTGCTAACCCACCACCTCCACCAAATCCAAGAAAGAGAGGACCACCTGCAGAAGTAATTTTGCAAGAAGAGGAAGAACAGGAAGAGGAGGAAGAGGAGGAAGAGCCTGAGTTTTTGCCAGAGGAGCCCAGGAGGTACAATCGAAAGGAGAATTACATCTGGCAATTCTATAGAATTCCAGAGGGGCAAAAAAAAGTGAATGCACGCTACGTGTTTTGCCGTATATGCGGTGATAGATTGTCAAGGGGAACTGATAAAAAATACAGTTACGGCAATCACACTATGCATCGGCATATGAGTAGGTGGCACCCAAATAATTATAGTGCTGCCCAGCTACGTGACGAACAACAAAATCCCCTCCCAATGGCAAGAAGATCGGTTGTCCCAGAGGTGTCGGGACCAGAGGCGAGGGAGATGATCGCAAACATCCAAATGTTGTTTGGGCACGTAAAGCAAGTGTGCGTGGAATGTGGCGCTTTCATCTGCTACAGAGAAAGTAGCATCAGTTTGATTTTACGAGCTATTCAAAATCATGTTAATGTTTGTCCGAGACGCCCCAAAAAATAAATTCTTTTTTTTTTGTTGCTCCTGTTGAGCCCTTTACAATGGATCGTTTTTGTTTCCCCCCCCCCCAAAAAAACCAAAAAATTTTTAAAAACGTTCAGAAAATACAAAAAAAGTAAAAAAATGTTCAAAAAATACTAAAAAAAATATAAAACAACAAAAACATTAAAAAAAAGTTCTTTTCAGAACTAACTCCCCATTATAAAAAAATTGGTAGAATATTTGAAACTCTGCCAACCTCTATTTCTCTTAGTTCGCTCCCGGAGCGCTACCCGGTACGCGTACCGGAAGCTAACCAAAAAAAATATTTTTTTAAAAAAAGAACAGTAAGTATAAGGTAAGCAAACAGACAGTTATGTGAAAAGAAAGACAGCGTTAGGGAGTAAACAAGAGATACTGTTACCTACATTCCACTGCTGATGATGTCACATATTACATCATTCATGACATGGTCAGTAACATCAACAGCAGTGGATTGTAGGTAACAGTATCCTTAGTTTACTCCCTATAGCTGTCTTTCTTTTAACATAACTGTCTGTTTCCTTCCCTTATAGTTACTGTTCTTTTTTTTAAAAAAATGTTATGATCAGTCATAAACAGTGACATTAATAGAAACAGAGAGAGTGAACAAGAGTGAAGAACTATGGTCCTCCTCAGCCACCCTCAGAAAACCAAGGGGGTCAAGATACATCTACCGTGCCCCCTTCTACCCATTCTGAACATTATTTGCCCTCCATCTTGTATCTTGATTCGACCGAAACACAAAATGGTGGACTCCCATAACGCTGCTGGTTTGCGAACCAGGCAACTTCCCGGGAAGCGGTCCAAAAAAAAAGGTGGGAAAGTAATTCACAGACACTAAGAGTAATAGAGATGGAGTGAGTGAACAAGACTGAGGAACTATGAGAACAGAGGGACTGAGAAAAAGAGTGGAAGGAGTTGAGTAAGTAGGTAATAGAGAAAGGAATGAGGAAAGTAACAAAGGCAGGAAACTGAGGATTAAAGAAGTGAAGCAGTGGATCTAATAGTAGGTGAATGTGATAGAAATGTAACGAAAAGAGTACAACTATTTACCTTGTAATTGCCGTTAAATTAATCACATTTTATTTTTATACTTTCAATCTGTGAAAGAGAGAACCAACATTTGAAAAATATTAAAACATGTATTTAAAAATTACAAAAGACAAGGGAAAATATTGAAGGACAAATAGTTTTTCAACAACTTTGACACTGACAGAAGCTTCTGCTTCTCCAGGTCCTCTACACAATCCTAAAGATATACATTTTAAACTAACAGTATCTTGATGCAGATGAAGTGAGGCCTATCTTAAAACATGGTGCATCTTTTGCATTGCTCTTGTTTCAGAAAAGTGTCGCTTCAGGATGCCAATAACATGTCTCCTATCCAGAGATTTGTTTGAGGTGAGGCCTACTCAGAGTTCAAGATGAGATTTACACTTGTTGAAGTGTACAGAGGAGATAATATCTGTGAAAGTCTACCAATGAAGTGAGTCATGTCCACTGCACTCTTCAACAAAGTAGAAACCTCCTATGTTTCCCTGGACAGACCTAAACTTGATCTGCACAATGTGATTCATAATGATAGGAAACACAGGTGATGTAATTGAAATATGTGCAATTTATTTTGCTCATTTCACAATCACATCACTTGTGTTTCCTTTGCTTAGGTATCTCATTGTGCAGATGTAGTCCAGCATATGAAAGAATACGTAGAAGTGCAGCACTGCATGCAATAAATTTAACACTTACAGAAAACTCACCTTCTCCATGCCTCCTACACAGTTCTACATATACATCATAAATGCAAACAGTACAGAATTAATTATACATGTTAAATGGTTTATTTTTGCTGTTCTCAGAATGTATCAAAATTCACTAAAAACAGTGACTTGAAGGTATTCATCATGTAACAGCGGGGAAAAAAAAACACAATCAAAATGATTGTGTTTAAAAAACCCATACAACATCAGAAATTAAAATTCAGAACTCCTTAAAGTTAACTTACTTTCCATGACGTCCAAGGATGTCCTATGAACAGCTTACACTCTTTTGTGCTGTTATTACTTTCAGCCCGCCACTTTCTGAAAGAAAACCTCCATCGTTTTTAAAAACACGTTACATGCAATAAATGACTTCTTGCTCTCTACCACTATTTTCCACAAGGCCAAATCTAGTCAGAGATATTTATAACTCTTGGATTTCTTGTAAGCCAATCCCATCATTTGGCATTTCCGCAACTTTCACAATTAAAATGTTGAAGATCATTTTCACAATCCTGGAATAGTAATATCTTCCCCTTCTTGCTCAGTCATGTTCTACATTTCCTATGACACTGATACTGCTTAATATGAAGCAGACTTACACTACCTCTATGAGTACTACAATTATTTAATTCTCTACATCACTTTTAATCACAAAGCAATGTAAAACAGTAGACAGCATTGCAGACTTACATTCCCTCTACTCCATGTTTTGATTGGCTGCTTCAATTAGCTTATGAAAAGAAACAGTTTTTCTGAGCTCATTAAAAGTGCACATATATCTCCATGATGTCCAGTCCTATGATTAGAAGTTATGTCTCTGAACTACACTTATCCTCAAGGCCAAATTGTGTAGGAGCCATTAGAACTTCTTGAAATTCCACAGAGCACATCCCGAGATTATTTCCCTAAAATGTTGGTTTTAAAAACACCAGGTAAGAGTTTTTAAGGTCATACGGCAATTTTTTTTTTTAAATTAAAACAGAATCATTGCAGAATGACCAGCCATTTCTAGACTTTAAATAAGCTGTGTAATGTCCTGATGTTATTGAAGGGCCGTCATGATATATAATTGCTGTAGTTACAAAAGTCCTTCCTGATATTGACAACTGCGAAGCTACAAAATGTTTTATTAAAGTTGTCAATTTTGTTCCATCAGGCCTACATCGTTGGAACATTAAAATGACGTACTGGCCATATGTTCGTATAAATAATGTGGACATCATTTCAGATTTACATTGGCTACACTCCATGTTGTGATTAGCAGCTTTTACTAGCTTATTAAAGGAGACTGATTTACTGTCTGGCAAAGTTAAATATATAAATCTTTCTGAGTCTACACTAGTAGTACTTGATACCATACAGTTCTCGCAGTCATGCTGCCATTGATAAGAAAGCCCAAACAGCTGATCTACATCTACACCTTCACCATGTAATACATCAAGCATATACATTAAAAACTCCTGACAATCTTGCTGAATATTTTGAGAGAATTGTGTTTGGCCTGAACATCTATCTAACAGATTTCTAATTTCAGACACACTTTCTATGTTTCTTCTATCAGTGGTACATTTCTCTAACACAGAATTTAACAAACTGCAAAATCTTTGATCAGAATTGACCACAATCTCTTCTTTTACATTTTTTAGAGAAAACAAAACATTAATTACTACATTAGCATAGCAGTTGACACCAGAACTGTTTTCAAACTGAAAACCAACAACATCTTCAACAGAATCCTCTTTGTTTCTGCTTGTAATTTTAGGTTCATTCACTTTTTGTCTTTTTGCTACAACCTCCCCAGTATTGTTCTCATTTCTTCGTTTCCGGCCTACCAGACGTTTCTCAAACAAAGGAAACTGAGGCAAATGTGGCGCATACTCTCTTCTTAATCTATTGTATTCCTTAACACAATCTAGATCTGCACAAATGTTTCTGACATCACACTCAATCAAGTACAATCCCGATAAAGTTCTAACTCGTGACAATGCCACATATGCCATACCCTCCTTGAACACAGAACTGCCAATATTCACCAATGCACTGTCTACACTTAAACCTTGCGATTTATGGATTGTCACCGCATATGCCAAGCAAACAGGGAACTGTTTACGGCGAACATATAAGTCTTTTACAAGCAAAAATCTAGCAGAACAACGAGCAATTAGCTGTACTTCCTCAATGCCATCAAATTTAATTTTTAAAAATTCAATTCCATCTCTATTTCTGTATTTCACAAAATCAACAACATTACCCATTGATCCATTTACCAGACCTCTTTCAACATGTAAATTCCTTCTTAAAATTATACGGCAGTTCAAGCACACATTCAGAGTCTTTTCAAAACCTGCAGTTTTAGATATACTCTTCTCTAATGAATCCAATTTAGTTTTCAGATTCTCAGACAAAATAATTGTTGATCCCATATGCTCTACTCTATCAATAGCTTCCAGTTTCACAATCTCTTGCTTTTCTAAATGCAACATTTTGTTGTTAAATTTGGCACATTCTGCAAGAGTTGGCATCAAACATATTCCAGATTTCTTTTCAGTAATTTTCTGAAAAATATTCTCAGGCACAACATCTTGTTCTGGATATAAATTTGACAGTAATCGTGCATTTAAAACTTCTTTCCCATGCTCAGTCACTTTTCCAATTCTAACATCTTGTAGAATAGTCTTGTAAACTTCATCCTTCGCCTGACGCATATTTTCATGCAGTTCAGCATAATTGAAGTTTAACCATATATTGACGTTGCCAATGCTGCCTAGGCACTTCCTGGTATCTTCATGCGTGAGCATTTTGAACACAGGTTGCCCTTTTACTGGTGTCAGCTGCAGAAGATCTCCGAAAACAATGATGTGTTTGCCACCAAATAACACATCATACTCTGTTTTGAGAACTTCTTGCATCCTCAAATGCACAAAGGCAAACATGACATTGGAAACCATGCTTACTTCGTCAATGATAAGAAGTTTCATTTTCCTCAAGATTCTTGAAACTTCAAAACAAGCATCTCCAGATAGCTTGTGATATTCTAATTTGTTGTCATGCTCCACTGGCAGCATCAGTAAACGATGTAAAGTAATCCCTTTAATATTATGTGCTGCCAGTCCAGTTGGAGCAGTGACAACACAAGACAGCGATGACTCTGTCCTTTCCTGCAAATAGCATGAAATTGCTTTAATGAGGAAACTTTTTCCAGTTCCCGCTTCTCCACTCACGTACAGTCGGACAGGCTTCAACGACGTACATGAGCACTCTTTCTTATCATGACTTAATCCATGATCAATTTGCATGGTAACTTCGTCATATATTTTCCTCTGCTCAACGTTGAGTTGCCTTTCCAACTCTTCTAAGTTAACCGCATCCTCTTGAGCATGTGCCATGGCTCTTTCCACTTCATTCATAGCAGTGGCAGCTTCATTTTCAATAAGAGGTCCTCCTAGTGGATCCTGACTCAATGAAGCAGAACTCTGACTGTCCTGAGAACTGTCTCTGGCAATCTCGGCTGCAATCGTTGCTTCCTGCTCAATTTCCGCATTCAACATTTCTACATATTTGGGAAAAGCAGGACATTCTATGGTCTCCTTGGCGGCATTGAAAGAGTCTTCGTAACAGAGGAAATCTCCAAGCAGTTCCTCTTTTGCACGCCAAGGCTTGAAAAGTTGCAAAAGTGCTAAATAGAAAAACTCCTTTTTTTCAGGAGATTCGCCACTCAATTTTCGATGGTTTATCAAGTGGCATTTTCTTTGCTTGACCAGACATCCCTCACTTCCTATTACAGCATACACTCCTTTCTCAGTATCTTCTTTGATGTTCCTCTTGAATATGTAATTTTGCAGAACCTCATACAGACAAACATTCTCTAGGTGACTGCTTCGATTTGGATAATATGTATCCAACATGTTTGTCTTCAAAATGTCGGTACTGTTTGGCTCCTTTTCCGCCAAATACTCAATTTCCCGCACAGGTTTGAGAACTCGATTACGCGTTGCAGCAAGACCAAGACTCGCCCAAACGATACTCCTGGACTTGGCATAGAGACTTGCTGAAGACAACCGGTCAGAACATTCGTACGCTCCGATTTCTCGATGCGACAACATCTTCAGACTGAAACTGTACAACTTCTTGCTGAGGCTCTTTTCATGGGAAATGTCCTCCCACATATCCTTCAATTCTGTCTTCTCTTTTTTGGTGATGTAAGACGTCACATACCGAGCCACAGCCATACAGTTATCAGCCACAAACTGTATATCCATGTTAGCATTCCACATGGACAAAATCACCGGGTTGTAGTCGTTGATGTACTTGGACTCTTCATTCCTCTTCAAATTGTATGTGTTTTTAGGTGATTTCTTCATCACATTATGTCGCAGCGAAGACATCAAACTGTTTACTCTTCCTTTAGAAATCACCGGTCGTGGAAAGCCGAAACGACATTTGGTGTAGAACTTGTCTTTGTTTCGGAATTTACGACGGCAGTACTTTCCACATCGATGGCTTTGGAAACGCAGAACTTTTTCTCTTAGGCTTTTCTTCTCCTTTGCGTTTGGAACAGCACACGTAGAATACTGTTGGATGAAACTCATCACTGAGTCTTCTGGATCCGTTCCAAATTTAGGTGCATCCTTGATCCACAACAACATATGTATATGAGGAGCACCTCTTGCTTGGTACTCCTTTCTCCAGAAGAAATCCAACACCTCTCCAAGAGGTGGATTCTTCTTATTCATGATGAAAGACATCATAGCTTCAAATCTATGATTGAAGTACCTACATACATTGACTGGATCCAAAGAGCACAGTTCTCCGGGTGTCTTGAATTCGATGTTATCTACGTTAGCATTTGCCTCTCGTAGAAATTGAAGTAAGTCTTCCCAGCCATACTCGGCACAACTCAGAGTGAGGAACCATGTGGGAGTACCTAAGTTCCTCAGCATACATTTTAAATCACCATGACGACGGTACCAGTACTCATTAGTACCACGCTGACACGCCATGAGATTAATCAGGTGAGAATCCAAAATACTATCTTGGACATTCACTTTATCCATAAAATCACTTGCCGAGATGTTTTGCATGTGTATACCACTTTTCAAGATGTGGTTCACTGCATATGACAGTCCAGACAGATCGCTTTCAAACAGGAGATGAAACAAATAAGGAATGCATTGTCGAAACCTAGCATCTCCTGCATACAATCGCAAAGTCCGGTATTCAGAAGCAGGAATTTGATGAGGTCGCTCATCATATCTTCCTCCCTGACCTGTTGGAAAAAGCTGTGGGAAACACCGAGCTTCCAAACTTTCCTCCCAAACACTAATGGGACTCCCTTTGGCTTGTTTCATTTGAAACAACTCAATAGCATTCCCCATGACTTCCTTGGAATGCAAAGGATGAACACTATAATGTTCATATATTTCCTCACTAGTAGAGGGTTCTACTTTCTCAATTTGACCAGCACACAAATCGCTATCCTCTTCCTCACTTACTTCCTCTTCTGCAACATATACATTCTTATAGTATTTATTATTTTTTTTCAAATACAATGTTGCCTTTTTAACTTTCCTAACATCTACTAAATCTTGCCATATTTTCTTATTCTTTGTCGGAACCCCATTAACTAAGATAACCAGAGGTTCCTCTTCCACTTTTTCTACTCCAATTGTGTTAATGTTTTTCTTCAAATCTAGAGGCAAATAAACAACTCTTCCCTTTAATCCTCTCTGTAAATCTGATGGAGGCAATTTCCCTGTCTTTGGCTCCATTCTTACAATAGCCTGAAAGGGATGGATACTTTGAATCAAAATAGATTCATAAGTATTTAAGTCCTTCAATTCAGAAGGAATCTCAACCAATTCCAGATTATTATGAACTGCTCTAGCAGGCATCTGGTTTTGTTTTAATTTGTTACAACAATAAGTACACACACGTTGATCCAATCCCAAATCAAAACAATTTTCTACCATCAAGTATGTTGCAAAATCCTTCCATTCACTATTATTTTCCCTTTCACTTTTTGCATATAAATCCACTAACTTAGTCTGATTCTTATAATAAGTGCGTCTACAACACACACAAGTGAAATTAGGCCTCTCACTTGATTTCATGTCAAACGTCGCAATTTCCCTCTGGAAATTATCTGTACTGGAAACATGTACACTATCTTCCAAATGACCCTCTACTTCTTGCTCAATTTCAACATTCTCCTCTTTACTTCCAAAGTAACAAAACTCAATTTCTTCACATATATTCTTCACATCTATTTCAGAACCATGCAAAAGAGCAGCGCATAATTGTTTCAGCATAATTGCTGGACTCTTAGCATAATACAACATTCTAACTAATTTCCTCACTTTGTTATGATGCACTGCTAGCATCCTGAAATGATGAAAAACACTCTGGCATACTCTCCTGGAAAGACAAGCCAGTGAATGACCATGCAAACCTGTCACTTCTCTTACTCTGCAAGGATCTAATTCTTGCAACAACCTCATTTTCTGCTTCAAACTTTTTTTGTTAAATGACCGTACAAAATCACAAAGCAAATTGATGGAATCCTGTCGCACACTGCAAATACTACTACACTTCCAGGTGTACACAGGACCCTTAGCACGTCTTCCTAAAACCTCATTACCTAACAACTCTTCTGCCTCTGTTGTCACAAGTTTTTCTTTTTCAACTGGACAACCATCTTTCACTTCATAAGCACGACCACTGATGTCAACTGCATGCACCAAATCATTATCCTGGAAATAACTCTCTTCATTAAAAAATGCCTCACAGCTTGAACTATGCATCCATTCTCCAGAAAAAACTTCACAAAAATTACTACGATTAACTATTCTCTTCCATCTACTATTTCTTTTGAAATCAAAAATTGCCTTGTTTAGCTTCCTAATTCTATTGATTATCAAAATAAATAACTTACGTTTAATTTCAAATGCCTGATCAATAACTTTCTCAACTTTTTTTTTTCTCTTATAAAAAACTAGTTTCTATTGACCTTTCTTAATATTTTTTAACAAATTGCCAATTATCCTGTTGCGGAACATTCGTTTACGAATCTCCCTAAACTGTTGTTTCCTTCTACTATCATGCACAGATTTATCTCTTGCTCTAGCAGTAACATTTTCCATTGTCCTTTTCTTTCCATTTGATTTACTCCTCGTGTTATGGACTGAAACATTTTCTGTAGTAATATTTTTTTTATTACAAATATTTCTTATGAAATATTTAGAGCTCTTACCCGGTGCTTTCTTCGTGGCTTGAGAAATCTTTTTGTTAGAGGACTGCTGCATTTTTTTTTTCTCCTGCTGTCTTTGACGTTTTGCAGCCTTTATCTGTCTTTGTATTGTAGGCATATTAAAATCTTGAAATGATCTGCAGTTGAATCTGAGGAAAAATATAATAAATAATGTTAATAAACATTATTATCAAACAGTAAATCAGTAATAGTGATCAAAAACATAACACACTACTTGACATTTTAATTTGAAGATTTTTTAGTCATTGCCATTTTTACAATACAGAAATACCAGAAAAGAAATGACATTTATATTTATGTTACCTATGCTATTTTATATGTGAATCTGATCTAATTTTATGAGCATATTTTAATATTTTATTGAAGACACTACACATAACCTGTTTTTGAAGGTGTCTTTATTTTAAAATTAAACGGTTTACCTTTTTACTTTTTATTGATTATAAATTTTAAAAATAAATGTTTATAATTCCAAAGGCTCAAGCAGGTCAGCTTCCCATCCTATATCATATAATTCGGACAAATCTGCATCCTCATCACGCTCTTCTTCATCCTCAGGATTTAAATCATCCAAGGGATCAACATCCACTGATGTTTCAATTACGAGTTCAATGATGAGGTCAAAATCAACTGATTGCTGATTGTCGCTCATGTTGATGTTGTCTTTATCTTTAAAGAAAGATAACAACAATGAGATGTTGCAGAGTAAGAAACAAATCTCAGAGATTATAATAGTAAAATTGTTTAACAAGATTAACATTTTGCAGCTATTATTTAGCCATGTCCAGCAATGCTGAGCAGGTGAAGCCTATGTCTAATTTTTCACTGAACAGGACTCATCTCTTCTTAACCTTGGATAAGCCTCAACGACTCTGTGTCCCCTGCACATACTCAAATGTTAAAGTGCAGATTTATATTAAATGTCACATCCCCAGGCATGCACCAGTTAATGTGCACCACTGCTTTACCACCCATGGTGTGCCGCATTTACAATCAGATAGGAGAAAGCTGCGTCAAAACCCTGCGCCTGATTGAAGCTGGCATAGGTCTTGACGCAGCATTGTGGAGATGGGGCACCCCTGAGCCTTGCTGGAGCTGCATCGCACTTGCGATACAACTCCAGCAATGCACCACCTTTACGGCACAGATGCGTCACGCATCTGTGCCGTTTTTGCCCCATGCTGCGCCACATTTTAAATGCAGCACAACATGGGTGGCGGAACAGTGGCGCAGGATGACTGTCACATCCCTGGTGATGCGCCAGTCATCATAAATCTATCCCTAAGCTTCTTATCTTGTTACAGATGAACTGCCATATGTATCATCAAAATATTTTACATTTTCTAAATAGCGAATTTTAAGGAATAAATAGCGATTCTTTACCATTCCTAATTTGCGATGAGCAAATTGCTAATTGCAAGTTACCCATTCATTTCCATGGCCTAGGAGGCTCATAGGAATGAAGGTTTAATTTGCGATTAGCAATTTGCTCATCACAAAGTAGGAATTTTTCCAAGGGTACAGGGGTGTCTCAAGAACACCTGCTGCACCCCTGAAAAACAAATTTGGGGGCATATGGCACACATACATGCCCTAAGGGCATGTGTTGCCGTCATATGGCACCTTTTGTTTTTTTGAAAAAAAGCTTTTTGAAAAGAATTCACAAATTACCACTAATTTACCACAATAGTTTCCAAATCCTTAATGTCATTTTTTACATAGTTTTTGTTTGATACATTGCATTTAAGTAGTCACAAAATTTACAAATGCTTCAGTGCAATCGCAAAATAAGGAATAGCAAATTTTGCTACTCCTTATTTTGCATCAAAGTTGTTTGATACATACCATTTGTCTAATTAACATTCGCAAAGGCCGAAATTCATAGAATTTTGATCTTTGCAAATGCTAATTAGCTTGATACATATGGCCCCAAGTGAGGCCTGTCTTGCGACATGGTGCATCTTTTGCATTACTGCTGATTGGGTTTTATGTGGTACGTTTTTTTTTTACACCATGACATATCTGCCTAAATGCATCAATTTTTAATGTTGTCACCTCATAGCACATATTTTGCACCACCGCTGCATCATAAAAGTGACGCACAGTGGCAGAAAAAAGGCATACACCTATCATAAATCTATCCCTAGCATTTTAAATGATTAATCCAGGATGACAATAAAGTGTGTCCTATCCAGAGGTTTGTTTAAGGTGAGGCCTACTCAGGATTGCAGATCAAAGTTACGCTTGATGAAGAATACAGAGGAGATTATACATATAAAGGACTACCAATGAAGTAAGTAATGTGCACTTTATTGCACCAGTCATCATAAATGTATCCTTAAGCTTCTTATCTTGTTACAGATGAACCACCATATGTACCATCAAACTATTTTCCATTTCCTAAATAGCAAATTTTAAGGAATAAATAGCAATTCTTTACTATTCCTAATTTGCAATGAGCAAATTGCTAATTGCAAATTACCCATTCATTTCCATGGGCTAGGAGGCTCATAGGAATTAAGGTTGCAATTTGTGATTAGCAATTAGCTCATCACAAAATAGGATTTTTTTCAAGCGTGCAGGGGTATCTCAAGAACACCCTGCTGCACCCCTGAAAAAGAAATTTGAGAGCACATGGCACACCTACATGCCCTAATGGCATGTATGGGCGTCATATGGGACCTTTTTTTTTTTTGAAAAAAATGCTTTTTGAAAAGAATTCGCAAATTACCACAAACTAGAAGTTGGTGGTAGTTTCCAAATCCTTAATATCATTTTTTACATATTTTTTTTTTGATACATTGCATTTAAGGAATCGCAAATTTTGAATTATTGACATTTTAAGTAATTTCCACATGTGCAGTGTTTTCAAAATATAATTTGAAAATCGTTTTTGGGGAAAAGTAATGGTTTGCAAATTTATGACAAGGACATAATGGTGTATGCTTCTCTATAAGGCATTTCAGTGTCTCTAATGTCATTTTTCCCATATTACATTATAAGACCTTTCCCCATGAAGCACATTCCTTGTAAATATGCTCCCACCTGTGCATTGCAAATTTAGATTTTGACTGTTTCAGTCACATAGCCATGTTGAAAGTGACCCAAAAAAATTGCAAACGTTTTAAAATAACACATTCATGTGTCTTAAGGACATTTTAAGTCATTTCCCCATGGACAATGTTTTCTAAGTGGCACAAAAGAGGTATACACCTATCATAAATCTGTCCCTAGCATTTTAAATGATTAATTCAGGATGACAATAGGATGTGGCCTATCCAGAGGTTTGTTTAAGGTGAGGCCTACTCAGGATTGCAGATTAAAGTTACGCTTGATGAAGTATACAGAGGAGATAATTCATGTAAAGGCCTACCAATGAAGTAAGTGATTTCTACTTCATTGCGCCAGTCATCATAAATGTATCCCTAAGCTTCTTATCTTGTTAGACATCAACCGCCATATGTATCATATAACTATTTTGCATTTCCAAAAAAGCGAATTTTAAGGAATAAATAGCGATTCTTTACCATTCCAAATTTGCGATGAGAAAATTGCTAATTGCAAATTACCCATTCATTTCCATGAGCTAGGAGGCTCATATAAATGAAGGTGCAATTTGCGATTAACAATTTGCTCATCACAAATTAGGAATTTATTCCAAAGGTGCAGGGGTGTCTCAAGAACACCCTGCTGCAACCCTAAAAAAGAAATTTGGGGGCATATGGCGCACATAAATTTTAACAACATTCCTTTACCTCAACAACGATTTTCAAATCATAACTTCAAAACACTACACATGGGAAAATTACTTAAATTGTCCTTAAGACACATAAAAGCGTTTTTTGATTAGCTTTCCTGCATGGTAGGGTCACTTTTAACATGGCTATGTAACACAAACATTCAAAATCAAAATTTTCCATGCACAGGTGGGAGCATATTTACAAGCAATTTGCGCCACAGAGAAAGGTCTTACATTAAAATGGGAAAAATAACATCAGGGACAGTCAATTGCCTTATAAAGAACCATACACCATTATGTCCTTCTCATGAATTTAAAAACAATTCCTTTTTCCCAAAAACGATTTTCAAATCATAATTTCTAAACACTGCACATGAGAAAATGACTTGAAATGTCATTGAAACACATGAAAGCGTTTTTTGATTGGCTTTCCTGCATGGTTGGGTCACTTTTAACATGGCTATGTAACACAAACATTCAAAATTAAAATTTTCCATGCACATGTGAGAGCATATTTACACACAATTTGCGCCACAGAGAAAGGTCTTACACTAAAATGAGAAAAATAACATCAGGGACAGTCAATTGCCTTATAAAGAACCATACACCATTATATCCTTGTCATGAATTTAAAAACAATTCCTTTTCCACAAAAACGATTTTCAAATCATAATTTCTAAACACTGCACATGAGAAAATGACTTAAAATGTCATTAAAACACATGAAATCATTTTTTGATTGACTTTCCAGCATGGTTGAGTCACTTTTAACATGGCTATATAACACTAACATTCAAAATCAAATTTTTCCATGCACATGTGAGAGCATATTTACAAGCAATTTGCGCCACATAAATCATAATTTTCTCCTTAAAGCACACTATTCTCTATCTAAAATAAAGAAATATTTTCTCACCTTAGCAAATACTTTGAGTTTGAAAACAGTCTAAGAAACACACCAATTTGTCTTCAGCAGAGCAAAAGGTATGCACTCCAGAGTCTGCAGCTATCAAAAGCACAGAAATGCTGTAATTCTTCACACATATTTCTCATGTCACCCAATCAAAACTCTTCCCTCACTTTTTTTCAAATGAAAACCCTTCCCCCCTCTGCCATTTCTGGCTATTTTCCATAGCAACCACCTCTTGGAGAAACTCTGGTGTTTGCAAGTTCACACAACAATGTTGCAATTGAACTCTGAACTCTCAGTGCACCTGCATATCCAGTGCTTTCTTTCATTTAATGATTTTTTATTGACCACTCAAAATACATCTCTCAAACAACACATCTGTACACCCTAACGTTCTGTTTTCATCAATCAAAATCCACCAATCACTGTTACTGCTTCATGAACACAGAAACTCCATAGTTTTTTTCATTTCAAACTCTCATTTTTTCAACTGCCATTTCATTGCCACACTTCATCTGACTGCAGGAGAACCTTCTCTCACCATGTTTTCTGTCTGGATTGTTGGTCATAGTTATATTCACTGGGCTCAAAGGTACGTTGAAAGCAGGAATTTACCTAACCTCAATTTACAAGATGTGGAAATTAAGTGGTTTGGCCACAGAGGATTAAAATGTCACCAATTGATACCATTGGTGAAAACCTTTATGCATTTGCCAAAACCTGACCTGTTAATTGTGCACTGTGGAGGTAATGACTTGGGCACTTTGACTGGTGTAGGTCTGGAAATGCTTTTAAAGGACACCTTTGAGCAATTAATGGCACTTTTTCCTCAGACTGCCTTGGTATATTCAAATATATGCCAAAGACAGAAATGGAGGTGGTCAAACCAATTTTGTCCACAAATTGAGAAGTCGAGGAAGCATGTAAACAAATCTGTTTCAGCTTACATGAGAGACCATGGAATGGGCTCCCTGTACAACAATAACTTGCGTTACTACATGCAAGATATCTACAGAGGAGATGGAGTTCACTTCTCAGATGAGGGCAACAGAATTTTCACTCTGAATTTAAGAATGTGCATTGGTACCTACTTATAAGTACCTAAATGTACCATAAACCCAAAAGCTCTTCTCAGAGCTACCCTACATCTAATCACTCACAATTATTATTTTACTCTAACTTTTTTCACTAATTTTCAACAAAGTACACTCCCTGGGGCGCTACCCGGTACGCGTACCGGAAGCTAACCTCGCGAAATTTTTAAAAAAAATGTTTTTTTTTCTCGCACATATGGGCCTCCTCAGCCACCCTCACAAAACCTAGGGGGTCAAGATAAGTCTACCGTGCCCCCTTCTACCTATTCTGAACATTATTTGCCCTCCATCTTGTATCATAATTCGACCGAAACACAAAATGGTGGACTCCCGTTACGCTTAAGGTTCGCGTACCAGGGCGCTCACCGGTTCGCGTACCGGGTCGCTTCCTGGGAAGCGCACCATCAAAAAAGGTGGGAAAGTAGTTCACACAAAAGCCACTTGAGACAATTTCACCAAATATAGATTAGCTCATACTACATACCAATCCCTACCATTTTCACAAATTTGATTGGAATTCCATTTAGCCATTTAGCCTGTAGACCTCTCTAAATACCGTGAGGTAAATTACTTCACAAAACACATCTGAAGTGTTGGAATTGACAACCAATTAAAATGTTACTTTCATTTTCTACTTTTTTTACCTGACATTTGATTGGTTATGTACCCGAATATATATAAAGGAAGACAAGGAAACACAGCCATTTTGACTACTACTTCCTGGTGTACATTTCAATAGGATTTTCATTAATAACTTCAACTTCTTTTTAAAGGTAAGTTGTTATTTTTAAAACTGAAGTATATTGTGCACTTTAAGTTAATATGGCAAACTTTTTCTGTTAGTTATATACTATCCCTCTGTAGTACTTATAAATTTAGATACACTTTTTTATATTCCTACTTCCACTCTGATACTATACACTGCCCAAAGATAAATTCACTGTTAAAAACTGCCTATCTAAAATTAATCCCAACAGTGCCCTACCTCTACTAATATATATTTTTTTATGCAAATTTCAGGGAAAATGGAAAGTGAACAAAAAATTTCATTTGAAATTGTCCTTCCAGAGTCCAACACAGAAATCATTGATCCAAATGAGATTGAATTTATGGATGAAACTTGGGACCAAGAACTACTGCAATGTGTACAAGCAGTAGATAACCTCATTGCAAATGAGGACATTTTACAACCTCAGAGACTACAATGTATATTCCATGATAATAATGAAATTTCTGACAATGAAATGTTAGAAAGTTTAATAAATTATGAAACACAATAAAAAATGCTTAAAAAAAAAAAAAAAAAAAAAAAATAATCAACAAAACCAACAATCAATTAACATACAGCATTTGAAAAGTCTATCATTCATTTTTCATTGTAGTACGCTCCCCAGAACGCTTCCCGGTTCGCGTACCGGGCGCTACCCACGCAAAAAAACAAAAAAAAAAATTTTTTTTTTTTTGCCCCGCGGGACCTCTTTAAAACCTCCACATTAAACCTAGGGGGTCAGCGAGGATCTACTATGCCCCCTTATAGTTATTTCCCCCTTTGTTTTGGCCTCCTCTTGTCTCTCGATCCTACCGAGAGACAAGATGGCGGCCGCTCCGGACTGTTTAGAATGTTGACAGACACCGGAGAGCCAATCAGCTTCGCTACGCGAAGTTCCGTTACGCGAAAAGTACGCGTACCGGGGCGCTGCCTGGTCCGCGCTTACAGATATATATCTTTTTTTGACCGTTAATTTCTCAAAATCCACTGCAGCACATATATTAAGACCTACAAAAGGCACATCGGGCTACCAGTCCCTACAATTTTGCCAAGTTTCGTGCAAATCCATTCAGCCGTTCGGGCTAAAAGTGAGGCTAACCGCCCTATGGAAAACTCAATGTTAAAAACACGTTTTGGGACCCCCCTTTTTTCTCGGCCCCCCCTGGACCAACTCCCCCCAAATTTCCAGGGGCTGCTCAGAAACAAAATGTTCCATTTTCCTGAAAATTTCAGCCAATTCCGTCCACAAACGCCAAAGTTATTAGACATAGAATTTTCAAAAATCCCATAGGGAAAAAATCCTAACTATATATACCTACTGGCGACCGCCAGTAGGTAATATATATATATATATATATATATATATATATTTATACATATTCTTTTTTTTTAAATATCTTTATTCAGTTTATTAACAGCAAACTGCTTTTTATCCTCCCCCTCAGCTCCCTCCCTCCCTCCCGGACAGACAGGTTTGCAAACCGTCATGAAACATAAATCACCATAATTAACACAAGAAAAATAAAAAAAAATTACATATATTAGTATGCACACCTCTGGTTACACTTCACACCTAGAATTCATTCTGTATAGCCTAAAGTTTGGCGCCATACTATTACCGGGGACCACATTTTTAAACCTTGTTTCCGTCGCTTATTGCCTTTACATTTATAGATCGCAATTTTTATGTTTGCAGTGGCAAGAAATCTGGCCAACCCATTGTTGGAATGTAGGGGCAGTTGTATCCCGCCATGTTGAGGCAATGCACAACCTAAAAACGGCCATTGCAATAAAGAAAATGTCATGTCCTATACTAGTGTTTCCGGGGTCTGTTGCCCCTAGTAAAATAACCCCACTGGATAACACAATAGTACTATGCAAGATTGTAGTTGGAAATTTCCCTATTTCTTGTTTGACGGATTGTAGTCCTTCGCAGGTAGAGAAAATATGTATGCAGTCAGCATTATACAGCATACATCTAGGGCAGCACGTGCTCGTACCGCTTCCCCACTTTGTTATTCTGCCAGGTGTGTAATATAAAAAGAAACAAGTTTTAAAAAATTGTGCTTGGAGTTTGGTTGACATTAGAATTGTTTGCAACATTTCATAAGCATAATTAAACTCAACATTAGAAATTTCTGCCTTCTTTAGCCATTTCTGTGAGACTTTTTCCATATCATCGGGAAACATAGCAATAATGTGCGCATAAATACCATCAATCATATTTCTTGTGGCAGATAATAGTGTGTCTACTAGTTTAAATTTTGCAACCCCCCTCCCGCCTACCATTCGTGACAAAAAGTCTCTAATTTGGAAGTACTTAAAAAAGTCCCGCCAGTCTAATCCAAATTTATTTTTTTATTTTTCAAAGGATTGGACCCCGACAGAGGAAAGGAGGCAGCCTAACTGGCTAATTCCTGCATTGTGCCCTTTATGCATGTAATTATCATTAAAAATTTCGGG